>NC_139021.1:94035884-94635884 GCF_964662115.1 Mustela nivalis | reverse complement strand
GTCTCCTGAAATTCTTGTCAATTCAGAGCCTGTATTCATAGTCTCTGAAAAGTCTGATTATTTTCTTTTTTGTAATGCACAGTAACCCTGCAGAGGGCCGGAGGTTCCTTTGGGGAAGTCTGGGTGAAGCATTAATAGTAAAAATTTTTGGCATTGTAGCAGAGTCACCCCTCTTGGCTTTCCATCCACTCAAGGTGTCTTAGGTTTGCGAACTGGCTCAAGACTGAGGAGCCATCGTTCTCTGTTTCCAGGACTCAAGTTAAGGTCTGTTCACTCGACTAACATTGCTCACATAGGTCGAGTATTGGACATCCCATTTCTTTCCTTTCTAGAATGCAGGGATCAAGTGCCAATTACTCTGTTGGCTCTGCTCTCCACGATGGCCTCAGGTCCACACAGCTTTGGCTGTGGGGTGCTACCCCTGGCTCATGCCACCCCCGAACCAACCAATTCTACTGCATGCCAGTTTCCCTGTTATAGCCACAGTTCCTGCTGGAGAGTCTGGCTCATGGCAAAGAACAATCACAGAACCCCTCAAGGATGCAGCCTCCACTCACTAGTGATTTCTCACAGTCCTGGTGTAAGGTCTGGGGTCTGGTCCTTCCCAGGGTGGGTCAAAATGTCTTTGTGACAACTACACTCTACTTTCCCAGCCTGCTGAAACAGATGAAGTCTTTCTGTCCACTGAAATCCCTATGCCAGAATTCCAGTCCCTGGTGTTATGGTCTTGGTAGGAGGTCCTTGGTGAGATGATTAAATCAGGAGGGGGCAACCATCATGGATGGGGATTAAGGCTCTTTGTAAAAACACCCCAGAAACCTTGGGAGAAAACTGGCAGTCTGCAACCTGGGCCCTCGCCAGAAGTTGACCACGCTGACATCCTGACCTCAGACCTCCAGACCCAGTGACTGTGAGAAATAAATAAGCCTGCTGTGATTACGGCCCCCAACCATGCTGCTTTGTCCACCAGCCCAAACTGCCCAAACCCCCTGAGCTTTGAATCCCCACCTTTGTAGGACACCAAGGCTGGCCTGGTGCTTTAGCTTTACTGAGCAAAAGCCACCTTTTGGGTTATGTTTCCGCCAACCAACCGTTTGGACAAACCGACCCAAAGCCACCATATTAGATGCAGACTCTCTGCTTAGTGGGTCCATCTTGGCAAATGTGTCTTGATCTGCCTTTCTGTTCCTTCTATCCTCCAGCCCCAAGGCATTTGGGATTGCTTCCTTCAGGCTCAAACTTTTGGAGGAAAGTTGGCTTTCTGTCATGTTACTTTTTAATGGGACTTAACATAGGAGGTGATTGTGATCTGTGGATTCAGCTGGGTTCAGAGGAGTCTGGTTGTTTGCTAGTGAGATCAGTACTCAGTGAGATTAGTACATCGCTAATTAGCATATGCCAAATGCCTTGAGTAGGTTGGGTTACGTTCAAATACAGCTTCGAGTTTGGACGAAGTGTTAATACTAATTGCCCTTTAACTCAAATATTGGTGTCAGGCTTTAAATTCCCCTATAAATTCCCCAAAATACCAATTCCCCTAAATTGGTAACCAGAAATGGATGCTGGTTTCACTTTAAACCCCCAAAACCATCTGCTCCACCCCTCTGGCTTTGCTTAACCCCTAGGAGCGGAACACCTCTCCCAGAAGTGGCCTCTGTTCGGGAGCATGGATTACGTGGCAGCCCTGCCAGGAACCGTCAGACACATCTCAATCCCATCCCGTTTGAAACACAGCCAGGATCTCACTCCTGGCATTCCTGTCTGATTGCGAAGCCAGCCGGAAGCCCAGCAGAATCCCTGACAACTTTGTTTCCTGATATCCAGTCATTCTGGTCTCATCCTAAGGGTGGTTCAAATCCAGCCATAAAAGCCTTTCTCCCTGGATGTCGGCCAGATCCAAATTGCCCATTCTCTGTGAATCCCGCAGGACACCCCTTCCTGACCCACCTACACCCACATTAGACTGATGCTATCGATTCTCCACATGGAGCACGAATAGTCTTTTCAAAATGTTCATCAAAGTTATCTATTCTTGTCATTTTTAAAAGGTTTTATTTATTTATTTGTGTGTGTGTGAGAGAGCATGAAAGTGGGGGAGGTCAGAAGGAGAAGCAGACTCCCCACCAAGCAGGGAGCCCAACTTATGGCTGGATCCTGGGACTCCAGGATCATGACCTGAGCAGAAGGCAGATACTTAACCAATGAGCCACCCCAGGGCCCTTCTTAATACATTTTAATGGCTATCCATTAAACTGTTCCTGGGCTAAGGAATAGGACCCTTAATGAAGCCTTAGTAAGTCTTGAGGGTAAGATACCGAACTTCACTTCTGGCAACTTTCCCTAACATGTACAAGTGTGTGCACATCTCTCTCTACACACACACACCCCACAAACACAGAACTAGAATACACTTGATAAATGATGTATAATGCATATAATTATCTACCTCATGTAAACTTATATACACTCACATGGGTAATATATAATTACATAAATATACGATATTATAATTATATGATTATATGTATAATATATGTTTAATGCAGAAATATATATAATATATCATGCATAATAACCACATATACCTATACTACAAAAAAATTAAACATTGTTAATTATTAATGTAGTAATTCATGTCTAAGGCATTATTAAAATCCATTATTTGCTTCCTGGCCAAACTACTGATTATAAAGACTTGAGATATGCTCTGCTTCTTATGCTCCAAATGATTGGTCTGAGAGGTGTGCTTCCCTCAGTTTTTGGGACTGAGACTTATTATTTAGTAAACTGGGATTTATGACAGGGCTGTGTCCCTTCAGAGAGAAGTCATCTGCTCTCCTCCGTGGTAACCGTGAAGATCACACTTTCATTGAAGTAGAGTTCAGATAACATGTAATTTATTATTTTAAAGTCTACAACTTACTGGGATTTAGTTTAGTCACAATCTTGTGCAACAGTTACCTTTGTGTGGAGCCAAAATAATTTTGCTGCCCCCAAAGGAGATCCCAAACCCTTAGGCAGTTACTCCCTTTTCCCTCACCCCCATCTCCCCCTGGCAAGCATGGACCTGCTTCCTGTCTCTGTGGATTCACCAGCTTTAACTATTTCTTATAAATAGAAACACATAATATGTGACCCTTCACATCTGCCTTCTTGTGGTGATCACGACATGTTTTAGAGCCATCCACACTGGAGCACTTATTTTACTGTTTTTTTTTTTTTTTTTTTTTTTTTAATGGCCAAATAGTAGTCTGTTGTGTGGATAGTCCACATTTTTTGTTTATCCATGTCCTGAACATAGTAACTGTGGAAGCTCTAATTTTTACCTCATTCCGCTTATGCACCAGTTTCTCCTGCCATAGGACATGTCCAAATTATCGCTTCCTAATTAAAAAAAAAATTCCATTAGTTGGATGGAGTAAGTTAGTCACCTTTCTCTGCACAGAGGCCCGCAAACACCGTCCTCACAGTGCTCCCCACCCTTATCCTGTTTCTGTTCCCTTCTGCACAACACACTCCTCTTAGTATGTTTGTGTGTGTCCCTAAAGATGCTGCAGCTGTGTACAACATGGGGGCTCTGAGCATGTGCTTTTCCTTTTCCAGTTCTGCTCCAAAAATATTATTCTCTGCTTTCTCCCTTCTCAGTGCACTCTGGGTCTACTTATGTTGTTGTCAGTCCTTCTTCCCACTTGGGGCTTTTCCGCTGCTGCAAGTTCTGTAGCAAGCACTGAGTGCTTCTGTCTCATCAGTTCACCAACAAAAAAAAAAGTAGGTTCTTTCTAATTCCCTGCCACAACACACCGAGCCTGTTTCTGTGTCTCCCTATGGACGAATTTAAGCATATCTCTAGATAGTGGCCCAGGAATGAGATAACTGGTCACAGGACACACACTTTTTGTCACTGAATGCTCCCTGGACTCCTTTCCAGAATGTTCTGTGATTTGCACTCCCACAGAAGGGCTCAAAAGGCTGTTTCCTCCCACCTAGGCTGACATATGTTATTATAACCCCCTTATTAGTCACTTCGTTGTATGTGAAGTGTATCTCATTATTTCAACATACATTTCCTGGCTTACTCGTGGATAGAACATCTTTTCACCAAATGGATTTTTAGTGTTCTTCTCTGGAAATTGCCCATCATTTGTGGATTTTGTGTCTTTTGTGGATTTTCTAAGATTGGGACCCCTTAGCTTTGTTGTTGCTGTCATCCTCATAGCTCAATTGTAATAATTTTTGGATATAGGATGCCTGGGGGGGCTCAGTCAATGGAGCTCCTGCCTTTGGCTCAGGTCACAAGCCCAGAGTCCTGGGATCAAGCCCCGCATTGGGGTTCCCTGATCAGTGAGAAGCCTGCTTCTCCCACTTCTTCTGACCCTCCCCCTGCTTGTGCTCAAGCTCTCTCTTTCTCTCTGTCAGATAAATAAAATCTTTAAAAAAAAGAATTTTGGGATATGGTAGACTTTGATTTATTGTATTTTAGATATGTCTCAAAAATAAAGTCTGTTTTATGTATGTAGTACCTTGCGTGAAGTCTCTCTTAACACTCTGTGGGTGTTTATTGTTGATTAGAAGTGCTTAATTGTCTTGAATGTTTTTATTGTGTTTCTGATGCTTTTCCTACCCCTTGGTTAATTTTACATTCTCTTCTTTCTTCTTTTGATCTTTAATCTATTTGGAGTCCAACTCTCTATCCAACAGCTGAATTAATAAATAAACAATGTAAGGAGAATATCACCCTTACAGAAAAATTCCAATTAATGAATGTAGACCAAATGAGGGGAATAGAAAATCACCATTAGCACATAACAGCGATATTGCTGCTGGCAATATCCATGAACAAATGCCAAATATTGATTAATTACATATGTTTTAACATATGTCCACAAATTATTTGATATTCCTCTTTCCAGGAGGTGAAGCTTGATTTCCTTTCTGCCTAGTGTGGGCTACAATTAATGACTCATTTCTAATAAATAGTGAACAGAAAGGGAAAAATATTAACTCTAGTGGAGAAACAGGTGGGCGCCAAATTGTTGAAGGTTCATGTGACCAGAAATAAGTCATGTGACCGAGCTAATGGAAGGACTCAGGCTTATCACCCCTGTGGCATCCTTCTAAAAATCTGTGCCTCCCAGATCTTCCCAGAAACCCCATCTGATTATGGGAGGACCCTGGACACACCCAAACCCCAGGACCCTTTATGAAAAACTTGACCTGGACTCTTCAAAACATCAGGACCAGCAAGGACAGATTGAGCTGCTGTCTCTTCGGAGAAGACCTGAGACTACATACCGTGCAAAATCGTAGGACACAAGGGGAAAAATCAGTTAAATTCCAGTCAAGTCTTCAGCTTGGATGATAATAATATGTCAATATTAATTTCTTAAAATTGGTAAATGTACAATGATTATATTAGGTAACATTATGGGGAAACTGGGTGAAGGCTCTATGGGAACTCTGTGCTCTTTGCAACTTTTCTGCCAAACTAAATAAAAAATAAAATTCATTTCAAAATAAAAATTTAAAAAAAAAACCCCACAAACACTTTACAGATGACATGATAAACTAGAGGAAATAATTTTTAATAGTAATGTGGTGTGGAATGTATATTTATGACTGACAAATTTGACTACATAATAATCTTTCAATAAAAATAGCAGAGCAAAAAAAATACTCTAATTAAAACTAACATTTAAAGAACAAAGTGGGGGTACTACAAGACCACACGTAGAAAGGGATCTTGGATGCAGATTACACTGGGCACGAGGCAAACCCACAGGTAAAGAGGTACTTCCAGTGACCTTGAACCAATTTTACTTCAAAGCCACTGTAAGTGTATCTCTGCTTTACACTGTCCCTGGGTGCTGTGCCAGGTATCTCTGAGTGCTGCACAGGGTGAAGATCTCCGATGTATGAGGACGTTCTTTGGGTGACATCCAGTCACAACACCTGTGTACTATTTCCTTACTAATCCATTCCTTAAAAATCCAAGTGAAATACATCTCTTCGGTGCTCAGGCAGCCTCTGCCCACAGTCTTCAATTCAAAGCCTCATGTGGTAACTTATTCACTTATGTCCTTGTTGTGAATCTCTTCAGTCCATCCAAAGCATTGCTCAACAAGTAAACATACAACATTTTGCCCTACAACATGCCTTGATCAACTTAGTGCCCTTGTCCAAGCATTGGAACACTTTCTGCTGTGGACAAGGCCACTTCAATGCTGGCCTCCAGGGTCCAGCCTGGTTTGCAAGGTCACCTAAGGGACCCACAGTAGGGAGGAAAGGGGCCCACTTATCTCAGACTTGTATGCAATTGTTAAATACTCTCACTCTCTGCTTTTTAATTCCTAAACAAAGGTTTGAAAGGATTTTCTAAAGAGACCATGTCCAAAGGAATTTAAGACTCCCCTGGCTGAGTCTACTCATTACTCCCATTAAAACTGGTCTGGTAAGTAGGACTTCAGGCAGTTACAAGTGTGGGTGCCTGAGGGCAAGTGAGGACCCCAGCAGAAGCCCTTGAGCTGCAGCATGAACTTGAGCTTGAGAAACAGACAAGCACAGGAGGGCATCCTAGGAACCTGGTGTCAGCAGATGCATAAAGTCAGAACAGCTAGCAAAGACCTGGAACATGAAAGTACTTTTACATGATGCCCAATATCATAGACATTCCCAATGCACTGGGAGTGTTAGACAAGGAGAGTCACCAAAATAGGGGCAGAGCAAAAAGTGCAGTGAAATGCAGGGAATCATGTGACCCCCTTTAAGTAGGGAGCAACACAACTGCTTATGCATATCATTGGCCACAACTGTGACCATGCACAGAACCAGAACGGGGTATCCCTCCTCCTTCCTCCATCCCCTCTTGCCTCAGTCAGTGATTTTCAGGTTGACTCCCACAGACACTGGGGGTCCCTGTGGTTTTCCTTGGCGGTGGGATGGAATGGAGGTGATAGATGAAGGCTTGAGCAGAACCCCGACATTTCACGAGTGATTCCGTCAGAGAAATGCCTTGTTCATCTTTTGCTGTCCTGAGCTTTGGGAAGGGTTGCTTCCCAAAACCAGAGACGGAATCTCCTGCCCAGGCTGGCCCCATTTCTGTTCTCTCATTACACAGACATGTGCTGATCCCGAGGGTGAAAACTACATATCTTGCTGTAGAGAAACTTTCCCGATTCTTCTCTGGAAGAGACTTCACTTAGGGATGAGCCAAAGTGCAAACCTGGAAGCAGGAGGTGAATGGAAGGATTCTAAGGGTTCTTCCCCAAATTTATGAGTGGGCAGCTTAGTGCTGGCTTCATGCTGAGGTGCTTTCCTTCCTGCACAAGTGGAATTTGTGGAGGGATTGAATTCTCCAGAATGGAGGGTAAGGACCTCATTCTCCCAAGAAGCTTGAGCGATTATGTTATTTATTTAGGACAGAGCTAATGTCCTTGGCTAAAGCTGGTGGTTTAAGACACCTCCTGGCTGATTCCCCCATTAACAGGTATCTATGAAGAGTGAGCTTTTGTTAACAGCACCCGTTATGGTATGCACTCCATGGGTTTTAACCAAAGTGCACAGTCACATACCCACCAGCAAAGCCATTTCCTTTGTCGCAAAACTTCCATCGTGCTTTGCTTCTGTCATGGAACCCTCCAGGCACCGGCAAGCCCTGACAGTAATGGATCTGTGCTCCATCCCTTCTGCTTCCCCTTTCCAGGATGTTGCAGATGGACTCAGAGACTGGAGATCATTTCAGGCCGGGCTTCTTCACAGTGAAATGCATTGCTGAGTCATCCACATTTTTGCCTGGGGCAGTTGTTCCTTCTGTTAATGAGTCATGTTCCATTGTATGGATGCAGCACAGTTTGTGAACTCACTCCCCTGCTGAAGGACTTCTGAACAGCGTTCACTGTTTCAGGATTAGGACAGAAGCTGTATTTACAACCCTGGACATTGGTGACCTTTATTAACTTACAAAATGAAGCCAGTAAAGGAGTTTATGTATCTCCATGCACCCCACTTTCCCAACTGGCCTTCCTGGTCACCAGTGGTCTTTGATGGAAGGAAGATATAGGGAAATGTGATTTGACCCTACTTGCTTTCTGACCCCTGAGGGAAAGACCAAATAGTCCTGGAAAGCCTGAGGGAAAGAGAGAAAGGGGGAGAGAGAGAGAGAGTAAGAGAGAGAGAGGGGCGAGGTGGCAAAACTATTCCCTGCTCAATGCAGTGGGAGCTATAGCAAAATGTGAAGGTTGAATTCTCTTTCATGAAGGGAAGAAAAGTGCTCAGAGCGTAGAGACACAGAAAATTCAGACCTTGAAGTCATCTAGTCAGTTAGACTCTGCTGTGCTTCTCCCTTCTGGAATACCTGCCATCAAAGAAAAAAAAAAAAAAACTTCCTAGATGCAGGGTAATGAGATATGCAATGTTGAAGAAGTGATATAGGTAAAAAAGCAATAATGTAAGACAACAGAGGATGATTGCATATAGGACCTTGAATGGGAAAATGATCCAAGCTCTCAACTCATTTATTCTGATGTAATTTAATGAAGGCATGAAAAGTCTTTGGAAAGTTCTAGTGAGCCGAGATACTGCAAATTAAATATAAAGTGGAAATGCTAGCACATTTCTCCGCAGGGGACTGGATGTTTGATTTTGAAAATTAAAAAAGACTACTTCCTGCCTAAACTAGACACTCGGTCTTGTTCCACCTCCTGGGTGTGGCATCCACTCCCTGGAATGTGACCCAAATGACATCTCTTCTTCCTCCAGCACTCCTGGCTGAGGCTGCTGGCCAAGCCTCCTGGTTCCCTGGGTTTAATCCCCAGGCCGCTTTTGCCCTCTCTCCTCTGGTGGTCCTGCCTTTTGTTTCTTACCCACATCCCACGGCACCTCGGTCCTTACCACACTGTACCGTGAGATGTGTGAGCCATGGTTCTGCTATGTCTCCTTTCAATCTGAAAGCCTCCCCTGGCTTCCTGTTACCTAGATGATGAAGCCAAATGTCTCTTGGCCCTTGGCCATACAGACACACAGCGAAAGGCTCACTGAAATTGTTCTGTAATACCGGATTGCTTCTTGATAATCTCATGCAAGAGCACGTTCTGTGTTACAGGCTCAGCTTCCTTGTCCAGGCTTCTCTGCCTGGTGGCTGGATCTCCTCTCCTTGCCTGTCCTTATTCTCCACGAGGACCCCTTAGCACTCTCAGCATGTATGCCTCATTGCTGCCTGGACGGGAGGGCTTGTAAGACCTGGAGGAGCACAAGATGATCAACATAGTCTGAAATAAAGTATGGACTGTGTGGTGTTCAGAGACCAGGTGTCCCAGCATATGGCGGGCCATTGTCCTCCCTTCCCCATCCCAATCAGATGACCAGGCCACTGCGGACAGGCTGCCAGGTTGCAATGCTCCATCTGGAATGCTACCACCCCAGGCAATGCCTTCCTAGCTGTCAGAGCATCTTCCCCAAGCTGTTTTCACTAACAACGCCTTGGACACCAAAGGTCATGGGCGTTTTGTACACCAGGAACCCAGGCTCTGACACCAGCTAGGTGTGGAAAAATTCAGACCCATTCTGATGTGAACTAACCCTGAGCTGGGGCAGACCTCCCAGTCCCACCAGACTATCCCCCACTTCAGAAAGCAGTCACAAGTCCTGGGCCACTCGCACTTCTGGTGGACCAGCTTTAGCCTAAACATTCTAGGACCTGCTTTTCAGATTTGAGAATTTGCTAGAATGGCTCACAGAACTCAGGAAAGGGCTGTGCTCACTACTGTCAGTTTATTGTAAAGGCTCCAACTCGAGAATAGCCAGGTGGATGAGAGGCACAGGGCGAGCCATGTGGAGAGGGACAGGGCATTGCCACACTCTCTTGGGGGACACCAACCTCCATCATCTCCATGCCTTCACCAACCCAGGAGGTCTTTTTGGAATTTTCAGGGAGGTTTCATTACATAGGCACAGTTGATTAATTTGCTGGTCATGGGTGATTGACTCAACCTCTAGCCTCTCTCCCCTCCCAGGAAGTCAGGAAGGGGGGCAGAAAATTCCAGCCCTTTAGCGACATGGGTGGTCTCCAGGCTGTCATCCTCCATCCTGGGGCCACCAGCCATGTCACTGGAAAGCAGAAGCTACTCTCATTACTCTGACGATTCCAAGGGTCTTCTGAGCCCTGTGCTAAAACACAGGGACAAAGGCCTAATACATGTTCCACATGTTCTCATGGTTTCTTGGCTCAAACCATCCCATGGTGCCCCATCTACTTGGAGTAAAGGCAAAAGTTGCCCAGTGGCCTGCAAGGTGCAGCATGACCTAGCTCCGCTCAGATCTCATCTCCCACCGTCTTCCCCAGTCTCACTCTTTATCCACTGCCAGTTGCTGCTGATCACACATAGCTGACATTCCCTGCCTTTGGGCCTTTGCACCTGCTCTCCCTTTGCCAGAAGTAGGCTTCCCAGTTGTGTGAGCAGCTGCCTCCCTCACCACCCAGGACCTCAGCTCGAGCATCCCCTTTCGAGAAGGCTTCCTTGGAAGGAGACAGCAGCCTTCTCCTGGGCACTCTCTTCCCTCTCCTCTATGTTTCTCCCTGCTGCTCACCAGTTATGACACTCTGAGTCCCCTTGCTATCCATTGCCTGTCTCGCCTCTGCTCCCAGCATTGAGAGCCCGGAGAAGCCCCCTCTGCTTGTCTCTAGGTCTCCCATGCTCTTGCATGTAGTGGTTCTTTCCACTTCTGTTGGCCAGAGAGTGTTACCCCCCGACCACCACCGTTTGCTGGGTGGGTGTCTGTGAGCATCTGTGCTGCAAAGAAGGCAGGAGGGAAGGAGCGAGGCTGCCTGGGCTCAGACCACCATGACCAAGTGAAAGCCGGCTGATACCCAGTGATGTGGGGTGGGTCTGAAAGAGGAACCCCAGGTCTTCTGGCTCCCAATCCCATTCAGTGGACTCCACCGTGGTCAAGGTACCAGCACCGGCCACGCTCAGGACTGAAACTTGGACCCCATCCTCAGACTCCAGATTCAACCTGGTAGGTTTTCCCGAGTCAGTATTCATGTCCTGAACTGAGTACGTCTTACTTGTCAGTGGGGACAGACACGTCAGCCACCCCTCACAGGGGCCAGGCCTGCAGACGGTTCTGGCCCAAAAACAGTGGATGGAAAGGGTGCTGGTGTCACACGAGAGCACAAAGGGTAAGGGAGCTAGTCCGTGGGGACACAGCCTATCTTTTGTGCGAGTGCTGCGATGTAGACTTGACTGGGTTCCCTCATGCCCTGTGGCTGGCTCCCTGGTTCCAGCCAGGACCGTTCTTCGGTGAGCAGGTGGCCTTGCAGCTGCTGCCGGTTCAAGTGATGAGCACGAAATATGTCGTGTACCCCTATGCTCAAGGTTTTACGATCTTTCTTGCAGTAAATACAAAGACTCCTAATTTTTTTTAGACCTCAAAACATAAGAAATAATAATATGCCTATTCCAGTAGACAGCAAGATCTTGGTATTATTGATCCCAGTTTCTGTTATTTATGATGCTTGCTGTTAAGTTGACCAGTGGTTTACCAAGTGATATCTATGATACATTAAGCACATGAACTATTTTAGGCCACACCATTCTTGCTCTCACACTAATAGAGAGGTCAGAGAGGTGAGCATCTCATATTTTGCTGTTAACAACCTGCTATCACCCCCTCAAATAATATGATTTTTACTTGTCCAGCACTTTATAAAGAGAATGTCTGTCATCTTTCAAATTCATCTACAAGTGTCTACTAACCACTTTCTCCACCAGATAGTGTACTGAACAGCCCCTGGTCAGTGGTCCTTGGAGTGCTTACTCTAAGAGTGATCAATATTGACATATCTGTAGACAAATCAATCAATAAATGAATTCAAAAGGGGACAGGTTCACCCAAAATTGACTTCTGACTTATGCACCACGTATTGTTTTCTTTTTACTTCAGTGTGTTTGTGTGTGCGTGTGTGTGTGTGTGAGAGAGAGAGACTTTAGATCTGTTCTTCATTTAATCCACCCATATGATTCTAACTCATTAATTAAATATTAAACTTTCTAAGCTGTTATATGCCATGCACTGAATATGCATTCCCTGTAAATTTAGAATACAAATGTAACAAGCCAGATAAATTAAGGAGTCATCACTCACATAAAATCATTTGTTTCTTTTGCTACAAAAGAAAGCAATCCTGCTTTGGGGCCTGGGAGGCTCAGTGGGTTAAGTGTCCGACTCTGGTTTCAGTTCAGGTCGTTGTTTCAGGGTGGTGAGATCAAGCCTTGAGTTGGGCTCTGAGCTCACTGTGGTATCTGCTTGAGATTCTGCCTCTTCCTCTCCCTCTGTCCCTCCCCTACTTGCTTTCTCTCCCTTTATCTCAAATAAATAAATAAGGTTTAAAAAAAAGCAATTCTGCTTTCTTCACACCTCATCAGAACATACTAATAACTGAATAACTTGTAACCAGGAACATCTTGGACCAAAAAGCTAAGAGGAAGCCAATGCGGGCAGACTGGTGAAATGATGCCCCCATGCCTGGGAAAGAGGTTCCGTCATTTGAGAAAAAATATCAGAGGTCAAGAAAGTGAAACAAAATAGAAAGGCACATGGGCATTTAAAATAAAAAAAAAAAAAGGAGGACTTAGGATTAGTTTTTGATTTTTAAGAATTGGTTGCTACCAACTGTGGAGAAATGTGGATCCCTTACTTATCTACTTATTTTAATAAGAGCACAGGCTCAGGGTTACATCCCAGAAGCAAAGCCTCAGAGAGTGGTCCAGAGGGAACCTTTTGCCCCACCCAATCCCTGTAGGCACGGAACCATCCCCCTTACAACAAAGGCATGCACTGCAGAGACTGTATTGGGAATGGCACTGGGGGGTCATGGGAACCACAAGGTCTGGCTGAAATGCCATTCCTAACAGGGGATGGCCATTCCAGGCACCCCAAGAGCTGGCTGTTCCCCCCTCCCCCAAATTCATGTCTGCCAGCTCCGGGCACTGGCTGAAGTACAGGGGTTGGCCAAGGCCAACAACTACCTACCTCTGGAGACAAAAGAAACCAGCAGAGCTCTGGCACTCATCCAGAGTCAGACCACGGGAGGCTTCCTGAACATGAGACACAGAGTGGTTTTCTTCAGAAGACATCTGTTGAATTTTGTGTGGAAGGAGCCTGTGATGCCAAAGCTTCTGAAAAGCAGAGTAAGATTTCCTATAGGCTCAGGGTCTTCAGGAAAGAAAGACCTGTGGCAGTAGGTGCCTGAGATAAGACCTCTACGGGGAGGAGAAAGTAGACACTGATGGTCTACACTTGACCTTAGCCTGAGGGTTTCTGCTGCATTTGGTGGGAGACCTCTGCTATGGACATTTGCATGAGATTAGAGTGACAAATTTAGAGACATTGAGTGGGGGGAGTGTTGAAGCAATTTCTTCACTGAAGACTTTTGAGAGATTTTGAAGCTGTTGTCTTTTTGGCTCAAAGGAAGGTAGAAAAAGGAAGTGGATCTTCTCAACCCAACCAGATCCACCATGGGTTCTCAACTGAAAGGACTAGAGGGGAACTGAAGGTACACTGAATCTCACTGATGTTTACCCAAACTGCCACCCAGTTCTGATCGAGTGTAACTCTGACTGGTGTAAGGCTAAATACCCATATGAGGAAAAAAAAAAAAAAAGGAAATGTAAGATGTTCCCTGGTGCATAAAGGAAGGAGAACTCTGTCCTCCTAATGTCTCTGTATCATTTTCTTTAGGAAATTTGAAGTTGTAAGTGCTCTGTCCACCTCTACAAGGTGTGCAAAAGCTAAATTGGGACTCTTGGCATCCCAAGAATGTCCTTCTTGAAGATCTTGGAGGTATCTCTTCAAAATACAAACACCAAGAAGTATGACACCCCATCTTTCTGTTTCAGGGGGGTTCAAGTTTCAACCCTTAGCTCCAAGTGGTAACTTCCTCTTTGTGTAAAAGACACCGCAAGTTCTAATTTTCTTTTTGATAGTTAGGACAATGTACAAGGATGAGTATCCCTGGCTGTGGGAAAGGGTGGGATTCTATTCTGCCTTTGCAATATCTTTAGTGGATTGTCTAATGGTTATACAATATCAGTTTAATGCTTACTCAATAACAAAACTATTCTCTTGCTTTTTATAAAAATAAATTGGGGAAATATTTTCTGGGTTGGCAGCAGGCTTTATTTTGGTGTTTTCCCAAAACTCGATGTGGGGAACCAGCCCCCACACATCCTCTGACATAGAAGAACCCCTCCAATAGTGGGGAACATCCCTAGGTCCTCTAAGGATGTAACTGGAACACTCTCAGCATAGAGCCATGCAAAGAGGCAAGATGATGGAGCTGCTAAACAAGAGAGGCAAGGGATGATAGAAACAGAATCACAGATGACCTAGCTGTTAGCAGTGGCAGACAAGGGCTTTTAAATAACTGACTGGTGTATTCAAGAGACAGATGGAGAAGATGGAAAATGGAGGGTTTTATCAGAGAATTGGAATGTATGAAAGTCAAATAAGCATTCTAGAACTGAAACCATACAGTATCTTAAATTATGATATCAGTGGATGAAAATAAGAGTAGATTGGACAGGATTGTTGCACCTGAAGACAAATCAATAGAAAATACCCAAAGTAAGTAGGCAAGAAAATAAGCATGAGGCAAAATAAAATTATAAGAGACATGTAGAACATGTTCAAACTTTCTACGGGATGTGTAATTGGAGTCTCAACGGAGAGAAGAAACAGAATAAAGCAGAAGCAAAACTCACAACGTTTAAAGAAATACTGGCCAAAAACTTTCCAGAACTAATGAAAAAATATTAACCCAGAGGTATTTGGTGAGTCAAAATGAAAACAACAAAACAAGACAAAACACCAGACCTTGGTCTTTTTAAGCAAAACCATTTAAAATCAATGACAAAGTGAGGCACCTGCCTGGCTCAGTTGGAAGACTGTGCAACTCTTGATTTCAGGGTTGTGAGTTCAAGCCCTGTGATGGCTATAAAGTTTCCTCAACAAATAAACTTAAAAAAAAAAAAAAAAAAAACCCTGTGGAAAAAAAAGAAATCTTTAAGACAGCTAAAAAAGAGCCAGAACACTGAAATATTCCTTTCCTTCCTAACTACTTCATCAAACCATTTAAAATATAAATACAAATGGAACCACCACACTGAAGAACTCTTACTACTGTAGCAGAGGTTATATATACATGCTTGTAGAAGACTGTTCCTGTGGAGTGAGGTTTGTTATTCAATTTGTGAGTATATTTTACTCTTATGAATATGGTTCTGAAAGCAGGACCTTTGGATGAGAAGGCAAAATCTTAAAGCAAAGAGGCTCTCAGCTGGAAAGTCATAGACATCAACCTCCAAGGGGAAAAGTTCAGAAGAGAAATAAGTCTGGTGCAGAGGAGACACGCAAGAAGAAGCTGGGAGTCTAGATGCCTGAGAGCACTGGAACTAAGAACCGTTACATTTGTAAACACACTGACAAGGAAACGTGTATGGTAAGAAGGGTGTGGTGTTTTGGTTTTTTCCAAATGAATAGCCAATTGATCTTTCACCTTTTGATTCATTCACCCCTATTTCACTGATTTGAAAGCACATTTTTATTGTATACAGATGTATCCTTTGGTGTGGCTGTTACATTTTTAGGCCCTGTATTCCTGTCCCCACTATTCTACTGGTGGTACACAATGTGGATGGGCCTACCATAGGACACCACCGTACTACCCCACACTGATGATTTGACTGTTCTTCACTTTCTGCTTTTTGCTGCTGTGTATAAACTCCTTGTGAATTGCAGTGGTTATAGTAACATTTTGTCATGTCACGCTTTGTGCCTTATCCTGAGCACTATTCCTTTATTAAAACCAGCAAAATGGGGGCACCTGGGTGGCTCAGTGGGTTAAAGCCTCTGCCTTCGGCTCAGGTCATGATCCCAGGGTCCTGGGATAAAGCCCCGCATCGGGCTCTCTGCTCTGCAGGAAGCCTGCTTTCTCCCCTGTCTCGGCCTGCCTCTCTGCCTACTTGTGATCCATCTGTCAAATAAATAAATAAAATCTTAAAAAAAAAAAAAAACGCGGCAAAATGGTTTTGGGCTACATCCATGTTTATATATGTAGCTCTGACTACTTTTTAGTATCTTATATTCCATTCTATTAAAATAACTTAATTCTGTTGAAAGGCCTCTTGTTTCTAATTTTTCACAATTATGAACAATACTATTTTGGACATTGAGTATTTCATACAGAGTAGAGCTGAATCCTCAACCCACAGTGAGAAATAAGGTTTTAGTACTGTAAATACAAATGTTTGTTGATTCAATCAGTATTTATTAGTCACTTACTATGTAGAGGGCATTGTACAGCAGTAAATAAAACAAAAGTTCTCTTCCTGAGATTCAGTTCCAGTGAGACATATGAGGGTTGTCAGAAGACAGAAAACATAGCAGTGATTTGAACAAAAACAATATGATAGAGAGCATTGTTAACTTGATGTACAGTTGTTAACTAGGGATCTGAAAGGGTAAAAAAACCACTGTGTATTATGAAGATGGCAGGAATCTGAAAGGGAAGAATAAAAGTCAAGTGTACCACTAAAGTAGCAACTGCCAGCAGAAGCTACCAGCTCTAGACTGGTCAAATGGAGGGAATGGGAGGATCCCTCAGAGCTGAAGTGCAGGCCTCTGAAAGGAAAATGTACCACTGATGTGGGTGTCCGAGCCCAGAGCAGGCACCTTATGGGATTAGGGCCCATACTGGCTGAGGAGAGAGTGCTGGCTTGCTGGCACTGGTTTCTCTGATGGGGCATGATGACAGCAGTATCCACATGTTACCAAAACCACAAATTGAATTTAGCTGCTGCTCTCAGAAGACCCTGTGCATGACTGGCATGATACAGTATTGCTAAGGTGCTGACAGCTCAGGATGCTGATAGGTAGCCCACAGGAGACAAAAGGGAAGAAGCATGTCTCTTTGCCCCACTCCATCCTTGCAGCCCTCAAGGGAATGCTGTTGGCCGGCATGACAGCCAGTAAAACCTAAGTGTGGTTACAGTAGAAAAAGGCGGCAGGCCCAACCTAGTCAAGTGATTGAAATTAACATGAATAATATTGATGTTTGGTGTCACTCGGTAGTATTGAATTTGTGTGCCATCTAATAGGAGACAATGAGAATACAGCCAAAAGTGTCTAACCTGAGTCTAAGCAGGAGGGACCATCAAACAAACTCACAGTGAGGTGCACTCTTTAAAATAGTGGCTCATAATCTCCAAACATGTCAAGTTCATGCAAGTCAAGAAAACTGAGAAAGTGTTCCAGGTTGAAGACTGAAGAGAGATGAAATCACAACGTGTGATCCTGGATTAATCATTTGTCTGTAAAGGAAATGATTCAAAGAATGGGTGAAAAGTGAATGGTGTACAAGGATTAGGTGGTAGGTGTTAGTGTTAGTTTCCTGATTTTGATGTTTGAAATGTGTATATATGCTTGTTACTAAAGTATCTGGAGCATGTCGACAATGTGCTCTCAGTAATTTGGAGAATAAAAGGTTATTTGCACTACTGTTGCAAACTTTTCCTAAGTTTAAGATTATTTTCAAAGAATAATAGAATTTGTGCTTGATAGATAATTCACCTAATCTTTGTTTCTTTAACTTCATTAATAATGTTATGCTATAAGTTAAAATTGGTTAATTTTAGGCTTGGTTAAAAATTAAACTGGTTCTAAGAGGCTTCTCTAGAGGAAGCTCACGTATCCTGAGCAGAAGAGCCTGGACTCTGAGCTGTTTACTGTGTACTTAGAACTCATATCTCTTCCATGTGTTATTCCTCACACATGGGTCTTTGGGTCACTTTTTTTAAAAAGTAAAGGGAGGGGCACATGGGTGGCTCAGTGGGTTAAAGTCTCTGCATTCAGCTCAGGTCATGATCCCAGGGTCCTGGGATTGAGCCCCACATCAGGCTCTTTGCTCAGTGGGGAGCCTGCTTCCTCCTCTCTCTCTCTCTCTCTCTCTCTGCCTGCCTCTCTGCCTACTTGTGATCTCTGTCAAATAAATAAACAAAATCTTTAAAAAAAAAAAGTAAAGGAAATTGGAGGGCATTGGCAGCTGTGACTGGTACCCATGTTTACTCCTGTGTTGGGGGTCTCTAGGCTCAAGCATTTTGTTCCTGGGCTGGCACCAGCCATTGTATTGGGAGGAAGAGGTGTTGTGAATGTCCTGTGTGGATGAAGGGAGTGGATGGGTTATCTATGGTAACTGTCCCTCTCTGGGCCCTCTGTATAGTGACTAAACATATGTTACTGAACACTTACTTCGTGTCAGGTCTTGAGCTAGAAATAGTCAAATTTAACTCATAGTGATCCAGTGAATGAATGACTGTAGTAATGACAATGAGAATGTGAATCAGGGAGGAGAAACCACTGTCAGAAGCCTGTGCAATGTAGGAGCTAAGGGTGGGAACCTCCTAGAATCCTTAAGGTGACCAAAAACTCTAGGCCCATGTTGTATAATTGTACATCTTAGTTCATTCAGGCTGCTATGACAAAGCCCATAGACTAGGTGGTTTATAAGCAACAGATATTTATTTCTCCCACTTCTGGATTCTAAGATCATGGCACTGGCAGAATTTGGGTCTGCTGAGGGCCTACTTCCTGGTTCACAGAATCCCCTTTTGTCCCTGTGTTCTCACAAGGCAGACCTGGTAAGGGATCTTTCAGGTTTTTTCTTTTTTAAAGATTTTATTTATTTATTGAACAGTGATCACAAGTAGGCAGAGAGGCAGGAAGAGAGAGGAGGAAGCAGACTCCCCACTGAGAAAAGAGTTCAATGTGGGGCTCAATCCCAGGACCCTGGGATTATGACCTGAACCAAAGGCAGAGGCTATAACCCACTGAGATACCCAGGCACCCCTGGGGTTTCTTATATAGGGGCACTAATCCCATTCGTTGAGGGTTCTACTCTCATGAACTAATCATTCTCCAAAGGCCCCACCTCTAAATATTAATACATTGGAATTAGTTTTGCCACGTGATTTGTTTTAGAGGGAACAGCTGATATGGGACATAAACAATCAATAGTGTCATTTCTTCATTTTTATTATTTCTAGTTTACAGATAATACTGGAGTGGGTTCTTTTTTAAAATTACATCTATTCCTTTCTTTTCCCTTCCCTTCCCAGCACAGGGACAGCAGTCCCATTGGAGGTCAGTGAGGTCAAGACCTCTCTTGAGGTCTATGAAGAGAGAATGTCCACACAGAGGAGCCGAGTAATACAACTGTTCCTATCACAGATACATGGGACACTGGGAGTTGGCGGCTAAGGAGATTGTAGAGGAAATTATTGGCATTGTTGGAGATGGATCATATTGAGGAGAAGATGAATGTATTGAAAAGAGGAGCCAAGTTTCTTCCTGTTGAAAGTATTTATAAATATAGAAAGGCAGAAGACTGAACAGAACCCCTAGTTGTTGAATCAGAATTGGAGGTATTGGTAGGAACTGATCATTTTGTAAATATACATGCACTGTTAGATCCATTTATGGGTGTATGTGTACATATGTGTGTAGACACATGCACATGTACATGCAGGTATACGTGTGTGTGTGTGTGTGTGTGTGTGTGTGTGTGTGTGTGAATGTCCTCCTTACAGAGGTTTCCTAGCTCTTTATGCTGAGATTGCTTAGGAGCAACTCCATCCCAGTAGCAATGAGGCCTGGCTTTTAGAGTTTGGTTTCTAGATACTATTTTCCACTTGAAGGAAGCAGAACCCCTTGGTAAATATCTGATTCCAGGCCTGGAATTGGAAAAGCCGATGAGCCTAAAACATATTCCTGTGAGAGAAGGCAAGGAATGGCTCAAGGAATAAGGGGGGGGCATAGCAAAAGTACATAAAAGCCATCTTGAAGATGCTTCTATTGGCCAAATATGGAACAACTTGATCATAAAAATGAATAGTAACTTTGGAATATAACCTGCATTATAAAATGGGAAGCTATGAATCCATATTGATACAGAAAAAAGTGGGGAGAAGGGAAATTTCTTCCTTACTAGTAAATGTATGAGGAATAATGGAAATGGAAAACCAGTATTTGGTAACCATCATAGTGATTGACTCAGGTGAGATTATTAATAGATACTTAGATTGGTGAGTGGATGAGGAACAGGTTATTGGCATAATCTCAGAATATAGGGGCGCCTGGGTGGCTCAGTGGATTAAGCCACTGCCTTCGGCTCAGGTCATGATCTCAGGGTCCTGGGATCGAGCCCCGCATCGGGCTCTCTGCTCAGCAGGGAGCCTGCTTCCCCCTCTGTCTCTGCCTGCCTCTCTGCCTACTTGTGATCTCTCTCTCTGTCAAAACAAAATAAATAAAATCTTTAAAAAAAAAAAAGAAAGAAAACTCTGTTTAAAAAAAAAATCTCAGAATATATATCTCCACAATTAGCAATTTCAAAGGACTTAATGGTGCTATAATGGCAGGGAATCCTGGCAGATACCAAAATGACAAGATGATCCAGGGTAATGACACCATGGTCATCAGCACTGTGTGGCCCCTGACATGGTACTGACTGGTCCATCTTTTCTGCGGTGACTACCGAAAAAGCATGACCTAAGTCTGATAATGAAGAAACAACAGGACAGATACAGACTGCTGGGATCCAGGACTAGAAAGGAAACACTTTGTTGAGACAATTGTTGAGATTGGAATGGGGTTTGTGGATTTGACAATGGTGTTCTGTCAAGGTTGATTTTCTGACTTGCTTATTTGGTTGGTGGTTCTGTAAGAAAGTGTCTTTGCTTTAGGAGCATGCCTAGTGGAGCCCTTCGGAAATGTGGTGTATGACGTTTGCAGCTCTAACTAATATACTCAGGAAGAGAATAATGCTGATAGAATAGTTGATCAGACAGATATGAAACAAATGCAGGGAAATGTTAACACTTGGAGAAGGTAGGAATGGGGGATATGGGAATTTTTTGCACTGTTCTTGCAACTTTCCTAAAGTTTGAGATTATTTCAAAATAAACCATTAAATAATTAGTTTCTCTGGACTCCCCTTATACATCAGTAGTCTTCTTTGCTGTAACCATTGCTTTTAGTACAGTGTGTAACCTTTTACATATTCCTTTTCTGTATATTTAAAAGCCACATATATGTACATAGAAAGAATATATAATAAGAATACCATGTCTAAGATTATTTTTGTTATGCCAATTTTAAATAATATAGCAACATTCATGAAGTCTGGTATTTATTATTAGAAATGTTAAAATAATACAATTGCTGAATTATCAATTATTATTAATTAATTATTAATAATTATTATAAAATGTTAAACTAACTTCCCAAATGAAACTGTGCGTCTGGTTGCCATGTGGTAATGATATTTTAACTAGTAAGCCTAAATTTTATAATTGTTGGTATCCCGTGAATGAGCCCCACTCTTACATAAGTGCATAGGAGGTTTTATGGGTGATTCAATGATTTGGGCTTCTTTTACAGTACAAATTAAAATTGAAAATATTTCTTAAAAATCTTTAAAAGTCATCTAAATGAAGGAAATAAGAAAGCCATCATAAGGCAAACCACACATCAATGATTACTGCAGACAGATGCTCATATTGAGATATTAGTTAGGTTTACAATGGGAAACATAGTAACTTTACAGCAGAGGACCCTGGCAGACATAACTTTAACAGAGTGGTTAACATATCTTGTTATATGACATGGCAACATGATGAAATCCCTGATAGGATGCTCTGACAAGCACACATCTCTCAAGTGGTATATTGTCCCACACATACATCATTCCAAACACGAAAAAACATCAGGCAAACATAATGGGGGACATTCTATAAAGTAATCGGGAACTATTCATCAAAGTGTCAAGGATGTGAAAGATCAGGAAGATTGAGGAGCTGTCCCTTCAGTCAAGTGACATATCTCACACAGACTGCTGGTGTCATGTCCTGCAGCTCCAGCGGGTCCTCCCTTCTGAACCTGGGATCATAGTTTTTGATGGCTTCTGAGAATGGTGACATCCTGCAGGTTTTGACCACTTCTTGGGAGATAAATAACAAATTCTGATCACAGAAATGCAAGGTAATCTCTTTTGGGGGGTTCTGTCTGTGTGATTTAACTCAAGAGAGAGAGAGAAAACTCAGGTAAGAGAGTTTTATTTTCCAGGTTGGATTACTGTTCATTGTGCTGGGACCTGAGTCTGTAGGAAAAAATTTGGCACAGAACCTTTATCCAGGTTCAAGATCCACTCAAGATCTACTCTCTTCACACCTTTCAAAAGACAATGCAGTATTGTTAACTATGATTACCATGCCAGACATTATGTCCCACAGCCTTATTTATCTTGTAACTGGCAGTTTATACCCTTTCAGCCCCTTTGCCCATTATACCCACTCCCCACACCCTGCCTCCAGCAACCCCTCATCTGTACTATGATTTTGGTTGTTTTTGTTTCTGTTTAAAGATTCCACATATAAGTGAGGTCATACAACATTTTTCTGTTACTGTCTGACTTACCTCATTTGGCATAATTCCCTCAATGTGTAGCCAATATTGCAAATTAAAGATTTCCCTTTTCCTGGCTGAATAATATTGGTGTGTGTGTTTGTTTATGAACGTATTTATATATTTTCTTTGCCACCCATCTGTCCTAAGTGAGCACTCTTCAAGTTTTTTTTCCAAGGCAAAAGGGACTGAGGCAGGTTTGCTGGCTCTGCTGGTTCTGCAGTTCTTAACAAGGTCTGCCTGCCTATTAATAATTGTACACAGGTAGAGGAGACTCATTCTGGGTCTCTTAGTGTATAGTGTTGGGTTCTACAACTACCACCAAGGCATTTTTGTTCAGGGATGGATGTCAAATTAGTTTTTAAAAAGAGAGAGAAAAAGGAGGAACCAACATCTTATACTACAGCATCATGTTGATGTCACTCTCTAGAACATTTTTGTTTTCCACTTTTGTTTTACATAATCTTTATGCCCAGTGTGGGGCTCAAACTGGATGATTCTGGTATCAAGAGTTGCCTGCCAAGCAGCCAAAACAAGCCAAGCACACCTCTCTATGTTTTATTTTTAATGTGATCTTGTCTTAAATATTCTTATATAAACCAAATTCTTAATTTCAAGGTATTTTGTAATCAACCCCCCTGTGTAAGTTAGTATACCTCTGCATTACATAGTTTCTTTTTGTTGAACATCATAGCATCTTAGCATTCCACTATATGGTCTTAATTTTATTTTACTTACACAAACTAAAAGGACATTTTGTTTCTAGTATTTGTTTTTATAAATTAAGTTTTACAGAATCCTCTTAGTTATAGCTATGTTGTTATAGCATAGTTGCACTAAATGTAGAATTCTCTACTGTGCATTGGGATATTGGTGCTTGGACTGTGTAAACCACATTTTATACTTACCCTGATTCCTGTTAGGCTTTTCCCTAGGAGATCCTACAGGAAGTTTGGAGGACAGGGTTACTGGAGGACCAACTTCCTTCTTCCTGTTTGCAGAATAGTTCCTTAACAGCACCCCAGCAGTGGCTCTTCACCTTGGTCATTAGTGGTACACTACAGCTTCTTTTATTGAATTATTTAAAAATTGAGATATAATTCACAAGTCTTTAAATTCACTCCCTTAAGAGCAGAAAATTCAGTGGTTTCAAATATATTCACAAAGTTGTGCCACCAACACTAGTATCTAATCCCAGCAGGTTCTCTCACTCTCCAGCTTCTTTTAGCTCTCTCACACATGTAGCCATATTGGTCCCTCTCTGACAGGCAGCACCAGCTGAGCAGGCCCCCCCCCTCAGAGGCATTATCCTCCCCCACCATACATTTCTGACAGGCCTGCAGGAACTGGGTGGCCCCCCTCTGAAGGTCTGCATTCCAGTTCTGCTGGGTTCTTCTCTCCGTATGTACAATAACATGCCCCAGGCACCTCCCCTGCTTCAGGTGTGGAATCCTCTCTTGAGGGCTCAGTTTGGATTCTTCGACTTCTTCCATCATGTTACCCTGGGGCGGTAGCTGCCATCTGCCATTATCCCTGTTACCCCGGTGTTCACTTTTGCCTTTAAAATACTTGCTTTATGGGCGCCTGCGTGGCTCAGTGGGTTAAAGCCTCTACCTTCGACTCAGGTCATGATCCCAGGGTGCTGGGATCGGGCGCTCTGCTTGGGCGGGGAGCCTGCTTCCCCCTCTCTCTCTGCCTGCCTCTCTGCCTGCTTGTAATCTATGCCTGTCAAATAAATTCCTTCAGAATTTGATAAAAATGAACTTCCAGTGAGTTTACCCTCCAGTGAATTAAACCCTCAGTAAAAGTGAGTAGGAATATGTATTTTCTCAAGCACACACCCTAACTCTTTATTACTCTTTTTTTAAAAAATGAGTCTTATACTTCAAAATGGAATTTTACTTATTCATAATTTCCCCAGATTGGAAGTTCAGGTCGCTTGGCTGGGGAAGAAATAAGTGAAGTGTGGTGAATTCATACCATGGAGTAGGACCTGGGAAATAAAAGCCAAAAGTGTATTGGTACACAAAACAACATTGATGAATCTTAAATGTATTGTACTAAGTAAAAGATAAGATTCACAAGATTACACATGGTAAGATTCTATATATGTGACTTTCCAGAAAAGGCAAACTGTAGGCATGAAGAAGAGATAGTAGCTGACAAAGGAGAAGAGTGGAAGTTTGATTTCAAAAGGGTAGCATGAAGGATTTTTGGGGGCTGTGATGAAACAGTTCTGTATTTTGACTGTGGTGGTGGTTGCACAGACTTATGCCTTTGTCAAAATTCATAAAACTACAGAATGAATTTTTGTGTACAAAAATTTTAAAAAATTAAATCTCAATGATATCTTACATGTTTTTATTTAAGCATTTGCATTGTTTCAATTCTGATAATGGACTTTTATATCCATTTGTCATTCATTTTCACTTTATATATTGTCATTCATTATATTAGTGCTTAGTTCTGTACCCTATTATAAAATTTTCGTTCTGTTGATTTAAAGATCTCTCTTTAAATTAATACATCTTTTCTCTCAAATAGTAAAAATGGACTTTCCTGGTTTATTTGTTTTTAGCTTTTAAGAAAAATAGAACTGAGTTGTTATTTTTCTAATGTATCAGATACTTAATTTATGGTTTCTAATTTTGGTGACACAACGTGTCACCTCTATTTTTATTAACTTAGTGTTTTATTTTAAATCTTGAATCCATGTGAACTGTACCATGTATGATCTATGTACATAACTTTACACCAAATTGTTAGGAAGGGATTGCTGTTGGGAATATTCCATTGTTTCCTCAGTACTTTGAAGTGCTACATTTATTATACTGCATTCAAAACATACACCTAATCATGGCTTTGTTTCCATGAAGTAGATGGCAAACTATCTTTAGTCGAGTAAAATTATGCGCATTGATACTTATTAGGAATTCTTTTTGAAATGTTTTCTGTTCCTTTGGATTTTTGCTTATTCCAGATGAAGTTGAGAGTGCTTTTGTGAAGTACACTTAAGGTATACAAAAATCAAAGAGAAAAAGATGTATATAAAAGTTGATGAGATTCATA
Organism: Mustela nivalis; assembly: GCF_964662115.1. Lineage (NCBI taxonomy): Eukaryota > Metazoa > Chordata > Mammalia > Carnivora > Mustelidae > Mustela > Mustela nivalis. The sequence goes on along the minus strand of NC_139021.1, from coordinate 94,610,306 downwards.
GTGGAATGTTTTCAAAGAATATTGATTCTCTGAAAGGGATCTTTCATTTATTCAATAACCTTAATGTCGCAGAGGAAAGAATATGTTTATGTAAATGAATATATATATATATTTGGACTGTTTTATGATTTATCTACAATTTTCGTTTCTTGCTTTCATGACTTTTGATGAACTAGTTTTCTTGACCTCACCCTTGTCCCCTGGCTTTTCATTTTCTGAGAGAATCGCTGATGGTGTCAGATACAATTTTTTTAAGCATTCTTTTATGGGTTTTTTAAAAAATATTTTATTTATTTATTTGACAGACAGACATCACAAGTAGTCAGAGAGGCAGACAGAGAGGGTGGGGGAAGCAGGCTCCCTGCCAAGCAGAGAGCCCGATGTGGGTCCGATCTCAGGACCCTGAGACCATGACCTGAGCGGAAGGTAGAGAGGCTTTAACCCACTGAGCCACCCAGGCGCCCATAAGCATTCTTTTACTGTATTGGTGGAATCTACTTTCTAGCATTGAAAAAGTGAAGGTTACATGCAGGTTCCCGTTCCCTGACAGCTCTAAATTGCACACTTGCAGAGAACTCAGCTGTAATCTGTAAGCTGTGGGGAGTCCCGGGCTCTGACTGCTTGGAGAGCTATCTCAAGCGCCCCAAACTTTCTCGGGCTCCATAGAAGATTGCACTCTCAGCCAATCTCGCACCAGGGGTAGCGGGGAAAGGTAGTTCAATTGGTAGCGCTGATTGCCGGGACTGCCAGGTTCTGAGCAAGCCTGTTTCTGCGCATGCCTAGTTCCGCCCTCTGCCTCTGTGCTCCCTTCCACCGCTCCTTTCCCCGTTCTATTCAGGTCTCACGTGGGAGGCGATTCCTGCGCCGCTGAACATCCGCGCTTTTCCGGGGCCAGTCCCTCCCAACGAGGAAGCGACAGGGAGCCCGGAACAGCTGGACAAAGGCTGAGGTTTGGCGCCGCGCTGCCCGGGGTCGCGGCTCTGGCGTAGGGGGTCTGTGCCCCGTAGTGTGGAGGAAACCTGCGGCCCGCCCACGGCAGGATGGGGACCTTCGCATCAAGACTAGGGGTCGGAGACCCCACGTGATCGGCCCCTGCGCGGAGCGTGCGGGGCTGTTCGTGGAGCCCCTTTTGGGAGGCCAGAGGAAGAGGGCGTGTGCGCGTGCACCGTGGGCGTGCGGACCCCTTGGGTGGGGGAGGGCGCTGCGGGGAGGAAGTCTACGCGTGCGCGGTGGGTGCTTACGTGCGGCGGTCGGGGAAGCGGGGCGCGCCCACCCGGGCTGTGCGGTTACCGCCTTGGCTGTGCGGTAACCGCCGTGGCTATGCGGTTACCGCCATGGCTGTGCTGTTACCGCCCGGCCTAGGGGAGACCCTTCCTTCGCTCTCCCTTTATTCTTCCTGGAGGCTGAGCTGCCCACTAGCCGTGCCCATCACTGCATCCCGATGTGCGCTGTTAATCAGTCCTGACTTGTCCTGGCGTTCACGAAGCGTCTTCAAGAATTCTCTGCTTTTGTCTTATTTAACTGCCAAATAATAATAATAATAATAATAATAATAATAATAATAATAATAATAATAATTTTTTAAATTAAAAAAAAAATAATTCCCCTCTTGAAAGTTAGCGACTTGTTCAGAATCCCCTTGTTAGTGGCGAAGACTGAAAGTCGTGTCTCCTGACTCGTGAGAGAGAACTGTCTGCTTTTACAGGCAAGGAAAAGCAAATTACATTTAAAATGTCCTTTTGAAAAATGGCAACAAACATACAGAAATTGAGACCTAGACCTTTCCTTAAAGCACTGCTTTTTATAGCTTTCTGCGGAATCACTAACCAAGGGTTTAGTAACAGTAGGGAAATTGATAAACGGGTTAGTCGGAGTATTTTTTGAATAGTTTTGGTGAAGAGTTCATGTTATTTCACTGGGTGTATTGTTTGGTCTGAACTGGTTTATTTAAAAATTTGTGTGTGTGTGAGCATCAGGGGAGGTTTAAACTGTTAAATCCTCAGGGAGCAAATATTTACATTTACCCAGTGAAAAACGTTATGTCCGGGAGCTGCTACATGATAATATCAGAGTCATGTTATATAAGGGGTGTTTCAGCATCGAAGGTCGGAGGTACCGACGTGCTTCCTGTCTGTTGGGTGTGTGTAGTTTTTAGGGCAGGAGGATTCTGGAGCTGCTAGGCACGGCAGATCTTCCATGACCCCTTCCCTCTTGTAACCCAGAGTTGTCTGCATTTTCAGAGTTGTCTGCGTTTATCCAAGACAGCGGAAAATGAACAAGTCCCAGGTAAGTTATTTGTTCATTCCCCACTTTTTTTTTTTTTTTTTTACAGTGGACTTTGTGAGATTTGTAGGAGTCCATATGTTAAGATGGGGAAAATTAGTAATTGATAAAAATCTAACTTTACAGAAAAATATAAAGTAACATCAGGAGCAAGGCCAGGTTGGCTTATAGATACATACTGATCATTATATATCTTAGAGTTTCTAAGGTAATCCACAAATACGTCTCTGCTGTTTCTGATAACCCCGGAAAAAGGAAGACACTGTATTTGGATACAGACAGACCCTTTCTTTTTTTTTTTTTTAAACACAAAAAGTTCTTGAAAGGTATAATTTTTGGTCTTAACATGGGGACACATAGTGGGTAACCTTCCAGTGACCGCCCTGAAAGGAGTGCCTAAAGCCATTCCTCACTGAGAGTAATAGGGTCCAAGAGATAGTTAAAGTAGTGCATTTATAATGGTCTTATTTGGTCCTGCTATAAAAGCTGGTATGTTCAGAGGAATGAATGGCCTGCATGCCTGTTAGAAAAACTCTCCGTGAGGACTTTAGCCAGCTTATGTATTTAAGTTGCACAGCCAATGGTTCAGAGGTAAATTCTCTGGTAAGTATGTCTGAGCTTCCCAGTCAAATTCTTCCCATAGAATTCTGTCCTGGTCTTTCCCCTCTGCTATTGGGATCTACCCAGGTAAAGGTGGCCAAAGATTTAATTGTAATTGCTTTCCTCGAAGAACTGCTGCATTACTCTACTGCAGCTCCTGGATCAAGTCTTCTAGTATCAGTCTTCTGATGGCTTTTTCGTGGAGTCTTCCTCATTGAGCCGTGTGGTTCGGTTCCAATTTTTTATCCTTTGTCTACTAGCTTTATCATCATATCAATACGCAAACATTGAAAAGATAGGTAGAGAGTTGAATAGTACTGTTCATTGTTTTGAATACTTCTAGAAATGTATAAATTATCTTCATGTATCTGCAATGGACATTTTCCCCCTCAATTGACCAGTAATTTGGGATCTATTCACATGTAGTTTAGCCCTTTTAATGCTCTATTTTTCACACTGTATGGTACACTATATTCTAAATACTATATTTTATTGATAGGCATTTAGGTAATTTCCACTTTTCATTAATATATATGCTGCTGTGAATATACTTGTTCTCTCTGCATAGATGCAAGTGTGTCTCCAGACTCTGGAGCAGTGCTTCTCAAAGTTAGGTTCTTTGACCAGAAATGGCAGTATCACCTTGAAACTTGTCAGAAATGCAGATTTTTATGTATGTTCCCAGACCTTCTGGAAGAAAAATTTGGGGGCGAGGCCCAGCAATCCATATATATTTTTAAAGATTTTATTTATTTATTTGACAGACAGAGATCACAAATAGGCAGAGATGCAGGCAGAAAGAGGAGGAAGCAGGCTCCCCGCTGAGCAGAGAGCCTGATGGCAGGGCTCCATCCCAGGACCCTGAGATTATGGCCTGAGCTGAAGGCAGAGGCTTTAACCCAGAGAGACACCCAGGCACCCCAGCAGTCCATATTTTTAACAAGGTGTGCATATGATGCTCATACACATCAAGTTTAAGAATTACTGCTCTATAGTCCAATGATTAGTATTTTTGAGTTACAGGATATGAGCATTTCTAATTTTTCTAGGTAAACTTATTCATTAGAAGACTACTTTCCCTCTCTTCTTTCCAGATATAAAAAGTATTTGTACACTAAGGGGTGAAAACTTTAATTTCCATTTTTCTGGTTGAATTTTTTTGACTTTCATAAATCTGGCTTTTTAAGTTCTTTCAGGCTATGGAGTTTTGTAAGAATTCTTACGTATTTTAGGTGGTAATCTTTTTTTTTTCTTTTAAGATTTTTTAAAAATTTATTTGACAGAGATCCCAAATGGGCAGAGAGGCAGCCAGGCAATGAGAGAGGGGAAAGCAGGCTCCCTGCTGGGCAGAGAGCCCAATGGTGAGGCTCATTCCTAGGACCCTGGGATCATGACCTGAGCCGAAGGCAGAGTCTTTAACTCACTGAGCCACCCCGGCGCCCCTAGGTGGTAATCTTTCATGATAATTTTTATCAATTTTCTTCTCTCCATATGCTTTGTCTTTTAATATAGTAGTATTATTTCTGGAAATTTTACATTGTGATACAACCCTTTTGCCTCTTCTATTTTTTATTATTGTTTTCCTGACCCTGGGGGCCTGATGACATTTTTCTGTTTTCTGTCTTTTTTCTAATAAGACTTTTTAAAAATATTTAGTACCTTAATCTAGAATTTTTTAGTATAATGTGATAAGGGATCTGATTTTATATTTGAGCATCTCTAAAAAATAAGCAGAACAATAAAAGCACTAACATAATACACGTGAGTGGGAATGCCTGCCGTGTTTCTTCTCCATTATGCACGTTGCTGACTTTGGACTGGGTTTTTTTTGTCATGTTCACAAAGTATCCTTGAAGTCTTATTTTATTGAAAATTAGAATAATTTTTCCAAATGCTTTCTTAACATTTAATGGGAATGATGATATATTTTTTCTTTTTAGATCTATTATATTTCCATATTTCTTAAAAACTAATCTTTATTTTTTTAAAAGAAGCCCTACTTGGTCAAAGAGTGTTACTCTTTTGATGATAACTGTAATTCTGTTTGTCAGTATTTTTTTCCATAACCTTGTCACTTAAAAAACATTTAATTTGATTTCACTCATATGTATAATTTAAGAAACAAAAGGGATGAATATATGGGAGGGGGGAAAGGAGAGGGAAACAAGCCATAAGAGACTCTTAAGGACAGGACAAACAGGGCTGGTGGAGGGAGGTGGTGGGGATAGACTATATGGGTGATGGTATTATAGAAGGCACTTGTGATGAGCACTGGGTTTTGTATGCAAGTGATGAATCACTGAATTCTGCTCCTGAAACCAGTATTGCACCGTATGTTAACTGACTAGAATTTAAATAAAAATTTGGAAAAAGTATTTAATTTGTTCCTTATTATTCCTAGTGGCTTTTCTAATTTGTTTGGACTAATATTTATCACAGATAGTATTTTATTCTTCATGGAGCCAGCTTTTGGTTTTATTGATTTTCACTCTGTTTTTTTCCCTTTAAAAAAAAAAAAGATTTGGGGTTCCTGGGTGGCTCAGTGGGTTAGGCCTCTGCCTCCTGCTCAGGTCGTGATCTCGGGGTCCTGGGATCAAGCCCCACATTGGGCTCTCTGCTCAGCAGGGAGCCTACTTCCTCCTCTTTCTCTCTCTGCCTGCCTCTCTGCCTCCTTGTGATCTCTCTCTCTGTCAAATACATCAATAAAATCTTAAAACAATTATTTATTTGAGAGATTGAGCACGGGCATGCATGAGCCCAGGAAGCCGGGCACAGAGAGAGGAAGAGGGTGTATTATGCAGATTCCACGCTGAGCCTGGAGCCCAATGTGGGAATCAGCCTCACAACCCTGAGATCATGACCCGAACATAAATCCAGAGACCGATGCTTAACTTACTCTAGCACCCAGGCACCCCTCCACTGTTATTTTTTTTTAAGATTTTATTTATTCATTTGAGAGATCACATGTAGGTGGTGGGTGGCGGTGGGGGTGGAAACAGACCCCCCGTCAAGCAGAGAGGCCAATGTGGGGCTCAATCCCAAGACCCTGAGATCACGACCTGAGCCGAAGGCAGAGGCTTAACCCACTGAGCCAACCAGGCACCCTTCCACTGTTATTTTTATTAACTTCTGCTTTTACCTTTATTCTTTCCTTCAGATATCTTTGGTTATAGGATGTTTTTTGTAACTTTTTGTTGAAGATGAGTTTATTGTAAAGCTCTTTATTATGCCCATGTAAGGATATAATTTCCCTCTACTACTACTTTGGCTGCAGAATCAGTATCATGTATCAATATGTGGTGCTTTTTTTTTTTTTTCTACACAGGCTGCCATTTCCTTTCTGATACCTTCTTTGATCACTTACTTAAAATGTATTTTATTTTTTAATCTTATTTTTTAATAAAGATTTTTATTTATTTATTTGACAGACAGAGATCACAAGTATGCAGAGAGGCAGACAGAGAGAGAGGAGGGAGCAGGCTCCCCACCAAGCAGAGAGCCAGATGCGGGGCTTGATCCCAGGACCCGGAGACCACAACCCAAGCCGAAGGCAGAGGCTCAACCCACTGAGCCACCAGGTGCCCCTTTAATCTTATTTTTATACATACAACAAATGTTTTTAAAAAATCCACAGATTGTAAGTGTAGAGCCCAGTGAATTACCACAAATCTAATGCCCGCATAACTAATACATAGGTCAGAGCAAACACTGGCAGCGCTTCTAAAGCCTCCCTTGTGCTCCTCTCACAATCCGTACCTGTTACTATGCTGGTCATTCATTTGTGTGTAATCAGTGGCTTCAAGGGTAGCATTAAGTAGTGAAATGATGAAGACCATCTGGCCCTAAAGGCCTAAAGTATTTGCTCTCTGGCTCTTTACAAGGAAGACTTTCCAGATCCTTGGATTAGTTTATTAAAGTTATTAATGTTGCTGTCATTTGTATCCTGTTTAAAATTAATTTTCCTACTCTAAGGCCAGATAGATAATCTCCTCTGTTATTATCTATTTATTTATTTATTTATTTAGGCTTTCACATTTATGCCTGTTTTAATGGACTTGGTATTTACTTTTGTTTGTTTAGAAATTTTTTTTAAGATTTTATTTATTTTTTTGACAGAGATCACAAGTAGGCAGAGAAGCAGGCAGAGAGAGCAGGGGGAAGTAGGCTCCCTGCTGAGCAGAGAGCCCAATATGGACCTCGATCCCAGGACCCTGAGATCATGACATGAGCCAAAGGCAGAGGCTTAACCCACTGAGCCATGCAGGCACCCTGTTGAGAAATCTTTTTATCATTAGGACATTGCATCTTTTTCAGAACAAGTATAATTTACAGAAATTATAGAAGGCAGCTTTTTATCAAATATCAATGTTTAGCAATGTTTTGTTTTGCCAGAATATTATTTCAGTTGTAAAAACCATCTTCAGTTGCAAAAGGTAATCAAAAACCTTACTAGAGGGTGCTTAGGTGGTGCATCCGGTTAGGTGTCTGACTCTTGTTTTTCGCTCAGGTCATGGTGTTGAGGTGGTGAGATTGAGCCTCACATTGGGCTCTGTGCTTAGCCTCTGCCCCTCCTGCTTGTGTGCTAGCTCTCTCTAAAATAAATAAGTAAATCAAGGGGTGCCTGGGTGGCTCAGTGGGTTAAAGCCTGTGCCTTCAGCTCTGGTCATGATCTCAGGGTCCTGGGATAGAGTCCCACATTAGGCTCTCTGCTCAGCAGGGAGCCTGCTTCCTCCTCTCTCTCTCTGCCTGCCTCTCTGCCTACTTGTGATCTCTCTTTGTCAAATAAATAAATAAAATATTTTAAAAAATAAAATAAGTAAGTAAATCTTAAAACACAAAAAACTCTTTGGATTTAACTTGGTTTTATCCTAAGAAGTCTTAAGCTAAACAATATTTTAAGTAGGAAAACATGCACTTTTAAATAGTTTGGTATACTGTTTCTGTAGTTATAAACATCTATCAACTGGTTTCTTTTATAGGAAATCTGATGAGTTTATCACATCAAGCATTATGTAATCCAAGACAAGAGCTAATTACCTTCTAACTATAGTACTCTGTGTAACAATTGCAAATATCAAAGGTATTAGTGGTTAATAATTGCTATACAATTTAAAACAAAATTTGTTTACTGGATTGTTTTTCAGATTGCAGCTGCTCCTTAGGGATTTCCTGTAAATAAAAGCTCCAAAGCAATTCATGTAGGGCTTAGTTTAGATCAGTACTTTTTTTCTCGTTATCACTCCCCCTCCCACAACCCACCCCCCTGCAGTTGCACCATATTATTAAAAACACTAAGTGCCTGGGATATATGCTTCAGAAGACAGTGATTGAGTAATTTCAATAACGTGAAGTTCTTCATGTAAAAAAGATGGTTTTTTTTAATTTTTAATTTTTTATTATCATAGAATGTATTATTAGCCCCAGGGGTACAGGTCTGTGAATCGCCAGGTTTACACACTACAGCACTCATCATATCACATACCTTCCCCAGTGTCTGTAACCCAAACACCCTTTCCCTAACCGCCCCCCCCCCCCGCAACCCTCAGTTTGTTTTATAAGATTAAGAGTCTCTTATGGTTTGTTTCCCTCCCGATCGCATAAAAAAGATGTTTTGTAGTCACAATTACTTCAAAAAGTAATTATATCCAAATAACCTGGCATGTTATGCTTTAGCAATTAGAGAACCATGGCTTTGACACCTGACAGTTTATAAGTTATTGAAATGTGAAATGCTAAACGATGTGAACAGCTCTTCTCTCTTTGGAGTGCTGCAAAGTTCCAGGTTGACTTTATTTTTCAGATAACATCTTAAGCCCACTTTATAGCATATTAAGTCATAAAGGACAAATCCAGGGAAGGTAATACCTTTCCTAAGTTACAAAACTGTAGCAAATTAGTACAGTACTCTTTAATACAATAAAATTCTTTGTTGTTGTTGTTGGAGTTCTGTATTACCTTAATAATAATTTTCACTCCAAAAATGTCATTTAAGTACCAAACAAAACACTGTGGTTTTTAATGGTGCTTTATAACAGAGCAAGTTATTTTATACAAATCAGTATCTTTTAAAACTGTAAAATTTTTCCTTTTTTAAAGATTTTACTTAGAGAGTGCAAATAAGTGTTCACACAAGCAGGGGGAAGAGGCAAAGGCAGAGGGAGAAGCAGACTTCCTGCTCAGTGGGGAACCTGATGTGGGGCTTGAACCAAGGACCCTGAGATCATGATCTGAGCCAAAGACTGATGCCTAACCAACTGAGCCACCTTGTTGCCCCTATAATTACTCTCTCTCTCTCTCTCTCTCTTTTTTAAGGATTTCCTAATGCAAGCTCTTTAGGTTTACCGGAGCAAGATAATTATATGTATTTAGGTGGCTCAGCTTTGTTTTGGGGTTAATCCAAAGCCGGGAAGAGTACTAATGCATGAAAAGCTTTACAGTTCTACATTAAAGGAGATGTAATATGCCAATATGATTTTCTAGGTCCTTTTCAGAAATTGCTAAATTTTCACATAACTGCTAGAATCCTCAGGAATTAGATGGACATTTCATACAATACTACTTTCGGATGATCCCTTTTATTTAGAAATCTGCCACCTCTTTGTTTTGATAAAAAAATCATACAGTTTTTCTTCAGCTTATTAAAAAATATCCTACCTAAAATATATTTCTGATTTTTAAATAACAAGTATATTGCCAGCTTGCAGAGATGTGGGGAGTGGGTGTTTCGTGTAACAGCTTTCATCCTCATTTCTCTTACAAACCCTGCCACTGCATTTGGTGTCTTCATGCTCCCTCTTGCCGAAGCTGCCAAGTCTTCAGTCTCAGCATTTAATTGATATATTACCCATTCCATTGTTTCCTGGCCTTTATTGGCATTTGAAGATACCATGCTTGCCGTCAGTCCTTCAAGGTAACTGCTAAGACTGACTCCTTCCATAGTGATCGCAGCTTCTTGAGTCAAAATATTTTTTTCTGGGTCTTGAAGGTGTGGTTTGTGTATAAACTGCAGAAACCGTATTTGTAAGTGAAATATTAGTAGGTTTAAGTTCCATCGCTTTCTCTGCAGAATCAAGTACAGAGTATTCTTGCACAAATGTGTTAGTTTTTGCTGCAATATGAGATTTCACAATGGAAGGCAGCCCCCACTCTATGCTGAGAAGTCTTTGGCTGTACAGCTTTCCAGAGTGATCTGTATGTCTGTCCAGTACATTACCTCCAACCACATTTGGGTCTTCCTGCGTTGCAGCTGTAATAGTTTCCAATGGGTGGTCAAAGACGTGGTCTGAAGTCCAGATCTTCATGGTGCCGGCCACTTGCACAATGTCCCTGGTGTTCACTTTTATTCTTTCTTTTAAAGATTTATTTTATTTATCTGAGAGACAGAAAGAACACGAGTGAGAGGATGGAAGGAGGGAAAGAATCTCAAGCAGAACCACTGAACACAGACCCCAACATGGACCTGATCCTACAACCCCGAGATCATGACCTTAGCCGAAACCAGGAGTCAGACGCCTAACCAGCTCTGCCACCCAGGCGCCCCTTATTTCTCATTTCTTACCACACCAAGGATGTCCCCTTCTATCCCTTCTTATCTAAAGTTTTTCTTGTTTTTGTGAGTGTCTATTAAATTTTATTCAATGGTTTTGAACATCTATTGAAATCATGTGATTTATCTCCTCTATTTTCTTAGTTGGTAAATTACATTAATTTTTAAATGTAAAACAAACTAGATATTCTTGAAACTGAGCTGGGCCATGGTATTCTTTCTATATATTCCTGGCTTTAGTTTGATAATACTTTGTTTTGGATTTTTATATTTGTGTCCTTCATGAGAAAGACAGACCAGTAAGTGTTTTGGGGTAGAGAGGGGGCAGAATATGTTCTTGTTATGATTTAGTATTTAATATCAGGAATATGTTGAATATATAACATGAATTTGGAGTATTTCCTCTTGTTTTCTCTACAGGATCTTTTAGTTTGTTGCTACTTCTTAGGTTTTCCATTCATATGTGAGGACATCTGTGACTGGAGTTGCCTTCATGGGAAGATTTCTTTCTTCCTGTCTCTCTTCTGTTAAGGAAGCTCTTTCCCAACTTGGGGCTTGAACTCACAACCTTGAGATTGAGAGTCAAGTGTTCCATCAATTGAGCCAGCCAGGCACCCACATAGGAAGAGTTTAAATTATAGATGCAATTTCCTTAACAGACATGTGGCATTAGATTTGATTTCCTTTCCTTTCCTTTCCTTTTCTTTCTTTGTTTCTTTCTTTCTGCCTGTTTTTTGTAGACTACATGTCCACAGTGGAGCCCAGTGCAGGGCTCAAACTCATGACCCTTCGACTGAGACTTGAGCCAGGATCAAGAGTCAAACACTCGGGGCACCTGAGTGGCTCAGTGAGTTAAGCCTCTTCCTTCAGCTCAGGTCATGATCCCAGGGTCCTGGGATCAAGCCCCACACCTGGCTCTCTGCTCAGCAGGGATTCTGCTCCCTACCCACTCCCACAACCTCTGCCTGCCTCTCTGCCTACTTGAGATCTCTGTCTGTCAAATAAGTAAATAAATAAAATCTTAAAAAAAAAGTTGGACACTCAACCAACTGAGCTACCCAGGTGACCCTAGATTTTCTTTTTTAAAAAGTAAGTTTTGATAAGTAGTTTCTTTCTTTGAAAGTAAACTTTCCCCCCACATTTTCAAAATTATTGGCCCTTAATTTCTTCACTATATTTTTATAGACGACAGAAACTGTATAGAGATGTTGTTTTCATGCCAGATATTGGAGAGTGAACCTTTCTTCTTTATAACTTGATCAGCTTTGGCAAAGAATTGTCAAGGTACAAACTTGGTTTTGTCCTCTCTCTTTATACTATATGTAGATTTTTTAAATTTGTTAATGTCTGATCTGTAACATGTCTTTGTGCATATATTAGCTGTAACTTCCTCTTTTGCTTTAAAAAAAGGTAGATACTTACTGATTTTTTTAACTTCTCTAATATATACTATTAAGGATTTTTTTTTAAAGCGTAACTTCTTAGATGTGTCTTACAGGTTTTGGTATGTTGTATTTTGATAATTCACTTAAAAATGTTCTCTAATCTAGGGGTACAAGAATGTTTCAGTCGGTTAAGTGTCCAACTCTTGGTCTTGGCTCAGGTCGTGGTCTTGGGGTTGTAGGACTGCGCTGTATGGAGGGCTGCATGCTCAGTGGGGAGTCTGCTTGATATTCTCCCTCTGTCCCTCCCCACCCACTTGCAGGCACATGGGTGTGTTCTCTCTCTCAAATAATAAATAAATAAATAACCTCTAATCTCTATTTAGAAATATATTTCTTAAATAAATATAACACCACATGTATCTTAATCTGTAAACGTGATGTTTTCTGGTTAATCTTTTTCTTACTGATATATTAAACACTGTAAAAAGAATGTTCTCTGTATGATATCAAATCTTTGAAGTTGTAGAACTCTGCTTTGTGTCCCAAACTGGTCAATTTAAGTACAGAGTATGTGTGGATCTGAAAAGTGTGTGTGTGTATGTGTGTAAATATATTTGGCAGTTTGGGACTACATTTTCCCTGAAGGTAATTACTGTTTCATTTCTCTCTGGCTGCTTTTAAGGTTTGCCATTTATATTCAGTCTTTCTCATAGTTTTTATATCTCTTCTGAAAACTCTCAATCTGTCCATCTTTTTCACTTTATCATTTTTTAAAAAGATTTTATTTCTTTATTTGATAGAGATCACAAGTTGGCAGAGAGGCAGGCAGAGAGAGGGAGAAGCAGACTCCCTGCTGAGCAGAGAGCCTGATGCGGGGCTCGATCCCAGGACCCTGGAATCATGACCTGAGTCTAAGGCAGAGGCTTTAACCCATTGAGACACCCAGGTGCCCCTTCCCTTTATCATTTTTTTAAAAATTATAGTTGACAAACAATGTTACGTTAGTTTCAGGCATACAATATGGTGATTCAACGAGTCTTTTTCTTTATCATTTTAACCATAGTCATTAAATATGTCAGATAATTCCAATATCTGGAGCTCCCTGTGTCCTAAGCTTAAATTTTTAGAAGAAATATATTAGACCATTCATTCGGCAAATATTTTTGGAACACCTTTCATGGACTGTTTTAAGTGTTTGGAATATATACTATAAACAAAATAACCTGCGTTTCTGAACCTGTTTGGAACCTGGAGAGTTCTGCATGGCCATGCTGAATTACTTTTTGCTTTTTTTTTTTCCTGAATTACTCTTAATAGACTGTTATGAATTGAGCTTGCAAGTGTTTTATTTAGAATATATGTATCAAAATTAAATAGGAATTGTTTTTGAACAATATTTTGTTACTAAATTTATAATGTTCCACAGATATTTTTTATGGTATAGAATGTTTAAATTATATGGGTTGTTGGGGGTTGCCTAGTGGCTCCATCAGTTAAGCGTTTGCTTTTGGCTCAGTTCCTGATCTCGGGGTCCTGGGATCGAGCCCTTCATTGGGCTCCCTGCTCAACAGGAAGTCTGCTTCTCCCTCTGCCCCTTCACCTGCCCGTGTGTGCTCTCTTTCTTGGATAAATAAATCTTTTTTTTTTAAATTTTTTTATTTTTTATAAACATATATTTTTATCCCCAGGGGTACAGGTCTGTGAATCACCAGGTTTACACACTTCACAGCACTCACCAAAGCACATACCCTCCCCAATGTCCATAATCCCATCCCGTTCTCCCAAACCCCTCCCCCCAGCAACCCTCATTTGTTTTGTGAGATTAAGAATCACTTATGGTTTGTCTCCCTCCCAATCCCATCTTGTTTCATTGATTCTTCTCCTACCCACTTAAGCCCCCATGTTGCATCACCACTTCCTCATATCAGGGAGATCATATGATAGTTGTCTTTCTCTGCTTGACTTATTTCACTAAGCATGATACGCTCTAGTTCCATCCATGTTGTCGCAAATGGCAAGATTTCATTTCTTTTGATGGCTGCATAGTATTCCATTGTGTATATATACCACATCTTCTTGATCCATTCATCTGTTGATGGACATCTAGGTTCTTTCCATAGTTTGGCTATTGTGGACATTGCTGCTATAAACATTCGGGTGCACGTGCCCCCTTGGATCACTACGTTTGTATCTTTAGGGTAAATACCCAATAGTGCAATTGCTGGGTCATAGGGCAGTTCTATTTTCAACATTTTGAGGAACCTCCATGCTGTTTTCCAGAGTGGCTGCACCAGCTTGCATTCCCACCAACAGTGTAGGAGGGTTCCCCTTTCTCCGCATCCTCGCCAGCATCTGTCATTTCCTGACTTGTTGATTTTAGCCATTCTGACTGGTGTGAGGTGGTATCTCATTGTGGTTTTGATTTGTATTTCCCTGATGCCGAGTGATATGGAGCACTTTTTCATGTGTCTGTTGGCCATCTGGATGTCTTCTTTGCAGAAATGTCTGTTCATGTCCTCTGCCCATTTCTTGATTGGATTATTTGTTCTTTGGGTGTTGAGTTTGCTAAGTTCTTTATAGTTTCTAAACACTAGTCCTTTATCTGATATGTCGTTTGCAAATATCTTCTCCCATTCTGTCAGTTGTCTTGATTTTGTTAACTGTCTTTTAATATAAATAAATAAATAAATAAATAAGCATGGGTTGTCACTTAGTGTTGGCTAGATTTTAATCCTGAAAAATATCTGAAATTGTTTTTTTTTCCATGGTAGATCTTCAAAATCTTCAATTGATTTTTAAATATTTTTAAGTCCTATTTTTGGTTATTGGACTATACACTGATTTTCTACCTTTCTCTTAAATCTATTTTGGTAGTTCTTTAATGTTTCAGCCCAAAGCATTGGTTTCTTTTGGGATATCATATACAATATTTTCTTTAGGAAAACAAAATATATTTCATGGAGATTTGAGTGTATCTCCTATATTTTCATAGATACATGACTGTGTCTTAAAAGTGTCCTCGTGGGGTGCCTGGGTGACTTAGAGGGTTAAGCCTCTGCCTTCAGCTCAGGTCATGATTCCATGGTCTTGGGATCAAGCCCCACATCAAGCTCTCTGCTCAGCAGGGAGCCTGCTTCCCCTTTCTCTGCCTGCCTCTCTGCCTACTTGTGATCTCCTCTCTGCCTACTTGTGATCTCTCTCTCTCTCTTGCTCTTTTAAATAAATATTTTTAAAAAGTGTCCTCGTATTTATAGTTGTATTTTTTTTTAATTTATTGATTTCACAGAGAGAGTGCAAGCAGGGGGAGCAGCAGAGGGAGAGGGAGAAGCAGGTTCCCCACTGAGCAGGGAGCCCAATGTGGGGCTCGATCCTAGGACCCTGGAATCATGACCCGAGCCGACGCTTAACCAACTGAGCCACCCAGGCACCCCTATAGTTGTATTTTCTTTAAGTGATTGTCTTTTCAGATATTTGGTGCCAAAAAAGATAAATGATTTCTTTCTCTTCTTGAAGAATCATCATTGCTCATTTCATTCTTTTAGCCCTCAGTGTTACCTTATCTGCTGTGAATTACGTTAAACTACTTTAATTTTGCTTATCTATTTTTTAACGTATTTTTATTCATTTGAGAGTGAAAGAAGAGTGGGGGAAGGGAAAAGGGAGAGGGAGAAGCAGACCCTACTGAGCAGGGAACCTAACATGGGGCTTGATCCTAGGACCCTGAGATCATGACCTGATCCCAAGGCAGATGCTTAAGTGATTGAGTCACCCAGGTGCCCCTATTTTGCATATATATTTTTTGCAGTATATTTGATATTTTCCCTTTATTTTGTTTTCAAATTTTTTTGATATTGCAAATAATTGGTTTTGTTTTCAAATCAGTTATGTCACCCATTGGTAAAAAAATTAGCATATTCATATACCATTTTATAGTTTAGGTTTTTTGTTTTACAGTCTTGTTTACTGTATATCCTAGTATAACATCATTAATGTTTTGTGTGTTCTATGTCGTTTTAATTTTTGTCATACACTCAGTTTCTCATTGCACTGCTGGTCAAATTTACTTTCTTTTTTTTTCCTAATTTGATAAATTGTTGGTTTCTAGTTTTGATTATGAAGACATTACTGTTATAATAGTCTATATTTCTCTGTTAACACATCTTTATTGAGTAATGTTTTATTATCAGGTTCTTTTGATTGTCCATTTCTTCCCTTTCATCCAAACTAGAAAAGAATGTCAGAATGATATTGCATTTCCACATCACTTCTAAATAAGTGCCTTGGTTTTGCTATTGTATTTCAGAATCTTTTGTTTTAGTCTATTGGTTTTATGAATAGTATATCATCAGTTTTATGCCAGGAACTTAGTGTGTATTATAAGTTCCAAAAAGTATTTTTTTGTCAGTTAATTGAGGTAAGCTGTATATAACTTAAGTGTCAAGCTTGATGAATTTTTATATGTGTGTGTATGTGTGCACACGCATGCACACACCCCTGTGTAATTGCCACCCAGTACCCAAGAAGTTTCTCTGGTACTTGAGGTTTATCTTACCTTGACATATCTTATCATTGATTAGTGTTGCTTGTATATCTGGATTCCACTCAGTATCGTATATGTGAGATTCATCCATTTTGCCGAGTGTATCAGTTTTTCTTTTATCTTCGTTATGTATTCCACTAATAGCCATACTGCAGTTTTATTTCTCCTTCTGTTGATGGGCTTTTGGACTGTTTCCAGGTTTTGGCTAATAAATCAAACTGCTCTGATTATTTCCTATAGACCCTTTGGTTGACAAAGGGTATATAACTAGGAGAGGAATTAATACAATAGCTTTAAATAGAAATTCCTTAATATTTCACCAAGGTATATGTACTTGCTTATCCTCCCACTGGCAAGGTATGAATGTTCCAGTTGTTTTCACATTTTTGCCAGTATCTCTATTTGGTATTTTCCGAGTTTTTCATTTCAGACATCCCGGTGTGTATGTCATTGTGGTTATCATGTGAGAGTTAGGTTCGGGGTAGGTGGTAGGTACTAGATGGGATATGAAGGAGCTTCTCAGTTTCACTAATGTTTTTTTTCTTGATCTAAATGCTAGTTTTATGCATGTGTTCACTGTGTGAAACTACATGGAGCCTTTGTACTCCAAGGTTCACTTTTGTGTTATTTTTAAGTATATTCATACTTCAACAAATTTACAAAAATCACAGAGTTGACAATGACAAATTGTTAATCTAAAGAAGTCTCAAGGATATCATTAAGCTAAAACCAAGAGTCAGAATAACGTTAATTTTTTCATATACAGAGGTCAGAATTCTTCAGCATGTTTCCTTCCTTTTTTTTTTTTTGCTTAAGAGAGAAAGAGACTACACACATAAGCACATGCATGATTAGGGGATGGGCAGAGGGAAAGGGAGAAAGAGAATCTCCAGTGGACTCCCCATTCAGCATGGAGCCTGATGCGGGGCTTGATCTCACGACCTGAGATCATGACATGAGCCAAAATCAAGAGTCAAATGCTTAACAGACCCATCCACCCAGGCTCCCCTAAATTGAACACTTGTATATTTCACCATTAAGTGTAATATTTGCTGTAGGTATATATGAAAGTCCATTATCACACTAGGGAAATTTCTAGTTTGTCACTAGTTGTTTTTTGTTTTGTTTTGTTTTTTAATTACGGTTTTGGTTATATACTCAGATGATCATATTGTCATCTCTTAGTTTTTAAAACTATTCATTCTTATTTTTATTTCCACCTTCAGAAAATTCCTTCATGGCCTGTTCTTCTGTTTTCCATTTACAAAGTGATTTTTTCACACCTTGCATTCTTGATTATTGTCAGTCTCTTACTTCTCTGAGAGCTTTCTGATTCATTGTTGGTGATATCAAATGCTACCAAATTATTATGTTTGTCAAATCTTTATTTTTATTCTATACCTATAGTATTATATTTCACATTTAAGATGTATCTTGTTAAAATACAGTGTCCAGTTTATTTTTTTCCTTGCTTATTTTGTGATACTTGTGTTTATGCAGCTGTTTGGGCATATTCTCTGAGGAAATTTCTTTCTGCCCATGATTGGTGGCCATGTTCTCTCACTCTCTGTCCACTTATCAATTCCCTATTTGTTTCACAGCTTTTGCAGTTGTAGTTTAAGCGGTGTTCTTTGTCCTTTAGCTTTCCTTTTACTTTTTTGGGAGAATTGGTCTATAAATAAAAACCTAGTTACATAATTTTTATATACTCTCAGATCTCTTCTCTGGCTCCCCTTTCTTTGAAACAGTGAGTCGTAAAGTAGAGGCATGCACTCTAGATGACATCCCAAACAATCCAGTTGGTATCTTCTCTGTGTTCTACAGGTATTTCAAGTGTAACAGTTCCAAAATCTTCCCTTCTTATTTTCTACACATCCTAATTATGGGCTCAAAATTGAAGACTTAGAAACTGGAATGTGTACTGCAGTGGATAAAATATTAATAAATATTAATAAATTAATACAATATTAAGCTGTCTCTTTACTTTTTAAAGTTGAAGAAGAATAAAGCTTGTCACAAAATATATTGATAATTTATTTCCATAATTCATAAATACAAACTTGTGTAGTACTCAGAAATACTCTCTAAGGTTGGTGGTGGTCACATATGTTGGAGACTTGGTGTGAAACTACTCTGTAATCCATTTCATAGCTTGCTTTCTTCCTGGCCCTTTCTGTCCTCACAGCTCCAGCTGCTTCTCAACATTTCCTGTGCTGTTTGCCCTCTGCTCATTTCCCAAATGTGCTAGAGGAGCAGAGGAGCCCTGCCTTCGCATGTACCATGGAGTTGCATGAACAACACAGCATGACCGTTTGTCCCGTAGCTGTTCTTCAGTGAAGCTCAAAATAGAACTAATTTTCTTCCTCATTTATTTTAGTCTGTCTGCTGTGTACTCTCACCTTAGCAATTGTAACATACTACTGTGTGTTTTATTACCATATTATTGCTACTTGAATCCAAGAACAATTTTAATAATTTAGCATTTCTAAGAACTAGAATGGTTCCAGATACAGTGTGTAATTTGATCATTTTTTGCATGAATAATACCTTAAGCAATGGCATAGTATTTCCATTATGGTTTCTCATCTTCCCACAAAGTATAAAGTCAGATGTTTTGCAAACTATTTGGTAATCCTGGTGAGGATTGGTTCCCATACAGCTTTTTCCATGTTACCCAATTCTGAACATTTCAGATTGAACAGAAATTCCAGGGGTCAGTGTCATTTAAGGATGTGACTGTGGGCTTCACCCAGGAAGAGTGGTAGCACCTGGATTCAGCTCAGAGGTCCCTGTCTAGAGACATGATGCTGGAGAACTACAGTAACCTTGTCTCAGTGGGTAAGGTCTGGTTTTTTGTAATTCTAAGTAGCATGTTCTCATTCTTTTAACTGTGAAGCATATAGACACTGTAGAGTTGGATGATTTTTAATATTGGAACTGAGTAATCAGTGATAATTGATCTCTTTTGGGTACCAGGAAGATATTTGTGTTTACCTCTCCAGTGAAATGTTCAATAGCATCTTCATCGAGCAGCTCCAGAAGCTTGCTGCTCTTTCAGAGACCCTGCAAGCCAGGACTTCTGGTCTGAATCCTGAACTGTTTTGCTTTGTCAGAGTATTGTGTTACCAAACCAGAAGTGGTCTTCAGGCTAGAGCGAGGAGAGGAGCCATGGATACTGGAGGAAGAATTCCCAAGCCAGGGCTTCCCAGGTGAGTTAATGGACTCTGCACAGATGAACATCAGGGCATTTAGTATTTTCCCATGATTAACTCAGAGGTTGACAATTTCAAGAATATCTCTTTAGATGTCTTAATCCTGGGAACTGACTGGGAATACTGGTTTTTTAACAAATCTCCAGAAACCACTCTTAAAATAACATTTTTTGATTCACTTTTTTAGTATTTACCATTCTTACATCTGTCAAAAAACCAGTCCTTGCCTACTTTATTTTTACTGTTGTTTTTTTCATTCCTTTGTTTCCCAAAGCAGTTTCAGTTGCCTGCCTTACTGTCATCAGGCATTCTTTCATATGCTCATTTTTTGACTCCAAATAATTTTTGAGTAATTGCTATTATCTATGTGTCAATGAGCTTATACAAATAGCAGTACAGCCAACAAATACATGAAAAGATGGTCAGCATTACTAAACATCAGGGAAATGCAAATTGGAACCACACATCACACCATTTAGAATGGCTAGTACCAAGAAGAGAAGGGATAACTAGTTCTGGGAAGGATGCAGAGAAAAAGGAACGCTTGTGCACTGCTGACTGTGTTGTAAATTGGATCAGCTACAATAGAAAATGGTATAGAGATTGCTCAGAAAGTAAAATATAGAACTATCTTGTATGATCCAGTAGTACCACTTGGGAAGACACCCAGAGGAAATGAAAACAGGCTGTGAAAGAGAGAATATGCATGCTGGTGTTTATCACAATATGATTCACAATAGCCAGATACGGAAATGACCTTAGGTTCCTGTTAGTGGATGAATAGCTAAATAAGGTAGGTATGTGTGAGTAATAGAATACTATTCAGCCATGAGAAAGGACATTCTGCCACTTGCAAAACGGGTGAACCTTGAATGCTTTATATCAAGTGAGATAAGTCTGACAGAGAAAGGCAAGTACTGCATGTTGTCACTTGTGTCTGGAATCTAGAAAAGCTGAATTTGTTATAAACATGAGTAATGTGGTGGTTACCCAGAGGAGAGGGAGAGATAGAAGAGATGTTGTTTAAGTGTATAAAAAGTATAATGAGTAGTCAAAAAGCCCTAGAGAGGTGCCTGGGTGGCTCAGTCATTAAGCATCTGCCTTTGGCTGGGGTCATGATCCCAGGGTGCTGGGATCGAGCCCCACATTGGGCTCTCTGCTCAGTGGGAAGCCTGCTTCTCCCACTTCTACTTTCCCTGCTTGTGTTCCCTCTACTGCTGTGTCTCTGTCAAGTGAATGAATACCATTAAAAAAAAGATAAATAAATAATCCCTAGAGATGTTATATATCATATAATGAAAACAGTATTTTGTTACAATAATCAAACTGAGACATTAGAACTTAATTATTCTAATTACTAATAAGAAATGGTAATGATGTAACATAACAGGGTTGCTAATTATTGGTACAGTGGCAATTACACAGCATAAAAATGTATCAAATTAACAGATTGTACACTGAAAATGTATGCAGTTTTTTTGTCAAATGTAAATTTAAAAGGTGACACTAAAATCATATACTTATGTGTATTAAAGCTCTGTAGTGGTAAAAATTATCCTAGAATTAGAGCAAAGTTAAGTTGACTGTGCTACTCTAAGAAGAGTCTTAGGGAAAACCTTAAGGAGATCTCCATCAAAGCAGCATTTGATTTTTCCCCTCCATAATCCCAAAGGAAAATAAACATCTCAGGGCACCTGGATGGCTCAGTGGGTTAAGCCTCTGCCTTCGGCTCGGGTTTACTTTGGCTCTCTGCTCAGCGAGGAGCCTGCTTCCACCTCTATGCCTACTTTCGATCTCTCTCTCTCTGTCAAATAAAAAATAAAAGCTTTTTTTTTTTTTAAAAAAAAAAGCAGAATTTGAATGAGATGATTGTGTGAACTGTGAGGATCCTGCTTCTTCATAGAAGGGATAATAGCAGCTACTAAGCCAATGAGGAGGAATGTGTTTGATCTTTCTTGGGAAGCAGGAAAAATAGTCACAATGGCCAGGGGGAATGTTTGATGGGAAGTGGCGCAGGAAATGGTGTCAGGCAGCTGTGGACCAAAAGAAGAATATCATAAGTCTTACTGAAGTTTTTAATTTTATTCTTACTAGTGTATTTTGGGAAACAAACAATGTCTTACTTATAAGATCTCTCTCACCTCTGTAGAGAAAACGTTGGAAAGAACGTAAGCACTTAAGAGAGTTCACTAGTGGAACCTTTTAAGTTTTCCTGAAGGGTGATTATGGTCATTTAGTCAAAATTGGAGAGGAATGGAGGTAATGAGAAGAGGCTGGATTTTCTCTGTATTTGGAATAACTGAAGAATTAACATTTGTATTGGGGTACCTGGGTGGCTCAGTTGGTTAAGTGTTTGCCTTTGGCTCAAGTCATGATTCCAGGGTCCTGGGATCAAGCCCTGCTTTGGGCTCCTTGTTAAGTGGGGAGTCTGCTTCTTACCCTTCTTCTCCCTCTGCCCCTCTCACCCTGCTTATGTTCTCTCTGTCTCTGTCTCAAATAAATAAATAAATAAATAAATAAAACTTTAAAAAGAAAAAAAAAAAGAACTACAAAAGGAAGAGATGATGGCACTTGAAGTATTTAAAGAAATAATGATGAAAAATTCCCAAATTTGGCAAAAAAGATATTCATACCAATGGCATGTCATGATTAAATTTCTGAAACCAAAAGAGAAAAAAATTCTGAGAGTAGAGAGAAACAACTCATTTCCTTTGGAAATGATAGTGAATTCGTCATCTGAAACCATGGAGGCTAGAAGGCAATAATACATTTTTTTTTTCCGAGTACTGAAAGAAAAGAACTTTCAAACAAAACAGAACTTTGGCTTGTGAAAATACATTCTTGAAAGGATAACTGAAGGTATCCTACAATGGAAAAAAAAAAAAAAAAGAGAGAAAATGTTGTTAGCAAACTTATCTTTTAATAATGGCTAGAGGGGGACGCCTGGGTGGCTCAGTTGGTTAAGCAGCTGCCTTCGGCTCAGGTCATGATCCCAGCATCCTGGGATCGAGTCCCACATCGGGCTCCTTGCTTGGCAGGGAGCCTGCTTCTCCCTCTGCCTCTGCCTGCCATTCTGCCTGTGCTTGCTCTCCCCACCCCCTCTCTGATAAATAAATAAAATCTTAAAAAAAAATGGCTAGAGGAAGTTCTTTAAATAGAAAGGAAATATCACAAGAAACTGTGGAGCTTCAAAAAAGAAAGAACATTGGAAGTGGCAAAAAAAAGGGTAAATATAATAGAGTTCCCATCTAAGGAGTTTCTGAAATCATATTTGATTGTTGATACAAAATTTAGAATATCATGATTTGATGCTCTGTGTGTGGAGGATATGATGTATTTACAAGATAGAATACAGGAATTTAATTGGAATTAAAGTGTTATATTTCCTTGAAGTGGTAAAATGTTCATCCAGGAAGACTGTAATAAATTATATATGTACATTTTACCTAGAAATGGACTTGGAATACTTAGAACAACCACTAAAAAAAACAAGGTGGTAAACTTAGAAATACTGTAAGTAAATGAAGACGGAATCTTTTAAGAAGATGTTCAAGTAACCAGTAAGAAAATAAATTAGGAACAGATGAATGAGAAACTGAGAAAACAACAGAAAAATAAAACAACAGACTTAAACATTGACATAGCAGTGTCTACTGTAAATGTAAATGATCTAAACACACCAATTCAGGGCACCTGAGCAGCTCAATTGGTCAAGCGACTGCTTTTGGCTCAGGTCGTGATCCCGGAGTACCAGGATGGAGTCCCACATTGGGTTCCAGGCTCCATGGGGAGTCTACCTTTCCCACTGAACTTCTCCTCTCTCATGCTCTCTCTCAAATAAATAAATAAAATCTTTAAAAAATTTTTAAAAAACACACCAATTCAGGTATAGACTGGCAGACTGGATAAAACAAAAAACAAAAGGCAGAAATATGTTATCTACAAAGAAATTCATTTCAAATACAACATAGTGAGTTTGATGGGAAATAGAAAAAGATACAGTGGGGTACCTGGGTGGCTCAGTCATTAAGTGTCTGCCTTCAGTTCAGGTCATAATCCCAGGATCCTGGGATCCAACCCTGCGTCAGGCTCCCTGCTTGTCGGGAAGTCTGCTTCTCCCTCTTTCACTCCTCCTGCTTAGGTTCCCTCTCTTTGTGTCTCTCGTTGTTAAATTAATAAGTAAAATCTCTTAAAAAATGAGAAAGAGGAAAATACACTATGCAAACATTAATAAAAAAACAAGTCTGACTCTATTAATATTAGATAAAGTAGTCTTGAGAGCAAAGGAAATTATTGGAGAAAAAGCAGTATTCCATTGAAAAAGACTGTGATCCAAAATGTGACCCCACCAAACAACAGAAAGAACCTCATAGTACACACATCAAAACTGATTGAGCTGAAAGGAGAAATAAACAAATTTTCAATTATATTTGGGGAATTCAGCACCTTACTCTCAGCAATTGGTAGAACTTTCAGACAGCAGGTATAAATCAATGGCAGATGTAGAAGAACTGAATGGTACCATCAACCAGTGGGATTGAATGAATATTTGTAGATAGTACCTAGAAGCAGCAGGATATGCATTCTTCTCAAGTGCCTGTGGAGCACTCAGTAAGATACAACATATCCTAGGCCATAAACAAACCTTAGTAAATTTAGCAGAACCCAAATTTTGCTATGTTCTCTTATCATAAGGAAATCAAACTGCAAATCAGTAATAGAAAGGCAGTAGAGGACCCCCCGGTGGCTCAGTGGGTTAAAGCCTCTGCATGATCTCAGGGTCCTGGGATTGAGCCCGGAGTCAGGCTCTCTCTACAGCGGTGAGTCTGCTTCCCTTCCTCTCTCTCTCTGACTACTTGTGATCTGTATCTGTGAAATAAATAAATAAAATATTTTTAAAAAGGCAATAGGAAAATACCTAAACATTTCAGAATTAAACAAGACACATGTAAGTAAAGCATGAATGAAAGACATCCCAGAGGAAAATTTAAAAAATAACGCACAGAAATGTCAGGTATCAGTCTCACTGGAGTTCCTTATATGTGATGAGTTGTATTTCTCTTGATACGTAAGTTTTCTTTTTTGTGATTCTTTTTTAGTATTTTTACTATGATGCATCTTGGCGTGGATCTCTGTTTATCTCACGTGGAGTTTATCTTCTTGAATTTGCATATTATTTTTCTCTTAAGTTTCCAGGGTTTTGCCATCATTCTGTTGAATGATTTTTCTCCTCTCACTCTTCCTTCTGTTCTTTTGATATTCCCATTATGAATATGTTGGTGCAGGTAGCATATTTGTTATGCTCCACATAACCATATGATAATTGACTCTCTCTGCTTGACTTATTTCACTCAGCATAATCTCTTCCAGTCCCATCCATGTTGCTACAAAAGTTGGATATTCGTCCTTTCTGATTGAGGCATAATACTCCATAATGTAAATGGACCACATTTTCCTTATCCATTCATCTGTTGAAGGGCATCCTGGTTCTTTCCACAGTTGGCGACCGTGGCCATTGCTGCTATAAACATTGGGGTACAGATGACCCTTCTTTTCACTACATCTGTATCTTTGGGGTAAATACCCAGTAGTGCAATTGCAGGGTCATGGGGAAGTTCTATTTTTAATTTCTGGAGGAATCTCCACACTGTTCTCCAAAGAGGCTGCACCAAATTGCATTCCCACCAACAGTGGAAGAGGGTTCCCCTTTCTCCACATCCCCACCAACACATGTTGTTTCCTGTCTTGCTAAATTTGGCCATTCTAACTGGTATAAGGTGATATCTCAATGTAGTTTTAATTTGAATCTCCCTGAGGGCTAGTGATGAACATTTTTTCATGTGTCTGATAGCCTTTTGTACGTCTTCATTGGAGAAGTTTCTGTTCATATCTTCTGCCCATTTTTTGATATGATTGTTTTTTTTTGTGTGTGTTGAGGTTGAGGAGTTCTTTATAGATCTTGGATATCAAACTTTTTTTTTTTTTTAAAGATTCCATTCATTTATTTGACAGAGAGAGATCACAAGTAGGCAGAGAGGCAGGGAGAGAAAGAGAGAGAGATGAGGAAGCAGGCTCCCTACTGAGCAGAGAGCCCGACGTGGGACTCGATCCCACGACCCTGAGATCATGACCTGAGCCAAAGGCAGTGGCTAAACCCACTGAGCCACCCAGGCGTCCTCAACATTTTGTCTGTACTGTCATTTGCAAATATATTCTCCCATTCTGCGGGTTGCCTCTTTGTTTTCATGACTGTTTCCTTTGCTGTGCAGAAGCTTTTGATTTTCTTTTAATTTTTTATTTTTTATAAACATATAATTTTATCCCCAGGGGTACAGGTCTGTGAATCGCCAGGTTTACACACTTCACAGCACTCACCAAAGCACATACCCTCCCCAATGTCCATAAGCCTACTCCCCTCTCCCATCCCCCCTCCCCCCAGCAACCCTCAGTTTGTTTTGTGAAATTAAGAGTCACTTACGATTTGTCTCCCTCCCAAATCCATCTTGTTTCATTTATTCTTCTACCCACTTAAGCTCCCATGTTGCATCACCGCTTCCTCATATAAGGGAGATCATATGATAGATGGCTTTCTCTGATTGACTTATTTCACTAAGCATGATACGCTCTAGTTCCATCCACGTCGTTGCAAATGGCAAGATTCCATTTCTTTTGATGGCTGCATAGTATTCCATTGTGTATATATACCACATCTTCTTTATCCACTCATCTGTTGATGGACATATAGGTTCTTTCCATAGTTTGGCTATTGTGGACATTGCTGATATAAACATTCAGGTTCACATGCCCCTTTGGATCACTACATTTGTATCTTTAGGGTAAATACCCAGTAGTGCTATTGCTGGGTCATAGAGTAGTTCTATTTTCAACATTTTGAGGAACCTCCATGTTGTTTTCCAGAGTGGTTGCACCAGCTTGCATTCCCACCAACAGTGTAGGAGGGTTCCCCTTTCTCCGCCTCCTCGCCAGCATCTGTCATTTCTTGACTTGTTAATTTTCGTCATTCTGACTGGTGTGAGGTGATATCTTATTGTGGTTTTGATTTGTATTTCCCTGATGGCAAGTCATATGGAGCATATTTCATGTGTCTGTTGGCCATCTGGATGTCTTCTTTGCAGAAATGTCTGTTCATGTCCTCTGCCCATTTCTTGATTGGATTATTTGTTCTTTGGATGTTGAGTTTGCTAAGTTCTTTATAGATTGTGGAGACTAGTCCTTTATCTAATATGTCATTTGCAAATATCTTCTCCCATTCTGTCAGTTGTCTTTTGGTTTTGTTAACTGTTTCCTTTGCTGTGCAAAAGCTTTTGATCTTGATGAAATAGCAATAGTTCATTTTTGCCCTTGCTTCCCTTGCCTTAGGCGATGGTCCTAGGAAGATGTTGCTGCGGCTGAGGGCGAAGAGGTTGCTGCCTGTGTTCTCCTCAAGGATTTTGATGGATTCCTTTCCCACATTGAGGTCCTTGATCCATTTTGAGTCTATTTTCGTGTGTGGTGTAAGGAAATGGTCCAATTTCATTTTTCTGCATGTGGCTGTCCAATTTTCCCATCACCATTTATTGAAGAGGCTGTCTTTTTTCCATTGGACATTCTTTCCTGCTTTGTTGAAAATTAGTTGACTGTAGAGTTCAGGGTCTATTTCTGGGCTCTCTATTCTGTTCCATTGATCTATGTGTCTGTTTTTGTGCCAGTACCATGCTGTCTTGATGATGATAGCTTTGTAATAGAGCTTGAAGTCTGGAATTGTGATGCCACCAACTTTGACTTTCTTTTTCAATATTCCTTTTGCTATTCGAGGTCTTTTCTGGTTCCATATAAATTTTAGGATTA
Organism: Mustela nivalis; assembly: GCF_964662115.1. NCBI lineage: Eukaryota > Metazoa > Chordata > Mammalia > Carnivora > Mustelidae > Mustela > Mustela nivalis. Next base: position 94,582,892 of record NC_139021.1, on the reverse strand, counting down.
TTTGTTCCATATCTTTGAAAAAGATGGATGGTACTTTGATAGGAATTGCGTTAAGTGTGTAGATTGCTTTAGGTAGCATAGACATTTTCACAATATTTATTCTTCCAATCCAGGAGCATGGAACATTTTCCATTTATTTGTGTTTTCCTCAATTTCTTTCATGAGTACTTTATAGTTTTCTGAGTATAGATTCTTAGCCTCTTTGGTTAGGTTTATTCCTAGGTACCTTATTGTTTGGGGTGCAATTGAAAATGGGATTGACTTCTTAATTTTTCTTTCTTCTGTCTTGTTGCTGGTGTAGAGAAATGCAACTGATTTCTGTGCATTGATTTTATATCCTGACACTTTACTGAATTCCTGTACAAGTTCTAGCAGTTTTGGAGTGGAGTCTTTTGGTTTTTCCACATATAGTATCATATCACCTGCGAAGACTGATAGTTTGACTTCTTTGCCAATTTGGATGCCTTTGATTTCCTTTTGTTGTCTGATTGCTGAGGCTAGGACTTCTAGTACTATGTGGAATAGCAGTGGTGATAGTGGACATCCCTGCCGTGTTCCTGACCTTAGCGGAAAAGCTTTCAATTTTTCTCCATTGAGAATGATATTTGCGGTGGGTTTTTCATAAATGGCTTTGATAATATTGAGGTATGAGCCCTCTATCCCTACACTTTGAAGAGTTTTGATCAGGAAGGGATGCTGTACTTTGTCAAATGCTTTTTCAACATCTATTGAGAGTATCATATGGTTCTTGTTCTTTCTTTTATTGATGTGTTGTATCACATTGATTGATTTGCGGATGTTGATACAATCTTGCAGCCCTTGATAAATCCCGCTTGGTCGTGGTGAATAATACTTTTTTTTTAAAGATTTTATTTATTTGATAGACAGAGATCACAAGCAGGCAGACAGGCAGGCAGAGAGGGGGAGAGGAGGAAGCAGGCTACCCGCAGAGCAGAGAGCCCGATGTGGGACTCAATCCCAGGACCCTGAGATCATGACCTGAGCTGAAGGCAGCGGCTTAACCCACTGAGCCACCCAGGCATCCCGTGAATAATCCTTTCAATGTACTGTTGAATCCCATTGGCTAGTTTTTGGTGAGAATTTTCACATCCGTGTTCATCAAGAATATTGGTCTATAGCTCTCTTTTTTGATGGGATCCTTGTCTGGTTTTGGGATCAAGGTGATGCTGGCCTCATCAAATGAGTTTGGAAGTTTTCCTTCCATTTCTATTTTTTGGAACAGTTTCAGGAGAATAGGAATTAGTTCTTTAAATGTTTGGTAGAATTCCCCCAGGAAGCCATCTGGCCCTGGGCTTTTGTTTGTTTGGAGATTTTTAATGACTTTTCAATCTCCTTACTGGTTATGGGCCTGTTCAGGCTTTCTATTTCTTCCTGGTTCAATTGTGGTAGTTTATATGTTTCTAGGAATGCATCCATTTCTTCCAGATTGTCAAATTTGTTGGCGTAGAGTTGCTCATAGTATGTTCTTATAATTGTTTGTATTTCTTTGGTGTTAGTTGTGATCTCCCTCTTTCATTCATGATTTTGTTTATTTGGGTCCTTTCTCTTTTCTTTTTGATATGTCTGGCCAGAGGTTTATCAATCTTATTAAATCTTTCAAAGAACCAGCTCCTAGTTTTGTTGATTCGTTCTATCGTTTTTTTGTTTGTTTGTTTGTTTGTTTTGTTTCTATTTCATTGATTTCTGCTCTGATCTTTATGATTTCTCTTCTCCTGCTGGGCTTAGGGTTTCTTTCTTGTTCTTTCTCCAGCTCCTTTAGGTGTAGGGTTAGGTTCTGTACCTGAGACCTTTCTTGTTTCTTGAGAAAGGCTTGTACTGCTATAGATTTTTCTCTCAGGACTGCCTTTGTTGTGTCCCACAGATTTTGACCCGTTGTGTTTTCATTATCATTTGTTTCCATGAATTTTTTTAAATTCTTCCTTAATTTCCTGGTTAATCCATTCATTCTTTAGAAGGATGCTGTGTAGTCTCCATGTATTTGGGTTCTTTCCAAACTTCCTCTTGTGGTTGAGTTCTAGCTTCAGAGCATTATGGTCTGAAAATATACAGGGAATGATCCCAATCTTTTGATACCGGTTGAGTCCTGATTTTGGACCGAGGATGTGATCTATTCTAGAGAATGTTCCATGTGCACTAGAGAAGAATGTGTATTCTGTTGCTTTGGGATGAAATGTTCTGAATTTATCTGTGATGTCCATCTGGTCCAGTGTGTCATTTAAGGCCTTTATTTCCTTGTTGATCTTTTGCTTGGATGATCTGTGCATTTCAGTGAGGGGAGTGTTAAAGTCCCCTACTATTATTGTATTATTGTTGATGTGTTTCTTAGAATTTGTTATTAATTGGTTTATATAGTTGGCTGCTCCTACGTTGGGGGCATAGACATTTAAAATTGTTAGATCTCCTTATTGTACAGACCCTTTGAGTATGATATAGTGTCCTTCCTCATCTCTTATTATAGTCTTTGGCTTAAAAACTAATTGATCTGATATAAGGATTGCCACTCCTGCTTGCTTCTGATGTCCATTAGCATGGTAACTCCTTTTCACCACCTCACTTTAAATCTGGAGGTGTCTTCGGGTTTAAAATGCGTTTCTTTGAAGCAACATATAGATGTGTTTTGTTTTGTTTTTTATCTATTCTGATACCCTGTGTCTTTTGATTGGGGCATTTAGCCCATTAACATTCAGGGTAACTATTGAGAGATATGAATTTAGTGCCATTTTATTGCCTGTAAGGTGACTGTTTCTGTCTCTGTTCCTTTCTGATCTACCACTTGTAGGCTCTCTCTTTGCTTAGAGGACCCCTTTCAATATTTCCTGTAGAGCTGGTTTGGTGTTTGCAAATTCTTTGTTTTTGTTTGTCCTGGAAGCTTTTAATCTCTCCTTATATTTTTAATGATAACCTAGTTGGATATAGTATTCTTGGCTGCATGTTTTTCTCATTTAGTGCTCTGAAAATATCATGCCAGCTCTTTCTGGCCTGCCAGGTCTCTGTGGATATGTCTGCTGCCAATCTAATATTTTTACCATTGTATGTTGCAGACTTCTTTTCCCGGGCTGCTTTCAGAATTTTCTCTTTGTCACTAAAACTTGTAAATTTTACTATTAGGTGACGGGGTGTGGGCCTGTTCTTATTGATTTTGAGGGGAGTTCTCTGCACCTCCTGAATTTTGATGCTTGTTCCCTTTGCCATATTGGGGAAATTCTCCCCAATAATTCTCTCCAGTATACCTTCTGCTCCCCTCTCTCTTTCTTCTTCTTCTGGAATCCCAATTATTCTAATGTTGTTTCGTCATATGGTGTCACTTATCTCTCGAATTCTCCCTTCGTGGTCCAGTAGCTGTTTGTATCTCTTTTGCTCAGCTTTTTTATTCTCTGTCATTTGGTCTTCTATATCGCTAATTCTTTCTTCTGCCTCATTTATCCTAGCAGTGAGAGACTCCATTTTTGATTGCACCTCATTAATTGCTGTTTTGATTTCAACTTGATTAGATTTTAGTTCTTTTATTTCTCCAGAAAGGGCTTTTATATCTCCCGAGAGGGTTTCTCTAATATCCTCCATGCTTTTTTCGAGCCCTGCTAGAACCTTGAGTATTGTCATTTTGAACTCTAGATATATTACCAATGTCTGTACTGATTATTTCCCTAGCCTTCGGTATTGCCTCTTGTTCTTTTTTTTTGTTCAATTTTCTGCCTTGTCATTTTGTCCAGATAAGAGTATATGAAGGAGCAAGTCAAATACTAAAAGGGTGGCAAAAACTCCAGGAAAATATGCTTTCACCAAATCAGAAGAGATCCCAAATCGTGAGGGGAGAGAAAGGGGATAAAAAGAGGTTCAGAAAGAAAGAAAAAACAAAACAAAACAAAACACAAAACAAAACAAAAGAAAAGAATTCAAAAAAGAAAATGAATAAAGAAAAGTATAAATATATATATATATATAAATATTATATATATATATACATTAGGTAAACTAGTTAAATAACGTTAAAAAAGAACAGGGTAAAAGTTAAATTTTAGCAGAAGAAGAGTAAAAAAATGAAAAAGAAAAAATATTTAATTAACTGCAAGACTAAGGAATCATAGGGACAAATCCATGAGTTCCGTGGTTTGCTTTCTCCTCCTCTGGAATTCTGCTGCTCTCCTTGGTATTGAAACTGCCCTCCTTGGTAGGTGAACTTGGTCTTGGCTGGATTTCTTTTTGATCTTCTGGGGGAGGGGCCTGGTGTAGTGATTCTCAAGTGTCTTTGCCCAGGGTGGAATTGCACCGCCATTACCAGGGGCTGAGTAATCCGCTCGGGTTTTCTTTCATGAGCTTTTGTTCCCTGAGTGCTTTCTGTAGAGTTCTGGAGGAAGGGAATACAAATGGCGGCCTCATGGTCTCTGGCCCGGAGAAGCCGAGAGCCCAGGGCCCCACACCTCAGTGCGCCCGCAGAGAACAGCGCCCAGTAACTCCCATCTGCCTGACCTCCAGCTGTGCTCCGAGTTCACTGAGCCTGCGACCCATTCAAGGTAACCCCGAGCTCTGAACTTACTGTTGGCTCCCATCACTTGCTGGGAGCGGGCCCCTCCTCCCAAGGTCTATCTTCTCGTTGCTTTGGATTCACTTCTCCGCCAGTCCTACCTTTCAGAAATTGGTTGTTTTTCTGTTTCTAGAATTGCTTTTCTTCTCTTTGATCTGCCGATGGATTTGTAGGTGTTTGCAATCTTAAGATAAGCTATCTAGCTGATCTCCTGCTAGCTGAAGTAGTCTCAGCCTGCTACTTCTCCACCATCTTGACTCCTCCCCTGAAGCTTTTGATTTTGATGAAGTCCCAAAAGTTTATTTTGGCTTTTGTTTCCTTTGCCTTTGGAGACATATCTTGAAAGAAGTTGTTGTGGCTGATATCGAAGAGATTACTGCCTATGTTCTCCTCTAGGATTCTGATGGATTCCTGTCTCATGTTGAGGTCTTTTATCCATTTTGAGTTTATCTTTCTGTACGGTGTAAAAGAATGGTCGGGTTTCATTCTTCTACATATAGCTGTCCAGTTAGGGCATCACATTACCTGATTTTAAGCTTTATTACAAAGCTGTGATCACCAAGGCAGCATGTTACTGGCATACAAACAGGCACATAGACCAGTGGAACAGAGTAGAGAACCCAGTTATGGACCCTCAACTCTATGGTCAATTATTCTTCGATAAAACAGGAAAAAATATACAGTGGAAAAAAGACAGTCTCTTCAATAAATGGTGCTGGGAAAACTGTACAGCTGTATGTAGAAGAATGAAACTCGACCATTCCCTTACACCATACACAAAGATAAACTGAAAATGGATAAAAGATCTGTTCTACTTTTTAAAAAATTTCTGTATCATTCATTTGCACCCTAATCTTTACTATTTCTCTTTACCTGCTGGATTTAGGCTTTATTTGCTGTTCTTTCTTCAGATAATTTATGTTTAAAGTTAGGTTTTGTATTTGAGAATACAATTTGTTTCTTAAGAAAGGCTTTCATTGTCATTACTTCCCATTTGGGACCTCCTTTGCTGCATCCCAAAGACTTGGAGTTGTCCTACATTCATTTTCATTTGCTTCCACATATTTTTAAATTCTTGTTTAATATCCTGATTCTCCATTCATTCTACAGCAACATGTTCTTTATCCTCCACATAGTTATGGTCCTTCCACATTTTTTCTTGTAATTAACTTCAAGATTCATAGTACCGTGGTCTAAAATAATTCATGTTTTGATGTCAATATTTTGGTACTTGTGAGACCTAATTTCTCAGCTATTATGTGATCTCTTCTGGAGAATGTTCCATGTAACCTCCAAAAGTATGTTTTTTCTGATATTTTCAGAGGCAATGCTCTGCATATCTCCGTGAAGTCCTTCTGGTCCAGTGTCATTCAAAGCCCATGTTTCCTTGTTGATCTTCTGTGTAGATGATCTGTTCATTGCTGTGAGTGGGTTCTTAAAGTCCTCTTGTATTACTGTATTCTTATCAAGGAGTTTCTTTAATTTTGTAATTCATTGGTGTGTATTTTTGGCGGCTCCCAAGTTAGGGGCATACATGTTTACAATTGCTAGATGTTTTCATTGGGTACATCTTTTTTTATTATGTTATAGTGTCCTTCTTCAACACGTATAATAGCCTTCAGTTTAAAATCTATGGGGTCTAATATAGAAGGATGGATCCTCCAGCATCCCTTACATGCCCATTAGCATAATAAATGATTCTCTATGCCTTTAATTTCAATCTCGATGTGTTCTTGCCTCTGCAGTGAGTCTCTGGTAGGCAGGATATTGATGGTTCTTGTTTTTCTTTTAATCCATGTTTATACACTATATAGTCCATTTGCACTCAGAGTGATATTGAAAGGTATGAATTCAGTGCCATTGTATTACCAGTAAAGTTGCTGTTTCTGTAGATTATCTCTGTTCCTTTCTGGACTTTTGGGCTCTCTCTACACTCAGAGGATCCCCAAAAATGTTTCTTTCAGGGTTGGTTTAGTGTTCACAATCCCTGAGTTTTGTTTGCAATGGAAACCTCTTTATCTCTCCTTCTACTCTGAATGACAGGCTCCCTTGACTATGTATTCTTGGCTGCACAAATTACCCATTTTGCATATTGAATATATCATGCATTCCTTTCTGGCCTTCTCGATGTCTGTGGTTAAGTTTCTCTTGTCCTGAGCTGCTTTCAGGATTTTCTCTTTGTCACTGCACTTTGAAAGCTTTACTCTGATATGTCAAGATGTTGACATATTTCTATTGATTCTGAGAGGAGTTTTCTGTACCTCCTGGGCTTGAGTACATGTTTCCTTCTAGATGGGAAAGTCCTCAGATGCAATTTGTTGAAATAAACCTTTCCCCCTTCTGTCTCTCTTGTCATCTTCTGGCACCTCTATTATCTGGATATTATTTCACTTTATTTAAGTGCTGAGTTCTCAAAATCTCCCTTGGTGATCCAATAGTTTTCTCTCTTTTTTAGCTTCCTTATTTTCCATTATTTTATCTTCTGTATCACTGACGTCCTCTTCTGCCTCATTCACAGTCCTTCCCATAGTCTTCATTTGGGACTGAATCTCTGTAATAGCATTTTTAATTTGGGTCTGTCTAGATTTGTGTTCTTCTTTTATTTATACAGTGAGGGATTCTCTATTGTCTTCTATGCATTTATTAGCCTGTCTAGTATCTTTTGAATCATTGTTTTAAGTTCTAGTTCAGATATTTGAATTATATCCATAGTGATACAATCCCTGCTAGTGAGTACTACCTCCAGTTCTTTAATTTCAGATGAATTTCTCCATCTCATTATTGTGTCCAGAAAAGAAGAAAGAAAAAATAAAATATAAAGAGATGAATAAAACTAAATAAAAATTTAAAAAGACTAAAAATTATTAAAAACAGATGAAAAATTTAAAAACTGAAAAAATAAATAAAAGGCTAAAAAATAAAAATACAAAGAATGCTACCTAGTGTTTTATCTTAAATTTGAAGCTTTGCAGCCCTCTATGATCAGTAAACTTGACAGGAGTGTGGCATTTGTGATGGTCTTCTGGGGGAGGGGTCTGTGGTCTGATTCTCAGGTATGCTTCAGCTGGAGCAAATGCACCTCTCCTAAGCAGAGGCAGATCTCCAGGTAATCCACCCTGGATTCCAGTATGTGCCCCTGTATTACTCCCTGAAAGCTTACAGCACCAATGGGTGGGATGAATATGGCTTCACCCTGCTCTCTACCCAGAAGCTGAAAATTTGCACCCCAACTTTTCAGTGAGTTCTCACAGGAAAGCATTCCATCAGTATTATCTCCTTGGTTTCTATCAGAATTCTGTGTTCACCCAGCTAGTGACAAAGCATTTTTATCTCAGGCATGTGACTGAATTCAAACTCCAATTTCTATGGGTTTCTGTGGCAAAGAGTCATGCTGTACCTCCTGGAAGTTAGAGGTCTTGCCATGCTTCTGGGTTTTGTTTGTTTGTTTGTTTGTTTTGTGGACTCCTCCCAGGAATGTGTTTGCCCAAATATGCTGTGATTTGAAGTTTAGGACTACATAGAGCAAAAAGCCAGCACCTATCCTCACGGTTTTTAGCCAGCTTTCCCCAAATGATATCTGAGGACTCTGAAGCATTCAGGCCCCAACTGTTCTTGTGACCCCCAGGATCTTCATGCTGCCACACCTGGGATTCTACCTTGCTTCACCACATGAACACCTTTAATCCAGGGACATGCCCCATAGTAGTAAACTTAAAAGTTTCAGTTGTGTACTTCTTTGCCGATAAAACTTGGTGGTAGCCTCCTTAGCCAAGGTTCCTCCTCTCTGCTGTATCTGCAGCTATATCACCCACACAACTTATTCCCACCCATGCCACTCAAACTCTGAAGCTGCAGCATGCATCTCAGTAGATGGGGGCAGCTCTTGAAGTGGATCAGGATCTTGTTCTGGGGCTAGTGCTGTAGCTTCATGAAGAAAAAATATCCACACCATGATTGACTTTTTGTGTCCATCTAAATAAAGGAGATGTCTCCCATCACTCAATGATGTCTGAGCCCATAAAGGAATCCCTGGGAGGTCTCTTCTGATGGCTGGTCATGGGCACAGGGATCTAAGTTTACTCATTACTCCCAGCCTACCACCATTGGTGGAGAATTGCTTTTTGGCCTAAGCTGTTTCAGTCCATATAAGGCACCCCTTGTCCTCACCTCAGCAACTCTGGTTATGGTTATGCTCTTTCTGCAACTCCCCCCTTCTTGTGTTCTTTTCTCTCTAATAAATAAAATCCTAAAAACATTAAAGATTGAGCATAAAGGTGTATATTTAGTCCTTCAAAACCCAAATGGAAACAACCTCCTATGTGTTTTTGTCATCTTTCACCTAGTGCTGATGGTGTCAGAGGTGCAAGACAACCCATGGAGTGAGGAGGCCCATGCTGGAGGGACTCTTGTTCCTGAAAGAACACATGAAGCTTTGTCTCCAAATTGAAGATTCACTCAGCACTCTCGTATGGGGAAATTTATGGTGATAAGTTACCAATGTTTGGGTGAGCATAACATAATATACCTACAACATATGGAAATCAACAAGTAAACTTCAATCATTACCAGTCTAAAACCTATAAAATATGACCAGAGAAGCACCTGGCTTCCTCAGCCAGTAGGGCATTTGGTACTTGATCTCAGAGTCATGAGTTTGCGCCCAACATGGAACATAGAGTTTCCTTAGGGCATGGGGGAAAAAGGTCTTACACATGACGAGAATCAAATAGTCTTCAGCAATAGAGCTTAGAGCTGGTCAAGGTGGACTGGATGCTCTAGTCTGTTCATTCAGCCACAGAGCCCTGAGCACTCAGATGGTGCCCGTGTTTATCAGGCAACGAGTTTCTCTCTCTAAGAGCTCAGGGTGTATAGGGGAAGATGGAAAAACATGAACCAAAAAGGTGAATGAAAAGAGTATTTGCCCCATAAGAACAGAGCAAGGGACTATAACTGGGTCCTGAGCTCCACCAGGTGAGAGGTGTGAGAAGGCTGTGCTGAGATGATATTGAGAATTCCTGTGGCAGGAAAAGAAGGAGACAGCCTTGCACAATTCAGAGTATATTTAGCCTGGCAGAGGGCACCATGTTGCAGAGGATTGGAAACAAATGGCATTCCTGCAGTGGGTTAGAAATATGGCCCAGGGGATTGGCAGAAGCTGAAGAGAGGAGCAAGGAGGAAGGGGAGGAGGGCCAAGGCATGGGGCAGGTGAACAGTATCAGCACCACACTCCTAGTTCTGTGTCATCACATTACCCCACACTCAGTGGCTTAACCAAGAAAAAATTTCACACAGTCTTAGAGGATCAGGGATCCATGAGTGCCCAGCTAGAGGCTCCTGCTCAAGCTTCTCAGTACTTTGGGGCTGCTGAAAACACCAAGGCATGACCTGATTCACTGAGAACCTGAGCTCACTTAGGGTTGTTGGCAGGATTCAGTCCATCTCAAAGGCCTTAGTACTCCTGTCTGTTGTTGGCCCTCATTGGGATGTAATGTGCACATGTCTGGGTCATGGTTCAACATAGGGGCTTATACTCCTGAGTGAAGAACTGAGAGAGAATAGGGGTCAGAGCCAGCATACGACTGGGCAATGAGCCTTTATAACTAAATCTCAGAGGGGCCTTGTGGGTCAAGTTGCTATGTTCTGTGGAATGGTAGGAATCACTAAGTCCAGACCACACTCCTGGTGATAGGGTTACACAAAGATGTATAAACAGGATATGGGATTTCAGGGAACCACTGATAGGAGAAGGTGAAGACCTCAACAGGGTTAGGGCATTGCCCAGAATGGTTAGAAGGCTGAAATAGGCATGAACCCAGCTCAAGTAGGGACCCTGGATGCATGTAGCCATTTACCAGAGGGCTCTGAGAAAAGTTGTGATGAACGAAGTGGCCACTGACATGGAGATGGTATAAGGGTGAGTGGGAGCCTTGATATCCTAGGTAGGAGGCATTCCAGCAAGTTCTTGTCTGAGGGGCAGAAAGAACTTAATGGCTCTCAGTACAGGGTATGCAGTCTCTAGGCATAGGGGTGAATTCTGAACTTCAGAGGCCAAGGCTCCAATTCCTTCTTGCTTTTATGATCTTGGGAAGCTATTATCCACCCCTCTGCAGGTGAGGCTACCATCTTCTGGGAGTCCAGAATTTGAGCACTGATGAACACATGTGTACACACATGAGAGAGTGTGCATGTGAATGAATGCACACATACACACCCACACCCCCCCCCCCCACACACACACACACAATCAGTATGAACTGTAGAGTGAGATCTGACCAATATCAGACCCAGAGAAGATAAGAAGAGGAAGAAAATATGGTTGGAGCTATTTCTTAAATGTGATACCGTTCCTCCATTATCACAGATATTATCCCACAAATGCCTATGGACATCTGGAGGAAGTCCATGCTAGGTCATCTGTATTGTACAGACAAGATGCAGACCACCCCTGACAGGGATAATGGCTTATCCAGGGACAAAAACAGGTAAGATTGGAGAGCTGTTCCTGAAGACAAGTGTGCTTCTAAGCTGGGTCCCTGGCTGCTCCCAGACCTTCCTTAGGGGCCTGTGTAGAGGGGTATGTTGGTGTCACTGTGTACATATGTGGCCTTGCATGCAGAATGGGGATGAGCAGACGGCAACCCTGAGCACTGTTTGTGTAGGTGTCAATCCACCAGTGGACTTGGGTAGGTGATCTCAAGCAGTGAAGTGACTTACTTGACTGCAGACCCCAACAGATTTGGAACCTCTGCAAACAGGCTTCCACATTCTAATGTAGTCTAGCACCACGGTTACTTGGCTAGAGACATCCAATATTGAAAGATGTTCTCCTGCTGTTTGCCTACTTCCCAGGACTCTGGCTCCCAGAAAACCCAGGGAAATGACTTTTTCACATGCTGCATATATTGGCTCAAACCTCATGGGCAAAGCCTCAGGGCATTTGTCAGGAGGTTAGATAAGGTAATACAGAACAGCTTATGCAAAACCAAGCCACACTTCTGAGCCATCCCAGGGCAGCCTCGTCCTCTCCTCTGAAATTTCTGGCAAAGAGGGATATGTGTGGTTCCTGCCACTGGGATGGAGGGGGCTGCAAGATAATGGATACCATGGTGATCCCTTTATGTTCACACCAATGTCATGGTGTGCAGGGTGGAAAGGATTCCTGAGGTGCATCTTACCTCTCTCAGAGCTCATCTTATCCCTGAAGCTGTGTCACATTTCTCTCCTTGGTGGAGCTGTGTGCATACTGGGATTTGGTGTGTGTGGAACGGAGTGCCCCAGGTCTGAGGACCAGCAAAGGCAGCCAGATAGGGCTCTGAGGCCTTTTGCCTTGTTGCTGGGCACTGTCTTTACAGAGCTCCACACAGGAGATCGGGCAGGAGCTGAATGTTGAGATCCTCTGCTCTACCTCCTTGAAGGACAAAACGTGCCCCCAAATGCCAACAGAGTCCAGTGCTGGCTCAGGGTGAGTGCAGGTTCTGGGGACATCCATCCCCCAGCATCCCAGTGGAGCAGAAAGGGACCCATATCCCAGAAGCCAGCCTAGTACTGCCCTGGGCTTCCTCCTACAGTTCTGAACCCACATGAATCTGCATTAACATCTCCTTTTCAAACCTGCTCTCACTGCCCCGCCCCTACTTTGGCCAAATGTAGAGTCATTGTCCACATATTTGTAACAATACCAGAAAAGAGACTTTAAACTATGTCTCATGTCATTCATCTAGAATCCTTGTGCTCCCAGGTGTCCCCACTGATCTGACAGTCCCCCCCAAGTTCTGCAAGTCTTGTACATGATCATGATGAGTTGGGAGACTTTTACCCAAAGGGACATGTTGCCATGTGGTACTATGTCCCTTGCTCTGCCTTTTGGTTTTGAGGAAACACATCCCTGGGGACCCTCCAGGGTCAGGATCAGGGACTTCATTGTGCTGTACAACATTCCAGAAGGCCAGTCATTTGTCACAGCCACTGAGCCCTTCAATGATGCAGGACTTTGATGTGATTCTTTTTTGTTGCTAAATCATAGGGCTACACTAAACATACTACATGCCATAATATCCTGAGCTCTCTCACTTAAGAAAATGTCTCTGTGTTCTCCTCTCAAGAATGGAATCTGTTATCAAAAACCACAGGATCGATGCCATTCATGCAGGGGGTTGCTATCAATACTCAGTTCACAAAATGACCTGAGATACTATCAAGGTCAGACCTCACAGAATTCAATTCTTTGTATGTCTACAAAGAAAGGTTTTTCTTTTTTCTTAACGATTTGTTAATTGGTTGGTTGACTTATTTGAGAGAGGCAGGGGGAGAGTGGGGAGAAGCAGAGGGGGAGACAGTATCCTTACACCAACTCTGCCCTAAGTCCACAGCCCTATAAGGAGCTCCATCACAAGAAATTGAGATGATGACCTGAGCCAAAACCATGACTCCTAGGATTAAGCCAAGGAACCACCCAGTCATCTGATTGTTTTTATGACTGTGGGACCTCTTGTCCCACCTCTTTCCATAAGAAACTGGCATCTTGGGGTTTTGATCTGTGCTCCAAGCCCTAACTCTCCTGGTGGCTACAGAACTGACTCATGTCTCCTCTGTTTCACATCAGGTGAAATTGGATCACTGATGAGGAGGAGTGAGACCTGTGTGCTATGGACAAACCGGGCCAACCTGCTAAAGAAGCAAACAAAATATCTGGTGCCTAATTTCCTAGGAAGAGACCGCAGCTCTGCCTACATGTTCCTGGGCACATAACAAGCCATTGCCACTACCCAGGAGGTGTTGGACCTGGAAATACAAGGAGGTGTTTGCAAGGTGAGCACCCTGTCCCTAATGGCCCAGTTGGATTTGGCCACCACTTGCTGGGAGTTATGGAAATGTCCCTAAACTTCCTGAGCCTCACTTTGCTCCTCTGACTGGGCCAGAGTTATGTTAGGGACTCATGAAGTCTTGAAAGGAAAGTGCACCTGGGTGCCTGGGCCTGTGCAAAGTGTGCTAGAGAGCCTGTGGTTGTACTCATCTATCATTGTCCTGCTTGCCATGATGAAGCCTCTGCCTCATCCCTCACTATCACTATGATCTTGAGTTGGGCTGTTTTGCCATTTGAAAGAGTGATCCGAGACTCCATTTGGGGTCCGTGTCTGGGGATCCCTGGGGTTCAGAGGTGTTCCAAACCCCACTCAGATACCTGTGACAGGCTGGTTGGGGCCCTTTCATTCAGCAAGTATTCGGGAAGCCCCACTGGGTGCAGGTGCTTCTCTAGGACTTGACTGCGATCCCTGTGCAGAGCAGACGGCAGTCCTGGTCTCTAGAGTAGTCAGGATTCAGACAGTGATATTGGGCACAATGAGAGGTAGCATCCACAGGACATTTCATGTGATGCCCCCTGGCCTCCTCTAGATATGGGTGCATTTCCTCCAGCTGTGATGAAGTGGGCATAGGCCAGGAGCAGTGAAACATGAGTGATCTTCAGCTGATTCAGGAGGACCTTCCCTCTCCACCAGAGCAGCAAGGGGTCTGTGAGTTAGAGGGACTCTTGGATCCTCATCACACACATCTGTGATTCCTCCTTAAGTGTAAAGGTCTGAGAGTTTCTTCTGGAGAAAGGAAGGGGCTCAGGGGAACTGTGGGTGTGGGACTGTGGGAGAGCAGAGGAGAAGGGAGGACAGCTTTAGCCTCTAAAAGAGCAATTTCCCATCACTACACCCCCCCCCACCTGTGTCTCTATCCCAATCCTGGGACCTAGAAGAGAGTCTGTGGAACCAGCACACTCAGCAATATGTTGGAACGTGGTCACTGGGTGCTCAGTGGGTGCTCAGGAGACCCAGTGAGAGGATAGGCACCAAATATTCCAAATCCTGTGGGAGATTAGTGTCAGTAGAAGGAGACCATCTCATGGCATCTAGTGAATAAGGAAGCACATGGGCATAGGAGGTAACTTTTGAAGCATTGGGAAGGCCTGGCTAGAGACAGAACTCCTTTGCTCCCTCCTTGGTTGGATCTTCAGAAAGCAGTGGTGTGTGCAATCAGGGTAATTAAGAGGCCAGATACCACCTCTCCCTGGGCACATGCAGTTTATTTCATGTGGCAAGTGCACAAGGAGATAGACTGAGGAGTGTGTCCAGATCTGCCATGAAGGACAGAAATGGTCCCACCATTCATCAAGATCTCCCACTCACTGAGGCTTTTGCCAGCCTGTTGTCTGTGACCAGGCCTGTTTCAGGCAGGATTGCCAGATCACATGTGGACAAGGAATAGGACTGGGCTCTGATGGAAGCTGGATGCCCAATGATCCAGGTTCCCACAGGGTTCCATGGGATATTCATTTGGGAGGGTGCCCTGTCCTCTGATTCCCCTTCCTAACTGTCTATCCCCAGTGCATCTCCTCCATCTTGAACACGTGGCTAGAAAAATATTCTGAACATTTTTACAGCCCCCAGAATTTCCCAGCCTGAATATGCTGCTGGCATATATGGGGCTCAGTATGTCAGGCTCAGACCAGGAGCACCGAATCCTGCTTCTGCTCACACAGTTTCAACACCTTGAGCCCGCGGAGCCAGAAGCTGTGGGTGAGAAGGACTGGTGGTGACCGATATGGGCCTGAGGAGGGTACAAGTTGGGCCACACCAAGCAAGCTTCCACAGAGTGCAGTCAGACGGAGAGCAGTAAATAGTTTCAGATCCCGGCCCCGGTGGTCTTCAGTCATGGAGACTTCACAGGGATTGGTTCTTGGATGCAGGCAACATTGAGTGATGGGGAAAGTTTCCTTTATTTAGAAGGGACATGGGAATTCAATCATGCTGATGGTACTTTTTCTTCATGGAGATACAGTACCATGCCCAGAGCAACATCCTCCTACATCAGGAACTCGCCCCAACTCACACTCTGGCATTCGCTGTATCTTTGGAGAGAAAGGTGGCCCTAACTCTCCCTGGTGCTGGAGCTCACATGTTAAGAAGAGTGGTGACTCCATCTGCCCTATTGGGACAGTGCGGGTGGTAGTCAGGGCTCTAATTCACTCTTCTGAGATGGAAGAGCCACCAGCTCTTTTTCCTGACCTGGAGGTCCAGCAGGGTGTAGCCCCTGCTATTGAGGTCAAGAAGAGCTTGAGCCAGCACTTGTCTCAATGGAACCACCACCCTCAGCCCCTAAGCAGCAGCTCTTTCTGGCTGGAACCCTAAGGATGGTTTCCCTTCCTCTGTCATTGCTCTCTGTAATTCTTGTGTTTTGGATACACTTGTAATGGCTTTTGTTCATTAAATAAAGTAGAATTTGAGTTTACATAAAATTTTACTCTGATCCTTTTTAATGCTGTATGGAGGTGCCATTAAGCACTTTAAGAGTGTTGCACAACCTTGTACTTGAGTAATATTTCCATCACAGAGAAACCTGGGCTATGTATCACTCACTGCTCATCCCCTTACCCCAGTCCTGGCAACCACTGCTTTTCTCTCTGTCTTTGGTACTTTTCTTCATCTGGGATTTTCATGTACCTGGTATCCCACATTATGGCCTTCTCTGTCTGGCTACAGAACATAGGAAAGATACAAAAATCTTTTTTTTTTTCAATTTTTTATTAAAAAAGCATTTTATTACACCGAATATTTCTGAAACAGCAATGATCATGGGAAGCCCCCAAATGAACTACTTTCATTACCTGGAATTGTGTTCCCTTTCATAAGGACACCTTGAAAAGCAGAAACTGGGGAAATGTCTGGGTCCATGAGACACCTTGAAATCATTTCATTTTCCTGCATAGGCCACATTTAAACTATTTTAGTGGGCACATTATAAAAATGTTAACATTACATCTTAAATCTTCCCATTTTTTACTAACAAGTCAGGAAATAAAGTAAATAGTTCTTTAGGTTCAGGCAGACTATATTTATGTGGTAAAATAATGATTTAAATATGAATAAATGGAGACACATTCTTTCTTCCATGGAATAATCACCCATAATGGATGGTGTCCAGTTTCCATGCTTTTCCCTCTGGATTTCGTGTATGCTTGCTTGCACGCATGTGTGTCTGCAAAGACTGGGTGGGGGGTGCAGCAGGGAGAGTTTAGGGTTGAGCTCTTGTTCTACCTGATGTCCCTACAGTGGATAGGCACAGTCGCTGCTGTCCCCTCAGACATTCTCAGTGACAGCACTCAAAGTACCATCTGTTGAACAACTGAGCCATTTCCAAATATTTCACTCACATCATTAAAATAATAAGTATATCTGTGTCACAAATCTCTGTTCTTTATGTCTGATTCCTATAAGCACCATTTCTGGAACACACGTTAACCACATTTTTGGAGGACATGCTGCAGGCTCCTCCGTCTACACTCTCTTTATCCAGTGGCATCCTTCTTTGGGAAAGGAGGAATCTGGAGTCTATAGATGAGACCTGAAACCATAAGGGGAAACCAGCAGTGAGTCCATTGGTAGTGGGAGTGACCATAGAGCAGGGAAGAGCTTTCCCACACCCCCCTCATGTATCACCCCCCACAAGCATCCCTGCCCCATATCCTGGAATACATATCACCCATGCCCTGTCTGGTGATACGCTTTAGCCACTCCAGCCCCTTGTGTTCTTTAACTCAGATTCTAACCTGAACAACCATGGCCTGCTCCTGGCCAGCAGGGGAGCACAAACCAGGCCACTCCTATCAGGTTGCTCCCTGTATTTCCTGGCTGGACCACATCCTCTGAGGGAAGAACCTCTAAGGACTGCACAGGTCAGTGAGTTACAGACTTGTGTTCATCCAGATGTAGTTTTATTGGCAACAGCAAAAGCCACTTGAACCTGTGTGAACAAGAGAGGCCCTTACGATGCACACGGGCTGCTCATGGACTGCAGGATGGAGAGAGCATCTACAAAGGGTTTTTGGCACTGGATATAGTTTGCCCACAGCCCTCAGGCTCCCCTAGCCATGGCCCCATACCCCTGCCTGCCCCAACCTTGGTATCTCTCAAATTCAGCTTGTGTGAGAGCGAAAGCTGTGCTTCCAACTCAAGACACCATGTGAGAAGAAGGGGGAGATCCCTCTCTTGCCACATTGTTGGGTAAGGGGCGTCCACATAATCTGAAGTTTCTGGAAAAGCCATGGCAGTAATCCCTGTCTTCTCTGCAACAAGATGGAGCTCAACAGGCAGAGAAGGTACATCTTAGAGAGAGGACATCTGGGGCTCTCCCTGCAGGAAGAGAGAGAAACACGGGTGAATGGGGACTCAGTGAGAAAGGAGAGCTCTGAGCACTGGGGTAAGGGCTGCCATGGGCTGGTGTACTGCCCTATTGGTCAGGGACATAGGCTCTGTGTAGGTTTGTATCGAGTGGTAAGGCTTAATCTTCCAAAATTCCATCAAAAACCAATTCACCTCCAGAAAATACTTTCAACTCTGACCGTCAAAAGGTTCTGGTATCCTGGCAAGCAAGGAAGCCCAAGATACTATGTACCAATGATTATTCGATAGGGTGAGATAGGAGACAGTCGTGATGGAAGTGAGGGCAGCTCATATGCCTGCTTTGGAGGGAAATATCCCCATTACAAGGCACCCCAGCATTTGTTCCAAAAACAGATGGCAATTTAGGAAGCTCCAGACTGACAGTCTCCACACAGAGTATTGTCCATGTCCAGGACACAAGCTCTGGGTGAGATCCTTTCCCAGGGCTAGCCTGGGTCTGATGGATGAGGACCAGTGTTGTGGGATCCCAACTGAGGGACAGGTCACCCATACTGGAGGGGATGAAGGCTTTCTGGAAAGACAACTGAGTCAGAGAGAGTCAGGCTTGCCAGGCAGAAGGGACAGAGTAAGGTAGAGGCCCAGAGCCCATGGCAGCAGTGGGCTCACAGTGGGTAATCTAAGCAGGTAGAGCTAGGGATGACTGTGCATCCTTTGAGAACATGAATCATGTCAGTCAATCTCTATAACAATTCAATGAGGAAGGTAGAAATGCTGTCTCTGTTTGATGAATAAGGAAACCAAGGCTTTATGAAACTGCTCCTCTCCATACTCCACAGTGAGGCAGAGGCAGGGTTTGAACCCAGGCCTTGCCTACCCTTGTTGGCCCCACCTGACAGGAAGGCTGCATTCCAGATGCTTCAGAAGGGACTTCTCGACTCTGAGTTTACACGAACCTTTGTGCCTGGTACCCAGGGAGAAACCTCATCATGCCCAGACAAAGGCTGGATGGAACTGGGAGAGTCCTCAGTGCCAAGACCTGCCAGTGTCAGACAACAGACCCAGGCCAAGCTCCAGAGTGGTACCACTGTCCCCTGGGTTCAGTGAGGTCTCCAGTCCTGGGGGTTTGCATGTGGAGCTTTGCACAACTCTGAATTCCATGTTAGGACCGCGTGAATGGAGCACAGAGTCCAGTGGCAGGGAGACAGCAGTTCCAGCCCCTACTCAGACTCTTTGAATCTGGGTGACCCCAGGCATGGCTCTGAAGCTACAGACCCCATCCCTAAATTACAGATAGTGATGGGTACAGCTCAGCAGGATGTAGAAAGAAATGACTCCTACAGTTCCTACCTGGTGCCTGGGAGCACGTGGGAAGCCCACAGGAAAGGCAGTTGCGTTGGTGACAGATTTACCCATGTAACAGTTCTTCCACTTGTTAATTCTGGCGTCATCCTTAAGAAACAGATGCGTAATACCTGAGATAAGTGACTCTTAATCTCACAAAACAAACTGAGGGTTGCTGGGGGGAGGGGGTTTGGGAGAAGGGGGTGGGATTATGGACATTGGGGAGGGTATGTGATTTGGTGAGTGCTGTGAAGTGTGTAAACCTGGTGATTCACAGACCTGTACCCCTGGGGATAAAAATATATGTTTATAAAAAAATAAAAAATTAAAAAAAAAAAGAAACAGATGGGTAATCTAAGGTCAGGAATATTTCTTCTCAGGTGTCCTTCTCTGAGATTTATAGTTTTAGCTGTTAAATTTAGGTCTGTGACCCATTTGGGGTTCGTTCTGTGTCTCATGTCAGGGGAGGGTCCATCTTCATTCTGTCATTTTTAACTTATATATCTGCATGTGCAAGAAGGGACACCGTTTAGTCACTCCAGTACCTTACGTTGTCACTTGCAGGGAATTGTCGGTAGATCCCAAAGGATCTTTACAGTAAATAATCCTTGAAGAAGTTGTCTAAGATTGTGAGGGAAGTCCTAAAGGAGGGTAACTTCTACCTTCTGCAGAGGTGGAGCCATGTCTTCCATAAGAGCATACACCCCCTCTCGTGGCCACAGGAGACATTGCAGGAGTACCACAGGCTCCCTGACCTGTCTGCAAAAGAAGTCACATTGAACATCTTCAAGGATCCCAGAGAGATCAAAAACAATTCTGTAAAATTCAGTGTTTTGGGGGATGTCTTCTAGGAAATCTATGAAAAAAATAGGCTTCTTCCCAAGCGTACTTTCTTGAGAAGTATTTTCTGAGCAGCTGAGTCAGGCCCTGGGTCAAAGGACAGGAAGTAGGGAGAATGGTGGATGACTCCCAAGAGGCACAGCTTGTAGGGTGGGAAAGTGTGGGGGGATAGCTGGTCTAAGCCACAGCTCTGTATATCTGGTTGAAAATAAACAGTAAATAGAAACAAGCCACATTTATGGATTTCTTTGCTTACATTAACCACAAAACATTTTAGACAATTTGTAAACAATATCTCAGCATACCTGTATTCTTTTTTCCAAGTTAGATGACATCAACCTATATTCCCAGTTTTTTACTTAATAGGAAAGCATGATATGATATATGGAATTCAGATTGATTCTACAAAAATCCTCATAGAACTAACAGATGGATTATTCAAGCTTAAGGACACAGATTCAATATATGAAAATGAGTTTTATGTCTATACATGAATAACAAGTTATCACTGAGAGAATGAAAAGAATGTTTAATTGATAGTCACTTAAAAAAATAAAATACTTATGAAGTATTTGCATCAATAAGGGAAAGACCTGTATATTATAAACCATAAATTAAAGAATTTGAAGAAGATAGAATGAAGTCTTTAGACATCCCATACTCATGGATCCCAAGAATATATGTAATCCAAAAGTACACACTGCAAAAAGCAATCTAACTATTCAGTTCAAACTCCATCAGCATTTAACGGTATTTCCAAAAATAAGAACAGCAATCATACAAAGTGAATAATACCATGGAAGGCCTTGAATAGACAAAGCCATCTGGAGAAAGAACAAAACTGGAAGTGTCATGCTCTCTGAATTCAATGTGTATTACAAAGCTGTAGAAATCAAATGGTATAGTATTGATATACGGACAGACACACAGATGAATGGAACATAGTACAAATCCCAGGAAGAAACTAACACATATGTAGTCAATTCATTTCCAACAACAGCTCCAAGAATATAAAATAGGGAAGCAACTGTCTCCACAATAAGTGGCTTTGGAAACACTGGGCAACCTCAAGTAAAGCAATGCAACTGAATGTCTATCCAACCCCATCCACAACAACAGAGTCAACATGCGACAAAGACTTCAAAAAACAGCTACACGTATAAAGTACCTAGATGAAAACTGGATAGAATGTTATTAACACCCCCACTTTTTAAAAAAATAATCTTCATGACCAAAATTTGAACTCAAGATTCTGAGATTAAGAGATAGATGGTTTGCTGACTGAAGCAGTCAAGAACATTTTAAAACTATGGAGCACAGAGGTGTTAGATCTATTCATTTAGCCCTATTAACCCAATTTTTTTGGAAGAATGTTTCTTGAAATCATTCTTTTTTAAATTTATTTTTTATTTATTTTCAGCATAACAGTATTCATTATTTTTGCACCACACCCAGTGCTCCATGCAATCTGTGCCCTCCATCATACCCACCACCTGGTACTCCAACCTCTCACCCCCCGCCCTTTCAAAACCCTCAGATTGTTTTTCAGAGTCCATAGTCTCTCATAGTTCACTTCCCCTTCCAATTTCCCCCAACTCCCTTCTCCTCTCTAACTCCCCATGTCCTCTATGCTATTTGTTATGCTCCACAAATAAGTGAAGCCATATGATAATTGACTCTCTCTGCTTGAGTTATTTCACTCAGCATAATCTCCTCCAGTCCCGTCCATGTTGCTACAAAAGTTGGGTATTCGTCCTTTCTGATGGAGGCATCATACTCCATAGTGTATATGGACCACATCTTCCTTATCCATTCGTCCGTTGAAGAGCATCTTGGTTCTTTCCAGTTTGGCTACTGTGGCCATTGCTGCTATAAACATAGGGGTGCAGATGGCCCTTCTTTTCACTACATCTGTATCTTTGGGGTAAATACCCAGTAGTGCAATTGCAAGGTCATAGAGAAGTTTTATTTTTAATTTCTTGAGGAATCTCCACACTTTTCTCCAAAGAGGTTGCACCAACTTGCATTCCCACCAACAGTGGAAGAAGGTTCCCCTTTCTCCACATCCCCTCCAACACATGTTGTTTCCTGTCTTGCTAATTTTGGCCATTCTAACTGGTGTAAGGTGATATCTCAATGTGGTTTTAATTTGAATCTCCCAGAGAGCTAGTAATGATGAACACTTTTTCATGTGTCTGATAGCCATTTGTATGTCTTCATTGGAGAAGTGTCTGTTAATATCTTCTGGCCATTTTTTATATGATTTTCTGTTTTGTGTGTGTTGAGTTTAAGGAGTTCTTTATAGATCCTGGATATCAACCTTTTGTCTGTACTGTCAATTGCAAATATCTTCTCCATTCCGTGGGTTGCCTCTTTGTTTTCTTGACTGTTTCCTTTGCTGTGCAGAAGCTTTTGATTTTGATGAAGTCCCAAAAGTTCATTTTCACTTTTGTTTCCTTTGCCTTTGGAGACATCTCTTGAAAGAAGTTGCTGTGGCTGATATCGA
The DNA here is from genome assembly GCF_964662115.1 of Mustela nivalis. Classification (NCBI taxonomy): domain Eukaryota; kingdom Metazoa; phylum Chordata; class Mammalia; order Carnivora; family Mustelidae; genus Mustela; species Mustela nivalis. The sequence goes on along the minus strand of NC_139021.1, from coordinate 94,560,496 downwards.
AGAGATTACTGCCTATGTTCTCCTCTAGGATTCTAATGGATTCCTGTCTCACCTTGAGGTCTTTTATTCAGTGGGGAGACAAGATGGTGGGGAAGTAGGCGGAGGCACCCTTTCAACCTGTACCCTAAAGTGAGCTTATTATCTTCCAAAGAAATCATTCTTTTTTTTTATTTTTATTTTTATTAATTTTTTATTTTTTATAAACATATATTTTTATCCCCAGGTGTACAGGTCTGTGAATCACCAGGTTTACACACTTCACAGCACTCACCAAAGCACATACCCTCCCCAATGTCCATAATCCCACCCCCTTCTCCCAAACCCCCTCCCCCCAGCAACCCTCAGTTTGTTTTGTGAGATTATTCTTTTTTTAAAAGGTTTTATTTGTTTATTTGAGAGAGATAATGCAAAAGAAAGAGAGTATGCGAGGGTAGAGGGTAAGAGCAAGAAGCAGACTCTGCACTGAGCAGGGAGCCTAATAGGGAACTTGATCCTGGGACTCCAGTATCATGACCTGAGCTGAAGGAAGTTTCTTAACCACCTGAGCCACCCAGGCACCCGTGATCATTCTTGACTCTGATAGTTTTAATTTGATATGAGAAGCAAAGGGTATATTAATAAAAATAAACAGCTGGGACTACATCAAACTAAAAGCCTCTGCACAGCAAAGGAAATGTCAAATCAACAACACATCAAAAAGACAACATACTGAAGAGGGAAAATATTTGCAAACTACCTAACTGATAAATGTTTCATATCCAAAATATTAAAGAACTTATACAACTCAGTAACTCAAAAACAAATAGCAGTTACAAAATCAGCAGAGTTCAGAATATTTTTCCAAAGAAAACACAACAGAGAGCCAACAAATACAAGAAGAGATGTTTTCCATTACTCGTCACCAGGGAAATGCATATCAAAGGCCGAAGTGATGTCACTTAACACTTGTCAGAATGGTTAATATCCAGAAGACCAGAAATAGCAAGCATTGGCCAAACTGTGGAGGAAAGAGAACTGTGCTCTGTTGGTGGGACTGTAAATGGGTGCAGCCACTATGGAAAATAGTATCAAGTTTTCTCAAAAAAAAAAAAAATCCACATGGGGCACCTGGCTGGCTGTTAGAATAGTGATTCTTCATCTCAGGTTCACGAGGTTGAGCCCCACGTTGGGGGTAGAAAATACTTTGAAAAAATTAGAAATAGAATGACCATATCATGGGCATCTGGATGGCTCAGTTGATTAGGCAACTGCCTTCGGCTCAGGTCATAATCCCAGAGTCCCAGGACCGAATCCTGCATTGGGCTCCCAGCTCCACGGGGAATGTGCTTCTCCCTCCGAGCTTCTCGTCTCTCATGCTCTCTCTCACTGTATCTCTTTTAAATAAATAAATAAAATATTTAAAAAAAAGAATGACCATATCATCCAATATTCCCCCTCTTACATATTAGAAGGAAGCCAAGTCTTCTCTCCTAAATGAAGGTGTATAGTTTGATGTGCCCTGCTGTTTAATTCCAGCATTGAGAGTCTCCTCCTTTGAAGTAGATTGTGAAGGGCCCTGGCCACAAGTTAAGGTATAAATTATCAGGTCAGCTTCTCTCCAGAGCTCTACTCAAACCTTCAGAATTTAGTCCTCAGTCTATTCCCCTTGTACCCAGAGCTCTGTCTTTCCCCAGTCTTTCAAGGACCAGCCTACCACCCCTGGGAATCTGACATAACTTGTGGTTTGGTTGACCACAGCCAAAAGCCCAAAGCCATGACCTTAGCTTCCCCCTACAAACATACCTGGGTCACAGAAACTTATTAACTGCTTAGCAGAAAGCTCAGCAGGGTGTCACAACCAAAGGCCAACAACCTGAATACTTGCTAATCATGGAGCATCCCCCGACCATTGCAGACCCACTGATTCAATGTGCCATCAGGTGTTCTGTGCAAATTCTTTCCACTCTTGTCCCTCATACTAGACTCTCACCAGCCGGTGAGAACAGTTAAGTCACATGCACATGATCACCAGCATATTACTGGAGTAAGGCCTCTGCAACTCAGGTGGATGCTTCCTTCCCAGCTCAGCAGTATCTGGAAGTGAGCCAAAAAAAAATTCCCTCCCTGCAAGTAGACGCAGTTATGGGGCTCCATGCCCCGGGTTGCTGAGCCCTGAGGTAGGAGTCAGCACTTAGCTCATATTTGGAGCACTAGCCACCTGCTGCCCCTGGAACAACCACATTCCTCAACTCTGTATTGGGTTTCTCTCAGAGACTTCTGTTTTGTCGGCCAATAGGTATGTTTCTGTGTGAAGCATGGAGTGGTGTGACTACTTGTTCCTCCATGAAGTGTTGGAATCCCCTAACTCATAGATACAAATTCATTTCCCGTCCACCCTGCAGATCTGCCAGAGCACAGCTCCACCTCAGCCTGGTACCCTGTTACCCACGGCAAGTGTCAATGCTCCGTATTGGTATCCAGGACTGATGTCTTTTTATAGATCTGAACCTGAGGCTTAGTATGGTCAATTAACTTGTCTGATGTCATGTGGGTAGTAAATAGTAGAACACAAATTCCAACCCAGATCTCCTCAAGGAGCTCAGACGTCTTCCCTCTAATGCAAGCCATTATCAGGCACCTCAAGGCCCTGTGTGTTTCCCTTTCTCTGGCTACCTCTGAGAAGTATAATGAGAGGTTTGGGCTGACTGTCCCAAATGTAGGCCTGGTCAGTAGCAAGGAAAGATCCTAAGTAATAAGACTGATGTCAGGATGCAGAGCAGGTCTGCAGGGCCTGTGAGTCTCCACCTGGGGAACAGGCTGAGAGTGTCACTGCAGTGGATTTCACCAGGCCTGCCATCAAGAGCTCCCCATGGGCTGCTGGATCACATCCCCAGAGAAATGGTGGGTGCACAGAGGAGATCAGAAAAAAAAAATGTAGTCATTGAGGAATCCTGGTGGAACTAAAGGCAATCCTGAAGTGGCCTGTAGTTGGGGGAAGAGGGTAGGGTGGCAAGAGGATGGGCTTGAAGAAGTCTTTTCAACTACTCTGCTCTCTGTGACAAATGTCTCCTAATATTTTTCAGATGCCAGTATGTTGCAGGGTGGCCATGTCAACTAGCGTGTAGGTCCAAACAGCCACCTGAGGCACCCTGTGCCTCCATTCAACCCCCTCTTGCAGAGAGAGTACTACCTGAAGAGACTAGGTCTTTCCTCTGTAATTTATTCTAAGACCTTTAAAGTTGAGTCACTTGCCATAGGAGATGTGTGGCAGGTGGCAGTAAGGAGGAGAGATTAAGACTGGCTTTGTGGTGGCCGAGTCCATCTGCTCTGGGATCACCCTCATCCACCTCTGAATTCATCAGGACTTCTGTCCTTCTCCAGTGCACAGTACCAGTGACAGAATAGCTGCTAACTAACCCATGGGGAATATGAGCACACATGCAAGAATTACTATACACCTGGGATGTACGATGACCACATAAGGAATCCAACAGAATGAATGTAAAATATCATTTGAAATAGAATTATTGGAGTGGACAGACTCCAGAAAATTAATAAACAAACAAAATAAATCTATCCTTCTGGATATAGGAAAATATCAGTAGCAATAAGACCCAAAAAAACTACAGGAAAGAACCAAGTCAAAATATTGCATATGAAGAATAGAATGGTTGAGTTAGATTGCACATAGATAGGGTAAATAATAGGATAAAAACAGATCAAATAGGTGTGCAATTGGTACTTTCTGTGGACATAACAGAAGTATCGACTTTGGAGCTGGCAAACTTACGGTAGGACCATTTGTGCAATTTCTGTACCGAAGAACTAATTAGAGAGATATGGTTGGGGATACGGAGAAGTGGAAGCTGGTGCAGGAGCCTGGAATAAGCAGCAGCAACAGAGCTTTTGTCATGCCCCCCATGCCCTTTTCACCCCCTTCCTCACTGTCCCAACCTCCCCCACCACTGCTAATCCTAATGGACAGTGGAAGGAAAATGAGAAGTAGAGATAAGCAGTTGATGGACACAACTGACTGAGGAAGCCCCACAAATAGGGTTTTCATGGAAATAAAATGGGGCCACTCTAATCCCTTCTTCAGATCTTCCGTTGGGGCTCCCCACTGGCTGAACTCACCCAGCCAAAGAGCATAGATAACTGTTCGGACTTTCTATCTACCACTTCTACACCACTGAAGGGGTGGTATGGGTGGAGACTGTGTCTTTAGGGACAGACAGGAGGTAACTACTATGGGAGGGTGGGTAGAAATTACTAGATTCCACTCTGATGCTTTAAAAAAAAAAGTTAAAAGCATTCATTAAAATAATCTCCATGGGGCACCTGGCTGGCTCAGTTAGTGGAGTATACAACTTTTTATCTTAGGGTTGTAAGTTTGAGAAACACATTAGGCATAGAGATTAAGCAAAAACAAACAAACAAACAAATAAATAAATAAATAAATAAAACTTGTATAGAAGGGCAAACCTAAAAGCCAACTCTCAATTATAGAGAGCAAACAAAATTACAGAGAACAAGCAAACCATTATAGAATGGTACCAGAGGACAGGTGGGTCATGTGTTCAACAGATAATGGTTTAAAGATGGCATCTGTTTGATGACCACAGGGTGTTGTATTGAAGTGTTGAATCTACTGTACACCTGGAACTAATAGTACACTGTACTTTCAGTAACCAGAATTTAAATAAGTACACACAAGACAAAACAAACAAACAAACAATAAAAACAAAACTTAAAAAAGAAGTCTACATAAAGGAATTGCAGAGGAAGAAAGAGAGCAGGAATGTAGAAGTCCAAATGCTGAGAAAGCCTGCACTTGACATAAAATCAGAATATCTGATTCCCAAAGTTGTTTTTGCTACAAGGATATTCCTGGCCTTCAACAGACATCTGCAAAGGCCACAGGAAGGTAGCTGAATTAGTCAGAGTTCTCCAGAGAACCAATTGGGTGTCTAAATGTAAATATATAGCATCTGTATCTATGTCTATATCTTTATATCTATAGGGAGGGAGGGAGGTGGAGAGAGAGAGAGAGAGAGAGTTTTATTTTAAGGAACTGGCTCATGATTATAGAGAGTAGCAATCCAAAATCTGCAGGTTGGGCTGGCAGGCTCAGACCCTGGAAGAGCGAATATTGCAATTCAAGGCTATATCAATCATTTTTTCGTTTTCTGTTTTTTATGGTGATGAGACATCTTTCTGGAGATAAGGAGAAGATAAGGAAGCCAGGAGAAGTTGTTCTATTCATGGAGATAATCACCTGGTTACATATCCAAACCAACCAATCCCAAGGCCCTACCTCAACACTTCCTTTATCTCACTCTCACAAACTAAAACCAATAGTTATCTCGTTCTAAATCACAGCAAAGGTAGGAGTCAGACAATTAAAGGCCACCCTATACATAAAGATGCTTGACATTATTCAAACTGGCCAGTCCTAGACTGTTTCCCCTGCTCTGCCTTGCTTTGTCCATGGAAACCCCTGTAAAGGCTCTGGGCTATGCTTTCACCTCACTCCCACTTCTGTTTCCTGACCAGATTCCTGTGTGAATTGGCATGCCCCCTCTTCTGGGGAAATGCAAATAACAAAAATACCTCAATCCCATTTGCATCTTTGTGTCATCACACAGTCACCTCCATAAGATAAAGTCCACAAGTATTTTAACACAAAGTCCAAATGTCCTTATGCTGGAGACCTAGGAAGAGAAAATATTGCAGTTCAAGTTTGGAGTGGTCTGCTGGGATAATAACTGTCTTCCTCTGGGGCAGTTGGTCTTTGGTTCTAGTTAGGCCTTTGACTGATGAGGTGAGGCCCACCCACATTATGGAAAGTCTTATGTTTTACTCCAAGTCCATTGTTTCAAGTATTAATCACATCCAAAAAAACACTTCACAGAAATATCTGGGAATAATGCTGGACAAAATATATGGACACAATGAGATCAACCAAGTCAATATACAAAATTAACCATCACAAGAAATTTATGGGGAATTCTGCACGTATTACTCTGGGACCCCAAGGAGCCTGATAAGATAAGACACACTGTTCTCCTCAAACACAGGAGCCTGCAGGGAAGTAGTGGAAAGGAGACAGCAAAGGAACAGGACGATGTGCCCTTGCAGTCTGACTAGTTAGGGATCTGTCAACCAACATTAAGCTATGAATGTGGTTTGAGGTGGTCTGTGACTGATAGGGCTCCAGCCTCATGGCAGACACAATGTTGAGCTGCTCTAAAAGAGGGTACAGTCATTCTTGGTATAAGGAAATTACTGTAGTTAGTTTTGCCAAGGATAAAAACCAGCATATGGTAAAAAAAAAAAAAAAATGAAAGGAAACAAAGCTCATGAAATAAGAAGCAGAAGACATAAGAGAAAGCAGAAATGGATAAAAATTTCAGACTTTGTAAATGCCAAACTTTTCATAGATCTCTAATCATTTCCTTTTGTGTCTGTTAGTTTTTAAATATCTACTCATTGCAATTGTATTCACTTTCATTTACTGAATAACAAACCAACTCAAAACTACCAGCTAGAACTATCATTTCCATCATGGGTCTCTTGACCAACTGTCCAGTGAAAGTGGTGAAGATGATTTTTTTTAAATGAGAGGGTCCACAAATGGCCCTATATACATATAGCAAATGAAGAAAATGTATTCAAGGAAACCTACTTAGTAAGAATGGTAGGAGTCTGTGACACTTGAACCACAACCTTCTTCCTCCCTTCCCCATCCCTAGCTCAATATGAAACAAAGTCCACTCCAGATGGCTGCAGCCAAGGACACAGGGCTTTTTGTCTCCCAGTTCAAGGGCTATAGCATCCTCTTGGGAGAGACAGGATGACAGTCTTCCTCATCCTTGACCCCGGCTGCCTGTTGTCAAGTGGAAGGTCCTGGCAAGTGTGGCCAAGAGATAGGGTTCTTTCTACCACTGAGGCCCTAATCTGGAAGAGGCTCTGGGGTGGTGCACTGGAAGTACTAGAACCCCTGTGTTCAGGCCTCTCTTTCCCCTGGCCTGAAATGCAAATATCTAATACTCAATTTGGAAAGCTAAGATGACCTGAATCTACCACCTCCTTTTACAATATCATGGAGCATCTACCTGCTGACTCAGGATGACAGGAAAGATTGCCTAAGAGCGTAAGCTTCTTTGTCCTGGTATCTTCCACTGTTTTTTTTTTTTTTTTTTTTTTTTTTTTTTTTTTGTTAAACCTAGCAAAGAAGATTGTATTAACTAAATCAGTTGATCTACTCTACTTTTTAAAATAAAATAAATGAAATGTAGTTGATAACTCTAAAATCAAAAGACTTAAATATAAAAAACAAAAAGCATCTTGGTTCTTTCCAGTTTGGCAACTGTGGCCATTGCAGCTATAAACATTGGGGTACAGATGGCCCTTCTTTTCACTACATCTGTATATTTGGGGTAAATACCCAGGAGTGCAATTACAGGGTCATAGGGAAGTTCTATTTTAATTTCTTGAGGACTCTCTACACTGTTCTCCAAAGAGGCTGCACCAAATTGCATTCCCACCAACAGTGGAAAAGTGTTCCCCTTTCTCCACATCCCCTACAACATATGTTGTTTCCTGTCTTGCTAATTTTGGCCTTCAACAGACGAATGGATAAGGAAGATGTGGTCCATATACACTATGGAGTATTATGCCTCCATCAGAAAGGATGAATACCCAACTTTTGTAGCAACATGGACGGGACTGGAGGAGATTATGCTGAGTGAAAGAAGTCAAGCAGAGAGAGTCAATTATCATATTGTTTTACTTATTTGTGGAGCATAACAAATAGCATGGTGGACATGGGGAGTTAGGAGAAGGGAGTTGGGGGAAATTGGAAGGGGAGGGAACCATGAGAGACTATGGACTCTAAAAAACAATCTGAGGGGTTTTAAGTGGGGAGGATGGGAGGTTGAGGGAACCAGGTAGTGGGTATTATGGCATGGATTGCATGGAGTACTGGGTGTGGTACAAAAACAATGAATACTGTTATGCTGAAAATAAATAAAAAATAAATTTAAAAAAACAAAAAGCAAAGAAAATCCACAACTAGAATAAATTTTTAAAAAAAACTAAAAATTAATATGTATAAGAATAAATTACTTATTAAAAATAAGCCTAGACGAAATTCTAAAAATATATATAATATATGGGTATATAATGGATCAATATATATGTAATATTATATACATATGTGTGTGTGTGTGTGTGTGTGTGTGTATAAACATTTGGTGTAGAACCAAGAAAAAAAGAATGAAACAAAACAACCTTACCTCCCCGAAAGTAAAATGAAACATAATCCCTAGTCACATTTTATTTTTTTTTTAAAGATTTTATTTATTTGACAGAGAGAGATCACAAGTAGGCAGAGAGGCAGGCAGAGAGAGAGAGATAGGAGGAAGCAGGCTCCCTGCTAAGCAGAGAGCCCAATGTGGGACTCGATCCCAGGACCCTGAGATCATGACCTGAGCCGAAGGCAGCGGCTTAACCCACTGAGCCACTCAGGCGCCCCCCCTAGTCACATTTTAGATTAGAATTTTACACATGTATATATTTGACAATCACTTTAACTTTAAATGAATCTGAAAATAGACAACCATGTAAGAGTGGCTACAGATTTGGGGAAGATGAAGGCAGTTGTCTCTTCTAAGTTATATAGGCTGCTCACAACATTAAAGACCAGAATGAAAATGGGGAAGGACTGTTGCAGTAGTACTCATTCTTCTCAAGTGCACACGGAACCTTCTCCAGAATAGACCACATAATGGGTCACAAATCAGTACTCAACCGATACCAAAACACTGAGATATTCCCTGCATATTCTCAGATCACAATGCTTTGAAACTGGAACTCAATCACAAGGAAAAGTTCAGAAGGAACTCAAACACCTGGAAGCTAAAGACCACCTTGCTTAATAATGCTTGGATCAACCAGGAGATCAAAGAAGAACTGAAACAATTCATGGAAACCAATGAGAATGAAGACACTTCTGTCCAAAACCTATGGGATAGGGCAAAGGAGGTCCTAAGGGGAAAATACATAGCCATCCAAGCCTCCCTCAAAAAAATTGAAAAATCCAGAACACATCAGCTGTCTCTACACCTTAAAGAACTGGAGAATCAACAACCAATCAAACCAACTCCACACATAAGAAGGGAAATCATCAAGATTAGGGCTGAGATTGATGAGGTAGAAACCAGAGATACAGTAGAACGTATCAATGAAACTAGAAGCTGGTTTTTTGAAAGAATCAATAAGATCGATAAACCATTGGCCACACTAACCCAAAAGAAAAGAGAGAAAGCCCAAATTCATAAAATTATGAATGAAAAGGGAGAGATCACAACTAACACCAAGGAAGTAGAAAAAATCATCAAAAGTTATTATCAACAGTTATATGCCAATAAGCTCAGCAACCTAGATGAAATGGATTCGTTCCTGGAAAAATATAAACAACCAAAATTGAACCAGGAAGAATTCAACAACCTGAATAGACCGATATCTAATAACGAAGTTGAAGCAGTGATCAAAAACCTCCCAAAAAACAAGAGCCCAGGACCTGATTCCCTGGGGAATTCTACCAAATCTTCAAAGAAGACATAATACCTATTCTCCTGAAGCTGTTTCAAAAAATTAAAGCAGAAGGAAAACTTCCAGACTCTTTCTATGAAGCCAGCATTACCCTGATCCCCAAACCAGTCAAAGACCCTACGAAAAAGGAGAATTTTAGACCAATATCATTGATGAATATGGATTCTAAGATTCTCAACAAGATCCTAGCCAACAGTATCCAACAGCACATTAAAAAGACTATCCACCAAGATCAGGTGGGATTCATCCCTGGGCTACAAGGATGGTTTAACATTCGCAAATCAATCAATGTGGTACAACAAATTAATATGAGAAGAGAGAAGAACCACATGGACCTCTCAATTGATGCAGAAAAAGCATTTGACAAAATCCAGCATCCATTCCTGATTAAAACGCTTCAAGGTATAGGGATAGAGGGAACATTCCTGAACCTCATCAACTCTATCTATGAAAGACCCACAGCAAATATCATCCTCAATGAGAAAAAGCTTGCAGCCTTCCCATTGAGATCAGGAACAAGACAAGGATGCCCACTTTCACCACTCTTGTTCAACATAGTATTAAAACTCCTAGCAACAGCAATCAGATAACAAAGAGAAATAAAAGGTATCCAAATTGGTAATGAAGAAGTCAAACTCTCGGTCTTCGCAGATGACATGATTCTTTATATGGAAAACCCAAAAAACTCCACCCCCAAACTACTAGAACTCATACAGCAATTCAGCAACGTGGCAGGATACAAAGTCAACGTGCAGAAATCAGTGGCTTTCTTATACACTAACAATGAAAATACAGAAAAGGAAATTAGAGAATCGATTCCATTTACTATAGCACCAAGAACCATAAGATACCTGGGAATAAACCTAACCAAAGAGGTAAAGGATCTGTACTTGGGGAACTACAGAACACTCATGAAAGGAATTGAAGAAGACACAAAAAGATGAAGACCATTCCATGCTCTTGGATCGGAAGAATAAACATTGTTAAAATGTCTATACTGCCTAGAGCAATATATACTTTTAATGCCATTACAATCAAAATTCCACCGGTATTCTTCAAAGAGCTGGAGCAAATAATCCAGAAATTTGTATGGACTCAGAAGAGACCCCAAATCGCTAAGGAAATGTTGAAAAACAAAAATAAAGCTGGGGGCATCACGTTACCTGATTTTAAGCTTTATTACAAAGCTGTGATCACCAAGACAGCATGGTACTGGCATAAAAACAGACACATAGACCAGTGGAACAGAGTAGAGAGCCCAGATATGGACCCTCAACTCTATGGTCAATTAATCTTCGACAAAACAGGAAAAAATATACAGTGGAAAAAAGACAGTCTCTTCAATAAATGGTGCTGGGAAAACTGGACAGCTATATGTAGAAGAATGAAACTCGACCATTCTCTTACACCGTACACAAAGATAAACTCGAAATGGATAAAAGACCTCAATGTTATACAGGAATCCATCAGAATCCTAGAGGAGAACATAGGCAGTAATCTCTTCGATATCAGCCACAGCAACTTCTTTCAAGATATGTCTCCAAAGGCAAAGGAAACAAAAGTGAAAATAAACTTTTGGGACTTCATCAAAATCAAAAGCTGCTGCACAGCAAAGGAAACAGTAAAAAAAAAAAACAAAGAGGCAACCCACGGAATGGGAGAAGATATTTGCAAATGACAGTACAGACAAAAGGTTGATATTCAGGATCTATAATGAACTCCTCAAACTCAACACACACGAAACAGGCAAACATATTAAAAAATGGGAAGAAGATATGAACAGACACTTCTCCAATCAAGACATACAAATGGCTATCAGACACATGAAAAAATGTTCATCATCATTAGCTCTCAGGGAGATTCAAATTAAAACCACATTGAGATATCACCTTACACCAGTTAGAATGGCCAAAATTAACAAAAAAGGAAACAACATGTGTTGGAGGGGATGTGGAGAAAGGGGAACCCTCTTCCACTGTTGGTGGGAATGCAAGTTGGTGCAGCCTCTTTGGAGAACAGTGTGGAGATTCCTCCAGAAATTAAAAATAGAACTTCCCTATGACCCTGCAATTGCACTCCTGGGTATTTACCCCAAGGATACAGATGTCATGAAAAGAAGGATCATCTCTACCCCAATGTTTATAGCAGCAATGGCCACGGTCACCAAACTATGGAAAGAACCAAGATGCCCTTCAAAGGACGAATGGATAAGGAAGATGTGGTCCATATACATTATGGAGTATTATGCCTCCATCAGAAAGGATGAATACCCAACATTTGTAGCAACATGAATGGGACTAGAAGAGATTATGCTGAGTGAAATAAGTCAAGCAGAGAGAGTCAATTATCATATGGTTTCACTTATTTGTGGAGCATAACAAAAAGCATGGAGGACATGGGGAGTTAGAGAGAAGGGGATTGGGGTAAATTGGAAGGGGAGGTGAATCACGAGAGACTATGGACTCTGAAAAACAATCTGAGGGGTTTGAAGTGGCGGGGGGGTGGGAGGTTGGAGTACCAGGTGGTGGGTATTATAGAGGGCAGGGATTGAATGGAGCACTGGGTGTGGTGAAAAAATAATGAACACTGTTTTTCTGAAAATAAATAAATTGAAAAAATTAAAACAAAAAACATTTAAAATCCACAACTAGAATAAATTTTTAAAAAACTAAAAATTAATATGTATAAAAATAAATTACTTATTAAAAATAAGCTTAGAAGAAATTCTAAAATGAAATAATTTAAACACATGTATATATTTGACAATCACTTTAATGTTAAATGAATCTGAAGATAGATAACCATGTAAAAGAGAGGCTATAGATTTGGGGAAGATGAAGGCAGTTGTCTCTTCTTAGTTATATAGGCTGCTCACTACATTAAAGAACAGAACCAAAATGGCGAAGGACCATTGCAGTAGAAGTAGCGAGAGAGCAGACTCCAATGAATGAGGGGTAGGGGGATACATCTAGAATATCTCCAGAACCAACCGTCATGGATTTGAGCATTTCAGAGCAATAATAGGAGAGAGAGAGCTCTGTGAGGCCAGAGGTCCACTTAAGATGTACTGCTTTCTACAAATCCAAAAAAACAAGTTTAGTGTCAGAAAATTAGTGGTATGGACTCCCAGGCAGAGGGTTGTAAGGGGAAAGGGGAGTACCTTCAGAATAGCTCCACTGAAGAAATGAAGGCATAAATTCCTGACAAACTTCATCTACTTTCATGTGCTTTTTTCCCCAAAATGAAGAAAAAGGCATTAGGGAAATGAAACAGGATATTGAATGACACCATAAATTAGAGTTAGAAAAACTCAGTGAGAAAAGTACAGACCTCAGGGAAGAAGCAGCAGCGTATCTAAACATTACTTTTTAAGTGAAATGGAAAGTAGTAAAAAATGCAGCAAACAGTGCTGTATGAGAATGGGAAGTAAGAAGAAAAAAATGCTAAGAAAGAAACTAAAAAGGAGATTACAAGATTTGAGAGAAAATATCAAAATGTGAAGTTATGGACAGGAAATGAATATCTGGAATGCCTCTGGGAAAACCAAAGCAAAAACACAGAAACGTTAAAAGTCATAATACAGAATTTTTTGTAAACACAATAGATCCTTTCAAACTGCTTATTAACAGAGTACCCTTAGCACTGACTCAGAATGACAAATGGAAGGCTTAGTAAAATCATTTAGAGAAAAAATGAAATTAAAATTGAAATGCAAAATTTAATTAAAATGTAAAGAAAAAAGGAAATCCTTGGGCACCTAGGGAAAAAGGAGCAGATGACATATAAAGGAAAGGAAATGAGAATGTAAGCCACATTTCTGAATGCCGTATTTTGTACCACAAGAAAATGGAGTAATGTACTGAAAGATACTGAAGGGAAGACACTGTGAACTATGGATTTTATAGCTAAAAAACCTGATTTATACAGAATAAAAATCTTGGCATTCAAGTCATTATGCAAGAACTCAGGCTATATTTTTCCCATGACCCCTCGAAGAGGGATGACCAAACATAGGATAAGAAATGCCTTGAAAGAATGACAGATGGTTAACAGGCAATCTATGATGACTTTACATCACTAAGGTTCTGTGAGAGGAAGAATGACCTCAATGGCAGTCCTTGGGTAATTGTTTCATAATAATCCAAGAGCTTTCTAGGATCGGAATGCTTTTTATTTTATGTAAACATATTTTTAATACAACTGGAAGTTAACATTGCTTAATATAGACATCTTATGTTAATTAATTGATTTTACATTTAAAAATAGTAAACTTCCAGCATTAAGTGTAATGGTTATTCAACAAAATGCATTCCAAGTCCACACAATTCAGGAAAGAAATAACTGGCACTACATGAACTGACTTGGGAGAGAGGAGTGTTCATGGGGGAGCCAAGAGGCAGCTCTCTTGTTGGCCTCACGGCTTATGGAAGCCCCTGAAAATGGGCAATCTACAGCCCCTCCATAACCAGGATGGTTGCTCTATTGAGCAGTGATAGAATCTACAGAACTAGCAAGAATCCACAGGTGTCACAGTGATGGATGGAAGAGGGGCTCAGCAGGGTGAGTGCGTGGGTACCTGTCAGGCCCTGGAAGATGACCTTGAGCCCTACAATGCCCAAGGGTCTGATGCATAAGGTACTGGGGCCTGTTTGCTGCTCTGTGCTGAGGGGGTGATCTGTCAGCACACAGAATCATTTCACCTGGGTGACAGGCAGGTCATCTTCCAGGATCAGGTCCTCTGGGCTGGGAAATAATGCAAAGGGAAGGGGAAGACTCTAGGTTTTCAGAGATGAACAGTCTGATTTCCACAGACATGGGTCGAGGGAGGAGCTGGTTGTCTCAGGTCTCATGGAACAGGAGTGGAAAATGACCCTTTCTTTCCCCCCCACTCCTCCACTCAAGTCAGTCCTGTCATGAGATCTTCACCTCAAAAGTGGGCAGCTTCCTGGAGGGCTTCCTTTTTGCTCTAATAAAGATTTTTATTTCTAGCACAACCACTAAACCTTGCCTGTGCTTTTCAATTAAAAGATCAAAAATTCTTATGCAGTGGCATTACAAATATAGGAAAGCAGCAAAGTATATGTGAAACTTAACTTGCCTTCTCTGCTTCCTCTGCACACATATTCCACATGTCCATTTTCTCTACTTTATCATGTCATGGAAGTTGTAGCTCACCAATCCAACAACAAAATGAAATAGAAGGCATCTTAATCAACAAAGAAGAAGTCTAATTCTCACTCTTTGCAGATGACATGATAATTTATGTGGGAAACCCAAAAGACTTCACTCTAAAACTGCTAGAACTCATACAGGAATTCAGTAAAATGTCAGGATATAAAAGCAATGCACAGAAAGCAGTTCCATTTCTATACACCAAAAAGATGGAAGAAAGAGAAATTAAGGAGTCCGTCCCACTTACAATTGCACCAAAAACCGTAATATACCTAGGAATAAGTTGAACCAAAGAGACAAAGTATCTGTACCCAGAAATACTGAGTACTCTGTATTTATACAGTACTCGTGAAAGAAATTGGGGAAGACACAAAGAAATGGAAAAATGTTCCATGTTCATGGCTTGGAAGAACAAATATTGTGAAAATGTCTATGGTACCTAGTGCAACCTACGGAATTTTTGGAATTTAATGGAATCCCTATGATAATACCATCAACTTTTTTCAAAGAAATGGAACAAATAATCTTAAAATTTATATGGACTAAGAAAAGACCCCAAATAGCCAGAGAAATGTTGAAAAAGAAAACCAAAGATGATGGCATCACAATTTCAGACCTCAAGCTTTATTACAAAGCTGTAATCGTCAAGATCGTATGGTATGGGCACAAAAGCACACACACAGATCAATGCAAGAGAGTAGAAAGCCCAGTAATGGACTATGGTCAACTAATCTTTGACAAAGCAGGAATGAATGTCCAATAGAAAAAATACAGTCTCTTCAATAAATGGTGCTGGGAAAACTAGACATCCACATGCAGAAGAATGAAACTGGACCATTTCCTTACACCACACACAAAAATAGACTCAAAATTTATGAAAGACCTCAATGTGAGACAAAAATCCCTCAATATCCTTGAGGATAACACAGGCAACAACCTGTTTGTCCTCAACCACAACAACTTCTTCCTAGAAACATTGCCAAAGGCAAGGGAAGCAAGAGCAAAAATGAACTATTGGGAGTTCATCAAGATCCAAAGCTTTTGCACAGCAAAGGAAGCAGTCAACAAAACCAAAAGACAACCAACAAAATGGGAAAAGACATTTGCAAATTACATATTAGATAAAGGGCTAGTTTCCAAAATCTATAAGGAACTTATTAAACTCAACACCCAAAGAACAGATGTTTCGTTCAAGAAATGGGCAGAGAACATGAACAGACATTTCTGCAAAGAAGACCTCCAAATGGCCAACAGACACATGAAAAAGTTCTCAACATCACTCAGGACCAGGGAAATCCAAATCAATACCACAATGAGATACCTCCTCACAGCAGTCAGAATGGCTAAAACCAACCAGTCGGGAAACAAGAGGTTTTGGTGAGGATGTAGAGAAAGGAGAATCCTTCTAAACTATTGGTGGGAATTCAAGCTAGTGCAGCCACTCTGGAAAAAAGTATGGAGTTTCCTCAAAAAGTTGAAAGTAGAGCTACCTTATGACCCAGCAATCCCACTACTGGATATTTACCGTAATGATAGAAATGTAGTGATCTGGAGGGGCATGTGCACCCGAATGCTTATAGCAGCAAAGTCCACAATAGCCAAACTATGGGAAGAACCTAGATGTCCACCAACAGATGAACTGATAAAAAAGATGTGATAATTATATCAGTATCTCTCTCTCTCTCTATATCTATCTATCTATCTATATATCATAGATATATAGATATATATATGTATCTATATCTATCTATATCTATATCTATACCTATATCTATATCTGCACACACACACACACACACAAGGGTCATGGGATTGAGTCCTGCATCTGACTCTCTGCTCAGCAAGTAGCCTGTTTCTTCTCTCTCGCTTCCTGTTTCTCTTCCTAAATGTGATCTTTCTTTGTCAAATATATAAATAAAATCTTAAAAAAAATAAATCCTTCAAAGAAACAATTAGGTTAAATTAAATTATAATTAAGTAGCTTAAATTATAATTAAATCCTAATCCAATTTTAATCAATAAGTCAGGTGCCCTTATAAGAATGGGAAGAGACACCAAGGATGGACCTGCATAGGGAAAGACCATGTGAGGACACAGGAAGAAGGTCCAGTCTCCAAGCCAGAAGGAGAAGCTTCAGGAGAAACCAAACCTTCTGATACCTTAATTTTGGAACTCCCATCTTCCAGAATTCTGAAAAAATAAATTTCTTTTGTTTAAGCCACCCAGTCTGGTGGCTGGCATTCTATTAACACAATCCTGGCAACCTAATGGACATTTTGGCATTGAAAAGTAGGGAGCTGCTGTAACAAATACCTGCAAATATGGAAGTGACTTTGTGGAAGTGGGATGGGGAAAGGCTGGAAGAGTTACAAGGTGTATGTTAGAAAAGTCTACACTGACTGGAAGAGACTGTCAGTAGAAGTATGAACCTTTAAAGGTGATGCTCATGTGGTCT
The DNA here is from genome assembly GCF_964662115.1 of Mustela nivalis. Classification (NCBI taxonomy): domain Eukaryota; kingdom Metazoa; phylum Chordata; class Mammalia; order Carnivora; family Mustelidae; genus Mustela; species Mustela nivalis. The sequence continues at coordinate 94,543,275 of NC_139021.1, read as the reverse complement.
CTGATGGGAATGAAGAATGTTATCAGAAACTGGAGGAAAGGAGATCCTTGTTATAAAGAGGTGAAGCACTTGGCTGAATGGTTCTTAGTGTTTTCTGGAAAACAGAACATATTTGTGATGAACTTGAATGATTACCTGAGGAGATTTCTAAGAAAAAAAATGTCAGGGGTGCAATCTGGATTTTTGTTACTGTTCATAGTAGATTGCAAGAGCTTAGAGATAATTTCAACAAGGAATTGTTAAATAGTTGTTAAGAAAAAAGGAATCAGACTTTGAATACTCAGAAAACTGTCAGCCCATCCACACTGAAAAACACAATAAAAGCATGATCTGGAGAGAACAAGAATTGTTGGACAGAAGAATACTTCGGTAAAGACATTATTAGGTGTGACTCCTGGCCAGCAAGATAGGAATGTGCAATGTTGAAATTTGAACCAGGGATCCACTTCTGGAATTTCAGCTTTTAACTCCAAAGCTCCCAACTTTCACACTCTCATATTCACAGAATCTACCTCTCTATCTTGTACACTATACACACACACATATGCACACACACACACATTACATGGGATACAAGTTTGGTACTTTCTCCATCCCCCTGTGGTACAGATTTTAAAAGACAAGACGTGAAGTTTAAGAGGCGTGACAGTACTATAAAAATCATAGTACCATACGATTTCAGTTATATGTGGAATCCGAAAAACAAACAAAAACCAAACTCTTAAATACGGTGAACAAACTGGTGATTGCCAAAGGGAAAATGGGTAGGAGAATGGGAAAAACAGATAAAGGGGATAAAGTGGTAAAATCTTTTCAGTTACAAAATAAATAAGTTACAGAAAATGTAAAGTACAGCATTGGGAATATGTTTAATAATACTGTAACAATGCAGTGTGGTGACAGATGGTAACTATGTTTATCATGATAAGCCTCAAGTAATGTACAGAATTATCAAGTCACTCTATTGTACACCTGAAACTAATATAACATAGTATGTTATTGATACTACAGTATTTTTTTTAATTAAAAATAAAATAAAAAGAGCAATACCAGTGCTATGGGTGATTGGAATGTCAAAGGGACATTTCTTAGCCTAACGAGTTTGTGTCTATAAACATAATGTGGAAATGTTTGGGATCTTGTGTTTTCTGGAGTGAGTTGAGCAGTAACTTACATTTGCTAGAAAGGGGGGAATCTCCCCATCCCACTGTCTATTTAGTGTTTTCATATATGAGGGCTAGGTATCATTGGAAAATTCAGATATCTGAAATAACTGAAAACTGAGAAGAAACATTTTATCTTTGGTAAGCCCATTGGCAGCTTCTAAGAAAGGCATTTATTTCAGTTGAATGTTAAGAAAGCTCCAGCTGACTGGAGCAATGTGTTAAAAGACACTTGTCAGATTTTCTTTAAGAAAAAAAAAATGTGTTTTATGGGGCACTTGGGTGGCTCAGTTGATTAAGCATTCAACTCTTGGTTTTGGCTCAGGTCATGATCTCAGGGTTGTGAGATCAAGACTTATGTGGGGCTGCCTGCTCAGCATGGGGTCTGTTTCGATTTCTGTTCCTCTCCCTCTGTTACTGCCCCTCATCCAACTCATGTACATGAACATCCTCTCCCTCCTCTAAAATAAAGGAAAATCTTTTAAAATGTGTTTTTTTCATTTTTGAGATTTTGTACATCTGGATTTTCCTATAAAATTGTTGACCCGATTAGGTAGGGACAGCTCTAAGCCCCTATTCAGCAGGAAGAGGTTACAGAAGATGAGACCTTCCACCTTCAACCACCTTAAAGATGTAAGGGTCAGAATTGTTCAGGGGGGAATGATGAGGGAGCACAAGGCTGGCTGAAGACAAAGCAAAAGCTGGCGCCTTGTACCCCCACCTCCATCCACTCCCCCTCAGTCCTACTTGTAGCATCCCTCAGGCAGCCCTGACTGCCATGAACAATAGCAAATAGTTAACTTGCAGAGCTCACAATCCTGCTAGACAGGAGTCTGCCTTGGCTTACAAATGTCCTCAATCTCACTAACAAAGATGATTGATAGCAGGATTGTTACATTCCACCAAAAAGTCTCCCAACCATCTTAATATTAATGGCTGGTCTAAAGACAACATTGATCCAGCCACAAGGGCAAGGGCAAGGCCTCAGGTAGGCCTGGGACATCCTGGCACCTAGTAGGCCCTCTTTAGCATATGTAAACTCCATTGAAACCTTCCTTCCCCTCCCCTTTCCCCAACCACAGGGTACATAACCTGCCATCCCTCACAACCTGGGGCAGCAGCTCTTCCTACCCACGGGTCCTGTCCCCTTGCTTTAATAAACCACCATTTTGCATCCAAAAAAATTTGATAATTTTAAATGTTGGGAAGTAGTTAACATTAAGTATGTTGAAGGCAAAGAAAGCTGTCTATGCACTGAGACCCAACACCTCATTTGTAATCTCTGGCCTGCACAAAGTGATGAAGAAGGAAAGAGTAGCAAGTCTCATTACACACCAGCTAAGGCTGGATAACAAAATGTTTAGTGTAGCCAGTAAGCTTGGTTACAATTAGCAGTAAGGGATTCGAGGAAAGGAAATAGATAGTGTTCACCAACCGGGAAGTTTTGTTATGTGGATTTGGCAGGCAGTCAAGAGATGGAAAGAAATCTGTGTATGAAAAGAAGGACATTTTGTCTGTACTGTCATTTGCAAATATCTTCTTCCATTCCGTGGGTTGCCTCTTTGTTTTCTTGACTGTTTCCTTGGCTGTGCAGAAGCTTTTGATTTTCCAGGATCTATAATGAACTCCTCAAACTCAACACACACAAAACAGAAAATCATATCAAAAAATATGAAGATATGGACAGATAACTCTCCAATAAAGACATACAAATGGCTATCAGATACATGAAAAAATGTTCATCATCACTAGCCTTCAGGGAGATTCAAATTAAAACTACATTGAGATATCACCTTACACCAGTTAGAATGGCCAAAATTAGCAAGACAGGAAACAACATGTGTTGGAGGGGATGTGGAGAAAGGGTAATCCTCTTTCACTATTGGTGGGAATGCAAGTTGGTGCAGCCTCTTTGGGGAACAGTGTGGAGATTCCTCAAGAAATTAAAAATAGAACTTCCCTATGACCCTGCAATTGCACTCCTTGGTATTTACCCCAAAGATACAGATGTAGTGAAAAGAAGGGCCATATGTACCCCAACGTTTATAGCAGCAATGGCCACAATCGCCAAACTGTGGAAAAAACCAAGATGCCCTTCAATGGACTAATGGTTAAGGAAGACGTGGTCCATATACACTATGGAGTATTAGGCCTCCATCAGAAAGGATGAATACCCAACTTTTGTAGCAACATGGACGGGACTGGAGGAGATTATGCTGAGTGAAAGAAGTCAAGCAGAGAGAGTCAATTATCATATTGTTTTACTTATTTGTGGAGCATAACAAATAGCATGGAGGACATGGGGAGTTAGAGAGGAGAAGGGAGTTGGGGGAAATTGGAAGAGGAGGTGAACCATGACAGACTATGGACTCTGAAAAACAATCTGAGGGTTTTGAAGTGGCGGGGGGGTGGGAGGTCAGGGTACCAGGTGGTGGGTATGATAGAGGTCACGGATTGCATGGAGCACTGGGTGAGGTGCAAAAATAATACTGTTATGCTGAAAATAAAAAATAAATTAAAAAACAAAAAGGACGTTCATGACCCTATTGTTGGCTAGCTGAAATAGCCTGGAGGTGCACTAATTTCTCTTTCAAGGATAAGTTTATAGAAAGAATAAATAATATATAAATTAACAGAGATACCAGAATGAGACAAGTGAGGCCCCCAGGGTACAAAATTGAAGGGGCCACTCACTTGCAGGGTCATGAAAGTTCATGGATGAGGCTTGTGCAAACCTAGGTGGGAATGCCTCCTGACATCGCGTGCTCTGGATGCATCAATTGCCTCACCTTAGTATTGGTTCTGGTGTTCACACTACATCAAAAACAATTATTCTTTTCTCAGATGATATGGCTATTTTTCAGTTTGGGGAACAGCAAATCTTAGTGAAAAACAGTAATGAAAGAGTAGTAAAAAGAAAAAAACCTGGACACTAATGGCCCATTTTGTGATGACAAATTTGCAACTATTTGCTCCAATAAATCAAATTTTATTTTGTATTTATAGATTTTCAATTCTACTTCCAAACTCTGATACAACTTCATTTTCTTGGTTTATTTATTCATTCCAAAGTATTTACTGAGTTCCTACCTAATGTGTCATTGTGCTAGGCAATTGATTATACATTGGTGAATAAAACAGAAAAGGTGACTGCCCTTTTGGAGTTGACAAGTGAGAGAGAAAAAAGGCATTTATTATGTATATAACTAAATTAGTAAGTACTTATCATTGTGGTAAGGACAGTAAAAGAAACACGATGCAGGAATGCTTACTCTTATTGGTTCATGTTCGAGAACACAGTCAAGGATCACCTCCAAGACCCTTGGTGATACAGTGTGGTTGAGGAAAATTCCTGCCTAAGTCCTAAGACATTTGAGAAAGTAAATTATATAACATCTTTTCTTTCAATATTAAAGATAAAATTGAAATAACCCATGCATGCTTTAAAAATAGGAAGATATTTTTTCAAGTGTTTAGAATAAAAACAAAACACATTTGGCCATACCACAAAGATACTACTAACAAAGTAATTTCTTTCTTTCTAGTTTTGTCTCATGCCACACTTTAGTAAAATTCATAATACTTCTTGACTACTCTTCCTCTGCTCTTGTTGTTCTTGTTTCTCTTCCTTCTCCTATTCTTACTTTTAATTCTTTCATACATACGATTGATCTAATTTTAATTTCTTCTCATTTAAAGCTATTCTTGGAGGGTAGCCTGGGTGGCTCAGTTTCAGGTCTTTTACTTTTGGGTCCTGGGATCCTGCCCAGAGTTGGACTGTGTGCTCAGCAGGGCATCCGTTTGAAGATTCTCTGCCTCTTTCCAACACCCCCCCCCACTCTCTCTAATAAAAATTATTTAAAAAGAAATGAAAAATAAGAAAAACCTGAAAAAAATAAAAGCTACAAAATAAAAATATGAAGAGTGCCACTTAATGTTTTTCCTAAGCTCTGAAGCTTTGAAGCCCTCTATTATCAGTGAACTTGAGAGGAGTGAGTTTTTTCTGATGGTCTTCTAGGGAACTGATCCCTTGCCCTGATCCTCAAGTGTACTTCAACTAGCGCAGAAGCAGCTCTCCTAAGCAGCAGAAACAGGCCTCCATGTAAGCAGCTCTGGATTCCAGTATATGACGCTGTTTTACTCCCTGAAGGCTTGCAGTGCCAATGGGTGAGATAAGTATCACTGCACCTGGTTTTCTACCCAGGAAATGAAAATTTTCACCCCAGTTCTTCAGTGAGCCCTCACAAAAGGAAAAAAAAAATCTGAACCACTCAGTCAGACCCAACTCCTATTTCTATTGATTCCTGTGGCACAGACCCACACCATACCTGCGGGGTGTTGGAGATCTTGCCATGGTTCTGTTTTTTTCCAGACCCCTCCCAGGAAAGTGAATGCCCTACCATGCTGTGATTCAGAATATAGGGCTTCACAGCAGAAAGCCAGGATCTAGCTTCGTGGTTTTCAGCCATTTTTCCCTAACTGATGTCTGGAAACTCTGAAACATTCAGACCCCACCTGTTCTTCTTGTGACCCCCCAGGATCCTGAGATCATACTGTCACACCTGAGATTCCACCCAGCTTCACCACTTGAACACTTTTAAGCCAGGAGTGTCCCTCACAGTAGTAGACTCCTAAGTGTTTCAATCACACAATTCGTTGCAGTATACACCTCCAGATAGGTGCCTCCCTTCTGCTGTATCCACAGCCGTATCATCTGCACAACTTATTCCCACCCACGCCACTCGAGCTCTGAAGCTGCTACAGGTACCACACTGGGAGCCAGAGGTAGCTCTGCTGTATCCACAGCTGTATCATCTGCACAACTTATTCCCACCCACGCCGCTCAAGCTCTGAAGCTGCCACAGGTACCACACTGGGAGCCAGAGGTAGCTCTGAGTGGTTCAGGATCTTCTTCTGGGGCTGGTGCTGTAGGTCCAAGAAGAGAAAAGTATCATCACCATGATTGACTTTTCATGTTCCTCCTAAATAAAGGAAAAATTTCCCACCATTCAGTGTTCCCTGAGTCCACGAAGCAATCCCTGCAAGGTCTCCTCTGATGGCAGGACATGGGCACAGGGATCTGAGAGTACTCCCGGAATACCAGTCAATAGAGGCTTGCTCTGTGGGGCCTAAGCTTTTCCCTCCAAAGGTCTATATCAGAAACACCCTGTTCTCCTCACCTCAGCATCTCTCTGGTTCCCCTCCTTCTGCTCCTCCCCCTCCTGCTTGTACTCTTTTCCCCCTAGTAAATAAATAAAGTCCTAAAAAAAATACATGATTGAGTGTAAAAGTGTATATTGAGGCCTTCAAGGCCTCTCTGGAAACACCCTCCTGTGTGTTTTTCTTTGTCATCTTTCCTCTTGTGCTGATGGCATAAGAGGTGCATGACAACCCAGGGAGTGAGAATGCCCATGGTGGAGGGACTCTGCATTCCTGAAAGACCACATAAAGGATTTCAGTCTCCTAATCTGAAAAGCCCCTCAGCACTGTCATGGGGGGAAATCTGTGGCATGCTACCAAATTTGGGGAGTTACTTGATAATTTAGCATAATGTGATATACCTACAACATGTTGAAATCACCACGTAAACTTCAGCATTTATCAGCCTAAAACCTTTAAAAATGACCAGAGAGGCACCTGGCTTCCTCAGTCAGTAGGATACTTGATCTCAGGGTTAGGAGTTTGAGCCCCACATCAGGCATAGTTAACTTAAAAAACAAAAGAAAATAAAACAAAAGGACTTACACATGGCCAAAATGAATGAGGCTCAAGCAATGGAGCTGGTCAGTGTTGGGATGGATCCTGTCTCCCATTCATTCAGCCACTGGGCACTGCCCACTCAGATGGTGCCCGTGCTTATCAGCCAACCAGGTTCTCCTTCTATGACCTCAGGGTCTAGAGGAGAATATGGAGAAACAAGAAACAAAAATGTGAATAAAAAGAGCAATTGCATGTTGTAGCTGTCCTGATAACCATTGCTGGTTCTCTAATGTTTGCTCTTCCAGAATAAGGAAACTTTTTTCTTTAGATGTCCATGACTTATAGAAATGTAAAAAATATTTATTTATAAATAAAGCATTCAACTTTTCTCTAAAAAAAAAAAAGAAAAAAGAAAAGAAAATAGCAATTGCTCCATAGGAAAAGAGCAAAGGACTACAACTAAGTCCTGAGCTCCACCAGGTGAGGGGTATGACAAGGCTATGCTGAGATGACATTGAGAAGTCCTGTGGCAGGAAAGGAAGGAGACAGCCCTGCACAATTCAGAGTATGTTTAGCCTTGCAGAGGGCACCATGCAGCAGAGGATTGGAGGAAGAATTTGATGTTCCCAGAGGGGAGGTTAGAAAGGAGGCCAGGGGAAGCTGAGGAAGAGAGCAGAGATGGAGGGTAGGAGGGCCACAGCCCAGGGCAGCTTGACAGTATCAGTGTACTTCTCCCAGTGCTGTGTGTCCACATTTCCCCACATTCAGTGCCTGAACCCACAAACACTGTCTCTTGGTCTCAGGGGGTCAGTAACCAGCAGGGCTCAGCTGGTTGGGGCTTTTGAAAACACCAAGAGAGGACCTGCTTCACTGAGAACCTGACTCACTTAGGGGCGCTAGCCAGATAGAGCCCATCTCAAAGACCTGAGTTCTCTCTGTTGTTGACCCACAGTGCTAGGACATGTGCGTATGTCTGTGCTTGTACTCCAGTGTGAGGATCTGAGAGAGAACATGTGTCAAAGTCAACATGGGGCTAGGCAATGGGCTTTTAAAAATAAATCTCAGCAGGGCCTTTGGGTCATGTTGCCATGTTCTGTGGAATGGAAGTGAATCATTAAATTCAGACCACACTCAGGGGAAAGGGTTGCAAAAGGATGTATACAGAGGAGTTGGGGAACCAGTACAGCCCCTTCAGGGAGAAGGTGACAATCCCTGAAGAATCGTTGCCTTGCCCAGAATCAGGCTAGTAGGAAGTATTATTATGTATGAACCCAGATCTTTGAGTTTCCTCAAAGGTTGGGTCCTGGATGTACCTAGTCATTCACTGGGGGCTCTGGAAAAGGTTGTCTAGAAGGAAGTGGCTGTAGACATGGAAATGGTATTGGGCTGAGGGTGATCATTGATGTCCTACATAGGAGACATCTCTCCATGTTCTTGTATGAGGAGGACCCCAGGTCATGGCAACTCAGTGAATGGACCCCTATCAACATCACACCATTTGGAAAGGAGGTCATGGCTTGCCTCACAGGACAGGCAGTCTCTAGGGGTAAGGGTGGATTCTGACCATCAAGGGCCAAGGCTCCAGTCCCTTCTTTAGGGTTTGCATGGAAAATTAGAAGCCTAAGGTCTTCGGAAGCTATTGCCCACCCCTCTCTAGGTGGGGCTGTCATCTTCTGGGACTCCAGAATGTGAGCACTGATGAACACTTGCATGCACACAGGAGCGAGTGTGCATGTGCACACAAAAACACACAAACCAGTCGGGACTGTGGGGTGGGATCTGACTAGAAGCAGATTCAAAGAAGTTGATAAGAGGAAGGAAGTTTGGTTGGTGATATTTCCTACATGTGACACTACTCCTCTAATATCATAGATATTATCCAACCTATACCTGTGAATATCTGGTAGAAGGGCTTGCTAGAATCATCTGTATTTTACAGAGAAGACCATTCCAGTTAGGCAAAATGGCTTATTTAGAGTCAAAAACAGGTAATAATAGAGAGCTGTGCCTGAAACCAGGTGCGTTTCCAAGCTGAGGCCGTGGCTGCACCCAGATCTTCCCTGGGGGCCTGTGGAGAGGGATGTGTTGTTGTCACTGTTTTCACATGTGGCCTTGCATGCAGAAAGGGTCTGAGGAGAGGGCAGACCAGAGCACTGTTTGTGTAGGTGCCAAATAAAGAGTGGACTCTGGTAGGGGATTCCAGGCAGTGATGTCACTTCCTCGACCAGAGACCCCAACAGAACTTGGTACCCCTGCAACCAGGCAACCACATTCTAGTGTAGTCCAGTATCAGAGTTACTTGGCTGGAGACATCTGATATGGAAAGATGTTCTCTTGCTTCTTGCCTACTTCCTGGGGCTCTGGCTCCCAGAAACCCCAGGGGAATGGCGTCTTACATGCTGGGGATGTTGGCTCAAACCCCAACCCCAATTCCTCAGGGCATTTGGCAGGAGGTGCTATAAGGTACTTAATACTGAGCAGACTAGGCGGTGCCCACCTCTCTGAACCATCCAAGGGCAGCCCCATTCCTTCCTCTTAAGTTTTAGGGAAAGAGGGCTATGTGTGGTTTCCCGCCCATGGCCTGGGGGAGGTTGAGCACAGTGGATGCCCTGGTGATCTCTTCTTGTTCACACCAATGTCATGGTGGGCAGGGTGGAAACAGGATTCCTGAGGTGACTGTTACCTGTACCAGAGCACATCCAAGGCCCTGAAGCTGTGCCACGTTTCTCTCTCCTTGGTGGAGGTGTGTGCATACTGGGGTATGGTGTGTCTGGAACAGAGTTCCCTAGATCTGAAGACCAACAAAGCCATTCAGACAGGGCTCTGAGGGCGCCTGCCTGGCTGCCGGGCACTGCCTCTGTAGAACTCTACAAAGCAGATGAGGCAGAAGCTGAATGATGAGATACCCTGCTCTACCTCCGTGAAGGACAAGAAGGTGCCCCACACTGCCAACAGAATCCAGTGCTGGCTCAGGGTGAGTGCACCTGAGTGCAGGTGCTAGGGGGAACTGACTCCCAGGGCACTGATTCAGCACAAAAGGCCCCACTTCCTAGAAGCCAGCCTGAGCTCCTAGAGCCCTGTACTCCCATGAATATGCATCCCATCTCTTCCCCAAACTTGCCCTCATGGTCCTGCCCATGCCTTGGATAGAAGCAGAGTCACTGTCCACATATTTATAGGAATAGAGACTTACTAAAGAGACTTTAAACTATGTCCCATCCCATTTATCTAGAATCCTTTTGCACTGTGCTATGGATTTTCCTAAATGGTGCTCCCAGGTGTCCCCATTGGCCCCACAATCCTTCCCCAAATTCGGCAAGTCTTGCAAATGATCATGGTGAGTTGGGAGACTTTTATCTAAAGGGACCTCTGGCTCATGGTACTATGTCTCTTGTTCTGCCCTTCTGTTTTGATGGAACACATCTTTGGGGCCCTCCAGGGTCAGGAAGAGGGATGTCACTGCACTGCACCCCTTCCTGAATGCCAGTCATTTATCACAGACATTGAGCCCTTTACTGATTCAGGACTTTGATGTGATCCCCTTCTGTCACCAACACACAGTACTGCATCCAACATTCTCCATGCCCTAATATTCTAAGCTCTCTCACCTAAAACATCTCTGTGTTCTTGTCTCAAGAATGGGATATGTTATCAGTAATCACAGGATCCATGCCATTCATGCAAAGACGTGCTTCAATACTCAGCTCACATTGTGACCTGAGATACTATCAAGTTCAGACATCATTTCCTTCAATTCCTTTAATAGATGCCAAGAACATCTTTTTTTCTTTTTCCTTAAAGGTTTACTAATTGATTGGTCAATTGATGGATTTGAGAGAGAGTCAGGGGGAGGCTGGGGAGAAGCAGAGGGAGAGATAGAATCCTCAAGCAGACACTGCCCCATGTACACAGCCCTATGAGGAGCTCAGTCTCAGGACATTGGGACCATTACCTGGACCAAAACCAAGAGCCTTATGTTTAACCCAATGAAACACTGAGTCACCTTATTCTTTTTAGGACTGTGGGCCCTCTTGTCCCACCTGTTGCCACAAGTCACTGAGATCTGGGGGTTCAGTCTGCCCTCCAATCCCCACCTCTCCTGGTGGCTATAGCACTGACTCATGTCTCCTCTGATTCACCTCATGATAATAATGGATCAAACAGGAAGAGAAATGACACCTCCATGCTAGGGACCAACTGGCCCAACATGCTGGAGACAGAAATAAAACACCTGGTGCCTGCCTTCCTAAGAAGAGATCTTAAGTATGTCTACATGTTCCTGGGGACACACCAAGCCTTTGACACCACCCAAGATGTGTCGGACCTCTTATTTGCAAGATGAGCACCCTGCCCCTAAATACCAAGTGTGATTTGGCCAATGCGTAGTTGTGAGACTTTGGCATGTCCCCAAACTTCACAAAGCCTCAATTTGCTCCTACCTGGGGCAGAGTTATTATAAAGACTCAGTGGAGTCTTTTAGGGAAAGGACACCTGGGTGTCTGCTCCTGTGGAAAAGTGTGCTAGAGGGCCGTGGTCAGGAAATTTTAGCATTCTCCTGCTACTCATGATGAAGCCTCTGCCTAATCCTTCACTATCACTATGGTCTTGCGCTGGGCTGTTTTGCCATTTAAAGGGAGATCTGAGACTCCATCTGGGGATCGTGGGTGTGAGTAAGGGGCAGGCCCACTCACATATCTGTGATGGCTGGTTGGGGCGCCTTCATTCATCAAGCATTCAGGAAGCTCCAGTCAGTAGAGGCATTTATCTAGGAGCTGAATAGGATCCCTACAGAGAACAGGCAGTACCCCAGGGCTACAGAGTAGTAGGGGGTCAGATGTTGGCAGAGCCCAGAAGAAGCGGAACATTTGAGTGAGCTTTAGCTGATAAAGGAGGGCCTTCCCTCTCCACCGGTCAAGCGAGGTACTGTAAATTAGAGGGGCTGCTGGACCTTCAATCACACATCTGTTATTCGCGCTTTAGGATAAAGGTCTGAGCGCTTCTTCTGGAAAATGGGAAGTTGTCCTGGGGAGATGTGGTTGGTGTGTGAGCACTGTGGGAGAGCATAGGGGGATGGAGGACCTCTTGAACCCCTAAGAGGGTCATTCTCCATCCCTTCCTTCTCCTGGCTCTATCTCTACCCTATTCCGGGACCCTGAACTGAGGATTTAGGAACCATCACACAGCATTCTGTTGGAACCTGGACACTGGGTTCTCAGATGATTCTCAGGAGACCCAGTAAGAGTTAAGGGAGCAGACATCCCACACTCTGTGGGATATTAGTGTCAGTGGAAGGAGACCCACTCATGGCACCTAGTGAATAAGGCAGCACTTGCATACAGGAGGTAACGTTTGAGGCATTGGGAGGGTCCTGGGAAGGCCTGGCTAAAGACAAAGTCCCTTAGTTCCCTCCTTGGTTGGATCTTCACAGAGCAGTGACATGTGCAGTGAGGGTAATCAGGAGGCCAGACACCACCCCTCCTTGGCACATGCCAAGGAATTGAATTCAAGGGGCAAGTAGGCAAGGAGACATCAGGGGAGCTGGACACACTCCTCGGTCTAAGGACAGAAATGGTCACACCATTAATCAAGGACTCCCACTCACAGTGCCTTTTTGCCAGCCTGCTGTCTGTGACCAGGCCTGTCTCAGGCAGGACTGCCAGATCACAGGTGGACCAGGACTAGGACTGGACTCTGACAGGAACTGGAAACCCAGGGGCCCAGTTTCCCACAGGGGTTCCCTGGGATATTGGTTAGGATCGGTGCCCTGTCCTCTGACTTCTCTGCCTACCTGTCTGTCCCTAGGGCACTCTATTCCATCTTGAGCACATGGCTAGAGCAGTATCTTGGGGATTTTTTCCAGCCCCCAGAATTACCCAGCCTGAATATGCTGATGGCATACCTGGGGCTTAATATGCCAGGCTCAGACCTGGAATGCCGTGTCCAGCTTCTGCTCTCACAGCTGCAACAGCTTGAGCCCACAGAGCCAGAGCCTGGGGATGAGGAGGACTGGGGGTGGCTCATGGGATCCTGAGAAGGAGACAGTGTGGGCTACAGGTTGGGCCGAGGGGAGTGAGTAGTCTCAGATCCCTGTCCCTATGGGCTTCAGTTGGGGAGACCTTCCAGGAATTGGGTCTTGAATGCAGACCACACTGAGTGGTGGGAAAAGTTTATTTTATTATAAGGCAAAAGGAAATTCGGTCATGCTGATGATACTTTCTCTTCTTGGAGCTACACTACCAGCCCCAGAGCAAGGTCCTGATCCACCTCGGGAGCTCATCCTAAAACCTGCTCTGGCACCTGCTGCATCTTTGGATCCTGAGCTGGCCCACCCCATCGCTGCTGCTGTGGCTCACCCGTCAGGAAAAGCAGTGACAGCACTTGCCCTGTTGGGGCCAGTGCAGGTGGTAGTCAGGGCTCTAATGCACTCTCCTGAGATGGAAGAGCCATCAATCCCTTTGCCTGACCTGGATGTCCAGAAGGGTCCTGCCCCTGCTCCTGGGGTTCCTGAAGAGCATAAACCACCACCTGCCTCAGTGGAGCAACCAGCCTTAGACCCTGAGCATTAGCTGGTGCAGGCTGCAGCCCCAAACAATGCCTTCCCCTCCCCTGGCATTGCCTTCTTTATAATATTTGTGTTTTGTATACAATTGTGTAATGCCTTAATAGATTTTGTTCATTAAATAAGTAGAATTTGAGTTTACATAAAGTTTTACTCACATATTTTTCAATGGTATATTGATGTCTCATTAGGTACATTCAGAGTTTGGCACAACCACTTACTTCTACAACATTTCTATCAGAGACACCTGTGCTACTAATCACTCACAGCTCATTCCCTCACCCCAGTCCCGGAAACCACTGATCTTCTCTCTGGTACTCTTCTCTCTGGTACTTTACCTCGTCTTGGTTTTTCATGTGCCTGGAATCCTACAATATGGGCATCTGTGTGGGGCGCCTGGGTGGCTCAGTGGTTAAGCCGCTGCCTTCGGCTCAGGTCATGATCTCAGGGTCCTGGGATCGAGTCCCACATCGGGCTCTCTGCTCAGCAGGGAGCCTGCTTCCTCCTCTCTCTCTCTCTGCCTGCCTCTCTGCCTACTTGTGATTTCTCTCTGTCAAATAAATAAATAAAATCTTTAAAAAAAATATGGGCATCTGTGTCTGTCTGCAGATCATAAGAGTGATTCACATTTTCTAATTTTTTATACAAATAACATTTTATTACATAGGAATGTTCCTGAAAGAACAAAGATCACAGGAAGCCCCCAAATGAACTATTTTCATTATCTGTGATAGGGTTCCCTTTGACAAGGATCCCTTGAAAAGCAGAAAGCACAAGAGAAATGTCTGGGTCCATGAGACACCTTTCAATTCTTTCATTTTCCTGGACAGTCTACATTTAAAGTATTCTAATGGGCATATTATAAAATATTAAAATTATAGCTTAAATATTCTCATTTATTGCTAATAAGTTAGATAATAAGATAAATAATTCTTCAGGTTTTATCCAGACTATGTTTATTTAGTAAATAATGATTTAAATATGAAAAAAGGCACGTTCCTTCTACCAAGAAATAATTGCCCATAAGACACAGTAACCTTCTTCCCTGCCTTTCCCTGTAATTGTAGTGTGTGTGTGTGTGTGTGTGTGTGTGTGTGTGTGTGTGTGTGAGAGTGGGTCAGGGAAGCTTCCAGGACTGAGCCCTTGTTCTATCGTATGTCCCCACAGTGGACAGGCACTGTTGCTGCTGTCTCCTTGGGAATTCTCAGTGACAGCACTCAGCAGACCCCATAATTGAATAACTAAGCCATTTCCAATTATTTGACTCTCATAATGTAAGTGATAAGCATGTCTGTGCTATAAATCTCTGTTTCTTTAGGAATGATTCCTATAAACACCAATACTGAACCGCATTTTGGGGGAACTGGCTGCTGGCTCCTCTATGCCCTCTTTATCAAGGAGAAACATTGCTTTGGAAAGGAAGGATCCCGGGTTCTATAGATGAGAACTGAGATCATGAGGAGGACAAGCCACCAGTGATGCCATCGGGGTATTGGTAGTGACCATAGAGCATGGAAGAGCCTGCACACAATGCCCCTCATATGTCCTCTCCCACAAGCTTCCTTGCCTTGTGTCCTGGAACACACCTCACCCATGCCCTGTCTGGTGACACACTCCAGCCACTCCAGCCCCTCATGCTTTGTAACACAGATTCTAACTAGAGCAACCAGACCCTGCTCCAGGCCAGCAGAGGCGTTCAGGAGAGGCCACTCTTCTCAGCTTGATCCCTGTCCTTACTGGCTGGACCCCATCATCTCAGGGAGGAACCTCTAAGGACAGTGCATGTTAGCGGGTTACAGACAAGTTGTAGTTTTAGTGGCAACATCAAGAACCACTTGAACTTGTGTGAGCAAGAGAGGCCTTTACAAACCCACTGGCTGCTCATGTAAGCTGCAGGATAGACAGAGCCTCAACCAGGGGCTTTCACACTTGACACAGCTCAACCACACCCCTCAGGATCCTCTAGCTGTGACCCCCTGACACTTCCAACCCCAAACTTGGCATCCCTCAAGTTGAACCTGTCTGAGAGAGGGGGCTGTGCTTCCTGCTGAGACCCTTTTACTCCCACAAAGTCAGGTAAAGAGGAGTCCACTTGATCTGATGCTGTAATAGAGGCCATCGTCAGTAATTCCTGTCTTCTCTGCCATAACATGGAGCTAACCAGGCACAGAAGGTACATCTTCAGAGAAAGGACATTTGGGGCTCTCTCTGCAGGAAGAGAGAGAAACACCTGTGAGTGGGTCTCAGTAAGAAAGGAGAGCTCTGAGCACTAAGGGAAGGGCTGCCATGGGCTGGGAACTGCCATATTGGTGCATGGCACAGGATTTCTGTTGGCTTGTAGGTAGTGGCCAGGCTTCATCCTACTAATAGGTCCAACCCAAACCAAAATGATGCCCATAAAATACTTCCAACTCCAACTACAGAAAGGCTCTAGGACCCAGCATCCAAGGAGGCCCAAGATGCTATGTACCAATGATTTCATGGTGGGGGAAAAGCGGGACAGTCGTGATGGAACTGAGGCAGCTCATTTCCCTGCTTTGGGGAGAAAGAGCCCCATCACAAGGCACCCCAATATTTGTTCCAAAAACGCGTAACAGCTGAGGGGGCTCCTGCCTCCCAGTCTCCACAATGAGAATTGTCCATGTCCGGACACAAGCTCTGGGTGACATATGGTCCCAGGGCTTTCCTTGGTCTGATGGATGAGCCCCAGTGTTGTGGGATTCCATAGTGGAGGGGATGAAGGATTTCTAGAAGGACAACTGAGTCAGGGGAGCCTGGATTGGCAGGCTGAAGGGACACAGTAAGGCAGAAGCCCAGAGCCCATGACAGCAATGTGCTCCCAATGAGCTAACTTTAACAGGCAAAGCTAAGGATTACTGAGTATTTTTTGAGAGAATGAATCATGTCAGTCAATCCCCCTAACAATTCCATGAGGAAGGTAGAAATACTATCTCTATTTGATGAGGAAGGAAACCAAGGTTTTAAGAAACTGCCCCTTTCCATGCTCCGCATTGAGTCCCAGGCAGGATTTGAACCCAGGGCTTCCAGCATTATGGGCCTGACCTCACAATAAAGTTGCACGCAGATGCTTCAGAAGAGACTTCTCAACTCTGATGTTAAATGAGCCTTTGTACCCAGGGAGAAACCTCCTCCTACCCAGACAAAAGCTGGCTGGTACTGGGAGAGTCCTTAGTGCCAAGGCACAGCATCATCAGACAACAGATGCGGGACAAGCCCCAGTCAGAGGTGGCACCACTGCCCCTTGGATTCAGTGAGGTCTCCAGGCCTGTGGAGCTTTCTGCACTCTGAGTTCCAGGAGTGAGTTGTGGATGGAACACAGGGTCCAGTGGCAGAGAGACAGCAGTTCTAGCCCCTGCTCAACCTCTTTGTTGCTGGGTGACCCCAAGCAGGGCTCTGAAGTTACATACCTCTTCCCTAAATTGGAGAATGTAATGGGTACTGCTAAGTGGGATGTAGAAAGAAATGAATCCTACGGTTCCTGCTTGGTGCCTGGGAGCACGTGTGGAGCCCAGAGGGAGGGCATTTTTGTCAGTGACCAATTTACCCATGCACCTGTTCTTCCACTTGTTGATTCTGGTGTCGTCCTTAAAAAACAGATGCCAAAGCTAAGGTGATGAATATTTCTTCTTAGGCGTTCTTCTCTGAGGTTTATAGCTTTAGCTCTTAAAGTAAGATTGTGACCCATATGGGGTTCATTTTGTGACTCCTCTGAGGCAGGGTCCATGGACCTTCCTTCAGTCATTTATAACTTTATATATTTGTATGTGTAAGAAGGGTCTGGTCAATAGATCCGCAAGAATTTGTAGAATAATATTTCTTCTATCCTTGAAGAAATTCACTGAGATTGTGAAAAGGAGGTTAACTTGTATCTTGAGTGGAGGTGGAGCAGTGTCCTTGTTAAGAGCACACTCCCCCCTCTGGTGGCCACAGGAGACATTGCAGTTCCCTGATGTGTCTGCAAAGCAATCCACAGTCAATGTTGGGCATCTTCAAGGATTCATAGAGAGATCCTAACATTTCTGTAAAATTTAATGTTTTGGAGGGTGTCTTCTAGGAAATCTGTGATAAAGTGCACTATTTAGAGAAATATTTTCTGAGAATCCTAGTCAGGCCCTGAGTTCCAAGATAGAAAGTAGGGAGAGTGGTGGATGCTTCCCAAGAGTCACAAGGAGTACAGTGGGGTATAGTGTGGAAGATAACTGGCCTACACCAAAGCTCTGTATATCCAGTTGAAAGAAACAAGCCATATTTATGGATTACTGTGCTTACATTAACCATAAAACATTTTAGAAAAATTGAAAACTATCACTCAGCATATCTGTATCCTCTTTTCCCAGTTAGATGACATCAACTTATATTCCCAGCTTATTTTTTACTTATTAGGAGAAGATGATGTCATATATTGAACCATTAATGACTTTACAAAAATCCTTGCAGAACTAACAGATGGATTAAGTCCTAAACTTATTGACACAGATTTAATATACAAAAATGAGTTTCATCTCTATACATGAATAATGTGCTGTCAAGAACAGAAATTAAGAAAATATTTTGTAATTGATAATCACTCAAAAAGAATAAGATACATAGGAATTACTTTCACCCAGAGGTGGAAGACCTGCATACTAAAAACTTAAATCATTAATGAAAGAATTTGAAAAAGCCAGAATTAAGTCTGAAGACACCCCATGCTAATGGATCCCTAGAATATATGTAATCCAAAGGTCCACACTGTGTAAAGGAATCTAAATATTCGGTGAAAACCCCATCAAGATATAATGACATTTTCAGAAATAAAACCAATAATCCTACAAAGTGAATGATACCACAGAAGGCCCTGAATAGACAAAGCCATCTGGGGAAAGAACAAAACTGGAGACATCATGCTTTCAGAGCAGAATATCCAGCAAAAAACCCACACATATGTAGTCGATTAATTTAGAACAAAAGCTCCAAGAATATAAAATTGGGAAGCCACAATCTCCATGAAAAGTGGCTTTGGAAATACTGGGCAACCTCAAGTAAAGCAATGCAACTGAATGTCTATCCAACCCCATCCACAACAACAAAATCACAATGTGTCAAGGACTTCAACAAAACAGCTACAGCCATAAAATTCATAGCTGAAAATTGGGCAGAATGTTATTAACACCCCTGATTTTTTATAATAAATTCCATAAACAAAATTTGAACTCCAGATTCTGAGATCAAGAGTCAGATGCTGTGCTAACTAAGCCAGCCAAGAATCTATTAAAACAATGGGGCACAGAGGCACCAGCAGAGATCTATTCATTTATCCCCTTTAACACATTTTTTTAGAAGAATGTTTCTTGAGTTCCTTCTTGACACTGACTTTTGGATTTGACATCAAGAGCAAAAGCTACAATGAAAAATAAAATGGGACTGAATCAAACTAAAAGCCTTCTGTACAGCAAAGGAAATCTTCAGTCATCAGCACACTGAAAAGACAACATACTGAAGAGAAGAAAATATTTGCAAACTACCTAATTGTTAACTGTCTCATATCCAAAATATTTAAGAACTCATACCATCAGGGAAATGCAAATCAAAGCCCAAAATGATGTCACCTGTCACCATGACTAGTATCCAGTAGACCAAACTAGAAGGTTTGCCAAGATGTAGAGGAAAGGTGACTGTGCTCCTTTGGTGGGACTGTAAACAGGCTCTGTTGGTAGGACTGTAAGTGGGTGCAGCCACTATGGAAAACAGTATCAATTTTTCTTAAAAAAAATTCAAAATAGGGGCACCTGGCTGACACAGTCAGAAGAGTGAGAGACTCTTGATGTCAGGGTCATGAGGTTGAGCCCCACATTGGGGGTAGAGAGTACTTTAAAAATGGATATAGAACAACCATATCATCCAGCAATTCCCTTACATATTAAAATGAATCCAAGTCTTCTCTCTTCTAAAATGAAGGTGTATATGGGTGCCTGGTTGGCTCAGTCGTTAAGTGTCTGCACTCAGCTCAAGTCATAATCTTAAGGTCCTGGGATCGAGTCCAACATTGGGCTCCATGCTCAGTGGAGAGTCTGCTTCTCCCTCTCCCACTCTCCCTGCTTGTGCTCTCTCTCTCTCTCTCTCTCTCTCTCTCTCTCGATTTGTCTCTCTGTCAAATAAATAAATAAAATATTTTAAAAAATAAAATAAAATGAAGGCATATAGTTTTATGTGCCCCGCTGTTTCATTCCAGCACTGAGAGTCTCTGTTCCTTTGAAGTAGACTGTGAAGGGCCCTGGCCACCAAGGCTCAGGTAAACTTCCCTCCAGAGCTCTACTCAGATTCTGACAAGTTAGCTCTCAGTCTATTCCCCTTGTACCCACAACTCTGCCTCCCCAGTCTTTCAAGACCCAGCCCACCATCCCCTGGGAACTTGACATAGGTTTGTGGTTTGACTGACCCAGGAGTTGTTGAGTCAGCACTGCCCCAAAGCTATGTCCTGAGCGGTCCCCTATAAACATGCCTGGGTCACAGGAACTTACGAACTACTTAGCAGAATGCTCTCATAAGCACAGCTTCCCAACCTGTATACTTGCTGATCAGGGAGCACATCCCGGCCTTTGCTGTGTCACTGTATCCAATGAGCCATAAGGTGTTCTGTACAAATTCCTTCCACACTCATCCCTCAAGCAGCCAAGTCAGATGCACATGGTCACCAAAATGTTTCTGGCTTTAAGTCTTCTGCTACTAATGCAGCTATTTCCTTCCTACCTCAGCAGTATCTGGAAGTGAGGACACGCTACTGAGTCTTCTGATCTTGAAACCTTAGACCCTTCATCTATCTCATGGTCTGATGTGCTTGGTGTCTTCCTTCTGCTCTCAGGAATCTTTTTCTTCATAAGGTCCAGTCCTTGGCTCTGAGTGCTGCATTAACGAATGGAGTCCACCAGGTAAACTTCATGATCCTTAGAGTCTCCCTGCTGATAGCTTGGGAACAATACTCTGGAGTTTATGGATTTCTAGGAGTTTCTGGAGTGAATAAGTGATATATATCAGTCTAGCTGTCTCAGATTTTGTTTTGTGGAGGGAAACACTGACACTGACAAGGCAAACAAAGTCCATTCGAATGTAAGATATTTCATACATATACATGATCAAAAAGGAAAATTCAAACCATAATTTGTCTCATTTTATATTTATTCAAAATGATGACCTAAGTTTGTTTCCTTCAAAAGGCCCACATAAGAAAGCAAGAGCCTATTATAATTGGTCATTTTGACAGAAATCTAGGTGGTGTTTTCCTCTCCCATCACTGACCTTTTCTTCCTCCAACTTGCAACACATAGCCTATTCTTTTTTCTTCTTTGGAAGGAAGCCAGGTGCCCACCTTAATGCTCAATCCCTGAAGAATAGGGTCTTCGGATAATCACACAGAAACAATGGCTGGCCCAGTTGGGGCCAGTACCCACAAGGGAACTGCATTTCCACTTTTGGCAACATTATCTGAGTTGAAATTTTAGATCCCAATTGCGGAAATTTGGAGTGAATTTTCCTCAGCTCCTTCCAGAGGTGAATGTGGGACGTGACTGCCCCAGGGCCTGACTGCTACAGCAAGGAACACTGCTCCAGAACTCCAGACTATGAAGACTATGAGAGGATTAACTCTGAAACTGCCTGTAATCAAAAAAGAGTGTGAGTGAAGGAAGGAGAAACAGTGAAGCATCAGTGTGGGAAATACCCACTGGATAACAAAAGTACTTGAATGCTGAGCAAGGACTGGGCCTGATGTCTTGCACCTGGCATGTGTCCCCACAGAAGGCTCTCTCAAGCAAGGACTAAAGCCATAGTTGATGCCAAACTCAGTAGAAATTTACAGTCCCTTCCAGGCAGTGGAGATGTGAGAGAAAGTGTTTGGGCTTTGGAACCAAGGCACAAAAAGTTCAGTGTCCAGTTTCTCATATAGTAGTCCTCAAGTCTCTGTTCCCTCACACAGCACACAAAGACCATGATGGTGCCTTTTCTTTTCTCATGCTTGATCAAATGCCATGAGGGAAATCTAAAACCTCCTCAGAGGTGAGGGTTATTGTTAGATGAAGTTATTACTGACTCATTAACAGAGAATCTGAAGTGTGTTTTTTGTTCATTTATCACCCTGTGAACATGTTTTTCAGTGGTGATGACATTTATCCCCAGGTTTATTGAGGTGCTACTTGGTGTACAATAAACTGAGGCCCAAGCATCACCAGGCTTCCCTCAAGAGAAGGCACAGGGTCCAAGTGGATGCTCATTGCTCACGATCCTTGTCTTGACTTCTGGGCATTACCTGTAAGACTGGCCATTGGGGAAGTACAGTCAACATGAGTTAAAAATTTGCCATACTAGCATTTGTAGGAACTTTCACATGATGACCCCATGCCAATGCTTAAGTGGTTCTTTAGATAAACAGAAAAGAGAAGGAAAATAAATAGAAAAAGAGATAAATAGAAAGAGAATGAAAACTTCTCATCTCTGTCTATGAAGCTAGCATTAACCTGGTCCTCAAACTAGGCAAAGATCCCATGAAAAAGAAGAATTTCAGACCAATATCCCAATGAATATGGACACCAAGATTCTCGACAAGATTATAGCTAATAGGATCCAACAGAACTTTATTAGCACCATGCTCTAACCAACTGAGCTAACCGGCCACTTCCAACAGAACTTTAAAAGGATTATCTGCCATGACCAGGTGAGTTTGATCTCTGGGATGCGAAGGTGGTTCAATATCTGCAAATCAGTCAATGTGACAGAACAAATCAATAAGAGAAGAGAACCACATGGTCCTCTCAATTGATGCAGAAAAAGAATTTGACAAAATACATCATCCGTTCCTGATTAAAATGCTTCAAAGAATAGGGACAGAGGGAACATTCCTCAACTTCATCAAATCTATCTATGCAAAACCCACAGCAAATATCATCCTCAATGGGAAAAACCTGACAGCCTTCCCTTTGAGATCAGGAACACGACAAGGATGTTCACTCTCACCACTCCTGTTCAACATAGTACTAGAAGTCCTAGAAACAAGAGACAGCAAAAAGAAATAAAACGTACTCAATTTGGGAAAGAAGTCAAACTCTCTCTCTCTGCAGATGATGTGATACTTTATACCCCAAATACTCCACCCCCAAACTACCAGAACTCATATAACAATTCAGTAATGTGGCAAGATACAAAATCAATGCACAGATATAACTTGCTTTCTTATTCACTAACCATGAAAATACAGAAAGGGAAATTAGAGAATTTACTATAGCACCAAGAACCACAAAATACCTTGGAATAAACCTAACCAAAGACATAAAGCATCTGTACTTGAGGAACTAAAGAATATTCATGAAAGAAACTGAAAAAGACACAAAAAGTTGGAAAAGTATTCCATGCTCATGGAACAGAAGAATAAACATTGTTAAAATGTCTGTACTTCACAGAGCTTTCAATTCCATCCTGGTTCCATGGAACTTTCAATTCCATCCTGGTCAAAATTCCACCAGCATTGCTTAAGGTGCTGGAACAAGCAATCCCAAAATTTGTATGGAACCAGAAAAGATCCCAAATTTCTAAAGAAATGTTCAAAAAGAAAAACAAAGCCAGGGACATTATGTTGCCTGATTTGCATATGGATGCAAAACTCTATCGTCAAATAATCTTCGACAGAACAGGAAACAGTATCCAGTGGAAAAAAGACAGTCTCTTCAATAAATGTTACTGGGAAAATTGGACAGCTGTATATACAAGAATGAAGCTTGACCATCCTCCTACACCATGTACAAAGATAAACTCAAAATGAATAAAAGACCTCAATGTGAGGCAGGAATCTATCAAAATCCTAGAGGAGAACATAAGCAGTAAGCTCTTCGACATCATCCACAGCAACTTCTTTCAAGACATGTCTCCAAATGCTAAGGAAACAAATGCAAAAATGAACTTTTGGGACTTCATCAAGATCAAAAACTTGTGCACAGCAAAGGAAACAGTCAATAAAACAAAGAGGTAACCCACGGAATGGGAGAAGATATTCGAAAATGATAGTACAGACAAAGGGCTGTTATCCAAGATCTATAAAGAACTCCTCAAATTCAACACTCAAAAAAGCATATAATCTTGTCAAAAAATGAGTAGACAGGAACAGACACTTCTCCAAAGAAAACATACAAATGGCTACCAGACACATGAAAAAATGTTCATTATCATTATCATCAGGGAGACTCAAATCAAAACCACTTTGAGATGCCACCTTACACCAATTAGAACGGCCAAAATTAACAGCACAGGAAACAGCAAGTGTTGGAGAAGAGATGGAGAAAGGGAAATCATTTTCCAGGGTCCTGTCCCTTGAGCTCTCCAATTGGGAAACACTGAGTCACACCCCGCAAGCCCACCTGCCACCCAGGCAGAAACGATGCCTTTCAGAGCTGTGGAAAAGCCTCAGAGTGAGAGAAACCTTTGTGACCCAACAGGGCCATATCCAAACTCTGGCGCCACGGCGGGACAAAAGTCAGAGACTGATGCCTGGCCACAACCCCTTCCTCAACTCTGCTCCAGGAAAGCTCCCCTGCGCTGGGGCCCCTGGGTGGGCCCCATCGTCTCCACACATTTTCCAGATGACCGAGACATGCCCTAGGCAAAAAAGCGCTCTAGGCCACAGGAGACAGGGCAGTCCGAAGGGCTGCCCAACACCGACCAATTCTCACGAGCTTTCTGTCCAAACCTTTATCAATTTGGGCATAAAGCTCATGAGAATTGGCCAGAAAATCCCCAGCGAACTTGCTTCGTGTGACGCATGTCTGCCTGGCTCGGGATCCCGAGTTGTCCTGGCTCGAAACGTGCCAGAAGGCCCTCTTGTGAGTCAGGTGCAGGCGAGGCCAATGCCTCCTGCTCCTCAGCCTCCAGGGGTCCCCTCCCTGTCGCTGGCAGATGGGGCCTGCCATGGCCCTAGGCCCGGGCCTGAACCCTCACCTGGTTTTTCTGTCTTCCTTTTCCAGGGTCCTGTCCCTTGAGCCCTCCAGTTGGGGAACCCTGAGTCCCACTCCACGAGTCCACCAGCCACCGAGCCAGAAATGGTGCCTTTCAGAGCTGCAGAAAACCCTCAGAGTGAGAGAAACCTTCGTTCCCCCACTGAGGCCATCCCCAAACTATGGTGCCACAGCAGGCTGAAAAGTTGGAGACTGACACCCTGCCAAAACCTCTCCAACAACTCTGCTCTGGGAAAGCTCCACTGTGCCAGGGCTCCCAGGTGGGCCGCATTGTCTTAGTGCATTTTCCCAATGGCCGAGACATGCACCGAGTGAGAAAGCACTCTAGGCCACGGGGGACAGGGCGGTCCCCCATTGATTTGGGTAGAAAGCTCATGAGAATTGGCCGGCATTGGGCAGCAATTGGGACTGCACTGTCCCCTGTGGCCTAGAGCGATTTCTTGCTCGGTGCATGTCTCAGTCATCCGGAAAATGCGCCGAGATGACCCTGCCCACCCAAGGGCCCCTGCCCAGGGGAGCTTTCTAGGAGCAGAGTTAAGGGAGGGTTTCGAGCCAGGCATCAGCCTCCAACTTTTCCTCCCGGTTTGGTGTTGACAGTTGGGGATGGCCTCAGTGGGGGCATGAAGTTTTCTCTTGCTCTGAGGCTTTTTGCGCAGCTCTGAAAGGCAGTGTTTCCTCTTGGTGGCAGGTGGATTCATTGGGTGTGACTCGGAGTTTCCCCATTGGAGGTCTCAAGAAACAGGACCCTGAAGACGGAAGACTGAAAAACCAGGCGAGGGTCAGGGCCCTGGCCTAGGGGCATGGCAGGCCCCATCTACCAGTGCCACCAAGGGTACCTCAGGAGGCTGAGTAACAGGAGGTGGTGGCCTCACCTGTGCCTGACAAACTGTGGGCTTACTGGCAGGGTTCGAGCAGGGACAACTCAAGATCCTGTGAAAGGCCCAGGGGGTGGCCCTGCAGACATGTGGTGCATGAAGTGAATTCGCCACAGGTTTTCCAGCCAATTCTCATGAGCTTTCTGCCCAAATCGATAACTATATCGATTTAGGCAGAGAGCTCATGAAAATTAGCCAGTGTTGGGTGACTATTCAAACCGCACTGTCTCCATGCTGCCCACCCGAGGGCCCCTGTGCAGGGGAGCTTTCCAGGCGCACAGTTGAGGTAGGGAGTGTGGCCGGGCGTCAGCCTCTGACTCTTCGGCCCAGTGTGGCACCAATGGTTGGGGATGGCCTCAGTGTGGACATGAAAGTTTCTGACAGTATTCCACAGCTCTGAAAGGAACCATTTCCTCCTGGTTGACATGTGGACCCATGGGGTGTGACTCAGGGTTCCTCAACTGGAGGGCTCGATGGACAGGCTTTCTGCCCAAATCCTTATCTCTTCACAGATGGCATCATGAGAGGTAAGGTGTTTAATGATCCTGACTACGCAGAAAAATGAGACTGCTAATCCACCGTGGAGGAAATGGAGGGCATGTCTGTAGTATAAGAGATTCCTTTGAGGCAGCAAGACCTGGTATGAAAGTCAGTGAAAAAAGACAGCTGTCCAATCCAGGCAGAACTACTGGTAGTCCATAAAACTCAGGAATGAAGGGTTGGGTCACTCCACCAGATAAAGAATTATGACCAGCTGAGGTGCTTGTTCACAGTGAATGTAATGTAGAATGAGCAGCCAAAGTAGCAGGTAAAATACCAGCTATGACCATGTGACCAGTTACAGAAATAAGGACTCTAATTCTTCTTTTCATAAGATTTTGTTCATTTGTTTCTTTGTTCAGAGTGCAAGTGTTGGGCGGGACAGAGGCAGAGGGAGAAAGAATCTTCAGCGATTCCATGCTGAGCACAGAGCCCCATGTGGTGCTCAGTGTCAGGACACTGACATCATGACCTGGGCCAAAACCAAGAGTCGGAAGCTTAACCAACTCAGTCACCCGGGCATTATAGGACTCTAATTCTTATGAGTATTTCTTCCCTATTTTGTTATGAGTATTTTTGTGTTGATCCATCTGTTTTCTTCCTTCTCTTGGTCCCTTATCAGAGAACATACGATGCACGTTTGTGATGGTTAATTCTATGTGACAACTTATGTAGGTCAGAGGATCCAGATAATTGATCAAATACAGGTCTGGATGTAACTGCAGAGGTATTTTTTTTATATGTGATTTTTACTTAAATTTTGAGAAAAGCAGATTATGCTCTGTAACGTGTGTGGGCCTCATCTAATCAGGTGAAGGTCTTAAAAGAAAAGATTGAGGTCCCCAAGTGTGAAGGAGTTCTGCCTCCAGGCAGGGATCAGACTCAAATTGGTCTGCGTCCAATCCCCAGAGTTCAAACATTCCAGCTTTCAAAGTCAGCAAATTCTTTAAAATAAATCTCTTTCTCTGTCTCTTTCTCTTTTTCTCTCTCAGTAAACACACATACACATTCTGAAACCCTACTACAGAAAGTACTTCCCATTTGTAATTAAGAACATGATGAATAAGGAATGGAAGATGGGCATCCTATTTACTCAGAAATTATTGGCATGTGTCTTGGCTATTAATTATAAAAATTCTAACGGAAGTTTCTAGTAAATTCTCAACAAGCACCTTAAAAGAAAGTATAGAAAAGGACTAGGCTATATACCAAAACCCAGAAAAAAATAAACAAAATGAAAATCCAGTAACTGCATGAAGTAGTAGGCAAAGTGATCATAAGAATAAAATTAAACAAATAAGAATCATACACAACTGCAACTAAGAAGGGACATATAGCCAGACATCAACAAAACATGAGCATGGGATTTGCTTCTCCTGGAGGCAATGGAGCCAGGATGCTGGGTTTCTCCAAACTCTGAGCAGGCCAGTCTGGATTTGATCCTCTGGCAGAGAGCTACCCACTGAAGAACTCAGGGGTGGTTCTCTTTCCTTCAGAGAATTGCTGACAGACCATCTGTCACACACTCAGCCTGAGCCTGAGCATAAAGAATAGCAGTGTCAGCCACAATTGTGATTCTTAAGAATGACTCTCAGCCCCATCCTAGTGCAGTATCCTCTCACGGAGAAGAGCCTGGTTAGGAAGCTCGGAAGCCAGGCGACTCACATTGGGCCAGGGCGCATGGCTCTGGGATCAGCTGTTCCCAGGACGGTTGGGAGATCTGATCAGCATAAGAAGTGGGTCAGATTGAGCAGGGTGGAGATGCGTAACAAAGAAATAAATGTGGACACCCGTGGCTGGCTGATACTCAACCTAGATGGCTCAGTGGGTTAAGTGCCTGACTCTTGATTTCAGCTCAGGTCAGGATCTCAGGGTCAGCTGGGCTAACCAGCACTTAGCAGGGAGTCAGCTGAAGATTCTCTCTCTCTCTCTGCTCCTTCCCCCTCCATTGTACTTTCTTTCACTCTCCCCAAATAAATATATAAATCTTTTTTAAAAAAAGAATGATAAGAAAGGCTGCAGGGCTAAACAAAGTGAAAGGCCAGTGAGTCATCATGACATCTCAGATTTCAAAATGATAATGAAGAAAGTGGAAAACAACCCAACCTCCAAAACAGGCCAAACTCCGTGGGGGGGGGGGATCTGTTGCCTTTTTAAAAAATGTGCCCTTGGAAAATATTTCCAAGGACACTTTCTGTTACTTGCTCATTGGGCTTCTTATGAATATTTATGGCACAGGTATGGAATGAATGCTGTTACATAGAGCATGAACATGAAAACAGGCAGAAGCCATGAACCGGCATCAGATAATGCATTGCTAAGGCAATTTCTGGTGCTTCAGGATTTCTTGTCAATTTGGCTGTGACTGTGATGGTATCTGTGGGGTGTTGTCTACTTAAGGACATGGCTCAGGGGCCAAGCCGTGGACTACGGCTTATCTTCCCAGGTGTGTTTAGAGAGAAGGCCAGAGCTCAGTATTAGGTAAATTGCACATTTTTATTAAAGCAATAATCTTTGAAGAGTTTAAGTACTGTTTTCCATTTCGTATATTATGTACCACCTGAAGGGACAGTCAGCACTTAGCATCATGGAAAAACTGGGGGTGACCCATGGGTTTATGCTGTTGAATAAAGCTGAAAGAACCTGTAGGAGCTTCAGAAAAGCACACATTTGCTCAAAATAATTTTTTAAGTGAAACTGTATTAGGAACTAGTTTCAGTCCCTTTCTGGCTCACATTGGCCATTTTAAAAAAGGGGTAGAGGGAATGTAGCCACAGCACAGATTTATCCATTTTCACACCAGACCTGGGGAAACTCACGCTCTGCATTCTGTGTTCTTCAGAGAAGGAAGAGCACCACTGTGATCCAAAAAGCGTGACCAGACAGCATACCCATACTTTCATGTAACCAATGGCGCAGGTGGAAACACACATGACCAGCCAGTCGGGCAAGTGATTGTAGCTGGGGTCGCTGGGGCCAGGGAGTTGGTCGGAGTCAAGTTGGCCCACAGAAGTGCATTTTAAAGGAAACTTGCTGTAATGGGGTGTAAA
This sequence comes from Mustela nivalis, assembly GCF_964662115.1. Classification (NCBI taxonomy): domain Eukaryota; kingdom Metazoa; phylum Chordata; class Mammalia; order Carnivora; family Mustelidae; genus Mustela; species Mustela nivalis. The sequence continues at coordinate 94,514,394 of NC_139021.1, read as the reverse complement.
CATTGGCAGAGAAAGGAGTCCTGGCGACTTCCTGCTCCTGCCCCCTACAAATACCACTGACTATCTCACTGTCAAGGAGGAGACATGCATCATTTGTTTTCTTTAAAGTGGAAGAATCAGAATCTACAAATGCCTTGATGTAATAGAACAGGTCTTATCAACTTGACATTCAGCACGATCCAATGTCCTAATACAGCCTGCTTCAGGTTCACGTCAACTTGCTTGGACTTCTGAGGATCCAAGGAGCTAATCAGTGCCATTTCCTAAAAATTTCCTAATGGGGGTTCAGGGCCAGATGTTTAAGTGTCTGCCTCTGTCTCATCTTTAGATCCTGGGTCCCAACCCTGTGAAGGCATCCCAGCTCAGTGGGAAGTCTGCTTTTCCCTCCCCCTCTGTCTGTCCCCCCTGTTTGTACTCTCTGTCTCTGTCTCTCTGTTTCTCAATTGAATAAATAAAATCTTAAAAAAGAAAATCTCCCAACATCATATCTAGGGAGGGACTGTAACTTCCTTGTCAATTAAAGATGACAATAACCCAAATTGTTGAAACTTTTGTGCATATCCCACTCTGATCCTGGGATAATTTGGTAGGTTGTCTTCATCATGTTGCTGGTTTCCTTTTCTGTGCACCATACTTTCCAGTGCTCTGAGAACATGAACGTAAGCCCATTTTTAAAATTCAACAGCTCCTCCTGGAATATTCTGGAGTTGATGACCACCACTCACACCTCACCAGGACATATGAGAGCACCTGTGATCCTGCTCCTTCCCCAGCATTTTTTAGCTTAGCCAGTCTGATGATTGAAACACCTTATCATATCCTCCACTGTGTGCAGTTCGCTCTGTCAATGGAAGACTCAGATAGGAGGCAGAGTAGTTGCAACTTCACTAATCCTAGAAAGATAACAGGCTAGAGAGGATATGAAGCAGAAGCATCCTCTGTGTAGTGAAAGGGACCACAAAAATCCTCCAGGTCTCACCGAACTGGATTTACAAAAAATATTTATATTGGAAGCTAAACTCCTTCTCTAGATACTAACATGAATATTAAGAAGGTTTCATTGAAGCCTGGGAGAAATGCAGAACCATTTGGGAGTTCTTGTCTATTTCAGGGAATGTCTTAGACTCTGGGGTTTGCGTCTTTCCGGCCCAGAGTTTGGGCAGGACCTCAACTGACCTTCCCGGATTTGAATAAAAGACACAGGCACAGATGTGCTCAGTGCTTCAACCTGAGTTGTTGAGTGAGCACTCCCAGGTAAAACATTTCTCAAACCTTGGCATTCATCACAGAAAAGGCAGGGTGGTACACCCTGTGTTCTATCATTGGAGATTTTATTATGTATCAGGTGAAGCACACGGAAGAGGAAAACAGGAATGGAGTCCATCTCTGTGAACATCAGTGTCATTACCAAGCATGTAATAGTGCACTTCAGATGTCTGCCCAGTGTAAATACATGGAAACATTGTGCTTTTCTTACAAAAAGATACACATTATACCTAAATATGTAGACCAGTGTTTATAACTGAACAAGCAAAATACTCCAAACATGAAAGCCCCATCTAATTTTCTCCAAAAGCTGCTATATCTCTCAAATGCTTACTTTCCACCATGCTTTATTTATGAAAAGCTCCTTTTTCTCCATCACTTGTCAGGCTCAGGGCTTGTTAGCCTGAAAGTCCCTGGCTTAAATTCAAATACATTTTCACCTCCTGTTCTTTGATTTAATAAAATCCATCCCCAAGTGTGAGGCCTGGTCTGATCTGTTTTCTGTAAAGTCACAGAAACCACTTGTTCCACAGAACCACAGAAACCGCTTGTTCCACAAGCCCTGGTGGTGGGCCAGCCGGACCCAGGCAACTGCTGCCTGGCACAGTCAGAATGCAGCCTGCTAACAGCCACAGCCCAATACCTTCATTTGCTGCTAAAAATCTCCAGCCTAGGAGGAAGCAAGTACCATCCACTAAGAATCAAAAGCCTGCATCTTGTTCTTTTAGGTCTGGGAACCATCAGAAAGTGACCTTAGTTGGATTCAGCTTGTCATAAACAGGGCAGTGGGGAGGTTTCAAAACTGAAAGTCACACTGGGCTCTTTAAGGTCTTGGCAACAAAGACCCCTGCAGGGGACAAAACGTCTTACAATCGGTTTTTCTCCTCCCTTCCTGTTGGCCATTTCATTTTTGCTATGTCTAATTTTATTTCCAAAGGGGTTGTTTACATTTTAGTGTATCTTAGTGTTTAAAAGTTGCAAGCTGACATTTATGAATTATATAGAAGATGTAAGGAATAAGGAAAAGAAACCCATACACATCCCAACCGTTCTAAGAAATGCAGTATCACCCACAGCTTTGGAGTCCTCTGTACATCCCTCCCCCTGTCTATCAGTCCTGTTCACTATTCTCTGTGTTACTTTATGTTTTTACCAAATTAAATGCATTGCTAAATCGTATTTTATTTTGTATAGTTTCAAAAATAGAACAAATGCAACCATCCTTCACAATTTTTCTGCAAGTCGCTTTTATCTCTTCCTCAGTAGCACTGTAACTTGAGCATGATACTGCAGAGCACACACCTTCCACTCTACAGGACTGGGTTGGTCCCCATTTTTTATTACTACAAAATGGCAGGTTTTCTCTAGCTCTGGCAGCAGAATCACTCTTTCAACAGGCGTGCTCTCTTCAGCCTGGCCCAGATCATGGTGAAGCATTTTCAAAAGCGATGGCTCTAACTCACAGCCCTACCCCAGTCAGAACCCATGGGCAGAGGCATGACATCATCACACAGGCCGCTTTCCGTGGTGTCAGCAAAACACTCCATACCCAAGACATTCTCAGAACTGAGGCTACTTTCTAGACACCAACGTGAATGTTGAGAAACTTGGTCTGTCAGTAGCAGTTCACTGCAAGCCTGGGAGAAATGTAAAGTCATTTGGAAGTCCTTACCTACTTCCTCAGCTTTGTAAATTTTGAATAGTCATTAATTTTCTAAGTCCCTCTATCTGAAGTTAGTGAAGATTAATTGAAATAAAACATCTTAAGGTGTTTTCAAAATGTACATGGCTAAAGAAGCACAGAAGAAATTTGAGTTTCTTTTGTACTAGGGTGATGCAAGGAAAGAACATATTATGTGGGGAGACTGGAGCTACAGACAGAGGATAAAAGTTCCTGGAATTAACCAAAATTCCAAGGACAACTCCAGATTTTTTTTCCTTTTTTTTTTTTTTTCAGTGTAACAGTATTCATTGTTTTTTCACAACACCCAGGGCTCCATGCAATACGTGCCCTCCCCAATACCCACCGCCTGGTTCCCCCAACCCCCCACCCCCTGCCCCTTCAAAACCCTCAGGTTGTTTTTCAGTGTCCATAGTCTCTCATGGTTCACCTCCCCTTCCAATGTCCCTCAACTCCCTTCTCCTCTCTGTCTCTCCATGTCTTCCATGTTACTTGTTATGCTCCACAAATAATTGACTCTCTTTGCTTAACTTATTTCACTCAGCATAATCTCTTCCAGTCCCACCCATGTTGATACAAAAGTTGGGTATTCATCCTTTCTGATGGAGGCATCAAACTCCATAGTGTATATGGATCACATCTTCCTTATCCATTTGCCCGCTGAAGGGCATCTTGGTTCTTTCCACAGTTTGGCGACCGTAACCATTGCTGCTATATACATTGGGGTCAGATGGCCCTTCTTTTCACTACATCTGTATCTTTGGGGTAAATACCGAGTGGTGAAATTGCAGGGTCAGAGGGTAGCTCTATTTTTAATTTCTTGAGGAATTTCCACACTGTTCTCCAAAGTGGCTGCACCGACTTGCATTCCTACCAACAGTGGAAGAGGGTTCCCCTTTCTCCATATCCTCTACAACACACGTTTCCTGTCTTGCTAATTTTGGCCATTCTAACTGGTGTAATGTGATATCTCCACAGATTTTTAAAAGCTATGAAACTGATGGAGCACAACTGGAGATCTCAAGGGGAACAGGTATTCTCTGAGCTTCATGCAGGATGAAAGGCAAATTGACAAAGGTCTGTCTAGCACAGTGAGCGGGTAGGAGTGTCAGGCCTGGGAGGGTGGAGGGATGACAGAGCTACAGGGCTTGCAGTGGAGAGGGGATGTGGCTTGGCTACTTGTGTCCCTTACCTGCCCTCAATGGCCCTTTGTGACCAGACCACAGCTCTGTGATGTGGGCATGGGGCTTGTGTCTGTATGGACACACCCAGGGCTCAGTTGTCTGAGGGCAGCAGTGCGATCAGTCACTAACTCTCAGGGCTCAGTTACCTGAGGGCAGCAGTGCGATTGGAAAATAATTCTTTCCAGAGGGAAGAGATAATTCTCCAGAGATGGAGAATTATCTCTTCCCTCAGGAATTCCTTACGGATGGTTGGCTGAGCTCCAGTCCCACTCTCTGGGCAGTTAATGCCATCTTTGCCTTTGTGTGTGGACTGGGGCTCTTCGTCTTCATACTTTCGTATTTCCAGCCTGATCCGTCCTCACCACGAGGCAAGAAACATAGGAAGAGCAGGAAGGTAAGGAACCCTTGGCCCAGAGCCAGCAGAGTGTAACTCTATCATCTTTTCTATTATTCTTTCCACTTTTCCAAGTCACTGGAGAGACTTCTGAAATTGGAAAGAATAGAATGGGTATTCTCAGGAGAGAGTAGAGCACCATCCATCCAGGACAAGCCAGACCAGCCAATGGTTAGAGGGACATGAGGATTTCTCCCTGAAGATCTCGGGTCGGAGTCCAGGTGTGGTGGAGGGGTCCAGGGCAACGTCCCAAACACAGTGACCAGTGACTAAGGACCGGAGGTTAAGAGCTGCCTCTCTAGCAGAGGTCAGGCCCCTGAGCATTGGGTCATCTGCTGCTGGGGTGGGGGTCCCAGCCTCCCCGTGTTTTTTTATCTCAGTACCAAGTGGAGCCACGGAGAAGGAGCAACGGAATCAAATATCAGACCATGAAAGGTGAGTGTCCGCCACTCACCCCTGCGTGCCCCAGTTACACTGTGCCCCCCGCTCTAAAAGCCCAGTACCACCATCTCCAGGACAACAGAGCCTAAGCCCATCCCTCAGGAAACAGAGCCCTGGGTGGGGGTTGGGGGCTCTGAGGAGGGAGAATGAACCCGCAGGCTTCCCAGATTCTGCACCAGAACGAAGCCCTGAGGGGCTGGAAACTGATATCCCTCACCAGGCACCCCAGGGCCTGGACTGGGTGCGGGACCTCCCACTCCCACTGTGGACAAGCTGTTCAAATCTGCTTAGATTCCTCTGGAGGCTACAGTAGTCCTTCTTCCCCCAGCAAGCTCATGAATGAGGAAGCACTTTGGAAAAGACAAAGCGATCCCCATCATGAATCCTGTAATCTCCATGCAAGCATGTGGCCTTGGACAGTGCTGTTTGGGGCTCCCAAGTCCAATCCCCCTAAGGTCTCCCCTAAAGGGACATTGTACCCAACCTCCTGTAAGATCCCTGGACCCTGTCTTCTGCTGTGACCCGGTCTCCTGCTTCCAGGTTTCAGAGAATTTCTGAAGAATCTAGAAGAGGTTCAGGACCTATTCTCCCTTCTGGAAAGGTAAAGAATCTGCCCCCTTCTCCCCTGGGTGGGCCTTCCCGAGTCTATGGTGTGACCCCTAGGCTGCCTCTGGGTCTGTTTGCAGGGGCTGGGAGGAGCTGTGGGGACAGACTGTGACCAAAGCCCGGGGCTGAGGGACAGCAGGAGCATTGTGATGTGGGCATGGGGCGTGGAGGGCCATGGGGACTGCTCCCAGCCCCAACTGCTACAGCAGCAGCTCATGCCTCCTGTCTCCCACAGCCACCTGGAGAGGCTCTCTGGCCAGGGGGGCTTTCACCAGTTCTTACATCAAGCAGCCCCTGGACAGGTGCGCCGAGGGATGCCAGCTAGAGCCCGTCAGCCATGCAGGGAGCCTCTGAAAGATGCTGCTCCCGCTGTGGCCCCATCACCTGCCCTAACTCCACTGACGGGGTCCCCTCAGCCTCTGGCCTCCACCCTGCCAGCAGGACCAATGTCCTCTTCAATTGCTGTTGCTTCACACTCCTCCCTGACTACTTCCTGGCTAGCAGAGCCTTTCCTCCCCCGGGATGGCTTTCCACACCAGCCACTTGCTCTTCCTCCTTCCCCACCATGTCTCCCTCCTTCAGAGGCCTCCCCTGGGCCTCTGACAGCCTCCTTGGCCCCAGAGTGGCCGGACTCTCCTTTGACTCTCCCTCAGTGTGACTCAAGGGCACCCCTGCCGTTCCCCATCCCACAGAGCTCGGCTCCACACACGCCCTGGTCAGCTGACAGGTCAGCTTCTCCTGTCCCAGCCATCTCGGGCCTGGCCTGCTCACACTGCCCCATTTCGGCCCTGTCCTGGTGGCAAGCGGCTGCCAATGCCTGGAACCTGTCCACCTCAACACGCCTGGAGTCCCATCAAGCGCCTGTGTCCCATGGCCCACCAGAAGCCTTGTTCTGGGGAGACCCCACACACAAACAGGAAGAGACTAAGATCCCCCCTTCCATCAAACCGGACGTCCAGAAGATTCTGGAGATACTAACTGCCAAGACAAAAGAACTGAAGTCTTGGAGGGAGGACAAGAAAGAAAGGTCAAAATACCAGCTGACCTCTTTCGGGAGAATGTTCAAGTCCCCAGGTGACAGGCAGGACACCATGGGCCGCCCATCCTTCTGGAGCATGAGGGGCAAAGCAAAACAGCTGCTTGGCCCTGAGAAGCCCCCACATCCCAAGATTCCAAGGGACAATTTGGAGCAGAAATGCCTCCAGCTCTTCTGGGGTCTCCCCTTTCTGCACAGCGAGTCCCTGGTGGCCACTCTCAGAGTGACTGATCCCCCACTGGAGTTCCCGTCTGTCATATTCAATGAGCTCTCTCATGCCTTGCCACTCCAGATTCAAGGCAACGTGACTCCAAGCCTCTCCCTGACCCATGACTTAAATCACCCTTCGGCTCGGCCCCAACCCCTCCCTCTAACTCAGTCCCAGCCCCTCCTTCTGGATCAGCCCCTGCCCCTGCCCCTCCCTCAGACTCAGCCCCAGCCCCTCCCTCTGGATCAGCCCACCAGGAGCAGCACAGTCGAGAAGCACCCAGAGAAGGACCTGAGAGACCATTTCAGGAAGTTGGGGCAGTTCAGAGAGGGTCAGATGCCTTTGGATGTTCATCCTTCCAGGCTTGCTGCCCACCATGCCTTGGACCATCCTGGAAAGCCACGCCCTCATGGGAAACCTGGAAAGCCAGTGCTTTCCAAATGCTGGGAACCCACCCACGATTTTTCCATCCTCAGTCCATATGCTCAGCGGATGCTAGAAGCACATATCATGAGGCTCAGGGTGAAGCACCAGTGGGGCCTCCCCCTCAAGGTTCTCAAGACTATAAACCTGTTCAAGTTGAAGGGCTTCATCCTTTCCCAGTCCTTCCCTTCCTGCTCAGCCACCTGCATATCCAAGGCTGGCTTGGGCACCAAGTTCGGGGGAAATCCTCCTCAGCCCTATCAAGGACAGGTGATGAAAGAGTCTTATGCCACATGGGGAGGTCCCCTCAGTGCTCCCCAGCCTACGTGTAAGGAAATCCAGCAGGCTCTGGAAGGGAATTCACCTGGGGGTGGTCCTCTGGCTCTACAGGGGCCCAGGCCACCTTCTCGGACCTTCACATACAGCTTTGTGGGCAGAATCTGGCACAGTGAGACTGCCTCTAGGACTCTTATAAACAGCAACTTAGAGTCAAGTCCAAGTCCAGGATCGGCCACAAAGGAGCCAAGGAGGGTTAATGGGGGTCGGGCCTCACGGGACGTGACCATGCTAGAGGTCAACTTAGAGCCCCAGAATTTGAGTGCCAAAGAGCCCGGGGAGGTGGGGGAGTTCAAGGAGGACCCTGCCTGGGGAGTCACCTTAGAACCCCGTGTGCTGGCCAACAACCAAGGCCTCCGTGTCAAGCTGAGATCAGGGTCTGCAGGGAAAAGTGACATCCCCCTACAACATACAAAGTTGGTCATCCGAGACCCCAAAGAGCTATGCCTTGAGGCACAATGCAGGGGATCGGAGCCCCGGAAGTTGATGGAGTCAGAGAACCGGCCTCGTGATGCCACCCCCACCATGCTCCTTCAAGACTGTGAAACTGGGGTCCTCCTTCAAGACTGTGCGACGGAGAGTCTCTTTCAAGACTGTCAGTCCAACATGTTCCTCGCTGCCAACATCTTGGCTGCTCAGGGATCACTGTCTGGCTTCCAGAGCAGGTCCAGTGAAGACACATCTACTTCTGAGGTGCTGCATGGCCAAAGATCCCATGAGCAGAGCCCCCACAGGCAGCTAGGACCCCTGGGACTGCAGCACCAGTGTAAGAGCCTGAGGAAGTCATGTGTCCCCTGTGAGGAGAGAGAGAGCTCCAGGAGGTCCCCCTTGAGAGAGCCTGCCAAAGGGTTGTCAGAAATGAAGTTGCTCCAGATCAGTGAAGTGAGACGTCCAGCCCAGAGCAAGGAGTCAAGAGAGGCCTCGGGAAGCAAGGCCTGTGAGATCTTGCTGAAGAAGGAGGAGGCGCCTCCGGAAAACTACTTCAGGAGAAGGATGATGCACTTGCTCCAGTGGTTCTTTCCCAGTAGACGTCGAGGACTGGAAGATTCCATTCAAAAGGGCAAGGCTTCATCATCCCAGGGCCGGGGACAAGTCATGGGCAGGTCAGCCATGGACAGCGCTTCTGCGGAGGCTCAGGTGGTCGTGAGGGCTGTTAGGCGGGTCTTACAGGAGAAAGTGTTGCCATACCAGGGACTCAGGATCCCAGAGGTCGGCTGGTGCAAAAAGGATCTCCAGGCTTTGGCAGACCCCGATGTCTGCTACCAAAGAGTTCTCTCCTACCAAGAGCAGAGGAGAGTGATGAGGGACACAGTGAGTCCACAGGGCACCACCAGGGCTCAGAACTATGCCAACAAGACCAAGTGCATCGAGTGGCCCTTCCCCACCAGGGTGCCAGAGTGCCCAAGCAGACCCTGCCAGAGTGGGTCCCTGGTGCCGGGCCCTTCAGGCCGCACCCTGCAGGCCGACTACCCCAGGCACTCCCTCCTTAAAAAAGACAGTTCACCTGGTCAGCGACTGTGTGCTTCTAATGCCTTTCCTGGCAGGACAACTTTCCTCCAAGAAAAAACACAAACGGTGCAGAGAAAAACTTTTTTTTCTCACATTAGTACATCATCTATGGGCTAATGGCGTCTTCATGCCACAGTTACTTAGCTTCCCCAAAATAAATTTTTTTTTTCCCCTCATGAGTGGTGATGGCTTCTGTGTGTGCCCTGCTGTTGTGGGAGGGAAGGATCAGGGTCTTCTCTCCCCGAGGACCTGCTTTGGCTTCCAGAATGAATGGGGCTTGGAGGACGGTTTATCTTGGGGTCCACCCCCACCCCCTTCCTCCCTCTTCTTCAGTTTCCTTGACAAGGTGAACAAAACCCAGACTGGGACCTCGCACTGCCCATCCTCTCCTGCTCTCCCTCCACCTGGAGATTGTGTGGCTTTAGGGAGGGTTTGCTGAGGCAGAAATCCCTCACAGGCTTTAGGAAGGATGGAATCCTAGATTAGAGTGGGGCCTGCAGTTGGGAGACACATGGCTGGCCTTGAGGGCAGAGGTGAGAAATCCTGCCCCACCCCCTGCAGTCTCCTGCGGGGAGTAGTGGAGGGCCACCCTAGGAGCCTTCTCACCCCAGAGAATCCCATCTTAGCGCCCTCAGCTCCTCTTCTCACACTCAGAGCCGCAAGGGACAAGCTCGATCCCGGAGCTGAGGGTGTGTGGGGCGTGCCACAGAGATCCCCTGGGACCCAATGCCCAGGCCCAGGGCACTGAAGGGGACTGCCCCCCAGCACCCCCTTCCCCTCTTGGGGGATTGAGGGAGTGTGGCTGTGGGCAGGGGTGGGATGCCAGGAAGGAGGTCAAGTGACAGAGTGTGCCCATGCCTGATGTGAGGACTGAAGACCCTTGGTGTCCCACTGCCACCTATGTGCCCTGGGGCTGTCCCTGCAGGGTCTGCGCCCCACTGCAGCTGCCAATTCCAGGGGTGGGGGGGGTTGAGGGAGTGGGGTGGGGGTTGTACAGAAGCCACCTGAGCTCCCACACAGACAGACAGGTGCCCAGAGGCAGCAAGGCCTTCAGGCAGAGAAGTTAATTTCTGCATAATTTGATAAGCTTGTAGGACTGGGGGCCCCAGACAGACTTGTGGTCTGTGACCCTTATGTACATGTGTGGCCCAAGGATGGCTCCCAGGAGACTGGTGGGGACCACTTCCCCTAACCCCTCCCCTAACCCCTCCTCCAATGACTTCTCTAACCCCTACTTTAGCCACACCCCTAACCACTCCCACCTTCAAAGGAACCAATCCATGTGACTGATGAAGAGCAGGAAAGTTTCTTGCTGTTGTCTGCTTTGTAAAACAAGGTTGCTTGTTGCCACCTCTCTTCTGTATTATTTCACAGACAGACAAAGCTTTAGAATAAAGTTCTCCCTCATCTAAGAGAGTGGATCTTCCCACATTTACGTTTTTTTTTTTTTTTTTTTTTTTATTTTTTTTTTTTTAACTTTTTATTTTTTATATACATATATTTTTATCCCCAGGGGTACAGGTCTGTGAATCACCAGGTTTACACACTTCACAGCACTCACCAAAGCACATACCCTCCCCAATGTCCATAATCCCACCCCCTTCTCCCAAACCCCCTCCCCCCAGCAACCCTCAGTTTGTTTTGTGAGATTAAGAGTCACTTATGTTTAGTCTCCCTCCCAATCCCATTTTGTTTCATTTTTTCTTCTTCTACCCAGGAAATGACAGATGCTGGCGAGGATGTGGAGAAAGGGGAACCCTCCTACACTGTTGGTGGGAATGCAAGCTGGTGCAGCCACTCTGGAAAACAGCGTGGAGGTTCCTCAAAATGTTGAAAATAGAACTGCCCTATGACCCAGCAATTGCACTATTGGGTATTTACCCTAAAGATACAAATGTAGTGATCCAAAGGGGCACATGCACCCGAATGTTTATAGCAGCAATGTCCACAATAGCCAAACTATGGAAAGAACCTAGATGTCCATCCACAGATGAATGGATCAAGAAGATGTGGTATATATACACAATGGAATACTATGCAGCCACATTTACGTTTTATCACAAACCTTTCCTACAAACATTTCAGAAATGCCAATATAATATATAATACTTTCTACAAATGAATAAAAGCAAAGATTTATCTCATTCATGTAAATGCTAAGAAAGCAAGACAGCAAATTAGTGATTGAAGCCTCACACCTGAGGCTCATGCAGACGAGCAGAGACCTGCAGCCGATCAGCTACAGAGAAGGATGATACACGTAACTGATGTCGACTTTGCAATCACAGGGAAAACTATGATGTGGGATATGAAAAGTCATAGAAATGGTCACTGCCTTTCAAAACATCCCTCATATTCTTCCCCCCCAGGGTCCAAGAGGCCGATGAGGCCTCAAACTTTTGATTTACCATGAGCCATAAAAGCTTTTCAATCTGGAGAAGTCCCTTTCTGAAATGGAACCACCCTTTTATGGCATTCTTTTAAGTCAGGTTCTCTCCTTCATTTCTTCATCCAAACATATTTGTTGAACAGCCAGGGTCGGCATAGAGCTGGAAGAGAAGTCCCCATCAGCCTCTCTGCTGGCTTGAACCACACAGACAGAGAACTAAAGAAAAGGTCCCACCTGTGTTGAGATATGACTGTTTCCAGGACACTAAATGTGATTTTTTTTCATAAGCAGGTTCTCAAGAAATCCATGCCATGGCCCTGTGTGTTAAGGTTAATCAGGCTGTTTTTTATGGCAAGAAAGAAAAACAGAGGTTGAGGTCTGAAAAGTTTCTTGGCCAAGGGGTCATCCCTGGAGAGGCCTGCCCCTGAGACTGAGGGTGGGAGGTTTCTGGAATAATGTCCCCCACACTAGGGCACTTGCTGGGAGGAATGCACTTACTTACAGGAGGTTTTATCTACACATACTCCTTGGTTTTCCTACCAAATAGGACTGCTGAATCATGAAAACACTAAGTAGGAATTCTCAGGGGAAATGCCAAGAAAGAAACATTGAGACTAGGGTGCTGAGTGACTGTCTGTCTTAAGTCAATCTTTCATCTGTCTCATGCCTTCAAACTACCCTTTGTTTTATGCCACAACTACCTATGTCAGCATGTGGAGGGTTTGCACAGATGGGCTTAGAAGCCCTACAAACTCTGACTAAAAGAAAGACCCCATGACAAGATTTCACTCATGCCCAGGAGTTTAAAGGACAGCAGAGAGAGCCAAGATTCCACATCAGAAGAAGCCAGGGACATCTGGAGGAGAAAGGTACAGCTTAGTCCCTCACAGGCCTGCTTCGCATGGAAAGAAAGGCAGAAAATTCTGGCACTCCTTTCCGTGAGCATTGAAAGACCATTCTTCCTTCACTCAAAAATTACCACCCCCCAAACAAACAAACAAACAAACAAACAAACGTAACATGCAGAAAGGCTAAGCCAGGGGCAGTGGTTTCTATCCCAACTATTCCTGAGTCAGTATTATGGTCTTGCAATACCTCACTTTTATTGTTTAACTGTCTCTTCTCTGAATACATTTCAGCGAAAATTCTTAAGTGAGCATTCAAGTGAAGCAATAAAAATGTTATGTAATGTGATCAAGTGGGCATTTTAACGACTTATAATTGCGCTTCTAATGTAGGAACCACTCCATACCTCCCAAGCTAAGCTTGTTAGGGGTCAGACAGATTCATGAATGTGTGCAGTCTCTATTATATTTCTGTCCCAGGTTGTTTTACTTCTAAATGTTTATAGATGCTTAAACAGTGATTGAGAAAAAAAAATACTTTCACTATATTTTTTCACTCTACAAACCCACTTTAAATATTCTGGAAATATTAAAAGATATAATTCTCTCATTCCGTTCTCATGTCTCGAAGCCTTTTAGTTTGTGTTTTTGAGAATGCTGTGCACTGAAAGTGATGGAAGTGTGCTTGGGTGTCCTGATACAAGGGTGGTGTTTTCCATTCGATGCCTGTTTCTTGAAGGCTCACTTAAGCCCAGAGGAGCTTCTGACATATTCTGCTGCTTCTGTGGGGGCTCTGCCTGTCCCATCACTGGGCTTACTTGCCCTGCTCTGTGCCACCAATAGTTTACTGGACTCCTGGGGGTCTACGTTCTGGGATCCTGGCTTCTCAGCTGGATGTACTGGGAGAGACCTGGAGACCACATGATCTGCCTACAGAGTCATACCATGGCCCGGGGTAGTAACAGGGAAGATCAAGGGTTGAGTGAATGCTCAGCACTGCTTCCCTAGGCTCCCCGCCCCCACCCCCTTGCCAGGGCAGCACCCCACCTCAGCTTCTGGCCACCCACTCCCAGGACACAGTGGTGGGTGCTACAAACTAGGGTTGTAAGAGCCTTCTGCCCACATGTGACATAAATGTAATCTTAGTGAGGCAGTGATGAACCAGGGAAGAAAACAGTATCTGTTAAGTAGCTTTAATGCAAAGTGTGACTGTCCTGCAGTGTCTGTGCCTACATTTCTGACTCTTCATGGACTTCCACTCTTTTTCCATGCAAAACTGAAGGGACAGTGATGCCTTGGCTAGCCCCTACCATGGAGTAGGGAAGGGGTGCTTGTGATTTATAGACTGAGAGGAAAGCACAGGAATCCCATGGGCAATGATTTGTGGAACCAGGCCAGGTAGAAAGAAGTAAAAGAAGGAACAAAAAGAGAAAGATGCAGTGTCCTTTTCGTTCAGAGCAGAGTCTGAAAGGTGGCCAGGAGCTGGGATCCAGGGCCCTGTGGACACCACAGACCTCTGAGCCTCAGCTGAATGCACAAATCTCAGTCCCACATCACCATTAATGAACTGAAATGTCTCCTCTCTGTAAGTTTCAGGTGATGAAAGACTATTTATATATTTTGGAACTGTCTTGGGCAGTACCAGAGTCTTGGTTCTCTTACCTGAGAAGGAAAGTAAGGTTGAAAATGAGAATAAAGGGTAAAGACTGATCATAAATTGTTAACTTTTCCTCTCCCCCTGATGACTCAACATCGCCAGGCAGAGGCTGTGAGCCCCCTCTGGGGCTCACCAGGGTGGTCAGGCTGGCTCCTGTCACAAGGTCTCCATCTCACCTTCCTATGTCTATAACCCAGGGACTCCAAACATAACAGTGAAATCCCCTCAAGTCTTTGTGGCCATCCCAACTTGAAATACATGGAGCTGACCAGGTGTTCTCAGTGGTTCAGGACTGTACCTGCTGGATACAGTTACCTCCTAGGCCCGCCTGCCATGTGGCCACCAGCAAGGAGTGCCGATTGTGCCTCCTGCCCTAGCACCCAAGGGCGTAACAAGTCCGGTCATTTCTTAGCTTTCCTGTGTGTGACTTCCACGACCATGCTGGAATGTTCCTTAAAGACCCTACAAGGGGGACTAACCTCCCCCACTCACAATACAGTGGTATTGGCAGAAAACAGAATCTTCATTACAAATACATGTGGTCCGGGAAAGCTAAGAGACTCACTAAACCAGACTTCTAGAAGGTGTCCTGCATCCCAGATGCCTGATGAACTCAGAGAGCCCATTTCAGTGGATCACAACAGCTCAGTTCCTCCCTGCCCCAAATCCTTGCTTCCCTGACTGACCCTGCTCTCATGACCATCAGCCGTGGCTTATGACTAGTCAATGCCAATTGTGTAAAATACACTAGAAGGAGGACCTTGCATGACAAATGATTGAGACAGAAGAAGTCATACTTCTGCCACAGTCTCTTAAAACACCAAGAAACTTCTTTAAACTTGAATCAGAAGAAGTCAGGATATCTAGCACAGGAGGCTATGCATCTCTGTCTGAGTGGGCCAGTCCCTCAGATCACTCACCATCTACGACTGATTTTAAAAAGACAGTGTGTACTAAGTAAATGTAATTTAACTTATATAATTTTGGAATGCTTTACAAAAAGGACAGAATTCCTGATATTATCTTTTAATGATTAAGAAAAGTTAGTTTGACCTTTGCTCCGTATTTATTCAAGTGTGATTTTTAAGCCTCATTTTACTAAATGAGATGAACCATAAAGCTATGGAATATTGTAGCATGAGCAATTCAGAAGTCCTGAATGCAGCTGAAAGGCTAACCTGTGCAGAGAGGATCTAAGGGCAGGGGACCCGGAACAACGTGCTTGTAGATGTCACCATAGGCTTATGTCATGCACAACTTTTCAGTCTCATAATGAATGGGTTTTGTGAATTCAAAATTATTCTGTAGAAGCGGTCATAACTGTCCTTGCCCTCCGTCATCACTCTGGTGACTGGGCACTAGGAATCCTGTAAAATATTTTACATCAGACCTACCCACCCACCAGTGATAAAACTATAATATGCTCTATATACAAAGAATCATTTAAAAGGATTTTTAGGAGCTGGGATTCTATGAGAAGACAGCTGCTTTCACCTGAAAATGCCGTAAATACTTTCCTTACAAGATTCCAATGGCTGATGGGTGAGAAAACATACTAGACACCAAGTGCAAGGGGCCAGAGCCAGGCTCTCAGGGCTGTGCAGGCTGGGACTGTGGGCCATGAACCAGCACCACCAGATCAGGAGCCCCAGAGCCTGGGGTCCACAGCGAAATGCAGTAGGTGCACTGGTCTGAAGTCAGGGAGTGCTCCCTGGAGGAGGAGGCAGTAGATGCGGGGTTTCCACAGCAGAGTTTAGACTGAGGCCACCAGAGCAGGGATGACGTGGGCAGGGCACACCTGCAGGGAAGAAACCAAGGGGAAGGAGGACACAGAGGGCTAGCAGGCTGCCCCCAGGACACGGGAGGATGTTTAGGACATGGGCTGGCCAGGGGACGAGCCTGCAAACCAGGTCAGGACGTCGCACTGTGAGGGGTACTGAGTGTCCGAGCCAGAAGGGCGATGCAGACCCCAGACAAGGAGAACTCAGGGAGGCTTCAGGGTGCAGACCGGCACCTGCTCCAGTGGGATGACCCAGCAGGGCCTGGTTGGGGGAGGGGAGTGGGGTTGCTGTGAACCTGGGCTGGGAATCTATCTTTACAGACTGTACCTGAAATGGAGCTAATTAGTGATCAGGACTGAGTGAAATGGAGTGAGTCCAGTTCTTGGAAAGTTGCAAGGTGGTTTGCCTCCTGGTGTCCAGCCTGGCTTTTGTCGTTGTTGGGTTTCCCTTTTTTTCCAACTAGCTGCCGTGAAATCAGCATCTGTTAGAGTTCCAGTGACTAGCTGGACGTGGGTGGGGGCCATGGGAAGCAGGGTCCCCATCTTCTCATGTGGATGCAGCTCACTCAGGGCTTCCTGGGGGAGGGCCTGCGCCCTGAGAGTCTCACGTGGATTCTGAGTCCTTGACCCTCCACAGGCTGAGGTCAGAGAGAGGACTGTCCCTCCTTCCTCTGGAGGGTGTGCCCTGGAGAGGGCCCTGAGAGGGGGCCTGTGGACCTGTCCCTTCTTTGCCAGTGGCCTCCCTGCTGCACTTGTTGGGGTCCCTTGGTTGTGAGGATGTGCCCCACAGAAGTGGTAATTTAGTGATTCCCCAATATGGCACTGCTTCCCCCCCGGGTGACGGTCACATCCAGCTGGCCCTCAGGAAACATCTCATAGGAAATGGGAAGTGTGGGTGCCTGAAAATGGGCTGCAGGGAAGGGCAGAGGGGATTTGCAGAGCCAGTGATAGAGGTACACAGGACATGGCTGGAGGTCAGCAGGGACATGGGAGGAGCCTATCTGAGTACTGCGTCCCAGGTGGGGTTCCAGCTCTCCGTCAGCCCACAAACCTCCCCTGAGGAGGGAAGGCTGCTTTGGTTGCCAGCGTGTTATTACAGTAACTATCATGGCCTGAGCACCAGTGGGATGGTCCCTGGTACCTGGGAGCCTTGGCAGTGCCCTTTCATGCTATGAGTGTCCAGACACATGGTGTTTCCAGCAGCATCTGGAGAGATGGATACCAGCCCTCAGTGCAGGAAACACATCTGTGTGCAAGGAGGAGCCTCTCCACTCACACACGGTCCATCGGTTTAAAGGTCCTCTTAGGCATCACACATATCAGTCTGACAGGGTAAAGACTTCTTATTCCAGCAGTAACTGGAACCCACTCACACTGTGTTTTCATTTTAAAAATATGGAAACTGGGAGACGAAAATAACAGAACACGAACATGTATGCACCAGCACATTTTGAAATAGACTGGATATTTTAAAAACTTACTTAAAAATTCAGGAGAGTGATGTCAGCAAGATGACACACAAGAAAACTCCAGGCTTGTTCCCTCCACAGAAACACCAAAAACAACTAGAGACTGACCAAAATAACCTTTGGGAACTATGGGAATGGCCAGAGTCACAGCAACCAAGTGAGTGCTTGGTCAAGAAGGAGCCACATGTGGCAGGGCAGGAAATTCCGTGACTGTGCTGGGCAGAACACCTTGAGCAGAGTAGTCACCATAAGTGAGTCCCCTTTGCAAACCAGAGAGAGCAAAGTGGACTAATTTGAGACCTTTTGATTTCTAACCTGTCTAGGGGATACCTGAGGGACTGGTCTTGGGACACCCAACACAGAGTTCAGACAACCAAAAGTGGCTCACAGCTCAGAAAAGGGGAAAACAGTGGAAGCAGCAGGTATGACTTATGAAAACCGTCCTAAAGGTCATTACAGACACAGACATCTGGGGCAAGTGATTATAGATTGAGGAATACAATAGAACAGCTAACATCCCTAAAATGAGCAAGGGTGTGAGCCTTACAAAAAGGAAGACATTAAAAACAGCCATACCAATGGGAGAACTGGGAAGAGAGCATGTGCACAGATGTAGGGATAACACAGGTATGAGAAAAGTGCATGCCAGGCTGATTAGCAAGGGTCTCCCCTGCATGAAGCCAGCATGCAAAGCCTGGGAGAGGGGGCTGTTTTTAAAAATATCCAGTTTTCAATATGAGATCACAAGCTATATAAAGAAGAAGTAAAATATGGCTCATTCAAAGGAACAAAATACATCTCCAGAAACCATGCCAAAAGAAACATTGGCTTTGGACTTACTAGAGAATGGCTTTAAAACAATTGCCTTAAATATGCTCTAAAGGCTAAAGGAAAACATGGACAAAAGAAATAAGGGAAATCAAGAAAATATATGAGCAAAATATTTATAATATAATATTTACAAAGAATTTGGAATTATTAGAAACAATCAAATGGAGGGGCACCTGGGTGGCTCAGTGGGTTAAAGCCTCTGCCTTTGGCTCAGTTCATGATCCCAGGGTCCTGAGATGGAGCCCTGCATCCAGCTCTCTGCTCCCCCCACCCCATCTCTGCCTGCCTCTCTGCCTACTTGTGACCTCGGTCTGTCATATAAATAATAAAATCCTTAAAAAAAAGAATCAATCAAATAGAAATTTTGGAGATGAAAAATACAAAGTTGAATTGAAAAAAAGTCATTTGAGGGGTTAAATAGAAGAGGCAAATAGAAAGAAAGGCTCAGCGAACTTGAATACAGGTCTCTTGAAACTATTGAGACTGAAGAGTAAAACGAGAAAAAAAGGACAGTGAGCCAAAGCCTGAGAGACTTATGATGGGAGAACATCAAGCTGAACCATATAGACATTATGGGACATGCAGGGGAGAAATGACAGAAAAAAAGGCGGAGTAGTAATGACCATGCATTTCACAAGTCTGAGGAAAGTCGTGGATATAGCAATACAAGCTTAACAAATGCCAAGGAGGATAAACACAAACAGACCCACACCAAAAGAAGAGTGGCTCATCATATACGGGGTAGCCTCTGTAAAACTATCAGTGGGTTCCTCGGGCAAAAAGACAGGTCAGGGAGAATTCAACATTAGGCAAATGTCCTGCAAAAATGAGTGAGAAAGAAAGACATTCCCAGATCAACAACAGAAACTGAGAATGTCCATAACCACTAGACCTGCCATACAAGAAATGCTAAAGAACGTCTATCAAGTTGGAATTAAGGACGCTAGATGGCAACTCAAAACCATAGGAAAATATCGTATTCTCCAGGAGAGAAAAGTACATGGACAAATACAAAAACCAGTAAAGTATTATTGTAATTTTGGATTGTTACTCCTTTCCACTTCTCTTGAGAAATTACTGACATCCATTATAACTCCACTTTTTATTCTTCTACAAGATTAGCAACAAACAGCCATATAAGTATATATTTAAGTATATATAATACTTATAAATCTATGTTACTAAGTACAAAATATATAAAGATGTAATTTGTAAATAAGGTAAAGTGTGTGTGAATAAATAAACAAATGAATAAGATGTGGGTAAAAAAGCTAAAAGGAGGGTTTGTATGCAATAAAGTTAAATATCAGGTAAAAACAGGTTATCATAACTTTAAGATATTATATGCAATACCCATAGAAATCACAAAGAAAATATTATAGAATTTACAGAAAAGAAAATGAAAGTTAAATCAAAATGAATAAATCAAAATGAGTAAAAAAATTAAATTCAAAAGAAGACAATAAAGGAAGAACAAGACAGTTAAGACCGAAAGACAACAAATAACAAAATGCCAATAGTAGGCAATCCTACCAGTAACCACTTTAAATGTAAGTGAATTAAGTTCCCCAATGAAAAGGCCTGTATTGGTGGAATGATACCAAAAAACTAAGACAAAAAAACCCAGGATCCAACTTTATTCTTTCTATAACATTCTCATTTTAGATGTAAGGATATAAACATAGATTGGGAAGTAAAAAAGGTAGAACAAGATATTCCATGCAATTAGTAACCAAAAGACCAGGGTTGGGTATACTAATATCAGATAAAACAGACTAAGGCAAGAAGTGTTTCAAGCAATGAAGAAGAACATTATACAATGATAAGAGCTCAATTCACCAAGAGGATATAAGACTTATAAATAAATGTGCAACCAACATCAGAGCACCTACATATCAAACTGACAAAACTGAAGGGAGAAATAGACTGATCTAGAATAAAAGAAGGAGACTTCAATACCACATTTTCAATAACAAACAGAATAATCACACAGAAGATCAGTAAAAATTAGGGGACCTCAACAAGACTATAAGCCAATTGGTCACAACAGAGATTTACAAAATACTCCATCCAACAAGAGTAGAATACACATCTTTTCTCACAAAGACATGGAACATTCTCTAGTATAGACCAGATGTTAGCCCATAAAACAAGTCTTAAAAAATTTAGAAAGTTGGGGATTGTGAATAATATATTTTCTGATCAAAATGAAATGAAACCAGAAATGTTTCAGAAGGAAAACTGGAAAATCTACAAATATGTGGAAATTGAACATTACCGTAAACAACAAATGAGTCAAAGAATAAATCACAAAGGAAATGTGAAAATTTATTGAGACAAATGGGAATGAAACCACAACCTAGCAAAACTTATGGGATGTAGTAAAAGAAGTGCTAACAGGGAAATTTATAACTATCAATGCTTACATTGAAAAAGAAGAAATATCTCAAGTCAGCAACCTAACGTTACACCGTAAGGAACTAGAAAAAAAAAGAACAAATGAAATCAAAAGCTAGCAGAAGGAAAAAAAAATAATAAAAATTAGCAAAATAGAGATAGCAAAATAGAGAAAAAAAACAAGATAAACAAAACAAGATAAGCAAAATAGAAAATAGAAACAGAAAATCCACAAAATCAAGAGTCTTCAAAAATCAAAATCAAAATCTTAGCAACACTGACTAATTAAAAAACAGAGACTACTCAAACAGCTAAAGGCAACAATGAAAGTTGGTCATTATGACAGATTTTATAGATAGGGAAGGGTTATAAGAGAATACTGTGAACACTGTATAGTAACAAATTGAATAACTGAGATGAAATGGATTAGTTCCTAAAAATATGAAATTTCACCAAGACTAACCTAGAAAGAAATAGAAAATATGAACAGATCCATAACAAGTAAGGCTACTGAATCAGTCATCAGGTCTCCTTACAAAGAAAAGTATCTGACTTGATGGCTTCACTGGTGATTTTACCAAATATTTAAAGAAGAGCCAACACCAATCCTCTTAAACATTTCCAGAAATATGAAGAGGAGAGAGAACTCCCTGACTCATTCAATGAGTTCAGCATTACTCCAGAATCCAGAGATACTACAAGAAAAAAAAAAACAAACTACAGACCAATGCAAGAATTGTCAACAACATACTAGCAAACTGAATTTGGTAGCATATGAAAAGGATTATGCACCATTACCAAGTGCGATTAATTCCTGGAATGCAAGAATGAGTCAATACACAAGAAACATTCAGTGTCATAGGTCACATAAGAAAAGAAGGGCAAGTCACATGATCATCTCAATTGATGCAGAAAAAGCACTTGACAACATTCAGCACATTTTCATGATAAAAGCACTCAACACACTACTAATAGAAGAAACTATATCAACATAAGAAAAGCCATATATGAAAAACACACAGTGAGTATCATACCCCCCAGGGAAAGGTTACAAGTTTTTTCCACTAAGATCAGGAACAATTCAGGGATGCCAGATTTTTGTCAATTCTACTAAACATAATACTGGAAAGTACAAGCCAGAACCCTTAGCCATGAAAGGGAATCCAAATTGGAAAGAAATAAGTAAAATTATCTCTGTTTGCAGATGGCATGATCTTATATGTAGAAAACCCTGAAGATTCCAGGGAAACAACAACACTTTTAGAATTAATCAATGATAGTTGACCAAAATCAACATACAGAAATCTGTTGCAATTCAATACCCCAGCAATGAATAATTTAAAAAGGAAACTAAGAAAACAATTTCATGTGTAACAGCATCAAAAAGAATAGAATACATTGGAATAATCTTAACCAAGAGGTAGTAGAGCTGTACACTGGAAACTACGAAATGCTGCTGAAAGAAATGAAAGAATACACTTATAACTGGAAGGCTATACCATGTTCATGTTTTGGAAACCTTGATATTTTTAAGATGTTAATGCTTTGCAAAGGGATCTACAAATAATTTTCAACATGGGTGCCAGGATTACACAACAGGGAAAGGACGGTTTTCCAACAACCGAGGTTAGGAGAATCGGATAACAGTATGCAAAGGAATAAAAATGGACATTCACCTTATACAGCATACAAAAATTAATTCAAAATGAATTAAAGTTCTCAGCACAAGACCTAGGGCTATAAAAACTCTTCAGGAAGAAAAACCGGACAAAAGCTTTATCACATTAAATTTGATGATGATTTCTTGGATAGGACACTAAAAGCACAGACAACATAAGATAAAATAGATAAATTCAAATCCATCAACATTTAAAACTTTTGTGCTTCAAAGAATGCCATCAACAGAGTGAAATGGCAACCCATGAATGACAGAAAATATCTGCAAATTCTCTATCTGATTAGGGGTTCATATCCATAATATATAAAGAACGTTGTACATCCCAGCAAACAAAAACTCAAACACCTTGATTTTAAAATGCACAAAGTACTTCAATAGATATTTATCCAAAGAAAACATACAAATGCCCAAAGAACACATGAAAAGATGCTCAACATCAGAAGTCATCAGGGAAATGCAAATCAAAACTACAGTGAGACACCACTTCCCAACCTTTCGCTATTTTTTTTTTAAATGGGAAATAAGATGTGTTGATGAGCATGAGTTGCAGCTGCGGTGCACTGGTGGGATGTAACACAGCAAAGCAGACAGTTCCTCAAAAACTTAAAAATAGAATTGTCACAGAATCCAGGAATTGCACTTGTAGGAATACACCCAAAAGACCTGAAAGCAAGGTGTCAAAGATATTTGTTCACCCAAATTCACAGCAACTTTATTCACTACAGCCAAAAGGTGGAAAAGTCCACAGATCCCCCAGGAGAGGAGATGAGCAGAACTGGCATATATATATTGTAAAACATTCTTCAGAATTAGACACACGCCCCAGCACTGATCGACCTAGAGGACATTATGCTACATTAGATCCGCCTGTCACGGAAGGACCAAAATGGTATGACGCCACTTAGATGAGGTGCCCAGATGAGTCAAATTCATGGATACAGAAAGTGGAAATGCGGTTGCCAGGGTCTGGAGAAAGGGAGGGATGGGGAATTAGTATCTAGAGGGCAGTGAGTTTCAGTTCGGCAAGATGGCAAGGATTCTGGAGAGACCACAATGTGAAAATGCTAATGCCATTGACCCATCTACTTAAAAATAGTTACAAAGCTAACTTCTATGTTATGTCTGTTTTACCACAATAAGAAATATTTAAACAAGAAGTGCACTTCCATTAACGTGAAGGAAACCCAGCCTGATTTGTAATGCAGTGAGAAACCCAATTCCTCACCTACACTCCCTGGGGTGATGGGGAACCCCATCCAACCCCACCTCTCAGTGCAGATCTCCTGGTCACCTTGTGAATCAGCCACCATGCTCACTCCCAACATCATGGCAGTGACATGGGACTCACCTGCCATCATGCCTCGTTTGGAGTCACAGAGTGGCAGGATGCTTGGCACAATATCTCACCTGTTCTAACACAGTGGGAATATACCCACCACCAACTTCACACAGTGAGGGCCCCCAAATGCCTCACTCTGGTGTTTCTTTTTGTTTTTGTTTTTTTAAGGCTTTATTAATATATTTGAGAGAGAGAGAATGCATGTGCATACACTGAGAGCACATAAGCTGGGACAGGAGAGAGTGAGAAGCAGCCGCCCCACTGAGTAGGGAGCCTGAGGCGGGGCTCAATCCCAGGACCCCAGGATCATTACTGAGCTAAAGGCAGATGCTTCACTACCTGAGCCCCCCAGGCACTCAGAATGCCCAGTCTCTTAACCTAGATGTAGCTACCACCAACAACTTTTATCTTCAGGGTAATAAACTCTGACTCATTAATCCAAACAGAACAGTGAAACACAGGAAGTTAACAATCCATGACTCCATTAGGATAAAGGCAGAGGCTTCCCCTCTCACCCCCTTATGATTTGCACAGGGGCAGGGCATACAGCTGAGCAGTCAGGTCTCACTGAAACTCCCCCACCCCACCCCAAGAACAGGTAGCAGCCTCTCCCAGAAGGTTGTGAGCCTGTCCCCACTGGGCTTCTTGGGGACTGCAAAGCAGGAGAGGGTCATCTCCAGAGGCTGCTCAATAGGCTAAGCAGGATTGAGGTAACAAAATCTGCCTTTGGCAAACATAAAATGTCTAGTCTAATTTAAAAAAAAGTATAACTTGGGAGTCACAATGCTAAAATCAGGAGTAAGAAGCAGAAAGCAAAACCGAAGCACATTCAGCTGCAACGTGTGAAGGAGAAACTTAAAATGAGAGTTGAAAATGACATGAAATTGCTGAATGGAGAGCCTTGGCTCTGGGGTGCTGTCCAGCCCCCTGCCCAAGGAGCTGCGGGGAGACTGGCAGTCAAGTGGCAGGCGTCTGAGTCTCTGCACAAGGTGCTGGAGCTGGGAACTTCCATCTGCCTCTCCCCTGTGTCCCCTACCCTTCTGATTCATTCCTGACCTACAGTGGTTCCTCAGGATCAGGCTCCAGGTTTGGAGTGATCCAGAGAACAAGAGGTATAAGGGCTGGATAGGAAGATCTCCTAAGACAGCTGCTTCAGAGAGAAAGGATATGAAAGCCAGAAAGGCAGAGAGGGAAGTGAACTCAGAGACACCGTGTCCAGGCCAGACGCAAGTCTAGGATGCCCATCTTCACTGCCTTGTATTTACCTGAACCAAGATGCCCTGAGATGCTGAGCAAGTCCCCAGCCAGGGATGAGGCAGGTGATGCATTTTCCCAATGCTGAGAAGCTCTCTTTGCTGGCACCCCAACCTGGAAGAAACCGCCTTGGCTGCTCTGCATTTCACTCCCACCAGAGAGAAACCATCAGCAGCGGCACCATGGGGGAACTCTGAACAAGATGGCAGAGCTCTACGGACCGAGCCCAGGAGGAGCTGGGACAGCAGCCAAAACACATCATTCTGTAATGCCACAGAGGATCTCAAGAGCAGCAAGTGCCCAGACATCTCCTGACCACTGTCCTTGGGTGCACCTTCACTTGCAGAACCCAAACCTTGGGGGACCCAGATCTGCCTCTACCTCCCCAAGGGCATGGCCATCCTCTCATGCCTCCTCCCCGTATTCTGTAAGGCTCTCTTCTGCATGGGCCAGGAATGGATCTCAAATCAGGCAACAAGAACAAGAGCGAAAAGGAAAATAAACAACTATGTTGATCTTACCTAACACTATTCTAGGGTAGCACTGAAACTGACCATTGTGCAACTCGGAGCTTCAGTTTCTCATTCTGCAATGTGAAGACACCTGCTGAACAAGACCAAATGACATAAAGCACCTGGAATGCTTGAAACCACGTCTGGCTCATAGTAAATGCTCACTAAATGTTGGATGCCAAGCCCCGGGCATCATCTTGGTTCACACACCCACTTCCTTCTCTCGGTCCCACTGCATGTTGCACTTGGGGTGCTCTTTGCTCATCTTCCCACATTCTTCAGAAGCATTTTTCTTCGGGAGCCTGGGTGGCTCAGTGGGTTAAGCCGCTGCCTTCGGCTCAGGTCATGATCTCAGGGTCCTGGGATCGAGTCCCGCATCGGGCTCTCTGCTCAGCAGGGAGCCTGCTTCCTCCTCTCTCTCTCTGCCTGCCTCTCTGCCTGCTTGTAATCTCTCTCTGTCAAATAAATAAATAAATCTTTAAAAAAAAAAAGCATTTTTCTTCAATTCCCTATGAATTCCAGATTATTGCTCTTCCTCTCTTATAAAAAATGCTCACAACAGCCAAAATGAGAAAGTCTATCTCTGCAACTGCCCCTCAGAACAATGTATTACTTAAACTATAACCCCTGGATGATTTTAGTAGTTACCAAGCACATTTAGATACGGCCTTAAGAAAAACATATACCGGCAACAGGTCTTTGGGGGAAAGGACGATATAAGACCTTGAAGCTGAGCAGCTGGGGATGCCCAGGTAGCTCAGAGCAGAACGCCACCAGCTTCCTGGAAGCAAGCAGCTGGGAATGCCCGGCCTGCTCAGGGCTGACCACTGCCTGCTTCCCTTTTCCATTGTCTCTCCTTTCTCCTCAAAATAGCACCTGTTGTTAGTTAGATGTGTCCTTTGAATGTGCTTGTTTAACTATAAACTTTACCCTCCTTCTTGTTTGTCCACAAGACATGTGACTAATGTTTGACCTTCATCAACTCTTTTGTTGGTTATTGTTTCTATCTAATAAAAGTGAGACTGAGGAGTTGCTTGGTGCAGCAGTCTTTTCGACTGTTGTCCTCTGCTCCCTTTCTCTTGCAGCCGACTTGTTTGTGCCTAATTCTTCTCCTGTTCACGGACTGGAAGGGCATAGCTATCATTTGACTACAGCTGCCTTTGTCCTTCCTGGCCATTGTCATGTTGGGATGTGTTGGAATCCCAGTACTGGGACCTGTGAATGTGACCTCGTTTGTTATCTGGTCTTTGCAACAGTCAAGTTAAGGTCACTGGGATGGGCCCTAATCCAGTATGACTGGATGGTTTGTAAGACAGATGAGAGTAGAGGGGAGACAACAAGAAGACACATGGAAGATGCCTTGTGATGACAGAGGCAGACATCCCAGTGATCCATCTACAAGCCAGGGGCCCCAAGAATCACCAACAACATCAAACTATTAGAAGGACATGGAAGCACTGGGTGTAGTGCAAAAATAATGAATACTGTTATGCTAAAAATAAATAAAAAATAAATTTTAAAAAAAGGAGGACATGGAAGGTTCTCCCCTAGACCCTCTGGGTGAAGTATGTCCCTGACAACATATTTGAGTTTGTATTTCTAGCCTCCAGAGTCATGCAAGCATAAATTTCTGTTGTTTTAAGCCCAAGGTACTTAGTAACAATGCCTAGGAATATCTTACAGGGATAGACTTAATTCCTTCCCACCTCAAGTTGCCCAGGAGTGTCTGAGAGGCAGGTTTTCCAAGAGAGCCAGGAGCTCACTGTGTGCCTCCTTAATAATCAATTAATGAATTTATTGAATTTAAGGGTAGAAAATATTCAACAAGTTGATGAATGCACTGAGCATTTTACTTATTATTTGGGGGCATACAGAAAAAAGCACTACCACATTAACTTTGCCTTCCATTTGAGACATTTTTCTAACCCTCAAGTTTCCTCCCAGGAAATAGGAGCTGGTGCTGGGTTTGAATCTTCCTTCAGTGGGAACTTCCAGTAATAAAGCTCTTACTGCAGAATGTGCCCAGCTCCCTGGGGGTGGGGGTGGGGGTGGGGGTGGGGGTGTATCTTTCTGTGGTCCTGCAAATTTTCTCTTCTTTTAAAAAGAAGGCTACTGAATTAGTACAGTGATCAAAACTCTGAAAGGAAGATAAGCCACTTGGGTTTGAATGATTAAGTGCCTTTGCCTAATGCACATCAAATGGGGAGGATTTTAAACTTCTCTCTCGGTCACAGATGTGACACGAGGCAAAGTTCCGGGGCATCTGCTGCCTGCCTTTCTCCTCCTGGAAAAAGGGTCTGACCTTGGATTCTTTTTCAAAACTGGACTCTTTTGATAGTTTTTAACTGATTTATCCTCAAGGGCAGAAGGAACAAGATTATGCCAATAAGAAAGTAAAAAGAGTTCTGAGCATAGCACAGCATCACAGGGACTACGACTGGCAGGAGATCTGGTGTCTCCAGTGTGGAGCTCAGCCGGCAGACAGGAATGGGACAGAGAGACACGCTCATCTCCATTCACACAGGCCTCTGTACCATAATTCTAGAGGCATCTTGCCCTTTTATGTGCAAGATGAAAGTCACCTAAAGAAGTTTTTCTTAAATTGGAGTAGTATTTATTCTTGTCTGTATCATCAAAAAGCCTATATTAGAAATATAGTAACAGATGACTTAAGATTCTATTTACATGAAGGACACTCAAGCCTAAATCCTCATTTCAGCTGACTATCTCAAATAAATAGCGAGCATATTTTTATTTTTTTATGTGTAATAAAAAGGGCATGAATGATATGACTTGTAGCCATTAGCCTGTAGATCTTAGAATCGACACAATTTATGTCAAGGGCGTAATCTGGGGAGAAAGGCCAGCACAGAGCATTATGAAAGAGAGAAGTCAGGAACTGGAAGTTTCCAATTGCCATCAGGGAAAGACTGGCATCATGGAAGTCACAACCATCCTGGAAAAAAAAAAAAAAAAAACCAGGAATGACAGCGTTTTGGAAGCCATTCCCCCAACAGAGAAGATGTGGCTTCATGAATATGGGGCCAACTCATCAGGCCTTTTTGAGAACCACAGAGATGCAAAGGCTCCTACTGCTTTAGAGGACAAGAGCACAGAGCTTGGGGAGATCCATGTAGAGTGAGCAGAAGCAAACCTGGACTGGGTCTGGGGAGGCAGCCCCTCAGCTCTCAGGGTTGCTATTCTGATACACCCTGATAATGGCCTCCAGGTTCTTGCGCTCCTAGAATACCTGGCAAGGACATGTGGGGCCACTCAGGTTCACTGGGGATTACCTGTCCTTACAAAGCCTATGGGTAAGAGAACCATAGAAACACACTGTGTAGATGAGAAATTAGAACCCCTGTGTACTGTTGGTGGGAATGCAAAATGGTGCAGCCCTTGAGGAAAAGATTTTGGAGCTTCCTCAAAAACTTAAAATAGAATAAACATACCCAGCAATTACACTTCCCGGGATACGTCCAAGAAACTTCAAAGCAGGATCTCCAAGAGATAGGTGCACCCATGTTCAATGCAGTATTATTCATATTAACCAAGATGTAGAATCTACTTAAGGGGCCTTTGATGGATGAAGGGATATCTCAATCCATTCAGGCAGGTAGAACAAAACAATGAAGACTGGGTGCCTTCTAAACGACAGAAAATTACCGCTCACAGTTCTAGAGGCTGGAAATATGGGGTTGGTGTGCCAACATGACCAGTGAGGATCCTTTTCTGGGCCACACACGTTCACTGCGTCCTCACAGGGCAGAAGAGTGTAGGCATGTGCCTGAGCCTCTTTGAAAAGGCACCGTCTGGTTCTAGAGGATTCTGAACCCATGACCTAAGCACCTCCCAAAGGTTCCACCTGCTAATACCATCATCACCACTGGGGGTTGGGGTTAGAGCAATGACTTCAGGTGGGACACAAACATTCAGGTCATCACAACAGATAAAGAAAAGATGGTGTCTCAAGACAATGGAATATTATGCAGCCATTACAAGGAAAGAGGTCCTGTCCCATCAAAGACCTTATGCTGAGTGAAGCAAGCCAGCCACAGCTAAATTTATGCTATAGGATACCACTTACACAAAGCACCTGAAGCAGTCAAAGTCCTAGACACAGTTGCTGAAATGTGGTTTCTAAATGCTGGGGAGAGGAGGAAGGGGAACTTGGTGTTCAGTGTGTTCAGACCTCCTTCCATTTTACAAGATGAGAAACTTCTAGAGATGTGTTGCTCAACATCATGAATATACTTAATATATTAACTTAATATAATTATCTTCAGTAATTATACTTAAACACGTAAAACCCATTAAAATAGTAAATTTAACGTTATGTGCTTTTTACCACAATAAAAATGAACCATTTTGTATTTTGTTTTTTAAATCCTTTCAAACCAGTACTTAACCAAACAACAATATATACATGTAGTTTAAAAATAACAATTATTGCGTATTTTTAGCCCCCAGCCCCTTCCACAGAGTGAGAAATGCTATTACTAATTTGTTGTGTGTCTTTCCAGAATTAATGCGTGTGCACACATGCATGCATATGTGCATGTTCATCTCAGGGACTTCGGATGGGAGCACAGTGTGCGTACTGCTTCTCCTCACTTTGAAATACTGTTTCCTAAATCTTGTTATCAATAAATAGATTCACTTCTCTCTTTTCAAAGGAAGGCATTCTATGAAATACTGCACTTTAGCATGCTTTATCTCTGCACTCGCCAGCGGCAGAGAACCAGACCATGACTGTGACGACATGAGCACTGTCCTCACAGGAGTAATCTGTGCAGCTCACGTGTCCCTGTGGGATTCATTCCTAGGAGTGGAGTTTCTACTCTGTTTAGACAGTGTACCGAAGGGACTTAAGGTCCTGCTCCTTCCTGTCATCTTCAGAGCTAAAAGCAGGTGTTTGGGAACCCCTTTACTTAATTTTATGGAAATTGTCCTCCAAGGGTTTGTGAGAGTGAACAACTTTTCATATATTTATAAAACTCTCGCTTTCATTTTATTTACAGCCTATTTCTATCTTTACCCATTTTTTTTCAAGAATATTTATTTATTTGTCAGAGAGAGAGAAAGCGCCGAAGAACAGAGAGCAGCAGGCACAATAGGCAGAGCAGGCAAAGGGAGAGGCAGGCTCACTGCTGAGAAAGGAACCCAGTGTGGGACTTGATCCCAGGACCCTGGGGTCATGACCAGAGCTGAAGAAAGATGCTTAACCAACTGAGCCACCCAGGCGTCCATATCTTTACCTATTTTTAAAATCTTACCCATTTATTTACAAGAATGCTTTATAAATAAAGAAAACTTCCTTTGTCATATATATTTAAATTTTCCTCAATTTATCTTTGGTGTTTTCTCACAGCAATTTTTTTCCCCACATCATTTTTAATTATTCTGATTTATCAATCTTTTTTATTTTTTGTAGCATTTGGTTTTCCCATTTTCCTTAGCATGCTCTTTCCAATAAGCCACACAAAACATTTTCTAATTGCATCTAGTCCTTTCTCTGTGGCTGACTTATTTTAAATTGTATCTATTTAAGATGTAAAATAGGGATCTAACATTATTTTTTTCCAGGTTGTCCCAGTATCACTTATTGAATAATCCATTTTTCATCACTAATTTGAAATGCCACATTTATTTTTTGCTAATTCTGTAAATATATTTAACGAACCCTATTATGTTTCTGCACTAATCTTGCATTATTATGCTAATATAAACAATATTAATATTAAGTAGTTTCAAACAGCTATGTTTAAGCTTCATAAGGCATTTTACTAACTTAATAGGAATAATTCCCTTTAATAATATTCTTTTTACCAATTGCTGTGGCTACTTCTGCATGCAAACATTTTAAAATGAAAGTTAGAAAGACTTCATATTAGGGGGGCCTGGGTGGCTCAGTGGTTCAGCGTCTGCTTTCAGCTCAGGTCATGATCCCAGGGTCCTGGGATCAAGGCCCACATCAGCCTCCCTGCTCAGCGGGAAGCCTGCTTCTCCCTCTCCCACTCCCCATGCCTGTGTTGTCTCTCTCACTGTCTCTCTCTTTCTGTCAAATAAATAAAATTGATCGAAAGGAAGGAATGAAGAGAGAGAGAGAGGGAAAAAAAGACAGTCTTCATTTTATTTTATTTCATTTCAGGGTTAGTTAAGGATGAGCATACATCATACATCATTACACTATCAAGTCCTAATACCCAAGGACAAGGATTAATCCCACTTTTCTGTGATGCTCCTTAATGGTGTTTTAAGTACTTTTTGAGCATTTCTTATCAATTTTATTGTTTGTGATTCTATTCTAAATGAAGTCCATGGCTCCCTCATCATTTAACTAATTACTTATAGGTACAAAGAGAAATTAATTAATTTTGGAAATTATTTTCCTAAGAAGGTATATTGCTGAGTTATTTTTTTCAAAATTATTTCCCAGGAGATTTTCTATGGTTCTCCAAGAACATACACTGATAATTTATCTTCATTTGTAATTTTTATGCTTCTTGTATTATTTCCTTCTCTATCTGAATGTACTTCATAACTTGAGAATGTAAGGTTAGAGGCTTAGAAAGGAGGGCTTAACATGTTCATCTTTTAAGGTCATGTGGGATAAGTGCTTTTAAAAAGCCCTCCAAATTCTCAAAAGTAAAGGAAATCCCAGATTGATTATCTCTGACACAAATTCTGAAATAAGGCAGAAGTAGAAGTTTAAAACTTAATCTGGATGAACAAACAATAAGGGGAAAGACTACTTTCCTCCTATGTAAGACAACCCATTATTAAGACAAGTCACCCATAAGACCTCATGACAGAAACTTGAAAAACACTGGTCTCCTTCAGATTGCCAAGCAGGTGTTTGTTTTTCATCCATGTTAATGCTGTTCCTCAGTAAATGATACTGTAGCAACTAGCAGCCATCTAGAAAAATCCATAAGCACGGATCCCTACCTCACACCTTAGACAGATACAAAATGGACTAAACCAGGAATCAAGCAACCTGTAGCCCAAAGCCAAATGCAACCGGTGCATGTTTTTGTAAATAAACTTTTATTAGAACACAGCCACACTTACACAATGCCTGTGGCTGCTTTCACACAAGGGAGGTGCTACAACAGAGACTGTATGGTCTACAACACTGAAAACATTTGTTATCTGCCCCTTTACACAACAAGCTATCAGACCCCTGAGACACACCAGCAGTCCTCTCAGTGTAAGAAATCTGAATGTATTTAAAGGGCCTCCAGCTTCTCAACTAATGGCCCCGACAGTACTGGCTGGAAAATTTGAGGACTGCTAATCGGAAATTCTCATTATCTCAGAGTTTTAAGACCAGCTATATTAACATTTTTTTTTTAAATAGTAAAAACCTGTCATCCTCTTCTGCAAAATACTATTATTTATTTCATTGTTGCCTTTGTCTATACAAATTTATAAAATGTGCTCTGCATCAAAGGTGAAAAATTGTTCTAACTGCAGGCAGGCACAATTTCTGGAACTTTCAGAGATACTGTACATATACAGAATGCATAAGTACACACCACACTTGCACATTCTGTATATTTACAGTGTCTGCAAGTTGTAGAAAGTATAGAGTTGACAGTCCCTCCATCTGAGACCAAGTGTTGGTACAACATCCTCTGATGTTCAGCTGCCTGAGTTGCAAGGGGCTAGGAAGAATCTCCAGGAGACTCTACTAGATTCCCTAAGCTTCCTTGCCTTCTGCCTCCCTGAGACTCACTCAGCTCAATGATGTTTCCTTTCAATGACTGTGCTGTTGCAGAAACTTTTCTGTAAGAATTTAATTTTTCCATTGTTCACTTTTCCTGCTTAACACAAAAAGGATATTTTATTTTTTATTTTTATTCTCTTTCAAGGAATTAAAAAATTTCTACTTTTAATGAATTAGGTACAAAGGATAGACAAAGAAACAAGTCAGAGACCCTGACTCCAGAGCCGATGTGAAATACTCACGAGATGAATGAATGGAGTGAAAGAGAGTAGTGAGCGAGAGATGAGATTAGTGAGCGAGACACGAGAGAGTAATGTGTGAGACATGAGAGAGTAGTGTGCAAGATATGAGAGTAGTGAGTGAGCCATCAGAGAGTAGTGTGTCAGACATGAGTGAGTAGTGAGTGAGATATGAGAGCAGTGTGCAAGACATGAGAGAGTAGTATGTCAGACATGAGAGTAGTGAGTGAGACATGAGAGTAGTGAGTGAGACACGAGAGAGTAGTGTGTGAGACATGAGAGAGTAGTGTGCAAGATGAGAGTAGTGAGTGAGAGATGAGAGAGTAGTGTCAGACATGAGAGAGTAGAGTGTGAGACATGAGAGTAGTGAGCGAGAGATAAGAGAATAGTGAGCGAGACAGGAGAGAGTCGTGTGCAAGATGAGAGTGTAGT
The DNA here is from genome assembly GCF_964662115.1 of Mustela nivalis. Taxonomy (NCBI): domain Eukaryota; kingdom Metazoa; phylum Chordata; class Mammalia; order Carnivora; family Mustelidae; genus Mustela; species Mustela nivalis. The sequence continues at coordinate 94,480,756 of NC_139021.1, read as the reverse complement.
GTGCGAGACATGAGTGGTGAGTGAGACATGAGAGTAGTGAGCGAGAGATAAGAGAATAGTGAGCGAGACATGAGAGTAGTGTGCAAGACATGAAAGAGTAGTGTGCAAGATGAGATAGTGAGTGAAACATGAGAGAATAGGGAGCGAGACATGAGAGAGTAGTGAGCGAGACATGAGTAGTGTGCAAGATGAGAGAGTAGTGTGCCAGTTGAGAAAGTAAAAGAAAAAGAAGTAAAAGGTATTCAAATTGGCAAAGAAGTCAAACTCTCTCTTTGAAGATGACGTGGTACTTTATATGAAAAACCCAAAAGACTCCATCCCCAAACTACTAGAGCTAATTCAGCAATTCAGCAATGTGGCCAGATACAAAGTGCATGTACAGGAATCAGCTGCTTTCTTGTACACCAACAATGAAAATACAGAAAGGGAAATTAGAGAATTGATTCCATTTACTATAGCACCAAGATCCATAAGGTACCTGGGAATCAACCTAACCAAAGAGGTAATGGATCTGTACTCAAGGAACTAGAGATCCACTCTTCAGAGAGATCAAAGAAGACACAAAAAGATGGAAGACCATTCCATGCTCACGGATTGGAAGAATAAATATTATTAAAATGTCTATACTGCTCAGAGCCATCTATATTTCAATGTCATCTGGATAAAAATTCCACCAGCATTTTTTAAAGAGCTGGAGCAAACAATCCTAAAATTTGTATGGAACTGGAAGAGACCCCGAATTGCTAAGGAAACGTTAAAAAGGAAAAGCAAAACTGGGGGCATCCCATTGCCTGATTTCAAGCTTTACTACAAAGCTGTGATCACCAAGACAGCATGGTACTGATGTCCTATTTTTATTAAACTATCACACTTGGGTATTATTTCTGCTTAAGCAGTAAACTACCAAGAACTTATTTTTAAAAAGTAAAACAATGTATATTTACCCACATGATTATCATTTTTGGCAGTCTTTATTTTTAATGATTTTTAATGATTCGTTCTGCCTGGTAAAAGACATTATATTTGAAGAAATAAGAGTTGTTGTTTGCAAAATGACTCAGAATAAATAAAATGAATTTGTTTTATTTTTATTGTTCTCATTCCTTCATTGAATAATCTCAAATTGGGATTACCTATCAAGTATGTATTATACACAAGCAAAACAAACAGCATTTGCAAATGCGAATACCACTTGTTCTCACCTGGAGACCATTTTTCAGGTCTCCAGATTTGCTAAAATCCCAAGGATTGTGGGTTTTTTGGTTGTTGTGAAAACTAGGTGGGGTGGGTGCGGTACTGGCATCAGTGGGCAGAGCACATGCAGGCTGTCAAACGCCCTGCAGGGCACCAGTCCGGACCCTGCAACGAAGAAGAATCTGGCCCAAGATGTGAATCATGTGGCCGGTGAAACACTGAGACTGGTGCGTGAGGCACCACGGCTCGTTCTGCAAACTGTGTTTGTGTGGCGGCAAAGACGTGAGCCGTGTTTGTGAGGAACCAGCCCAGGGTCCCACGTGCCCTGCAGCAGGGTCTGGAGCTCGCCGTGCGGGACAGAAAGCGTGGGGCGCGCTCACGGAGGACTGTCACCAACAACACAGTGTGAAGAGACTGCGCGGTGGTTCCAGAGCCGGACCGCGGAGCATGGGGCGCACATGAGGTAAGAAAGGCGTGGGCTTTAAGAAGACCAAAGACAAAACCACCGTCTGGATTGGGGCCAGGGGGAATAAGCCCAGGTTTCAGCCTTGACAGCCGGGGAGGCTGCGGCTCGGTGGGTCCGGAGCGCTGGCAAGAGGCTGGGTCTGAGAGCCGGAGAGCCCGCAAGGGCAGCGGCCAGGAGGTCGCGGCTGGGCGCTCGGGGTGTGGGGGGCTGGGCCTTAAGGCGCTGGAGCATTAGGAGGCACACGTCGGGGTTACCAGGACACCTGGGAGAGGGGACGGCAGGAGCGCCCGACACGCGGAAGGAACCAGGCAGGCACCGTCCTGGGGGCGGACACCGAGAGGTCCGGCACTCGCGCTGTCCAACGCCGCCCAGGACTTCCGCGCTCACAGGGGACGAGGCCCGCGGTCCTGGCCACCGAGTAGGCAGGCTGCACGTGCTCCACCCCCGTAGCCTGTCCAGCACCTCGACCCCGCAGCCGGTAGCTTACCGCTCGTCACGGTCCGACGCCGCCGGGTATCTGCCCCATGGGCCAGAGGAGAGGCTCCTGGAAGGCAGGCTGGGGGGGGGCAGCACCCCACGCGGGGCATGGCCAGGCCCACTGCCCCCCCCCACGCTCGTGGGGACCCGCGGGGACACATATCGCGGCTCTCACGTGTCCCCTCTGCTAGGCGGTTGAGGTGCGGTGGGAGCAAGGCGCCTTCTCTTGCGGGGCGACGAAGCCGGTGCTGTGGGGGTGTGGGGACACCGAAGGAAAACATGGGGGGCGTGGGCAACTGTTTGCCGCCAAGGTGGGGCGCGTCTGTGGGCCGCGGGGCCGGGGAGCCGCTGGTTCCGAGCGTGGCTGAGGGCGCCGCCTGCGGGGTCGAGCAGCGGACACGTGAGGGCGTTGGTGTGGAGAAGACGCTTTGCTCCTGCCAGGCTGTTGGTGGGCTCTGGTGCTGTGTGTCCTGGGAGCGCAGACCCGCTGCGGGTCAGGGAGGGCGGCTCTGGGGCCTGATCTGTCCCTCCGCCAGACACCGCGGTGCGGCCACCGCCGGAACCCCCGCGGGACACCGTGTGGACATGCGAGCAGACACCGGGGAGCCACGCGGGCCCGCGGGCGCGACAGAACGCTGGCCACTGTGCACCCTCGCGGACATGCAGTCGGAATGCGGCTGGACGGCAGGGAGCAGCGCTGGGGGTCCGCACGAGGTGAGGAAGCAGCCGCGTCAGGTCCTGCCCTGCACACCGAGTGGACGGCGCCGTTGTCCTCGTTGCTCAGGACAGCCCAGACGGGACAGCTTGGTGCGCGCTGGGGGGCGCTTGTGGGAGGAGATGTGACACATGCACACGCACGACACTGATATATCAGCCGACTGTGAAGAAGACGGAGTGACCGCACGGACGGGGCTGCCGCCATGACGCCGAGTAACCGCAGTCTGCCAGGGACAGACGCAGATGCTGTCCGAGTGCACTTCTGCATGCGCGAAGCTTGGCCCGACCTCCAGCACCACCGCCACAGCCGAGAACAGCTCTGGAGCAGGGAACAGCTGGGGTGTGTGTGGGCCTCAAGGCAGGGGCGCGGGAACGAGAGAAGTGGGCGAACTGCCTTGTTGGTTATGTTTAAATCAACCCGGGCCGAAGTTAGCGTTCTCGCCGGGATCCAGGATGTCAGACATGACCCGACCCTACCCTCTTCTGGGCCCCACCCGGCCCTCAACCTCGGGCCAGCTTCCTGCCCCAGGAAACCTCTTCTGAGAGTTGGTCTCCATCCTGACCGCTCCGTGGCACTCCTTTCCCCAGAAAACCAACTCGCCCTTCCTTCCCTGCTGAGGATCATTGCCCACAGCGGCTCTAGCTGCAGGCTTTTCAGCACCCGTTGCTGCCCTTTCTGACTCCCAGTGCTCGCGCTGGACACACTGGCGCTCCCTGAACCAGGCTTTCTTTTCTCTGTAGAAGTGACCGCTGACATGCCCTGTGCTCTACTGATGCATTGGCTTCTCCGTCTCTGTGCTGGAGAGGATTCTGTGCTTGACCTCCCGTGTTGTCTGGGCACAGAGTCTCCCTTGCTCTCTTTCCAGCTCCGCTCATGCTCAAGAGATCACTCTCTCGGGCCCTTGGTTAGCTCAGTCCACGAAGACCTGCCTTTGGCTCCAGTTATGTTCTTGGGGTTGAGTTCCACCGAGTAGGCAACCAGCCTCTCCTTCTCCCTTTGCCTCCCTCCACCCAGGTAGTCATTGCTCTAGCTCTCTATCAAATAAGTAAATAAGATCTTAAAAAAAAAAAAAAAGAAAGAAAAGGAAAGATAAGACTACCCTTCATGAACTATCCAGCGTGTGCTTGCCTGGTTGGACCTGTGGCTGGACCCTGAGACTCCTAAGCCAGAAATCATTTCTGCATCCAGTGTGGACTTGAGGGGAACCTGGTGCACTGCCTCTGAGAGCTGGTCTCCTGTGGAACAGGTGGGACTTGCAAACAGGCTTTTTGAAATGCTAAGCCATATGAAGAATGCTGGCAGCCCATGCCTGTGAAGACACAGGAGGCAGTGAGGATTGAAGGTCTAATAACATCATCTTGGACCTAATAATTTAGCTTTTTAAGATCTCCTTTTAGCTATGTTTTCTTGACTGTGACCCAAATGTGGTTTTATTTCCCATACTTGAAGGAATAGTGGTGGTGGCTGCTTCGGCTCTCTTGAAATTGGCGGGACACAGCCACACCACAGGAACATGAAACAGGGCAGCCTGAGCAGGCAGGAATTCACTGTGTGTTCAGCAAAGTCACATTTGGCATGGCCAGAGATGTGCACAGCATCTGCCATGCTTCATGGCAGGTGAGACATCCAAATGGTAGAAGATCGTAAATCACTGGGTGAAATTACTTTGCACAGATAAATGAGCTTACATTTCTTCTTTTTGCTTTGTTATATGTTAGTGGTTAAGAGCTATTTCATACTTTTCTGTGTAATCTAGTTAATACTCTTTTAAAAACCTGTCATCATTTAACCTCAGGAAAAGGAACATTTTAGCCTGTTCAGGAATATAAAGATTCTTACATCACAAAATGTTAAAATGTATTTGATGTGTGCTACACATGTAAATATCCTGGTTCTGAGTCTGTGCCTATGAATTACATGTTTGATTTAATGGTTGTTACAACTTATAACATTTTTTAAAGTAGGCTCCACAGAGCTCAAACTCGTAACCCTGGGATCAAGACCTGAGCCGAGATCAAGTCAGACACTTAACCTACTGAGCCACCCAGGCAATGCAGGTTGTGAATGATTTTTTTAAAAAACCTCTTATCTTTAAGGTGGTGAAGTTCATTTTGGGCTGCTATGTAATGAAGCCACATGGCTACTAGGTGGAGGTGATGTACAGCGCAGAGCACACTGCCCTTCTGCAGAGACTTTTCATTATTTTAAAAGTTGTTTTTTTTTTTTTTAAGTAAACTCTGCACACAATGTGGAGCTTGAACTCATAACCCTAAGATCAAGAGTCGCACACTCATCTGATTCAGCCAGCCGGGCACCCAGAGACTTTTAATGCTTAATACAAAAAATCAAATGGAAAAGTTCTGTGGAAGTGGACGTTTTTGAATATACATCCATTTAAGGTTTCAAAGCACTAAATACGATCAAAATATTCAGGACAAAAATTGTGAAGATAAATTATCCTGGTAGTGTTATTCTGCATTTTCCTCTTTTTTGAGGGTTTATTCATTTTTCTTTCACATATTTTCAGTTTCAAATTCCATGTGTAGTATATAAAAGGAAAATGCATCACTATCTAAAAGAGCACACATGCATACACCTAGACACATAAATACATAGTTCTTACTGTAGTATTTACAAGGGGGAAAGCAATGACCTCTTTTGTCATGAAAGAACCTTTGATCTTTCTATGTATATTTCTCTTTTTCTTAGTAACTAGAAAAGTAGCAACATAGTTTAAATTTCTTTTTTTATGTTTAGATACTGGCTGCTTACAAAATTGATAATGTAGACTGTCAGAAAATACAACATTGCATGTCAGAATGCTTTTGAAGTTTCTGGTGTGTTTATATTGCTTTGCTGTGATACAGAATTCGAAAGGCCTTTGCTCTGAATGGATTTTATTTGTCACCATTTACTTGTTACTTTTGTTTTAAGACAACTGCAGAAAATCAAACACATTTTTTTGGTGTGTTTATTTTTAAAGAAAGCATTGTCATCTGTGATACGCCTGTGGGAAATCAATGTCATTGTTTTACTTACTATATATCGAAGTTGTCAACTAGCATCAGGTTCTTGGGTGCTCCTTCTCTGAACAGGGAATGAACTTTGGGGACCACTAGCATCATTGCTATGACACGTGTCTGGGGCCATTTCAATTCATGCGGGGAAGAGTCATGCCCTGGGGAGCTCCTAGTGGGGGTGTTCTGAGTCGTCCTGCAGATGTCAATGCCCCTCAGGCTTGGAAGGAGTTACTTAGAGTGCTGGAGTGCTCAGTCCAACCTGGAAGCTCATTCATTGATTCATTGATCAGCACAGGAGTGCCTGTGTATATCGTGTCTTTTGTACATAGATGAGGGGAGCAGGCAAGGGTGTGGACAGAGAACAAGGAAAGGAGAATGCCCAGTCCTGAGCCTGGTAGGAAGCACATGCTCAGGAATTGGAGGCAGTTGTGACATTCTGGGAGGCGGGAAGTTAACCAGGAGGGTTTGTGGCACAGAGAGAGCTTTAAGGAGGTGTTAGCTGTCACAATTGTCCCCTGGTCCTGAGAGTTGTTACAGTGGTGCCTGAGATCTACTGGAAAAGACAATGACAAGATGGGGGGGGTCATCAGGTGGGCTGTTTGGTGGCATGAGGGGCCTGGAAGTCCTATAGGGTGAGTGGAAGATGGGGAAATGAAGAATCCATGCCCCTTTGCCTTTGAGTGTGGGAGAGAGATGGGCAATGCCACAGGAGGGTAATGCAGGTTAGAGCAGAGATGCCCACACTCTGTAGGAAAGCCTGCACCCTCCACATATCACCCAGAGCCAGCCTCCTCTTATCCAAACCACATCCATGTCCAGAGAAGAGGGTTTTCATCTGGACTCAGAAGATAGATACCAGCTCTCCCGCAGTCATGGTTCCACTCCACAAACATGAGCAGGTAACTAAGAGATACCAACACATGAAGAAATCCAAAGAGGAGTCACTGCAGAAAACAAGGAAATGATGCTAATCCAAAGAAGGCAAGGGTGGAGATAGACCTAATCCAAACGATTGTGGGTGTACTGGATACAGCTGTCCCTGAAGCCTGATCTTGAACATTTGGATTACATAAGCCAAGATGCCTCTCTTGCTATAGCAGGTCTGAATGGTACCCACCATCCACATACAAGATGGCCTTGACTGTGTTCACTAATGTATCTACTCTTGGAAAATTTGGGGACATTTTTAGGGTGAGCATATATCAATTGCAGGAAAAAGAAACATTACTATGATGCCATTATTTCTTCTGGAAATTCTTTGCAACACAAAGAAATGAGACAACTAGGCAAAAGAGTAAATTGAGTTTATGACAGTTTCAGAGTCTTCAGTCTTTGCTTTATGGGCCATTTAATAAGTTCTTAGCATCAATGATGACCTGTAGGTACTCATAATCCTCTCCAAAGAAATCAGTCCACTGTACGTCTGCTCAAGTGTTGTCATGTGGATTAATTCATTATCCTCTGTTTCACTTTTCCTTAAAACTTCACCCATTAATAAACTGTTTCCTGTTTCAGTCTGTATTGTTGCATTTTGCCTGTATGGCTCTTAACACTTTGCATGCAAAAGCTGCATTTCTTCCACTTCCATTTTTTCATGTCTCAGATAATGTTGTAGGGCTGTTCTAAATGAGGAAAGTGGTCTGAGAACTGTCTTCCCTTGTCTCTGTGGACACGAAATGCCAGTTCTTCTAAGGGCTTTATATCTGATGTCAACTCTGTGTTCCTGGTTTATTATATTTTCCGTTGTTAGCTCTGAGATTCCAAACCCCACAGGGTTCAGGAAGAGAGCAGAAAGCCCCTGGGGAGCTACCATATGAGGATGCATCTCCTTTTTCTTTCAGAGCAGCCCACATTCGTTTATTTTACTTCCCTTGAAATGATGCTACCTTTCCCTTATGGGAATAAAAATTTTATGGCTCACTGTCCACACATAAATCGTCTGACGGATGTAGGTTGTGAATTTGGATATGGTGCTCAATTTCAAAAGATGAAGTTTCTATCTGGGCTTGAAGTTTTATTCTTTTTTCTTTTTTCACTAATTTTTGGAAGCCTGTTTTGGCAAAACCTCCACTGAATTAGGTCAAAGAGAATACCAAGGTTGGAAAAGAGAATGGTGAAGGTTTTTTTTTTTTAATTTATTTTTTATTTTCAGCATAACAGTATTCATTATTTTTGCACCACACCCAGTGCTCCATGCAATCCATGCCCTCCAAATACCCACCACCTGGTACCCCGACCTCCCACCCCCCACCCCCTCAAAACCCCCAGATTGCTTTTCAGAGTCCATAGTCTCTCATGGTTCACCTCCCCTTCCAATTTCCCCCTATTCTCCTCTCCTATCTCCCCATGTCCTCCATGCTATTTGTTATGCTCCACAAATAAGTGAATCCATATGATAATTGACTCTCTCTGCTTGATTTTCACTCAGCATAATCTCTTCCAGTCCCGTCCATGTTACTACAAAAGTTGGGTGTTCATACTTTCTGATGGAGGCATAATACTCCATAGTGTATATGAACCACATCTTCCTTATCCATTCATCCGTTCTAGGGCATCTTGGTTCTTTCCACAGTTTGGCAACTGTGGCCATTGCTGCTATAAACATTGGGGTACAGATGGCCCTTCTTTTCACTACATCTGTACCTTTGGGCTAAATACCCAGGACTGCAATGGCAGGGTCATAGGGAAGTTCTATGTTTAATTTCTTGAGGAATCTCCACACTCTTCCCCAAAAGGCTGCACCAACTTGCCTTCCCACCAACAGTGGAAGAGGGTTCCCCTTTCTCCACATCCCCTCCAACACATGTTGTTTCTTGTCTTGCTAATTTTGGCCATTCTAACTGGTGTAAGGTGATATCTCAATGTGGTTTTAATTTGAATCTCCTTGAGAGCTAGTGATGATGAACATTTTTTCATGTGTCTGATAGCCATTTGTATGTCTTCACTGGAGAAGTGTCTGTTCATATCTTCTGCCCATTTTTTGATATGATTGTCTGTTTTGTGTGTGTTGAGTTTGAGGAGTTCTTTATAGATCCTGGATATCAACCTTTTGTCTGTACTGTCATTTGCAAATATCTTCTTCCATTCTGTGTGTTTGCTGTGCAGAAGCTTTTGATTTTGATGAAGTCCCAAAAGTTTATTTTCGCTTTTGTTTCCTTTGCCTTTGGAGACATATCTTGAAAGAAGTTGCTGTGGCTGATATCGAAGAGATTACTGCCTATGTTCTCCTCTAGGATTCTGATGGATTCCTGTCTCACCTTGAGGTCTTTTATCCATTGGGGAGACAAGATAGCTGGGAAGTAGGAGGAGGCGCCCTTTCAACCTGTACCCTAAAGTGAGCTGATTACCTTCTAAAGAAATCATTCTTTTTTTAAAAAGATTTTATTTATTTATTTGAGAGAGATAATTCAGCACAGTGGCCATAACTCAGAGGTTTGTAGCTGAGAAGCTTGACAGGCAGGATTTCTGCTGGGGCCCCAGCGTGAGAAGGAGAGGAAGCCTTGGGTGCAGGAGAGCTCTGCCGAGATCCCTCCCCTTCTGCCCTCCTGGGAGTCAGCTTCCATCAAATAAAGATCTGTTGTTAGTGTGTTATGCTTCTCATTGGATCTCATTTTGCTCCCCTGGGACTCCCTCGCTTTTAGGTTAATATAAACAACACATTTTGAGTCATTTTAATTAAAAAATGGGTACTGACTCAGTGTCCATCATGAAACCACCATGAGAGTGTTCTATTCTGGAAATTGCTAGTAGCAACTCAGACCAGCCTCAGACGCTATTCTTTGCACATCGCAATAGGCCCTTTTCAGCAACCCTGTTCTTCTGACAAACTCCTGCTCATGCTTTGAGCCTCTGCACAAATGCCACCTCCTCTGGGAAGCCCTCCCTGCTTCCACCCAGGCTTGACTTGATGATACGTCCTTGACATCATTTCTGTAGTACTTTCCCCATTTCTGCAAGATTTTCTTCACAATCTTCATAAACCTTAAGGGTTGGCCAATTCCTTTAGAAATAAACACACAACTATCTTACAATTCAGCGTTCACACTCAGGTATTTGTCTAAGACACGCAAACGCGCGTCTGCACAGAGCTTTGCACACGATGTTCATAGCAGCTTTAATCGTCCTCATCAAAGCAAGAAGCAGGGCAGCTGTCCATCAGCTGGTGAGTGGGTGCAGAGCATAGTCTGTCCACACAGTGCAAGGCCACCCAGCAACAGAAGTGTCGAACCAATGTGTGCAGAAGCACGGGGATTTCTCAGACACGTTTTATGAGCCAAAGAAGCCAGACACAAGCGTGTATACTGTGATTCCATTTACAGGAAATTCTAGAAAAGATCAAACTAAGTTACAGCCTGGAAAGCAGAGCAGTGGTTGACTAGGGCTGTGGGGCAGGCAAAGATAGCTGCTGGGAGGGGGTGGGGATCAGTGATGGGATGTCCTGGCCTCAGATGTGGTTCCCAAAAGGGCAATCTTGTGTCCAAATCAATGTCCATGGGGAGTGGGCAGGACGGGATAAGGGTTGGTTTTGCAATCCAAGGGGCTGCTTTGCAGGGAATAGGACTTCTGAGCAGTGGATAGACAGCTCCACAGCTGGAAAATGAGAAGGGGCAGGGGACAGGGTCCCCTGAGATGGTGGCTGGGGTTAAAGGTATAGGGGCAAAAGTGGGCTAGTTAGTTACGGGGACAGAAGCCAAGTGAATCCGGGAGGGTGAAGGGAATCGATTCCTCAAACAGAAGTTGTAGAGAGACCAGGGATCCTAAACATGAGCCCTCTCCTATAGCTGAAATCAGCACGGCCCCTGTGGAAGGCAGAAAAAGGCTAGTCCAGATGAGGGCTCGACCTGGGAGTCAATCCTAATCTGGAGAGACACTCTGCTTCTGAACCACGTTGCCAGCCTCTGTCTTTCTCCTGCTGGAGCCAAGGTGCTGTGATGCTTAACAGTGGAATCTCTATTACGTGCAGCCTTGACATTGGGGTATAGTGGGAGAGGCCCAGATGGCCTAGCCACATGCTCCGCCCACTTTGTCCCCCGGGCAGGGTCCCGCGGCCTAGCAGGTCTGCTGATCCCAGGCCCAGGTGTGCCTCACTTCCCTCCATGGTCAGCATATATGACTGAGAAATTGCTGTCAGTCTCATCTGTCCTATGTTGGGAGCTGTGTGTTGGGCCCTCCCTGGAAGGCGAGGTGGGACACCCGCCTTCATCAGGACACACAGGGAGTCTTTGAAGAGTCACGAAAGAAGCGTATTTCTGTGAGACTTCTTGTCCCTTTGGGCATGACAAGTGTCAGCAGGGAGACACCAGCTCCAGGGCAGTGAGCCTGCAGTGCTTATGGGGCAGAAGTCCACCTGCCTCTCAGTCCTCTCTCCTGAGAACCTGTCTTCGCAGGGCTTGCCTTGCCCCTCTGTCCCCACTCTGAGCATAGGAGCATCTCTGCTTTCCTCCTCCGGTTCCATGTCCTCTCCTCAGATCTGTCCCAGGGGACAGCAGTGAGCACCATTGTCCTTGCCCACACCCCTGAATCTCCCCCCCCCAACAGATGGGATGACCTTGCTTCCACTTCCCAGGAGCCCTTCTGCTCCTGTTGTGGTTTCCACCTCAGGAAACGTGGTTTATAGAGCAAATTCGAGAGGTCACGTGTATCAGACTCCCAGCAGGGGATGGTGTGACCACCTCCAGGGCAAATCAGGGCTTTTCCTCATTGCAAAGCTTCAGAATAACTGGGATGGGGGCAGAAGCGAGCGTGGGAGCCCCACCTTCTCTGCTGCTCTATGAAAAGTGTGAAATCATGGGAGGATGTTTGGGTCAGTCCAGTCAAAACAGCAGCTGCTTCTTTTCAATTTCTCTCCAAGTGACTGCCATCTGGGACTCCTGAAGGCTGAACTGGGTTGTCATTAGGGTGAGCCTTTTTGACTCATGCTGTTGTGTGTTCCCTAAGTGTAGGGGAGGGGCACACAGCAGCTTCTGCAGCTTCCAGGACCCCTGGTCCCTGGGGTGGCTCATTGAGGGGCTCCGGACTCAGACGCTGACCCTAGTTCTGATGTGTGGCCGCCCGCAACACCAAGCAAGTAACTCTGTTCTGACAGCATCTACCTGGAGATGGCATCAGATCCTCCAGGCTGCGGATGCAGTCCCACAAAACTGGTCCTTACCTGGAGTCAGAAGTCAGTTGTGAACCCAGGCTGTGCCCTGTGCTCCAGGCCTGGCTCTAGGTTGGGTCTCATGATCCATTCTCCCAGACCTACCCTGGTTTTTATAAATTTGCTAAAATGACTGCAGAACTCAGAGACGTTTTACTTCCTGGAATACAGGTTTACGATAAAAGGATAAAACTTGGGAACAGACATATGGGAATGAGGCACAGAGCCCGGCATAGGGAAGGACACAGAACTTCCATGCTCCCTCCAGGGACTACCTCTCCAAACCCCGACCCCACTCCTTCACCCTTTGGGGGTTTGTGGCTTTATCATTATTATTATTAGTTTTCTGTCACTTCTGTTCCCTGAAATAGCGCTCTACTTAAAGTAACTTGCAAAAAAACTCGCATAACCATCATAAATTACCTAAATGCATCATGGAATGTCAAATGCATCTCTTCACATAGAAAATACTGTTTACTTCCTACTAAGTGGGGAGTACTTTTTAAATATTCTTATTCCAAGTGTTTATAAACACTTTTCCAAATGCATTACAGATGATCTGTCACACCAGCACACTCTGTTCAACAAGGGCCTAAATAAGGAACACAAACAATTCAGCTTTCAAGCAGAGGGACTTTGGGGAGCCTGGCTGGCTCTGTCAGGAGAGGATGGCCACTCTTGGTGTTGGAGTTGCAGATTGGAACCCCATGTTGAAGGTAGAGTTTACTCAGAAAAAAAAAAAAGACATAAAACATAAAATTTAAGTTATTGGGGAAGATGATACTATTGTGCATAATCCCTAAAATAAAACAAAACTCAACATATGGTGTGACGTCCATAAGATAAGTTTTACCAGCATGCCAAGGAAATTAAGCAGTGCCTTCCACACAGGGATAGGGTTCACATGGGTAACACAGGTGCCAATGAGTCAGGTGGTAAACTGAGACCACCTAGAGATGAGTCACTAGGGTTGGCCACATTCTGTTTATAGGGCCCAGTCAGGAGTGGGGCTCCCAACCTCCAGGAAGCAGCGACTGTGACCCAGAGCTGGTGCCATGAGTGGACTTGTTCCCTAGGACCAAAAAGCAGATGACCAGGTTTCTCCTTCCCTTCTGCTTCCCAGTTTTCCACCAGTGTGTCCTCTGGTAGAACCATCGAGAAACCAACCCGGGTGCCTAGGAAATGCAGCTGGCAGGAGCTATCCCCACAATACAGGGAGGAGCAGGGAGAGTTGAGGGATGATCTAGGAGCGGCCTGGTCAAGGACGGTACAGTTTATAGAGTTGACACACGGTGTATGAATTCCGGCAACAAGGTGATCCCATGGATGCTTTCCTGGGCTCATTTCCTTCTTATTTCCAAAGCTGAGATCACGCTTTCTTTATAATTTTGTTCTTTCTTTTTAACATTCTGTCTCAATAATTTCTCCCATCCCTGAAACAGGACGTGAACACTCAGAGTCTTTAATAGTCCATTTTATTAGTGGGCCACATGATCCTTGATATGCTTCTATCTTGCACGGTAAGAGCACGTCCAGTATTTCACAAATGTAACTCTGTGAGACACATCTTCATGCATTATTCAGAGTTCAGACTTCTCCTCTGTCACCTGTTTATGGAATTATTGGTCCAAGTATCCAAAAGTTCCCATGACTCTTGAAGTCTGTGCTCTAATTCCTTTTCAGTATTTGTGTTTTTCAGCCTCTTCCTTTTTACTTCAATAGTCACCAGTGTTTGTCAGCTGTACTGATCCCTGTGGGTGTCCTCTGTCTTTCACTGCTCCTGGTGAAAGAAAAAAAATACTCTCCATAGTTCTAATTATGTTTATCTTTTGAAGACTTAGTATTTTTAATATACATTTGCCCTTTTTATTGCAAATACTGTGGTGTGTCTTTTTTTCTGCTCATTTATGTATTGGGATTATTATAATGTTTTGTGGGTTGGAACAGACTTATGTGTAATAATCTTGATTCCTTTCTTTCCTCTACTTTCAGAAAAACCCTGGGTGTGTGTTTGTTTCTGTTCCTTTTTGAAAAAGCATCCCTGTGGCTGATGGAACTTCCTGCTGGAGCTCAACTGCCAAATGACACATTTGCTCTCGGGCAGGTCCTGTCCCTTGTACCTTGGGGACTATGATGTCCACATTTGTCAGGGACCACCTCTGGCCGGGAAAGTCCCTGCCATTACAAGATGGTGCTTGCCTCACTGCCAGCAAAATACGCTGCAAGTAAACAACGAACGTTCTGGTGAAGCCCGCCTAAAGGAGGACATAGTCATTGGCTGTTTCAAATTTAATCAGCAGAGTAACAGGACTCTCATTGGCTCTTCCCATTGCTTGGCCCCTTATTGGTCACTCTGCCGCATATAAGCTAAGGAAGTTGACGAAATAAACAGATGAAGCATTAACACCATACCAGGCTGATTGTCGTTCTTGCGGCCGAGGGCAACACACCTTCTGTAACAGTGCTTCTCCAGGCCATTGTTTCTCTTTCCCTTCAGAGCAACAACCCACTGCCTGGCACAGCCAGGTCTGGGCTGGGGCACCTACGTGACCTATATGTGGAGCCATTTGCCTGAGGGCCACCTGCACATGGCCTGGGTCTCCATGTTACCACCAAGTCCACGGTGGTGCAGCCACGAGCAGGGGGCCCCTGTGACGGTTGTCCAAGGAGCAGATACATGAGCCTTCTTACAGTCATACCTGCCCTTCTTTCTCCCAGGCCCAGCACGCCCGAAACTGAGCCCTCCCATGCACCTGTGATAACTGCTCACATCACTGATTGGCTGTTTGAGTTAAACTTGCTTGTCAACCTTGTTCACATATTATTTTGAAAAGATCGGAAACAGCTTGTGCCTTTACAGAACATGTGTCCCAGGTCCCTGGTACCTTGTGATGCTCCCATGGAGAGGAGTACCGGTGAGTCACCGGGGAAATGCACTTTTTCTGTCTTTGCCTCTGCCCTTGTCCTACCTAAAATCAAGCTCCTTTTCTCTCCTAAAATATGTTAGATTTCATGTCCTCTGTTTACATGTCATCTCTTCTCATTGTGGGATTCACTACCCTGTACCAGTGTCACTCTCCCAGGGCTTAGGAAGGATGGACTGACAAGACAGGGGAAAAGGACACATGACAAATGAGCTAGGTTTTCAGCGGAGAGACAAGTTAACTTTCGTGCATTTGCAGAACTGGGGCATGAAGCTGTGATTTTGGGGTGTATATGCTAGCTTCCTGGGGACACCTTGACAAGCAATCCCAACTCAGGCTGGCTGTGGGCACGGCTCTGGCTAACAGGCAGCCTCCTCTTGCACACTTTCCCTACTGGCCTTGGAAAAAGTTTGGTTGGAATTGTCCACCACTCTCCCCAGATCTCAAATGGACAAATGAATACATTGATGTCTCCTGTGCGTTAATCTGATTTACCTCCTAAGAGGTTTCAAAAAGTAATTTTCATGTGGCTTTATTTTCTTCTCACCCTTAAGTAACAAAGACTGGTTTTCCTCTCCCCCTCCAGTTTCCGTGGGGCTGTGCATTGCCCAGAGGTTAGCAAGGCAGCCCCCGGGCTTGCGGGGAGTGCATGGTGAAGATAACAATGTGTGGCAGACACCAGAGTGGGAACATGCACTTCTGGGAAGGCTCCGTGCTCAGAGCTAGAATCAGTGTGGAAAGTCAGTGTGTGAGGACAGTGTCTAAGGAACCTGATTGGCCAAAATGTTGGGACAGTTTGCTGTAGGCATGGAATTACATGAGAAAAATCCTTCGGCGTGTGGTCCAGACTGGCTTGGAGGAAGGACAGAGCAAGGAAAGACCTCGGGTCACGTGGCCATATGAGATGAAAAAGACTCAAGTGTTTGGATTCCTCTGAACACAACATTGCTATGGAAGGTCCTAGAGCTTGTGACCTTATCCCTCCACAGGTTTAGATGGGCAGGTGCTGTGGACTGAATGTTGGGTCCTCCAGCCCCTCAGTTCATATGCAGAATCTGATGATGGTCAGTTATTAAGTCCTTGGGAGATGAACAGCCACTCTCCGGGGACTTAACCAGACTATCCCTACAATTCAACACCCATTTTCAAAAATCAGTGAGCAGTGCCTCTCTACTAAAATGTGAAGTATAATATTTGGTGGTCTTGTGAACAGTGAACTTTTCTTTTTCTGCATGGCATCCACGTGGCAGTGTTGCCAAGCGGAGGGATAGACACCTGTCCTGGGACAGGTTTTTTGAGGATTGAGCACTCAACCCTCAGGGAACCTGTCCCAGGGCAGATGTCTATCCCTCCTCTTCGCAGGTTATGTTCCTACTTAACAACAACTCTGTCAACCTCCACAAATCCAGCCGCGAAGGGTACCAGAGAAAAGGAGCATAAAACAAAAGTAAAACTCAGTGGGATGCATCTCATGATACCACAGCAG
This sequence comes from Mustela nivalis, assembly GCF_964662115.1. Taxonomy (NCBI): domain Eukaryota; kingdom Metazoa; phylum Chordata; class Mammalia; order Carnivora; family Mustelidae; genus Mustela; species Mustela nivalis. Next base: position 94,464,332 of record NC_139021.1, on the reverse strand, counting down.
GGCTGAGGCTGATTTTCCAATTAACTAGTGAATGAATGCCATTGACCCCATGTGGGCTGGGCTCTCCTCATACTCTCCCATTGGAACCTTTAAGGACCGCAACCTCAGAGTCACTTAAGACAACCTGAAGGAAACAACTTCCATTATGACAACAGCCCTTCATTGTTCTAACCCCTTCCAAATTCCATGCTGAACCTCAGAGCATGATCTAAGACAGACATGTCTTTAAGGATCTGTCAACAGACATTTGGTGAACACACCGGAATTATGGGAGGACACGATACCCAGTCCCTGGAGTGGTAAAGGTTTACGATTTCTGGGAAGTTCACCACATGACAGTGAATCATACCTTCTTCTCCCTCACACGAGTTACTTGATCACCAGGTAAAGTCAGGATTAGACACATGATAGATGCCAACCCACTCTGCTCAATTGCAGAGCGCGTCCTGGGGGGAGCTTCTGGGGGAAGCTGAGATGTCCTCCCAGTCCGTCATGAGAAATCCCATCAGATGGAGCCATCCCATGACAGAAAGAAAAAAATATCTACTTATTGCAGAAATGGTTTGGATGTTTCCAGTGAAAATTATTTAAACGCTACAAGGATTTCACCACAAGAAAATGGGTTGTGCTTTTCACGTTTGGAGAGCAACCCCCCCCCCCCATGCCATGCTGTTTAAACTCAAAATGTAATGGACACAAATATTTCCAATGAAATTTAAGATTGCTCATGAACAAAGAAAACAAAAATAAAATGTGCCAAAAGCTTTTAAACATCCTGAGTTATAAATTCTCCACTAGAAGTCAGACCTTTTCTTTTTCTTGTCTTTTTTCCTGTTTTCAGCAATCCCCAGGCTTGCAGGAACCCACTCCTGGCCCAGCACCATGCACTCAGGACCTAGGTGTTGGCAGGAGGAGGGTTCCTTGGGGTCTCCCAGGTGATTGGGTACTCAGATGTCTACTCACAGGAGCACCTGTGCTCACAGAGTTCTCCCACGCAACATTTTCCCCCACTTGCTTATGTTTGTTTGCTTGTAAGCTTCTCAAAGGAGCTGGGAGTGTTGGGGGCCCTTGTGGTATTTTTGAATGCTTTCTGGAATATTCAACAATTCTTCAAATAGTGTAATCATGTGGTTATACCCGACCACAGGAAGCCATTTACAAAAATTATACTTTTTCTGTTTTTTGTCTTCAGTGGACTTCCCAGACATTCAGAGTCCTGCTCAGAAAACTAGCTTCTCATGAGAATGCGTGAGCCTGAATTGGAAGTAAGCATGATTTCAGGGGGAAAGACAACTTAGTAGCAAGAAAAAAAGGGGGGGGCTGGATAAAAGTCTAGTATAGGACGAGGCCACAGTGAGAAGACTGGCTTCCTGTAACTCGTTTCACAAGAGACAGTGGATATTTCTAGGATGATACCACATGGTAAGCTGCCAAGAAATAAAGTCACAGGGTCATTAAAACACAGAAGAAAGTGAGACTACTATGTGTCAGGGAAGAAAATGAGATTCCATTTTGAAAACTAAAATTTATCAGGGGCAAATGTCGTCACAGTATTACTTGCTTTAATCCCTGAAGCAGTCAAAAAGTGAGGTGATACATTTTCTATTATATTTAAATAAATGGTCTTTTCTCCATGTGTAGGGTTTATGCTCCAGGTGAAAATTTACACCTGCATTTTCCAAGCTTCGCTTCAATGCTGACATTCTGTGCTTCTGACGTGGGTCTGGGAAAGGTACCCCAGTTCCATACAAAGGCCCAGAATCTTGAGTGTGACTGCATAACCCACTGTGGTCATGTCATACAGCACGCAGAACAGGGAGATTATCTGGCAGTGCCTGATCCAATGACACACGCCCTTAAAACCTGAGAACTTTCTCTGGCTGGTGGCAGAAGAGAGAAGCAAAAGGAGAAGTCAGAGTCCACACACTGCAAGGATTTGACTCACCATTGTCGCCTTGAATGTGAAGGATGCCAGGTGGGAGGGAGCATGGGCCACCTCCAGGGAGCAGAGTGTGACCCTCCAGGTGACAACCAGCAAGATACCAGCATTCTCAGGCCTGCAATCACGGGGAACAGGATTCTGCCCTCAATCCAAATAAGCCACAGGAGACCCAGAGGCAAGCCCAGGCCAGCTCTCCTGAACGCCTGACTTACAAAACCAAGACAATAAATCGATTCTGTTTGATCCCCTAAGGCTCTGTCTGGTACTTGCTGGAAGAAAACTAAGACAGCTGGCCTGTGGCATTTATCAAATTCCTAAGTGATTTAATGCCATTGGAGTCAATGGTCAGATCCAGAACTGGCTACCTACCCGCCACGTGTGTTCTCCCACATATGACTTACACATTCTGTGTTGTTGTCTTCTTTTCATCTGAACGCAAATACATATACAGCTCTTTTTATTTATTTTTATTTTTTAATTTTTTTAAAAAAGATTTTATTTATTTACTTGAGAGAGAGACAGTGAGAGAGAGCATGAACGAGGAGAAGGTCAGAGAGCCCGATGCAGGACTTGATCCCGGGACTCCAGGATCATGACCTGAGCCGAAGGCAGTCGTCCAAACACCTGAGCCACCCAGGCGTCCCAATAAACAGCTCTTTTTAAAGTGGTAAGACCAGGCCATCATGTTGACTTGGTTTTTTCCTTCTAACTTGTTTGAAATCTGGGGGTCTTTTATTTTCATCACTAGCGAAATCCAGCAGACACAGGTAACGCATAATCCTCTGAAGTTGACTGGTTCTCTCTGGAGAGATGGGGACTGTTGTTTCTTGTACCAAGTTTGAGCGCATTCAAACCTGCCAGAATCAGATTTCACATTGCAAAATTCACCTTCATTTTGTTGTGGATGTTTGGGGTTGGGATGGCTTAGCGAGTTTCCCGTGCCCCAGCTCACTGACTTTCATGTGTTCACGATGCACGTGAGGGGAGTCTGTCATGCATGAATTGTTCTAAAGAAAATCAAACTCATTCTAAGGTTTAACTCCCTTTAAAAGAGTAGTTTCTACATTGTTCGTGCAAAGTTCCAGTTCAGGTTGGGCATTAAAGGCTGATTTTGGGGACAATCAGAGCGCAAATCAGAGCCAGCCCCAGGTGCACCAACCAGCATACAACATCTTTGCTGCGGCACGAGACACAGAAGGAGGTATTTGGCATGAGCCCAAGTATGCAATCTTGGGAGCGATCCATGATATTTTGTGCATGTGTTCCTTCCTTTTCCTCCCATTGGATGATCAATGTCCTTATTTTCCCCTTGATTTGACTCTCCTGGAAACATCCAGCAAAACTAATTCAAGCAAGGGCTTAAAAGCCCAGGAGAGGGCAATGCCAAGAAGCCAAGGATAGAGACAGGACATAAAAGTTATAAAAATGTGGGAAGTGGGGAACTAGGCAGATACAATGCTTGAGAAATAATTCCCACCTGCACAGACAGTGTTTGTGGCCACAGCTCTCTAGCAGGTGGTGTGGACACAGCTCCTGGGGCACATACTTTATGCTGGGAGAGGCAGAGACCTACGAGCCATCGTTTCCTCCTTCAGGGACACCCTCTGGTGACCTTTCCCATGACAGCAGTGATGCCAGGCTACTGAGCTCAAATTCTGTCTCCCCTGTGAACACTGTATTATCACTGCAGGGGCATCTGTTGTTGCTTCAGACTTCTGGAATATGTCCTGGTTATTCTGCTCTTCTGTAAACAACATGATTTGGTTGTTTATGGCACAAATAATTTCTTACTCCAGGGAAGATAAACTATATCTCTTATTCCATGTTTCTCCTATTTCTCTCTATTACTGCTGAGGGCAAACATAAGAAAGGAATGGATTTGGTTAAAATAGAAAAGCATAGCAGGGTGAGTTCATGGAGAAAATAAATGTAATTTAATTATTCTGGGACACACGCGCATTAGGGGAAATCCAAGGCGGGGGTGAGTAGGTCAGGCACTACTGCATTGCTGGGATGCGTTCCTGATTGGTCATAAAAACAAAAAAAGCTCTGATCTTCTTCAGCATCTTCTTTCTCGTAATTCTGATTTTTTGAAACAAACTTCTGACCTGTGCATTGTCTTTGGTTGCGTGGATTTACCATGCTCTATTCTCACAAAGTAACCTGGCTAATTTTCCCTCCCAAGCAACGCTTCCCATTCGACAATTATTTGGGAGACAATGGAACCAATTACTTCACTTAAAGTCTGTTTAAAATAATCAGTAGTTTTAAACAGCAAATTAGACACCATTTTCTCCAAGTAAGAATTCCTGGTTGAACCCTCAACTTTTCATTTCATTGATAAAATCCATTATTTTAGTTTTTTTGTTCTTTTGAAAGTATACCACAGATTTAAACATTCTGAAAATGAGAGACTCTCGGAAAGAAACCATTTGCTTCCCTCATGGGGTCATTCCATGGCCCTGGATTTTGTGTTGGGATGGAAACACTGCCTTCATCCCATTTACAAAATCTGATGGATCGATTGTGGTTGCCTGGAGCCTCGACTCCACTTGGAGGAGAATCTGGTGATCAGTTAGTCATGTCTGCCAGGAATGGCAGGGGGTGGTGTGGAGTGTATAAGAACTTTGGACAGTGTGTCTTTATTACCAGGACCTGAAAATGTGCCTTCAATCTGTTTATTTTATGACCATCAGTGTCGACAGATTGAGTAGAATATCCTAATATCTAGTGGAAAAAAAGAAAAGAACTGACATGAATTCAAATATCAATTTTTTTAAAAATGGAGATGTCTTATATAATGACATTTGGCTAAATGTAAAAACAGCAACAGTCGCTAATACCTATTGAGTGATGAGGACATGCCAGGAACTGTTCTAGATGAGTTCCTGTGTCTGTCCATTATGTTATATATAATCAAAGGTATTGATTGTCTCGAGTATTTTCTAAAACATGAGAGACAGAAAACGTTCAAGGGAGGTTCTTGCAAAATAAAAAAGAGAGAAACCCTCTTATATCATTATACGAAGTATAGTTTTTATACTCAAAACAAGTCACTGAGAATCTTTAAGGAAGGTAATAGCTGTAATCATATATTTTTTAGAAAGTTTAAAGGGAATTCCAATTAAAAATGAGTCAGTAGATTTACACACAGATGAACCCTCATTGCTGCAAATGTGCAGTCCTGATAGATAAATTATATAAAGGGAAAGTGAAGAGGAATAGGCATGCTATTTTTTTTTAATTTTTTCAATTTATTTATTTTCAGAAAAACAGTATTCATTATTTTTTCACCACACCCAGTGCTCCATGCAATCCGTGCCCTCTATAATACCCACCACCTGGTACCCCAACCTCCTACACCCCGCCACTTCAAACCCCTCAGATTGATTTTAAGAGTCCATAGTCTCTCATGATTCACCTCCCCTTCCAATTTACCCCAACTCCCTTCTCCTCTCTAACAACCCTTGTCCTCCATCATATTTGTTATGCTCCACAAATAAGTGAAACCATATGATAATTGACTCTCTCTGCTTGACTTATTTCACTCAGCATAATCTCTTTCAGTCCCGTCCATGTTGCTACAAAAGTTGGGTATTCATCCTTTCTGATGGTGGCATAATATTCCACAGTGTATATGGACCACATCTTCCTTATCCATTCGTCCGTTGAAGGGCATCTTGGTTCTTTCCATAGTTTGGTGACCGTGGCCATTGCTGCTACAAACATTGGGGTACAATAGGCATGCTCTTAAACAAAATCCACCATGCCATGGGCAGGGGGGAGCAAAGCAGAGAGTGAAGCCAAAGTCATGGGGCCAGTGTTCCCAGGCTGTTCACAGGTTCCCCCACATGGGGAGCAGGGACCATGTGTTTTACAAGACTTGACACCAGGGCTGAAGGTGAGACTGTTCACCCCTGAAACGAGGCAGAGGGGCTGTTTTCAATGATACCTGAGCCTCTGACTTGTATGGAACAAGAGACATGGGGAGCAGGGATGCAAAGATTAGGCTCATGACAAGAGCTGAATGAAGCCCATGCTGGTCTGCAGTCCCCAACCTCACAGGGGGGAAGGAGCTTCAGACCACTGCAAATTCTGGTCCTGACAGAGGGGGCTGGGAGCCTGGGGGTAACAACCCCCCACAAAAACCCAGCATATGTGTGCATATGTGCGCACACACACACATCATATCATCATACCACACACACATCATATCACACACACACACCACAGACATCATATCACACACACGTATACATGCACACATGCATATGCCATATCATCACATCACACATACACACCCCACACATAGACCACACACATATCTCTCTCACACACACACACACAGAGCATATCACCATACACACATGCACATGCCCAGACACCACACATCTCTCTCTCTCACACACACACACCCTGTATCCCCACTTCATACCACATAACACACAGTTTACAGGTTGAATATGCTTCTGCTCATAGGAGCCTACAAGTTAAATTTACCAAACCCATAAAGAAATCTCATGCTAAAAATAACAGCAAAATTAATACCAGAGAATTACCTGAGGTTGTAGAAATTGAATTTAGAGAAGGTTTTGGCAAAGATTTTAGCATTAGTATGTATAAGAACCTTAAGAAGATAAATTAAACTAAACTATCTATTAAAATAAAAAAAAATGCAACACATGAACAGGCAGATGTGAAATGAGAATAGGGTAACTTAGAAATGTCCGTTAGCGAGTGGGCACCCTGCCAGAGAGACTGGAAGAAGGCAACCCTTTTACAAAGGGAGTTTTTAAAAAATAAAAAAGTCTGTTTGCTAGATAACAACTGGATGTATGCATTTAAACTTGTCCCCTTAGTCCGCTGACCAGGAGCCCACTGTGTGCCTGGTATGGAATGCTGTGGAGGACGAACCTCTCCAGGGCTCTGCATGAGTTTTAATGTTTTCAGCTGTAATAAAGAGAAGAGCCAGTTAGAAATATCTTTAAACCATAGGAAAAGTTAGCCCACATAACAAGAAGGCCAGAGTAGGGCAGCTCCAGAGTTGATGCCTTTGGGGGCTCAGCAATGTCATCAAAGATCAGGTTGCTTCCACCTTTCTGCTCTACTATCCTCAGTGTATCCTGCCCAGAGTAACCCCCACCTTGTCACCCCAGCATAGCTGCCATTGCTCTGGGCATTCACAGGTTGGCCTCAACAAGCATACAGGACACCAGAAGGAGACAAGGGACTATTTCTTCCAGGTCTATTTATTGGCTAGACTATTTGTGGTTTACCTGGTGGATCTGGGCATGGGGCCCAGCACCCTCTGAAGACATGGAAGGTGAGCATCAGGAAGTAAGACACAGCATCAAATATTAGCACAGGACTGCTGGCTAGTAATTCCTTCATCATCTCAGATGCCACAGGTCCTCATGGCAAGATCCTGGTAATGAAGTCATTGTGGACTAATGTCTCCTCATACCCACACCACAGTAGCCAGAAGATATCGGGCAGCTGGAATATTCAGGAAAGAGTCTCAGGTGTGCAGTTTCTTCAGAGGCCCTATAAAGAAACTATTGGGGACACTCCACATCCTCAAATCTAGCAGCCCATCTCCTGGGTGATGGTTGCCTTTACAAAATGCTCCTCTGTATCTTGTGACTGGGTTTTATCTTGAATATAAATGTACTATTTTGGAATAGTTTTATTTCTGTTGTCTTTATGTTTTCTATTTGTCTCCATTTCCCCTCCACTAGTTATACAAGTTCCTGTCCTTTTGTCCTTGACCTCCTCACAAAGTCTCTGGTGTTTCACTCAGACATAGTTCAGTCTTGCTTTGAGATCTCTGGGGAGAACCTTTTCTTGTAAGAGGCAGATTTGTTCTGTTTTCATCTACTAGTATATTTATTCATATTCCTGTGATCTGTTCAAAGCCTTCCTTTGTTTCCTGTATATTTCCATATTTTCTTCTCTTCTCTGCTTTTGGAATTTCCTCTGATAATGTTAAGGTTCAGTAAGCATATGTGTGATTACTCTGGGGGTTAACTTTTTTTAATTTTTTATTTATTTTTTTAAAGATTTTATTTATTTATTTGACAGAGAGAAATCACAAGCAGATGGAGAGGCAGGCAGAGAGAGAGGAAGGCAGAGAGAGAGGAAGGGAAGCAGGCTCCCTGCTGAGCAGAGAGCCCGATGCGGGACTTGATCCCAGGACCCTGAGATCATGACCTGAGCCAAAGGCAGTGGCTTAACCCACTGAGCCACCCAGGCGCCCCTGGGGGTTAACTTTTATAAGGGGAAAAAAACCCACTTTGGAACATACAGTAAAGTGCAAAGAAGGAAATTAAAAGGTAAGACTGTTAATGGTTAACATTTACTCTGGAGGTTAACTTTTATAATGGTAAATAAAGTATATACATTTTAAGAGTATACGGTAGAATATGGACAAATAACTCTATTTCCTGATTTTTAAAATCTCTTTCTTTTGGTTCAGAATTCCAAAATGGCTTTAATGATGTGGTCTTTGACTGAAGACTATGGAAACTAACAGACTGTAAAAAACACATGATCTTGGGGGCAGACAGACTTCTCCGACAAGGCTGATGGCCAACAGCCATCTTTTGGTAGGTCTCTTCTGTGCAGTGAAGCTAATTTTTATGGTTACCTTTTGAAGCATGCATCATTTGATGTTCTTGATAATTCTGATTTCTACAGAATAGACTTGAAACTAGATGAATTAACCTTTTAAAAAAAATTAGTAGAAGCTTTTATAAAGCTCAGTAAAGACCTGCTAGCCTAAAGGAAAACACTTCAGATGAATAAAAAAACATCTTTTCTATGCCTTCATGAGAGATTACTCTTTGATTCTAAGTTAGAAAAGGGAAAATCCCTGTTTGATTTTAGAAGCCACTAGGGTGCCATTTAACCCAACAACAATTGTGTGTGAAAGACCATAAACATGAGTGTTTCAGAGAAAAAAAGTGCAGTGAAACAGCATCACGAGCAGCTCGAGAGACAAGGCAGGAAGACCATTGAAGGGACAACTTCTCAGGGCACCTGGGTGGCTCATTTGGCTGAATGTCCAACACTTGATTTCAGTTCAGGTCATGATCTAAAGGTCACGAGATCGAACCCTATGTCAGGCTCCACACTTTGCATGGAGTCTGCCTGAGATTATCTCCTTCGCTCTCTCACTACCTTTCCCTCCCATCCCATTCTCTCTGAAAAAAAAATTATATCATAGATGTTTACCTACTGTCCATAAGTAGTTATAGAAATATAAAATAGGGGCACCTGGGTGGCTCAGTGGGTTAAAGCCTCTGCCTTCAGCTCGGGTCATGGTCCAAGGGTCCTGGGATCAAGCCCTGCATAGGGCTCTCTGCTCAGCGGAAAGCCTGCTTCCTCCTCTCTCTCTCTCTCTGCCTGTCTCTCCACCTACTTGTAGTCTCTGTCTGTCAAATGGATAAATAAAATATTAAAAAAATAGAATCACGAGAGACTATGGACCCTGAAAAACAATCTGAGGGTTTGAAGGGGCGGGGGGTGGGAGGTTGGGGGATCCAGGTGCTGGGTATTGGAGAGGGCACGGATTGCATGGAGCATTGGGTGTGGTGCAAAAAACAATGAATACTGTTATGCTGAAAATAAAAAAAAAAATTTTAAAATAAAAAGAAATATAAAACTGTTAAAAATTCATGCACAACCATGTCCATGAGTGTAAGCTTTAGTATCTGATATGTCATTATAACTTAGATTCAGCTAAATACACACTTTCAGAAGAAGATCTTTATTATGAATGAAAGCTGATCAAAAAAGAAGGAAATATTTACCTGATGGAGAGCTATTGAATGGGCCCCCAAAATTGCGCCCCAATCAAATAGAGAAAAGGAAACTTGAATTTTGAAAGAGTATCATTTCCAAATTCTGTGAGGAAGTAGGCCTTTTTCTTATTTTCTGGAATGTAAATCACATTCTGTAGGGCACAGTACAACCACTGCATAGAGAGTGCATGGTTTTCTATAAACAGAAAACATGTGTTCCATATTCCTCATAATTTAACTGAGAGGACGAATTTACAAAGTGATGATCTGCTTTTGTGCTGCAATTTAACTCTTGGAAAGACCACTGCACTTCAAGTGCATTCGGTTTTGATGGCATAGGTTAAAAATTGCAGCTAATGAAGAAGCATTGATAACATGGACCTTTGGGTCAGTAGACCCATCAAACAGGTCTTGCATTTACTCGAGATTCTCTAGGTCTCCCCAGACTGCTTTTCCCTTGGCCACAAGCTTCTCTGTCTTCTGGACATGCTTTTGATTCTGCATGCTTTGCCATGAGCACAAATATAAGTACAGGCCAATTTTTGTCCCTATTCTACAGAAATTTGTAGGATAGATAAAATGTGCACCAAAATAATTATAATAGTAGGAGGGATTTCCTATGAGCCACAAGAGTGCTATTACTCTAATGGCAAACAGCAGCCCCCTCAAAGATATTCACACTCTGATCCTCAGAACCCTGAGCGTCTGTTACCACACGTGGCAATGGGATTGCAGCTTCAATTAAGAATTTTTAGAGGAGCGGATTATACTGGATTGTTTGGGTGGGTTCAATGTAATCACAAGGGCCATTACAAGTGAAAAGGAGAGGAATAGTCAGGCATCAGAGTCAGAGAGATACTATGTTGTGTCTTTGGATGTGGAAGAAGGGGCCACAAGACAAGAAATTCCAATACATCTATGAATTGTAAATGTCAAATAAACAGATTTTCCTCTGGAGCATCCAGAAGGAAAATGGCCCTGCTAACACCTTAACTGTAGTCTAGGAAGAACTGTGTGGACCACTGACTAAAGAGAATGAATCTCTGTGAATTGTTTGAATCCATTGCCTGTGATAACTTGTTACAACAGCAGATAGGAAACACACAAGTGAAGGAAGTGCAAAGAAGGGATCACATTTTCAGCCGGAGCAATAGAGGATATTTTACTGAAGGAAGAAACATTTGTTGACCTTGGGTGGGACTGTGACCTTCAAGTGAGGTAGTGCCATGAACCAACGGGCAGAGCAGTGGCTGTGAGGCATGTGTTGAGGTTCTTGTGAATGGTTGCATTGGCCAACCTGGGGACGTGGGAAGAGGAGCTTGGTGACAGGACTGGTCAGGGATGGCAGGACCTGGAATTGGGAAGCTGGGCTCGAGGTGGAGTTACCCTGGAAGAGTCCAAGCTCAAGATGACCTAGTGTATTTGGGAAACACATCTGCAATCGTGTCTAGTGGGAGAGGGGAGGGGGAAGAGCATTTAAGAGGAGGAAGAGATGTGGCCATGGGCACTGAAAGGTGGGGTGGATGAAAAACTGGAGGCCTGATAATGTGTAATTGTTCATTTACTCATTACAGAGAAATCTTCTCCAATGAAGACATACAAATGGCTATCAGACACATGATAAAATGTTCATCATCACTAGCCATCAGGGAGATTCAAAATAAAACTACATTGAGAAATCTGTCCCAAGTGTTTTCTGATAGTGTCTCTCTGACTGTCATACCTAGCCATCCCTCCTCCCCTTTTCACTTATGATAACCCTTGTCTAGATTCAGATCTGGGCACCTATCAGAAGCTGACACATTACAGCATGGGGAGAGGGAGACATATCAGCTAAATATTCCCACACATCCAGGTAAAGTCACCATAATAAGAAATGTCAGAAAGCGGGGGGGGGGGGGGATGTCCTCGTGCTGCACTTTACAACGGTGACAAGGTGAGTTCACTTTTCCGTGAGATCTTCAATCATTGGCGAGTGATTAAAAAAATAAAAAACCAACAAACCAGAGATCAAGGCCCAAATGATGCCATCTTGAGAATTTGGATTTGTCCTTATTAAAATGTCTTTTGGGAGCTTTCAAATGCTCCCATCCCCTCTTTCCAGGTACCAGGAGCCATATTGCAGAGCTGTGGCTGTCTGCCTGGTAACCCACTCTGAGATCTGGGGTGAAGCTGAGGGTCTTCCTGCCTCAGGGCCCAGATGGGGAGCATGAAGCCCTGCTTTCTTCATTTGAACCTTCCTTAATGAAGCTTCTAGGGAATGCTCCTTCCAGAAAGGCTCAGAAACAACTAAAAGTAGACCACATGGGCCCCGGTCCTGCCCATCCTACCTTAAAGAGCGTACCTTGAGTCCCCTCTTCCCAGGTGGAAAGGTAACTGCAATTGACTAATCGCCCTCAGGTAAAGAAAAATGCATAAATGTCAAGGAGACAGTAAGAAGCATATCTTGTAAGAATGTTTCCATGATTTTCAGGAATTTATTCTTCAAGTCATTGTCCATTATGCTCTCATTTTCTACTGTTGCATTCTATACAGATCCTTCCCTTCAAATTTAAGACAAAGAAAGCCCTTATCTCAGTTAATGTATTTTTTTGTGGTTTTTCATTTCTAAGATAATTATTTCTAACTTTTTTCTATGTATACTTTACATTGTTAAGGAGGATGAAGGTTGCAGGATTTTATGATAAAGTGTAGCACATTTTCTGCCTTGTATGAGAAGACCCAAATCTCCACTGTGCTCATGTCCTGTTGTGCCCACCCACATGGGTTGTCAGAGGGACGACTGTCTTCTGGAGAGAATCGGTTTGGAAAAACAGTTCTTTTGGAGATGACTTCCACAGCTGAAAACAAATAGGGAAATCTACTTTTCAGTATGAAAGAAGAGTTCAGAATGGAGACAAGTGCCTCAACTCCAGGGAACAGGGTATTTCGAGGGAAACCCCTCAGAAAATGGTAAATCTTATAGAGGAGTTTCAGTTAGTGTAAATGGATGAGACTTCTGGGATTACGGGATTTGCCAGAGCTCGCAAACTTAAAAGTACTGAGTCATCACACACACAGAACGAGGAATGATGCCATTTGTCAGCAGAGACACATAAGGAACGGCAGCAAAAATGCTTCCGAAAAGCCCCCCCATTTGAGAGAAGACAAAGTTGTGCCTGGAAATCAAGCCTTTTGGGATGAGGTTGGTGATGCTTGGGCACACTGGCTCTCACAGACACAAAGCCCTGTCATGGGTTTGGGGGCTTTCAGAGAAGCCCAGGCACCCATTAGCTGTGTGGTTCATCTATTCTTGGGGCTTCAGGTACCTGGTCTATAAAATTAGGTTGTCACGTACAGACAAAAGGTTGATAACCAGCGTCTACAAAGAACTCCTCAAACTCAACACACACAAAACAAATAATCATATCAAAGAATGGGCAGAAGACATGAACAGACACTTCTCCAATGAAGACATACAAATGACTATCAGACACATGAAAAAATGTTCATCATCACTAGCCATCAGGGAGATTCAAATTAAAACCACATTAAGATATCAACTTATACCAGTTAGAATGGCCAAAATTAGCAAGACAAAAAACAATACGTGTTGGAGGGGATGTGGAGAAAGGGGAGCCCTCTTCCACTGTTGGTGGGAATGCAAGTTGGTGCAGCCTCTTTGGAGAACAGTGTGGAGATAACTCGAGAAATTAAAAATAGAACTTCCCTATGACCCTGCAATTGCACAAGTGGGTATACCCCAAAGATACAGATGTCGGGAAAAGAAGGGCTATCTGTACCCCAATGTTTATAGCAGCAATGGCCACGGTCGCCAAACTGTGGAAAGAACCAAGATGCCCTTCAATGGACGAATGGATAAGGAAGATGTGGTCCATATACACTATGGAGTATTATGCCTCCATCAGAAAAGATGAATACCCAACTTTTGTAGCAACATGGACGGGACTGAAAGAGATTATGCTGAGTGAAATAAGTCAAGCAGAGAGAGTCAATTATCATACGGTTTCACTTATTTGTGGAGCATAACAAATAGCATGGAGGACATGGGGAGTTAGAGAAGAGAAGGGAGTTGGTGTAAATTGGAAGGGGAGGTGAACCATGAGAGACTATGGACTCTGAAAAACAATCTGAGGGGTTTTAAGCAGCGGGGGGGGGTGGGAGGTTGGGGGAACCAGGTGGCGGGTATTAGAGAGGGCACGGATTGCATGGAGCACTGGGTGTGGTGCAAAAATAATGAATATTGTTATGCTGAAAATAAATAAAAAATAAATTAAAAAAATAAAAGTTAAAAAATTAGGTTGTCACATGACCTTTAGCTAACGTTGCCTCCAGCCATGCTCCTTCTCTCCTCCTGCATCCCCATCTACCTTCTCCTGCATTAGAGGAGTCTGTACCCAGTGTCCTCCCCAGTAGCTGCCCTGACCTGCAGAGAGGGACTCATGGGAGCATGGGTGCATTAAAGAGTTAAACCCCACTCTTTGTGAGCCCCGGCTCTCTCTGTTCTGGACCAGTGTCTCTGAGCAACGTTTGTTTCTTTCCCACAAGACACACAGGTTTCCTCCCTCCCTTTGATTACCCCAATTGCCTCCTCTACTCCTGAGAACATGAGTTTCAGACTTCACTCTCTCCTGTTTCTTTTCCCCTGGAGTGACACGTGGCCATCAATGTCCTAGAAATACAGAGTTGGTACGATGTCAGACTGCTGCTGGCATCTCAGGCACTCAGCAGTGCTAAGTGGGAAGATGTGTTGCTGAGCCTATACATACTTTCTCCCACCACAGCCCTTTCTTCATGGACCCTTTGAACAATGGCTGTGGTGGCTAGGGTCCACAGAACAAGTCATCCTATGTACTCACTGATTAAACGGCTCCTGTGCTGAGCATTCTCATGGACATAAATGTCTCCCCAATTTTTAGCCATCCAGAGAATTCCATCCATAGACCTTTCCCCAGTTTCCCTTGCCACCAATTTTCCAAATGTGCTCAAGTCCTTGACCATGCAGCCAAAGTGTGGACAGCAGCCCAAGAACTGGTATAGAATTCCCTGTCTTGCTGTTTTCCATTTCAGGAAAGGGAATTCCTAGGCATGCTGCTTGATGTTCTGTGCCCTGGGAGTATTTTCCTTCGTGGACGTCTTGGACAAGGGCACAGGGAGGCGACCTTCCACTTCCAGGTGGTGCCTGAGTACAAACCAGGAGCATCTCTGAACCAGGTCCAATTTTTCTCTTCTTCTGTCACCTGACCACAGGTAACTCTCCATGAGAAGGCTATAGACACATAATGGGAAGGAAGGCAGCGGGTCAAGAGTGGGGAACCATGCACCCTTGGACAGCTTATTTGTGTAAATTACATGCCCAGGACTGCCTGGGCCCAGCCATGTTTATAGCAGTCCTGCTGCACGATGGAACGCTGCTTGAAATGTTTTACTTTGTGGCATGGTGGGTCAGATGACACCCACTGATGGCTGAGTGTCACCGTGTGTCATGCTCAGGTCACCTGTTAAGTCAGTAGCCCAAGATTAAGTAACTCTCCTAAGGCCCTCTAATGGGCCTTCAGCTGTTTCTCAAAAGGAACAATTATCCAAAGATGATGGTGGGGCTTGGTCCCCAAACTTTAAGGTCCTGCACGCAGGTCACCTATGAGAATTGGCCAAAACTCCAAATAGCTATCCTATCTGCACTCGGACCGAGTGGCCGAGCAGCTTGCAGAGCAGCCTAGACCTGATGCAGAGCCTTCTGTC
Organism: Mustela nivalis; assembly: GCF_964662115.1. Classification (NCBI taxonomy): domain Eukaryota; kingdom Metazoa; phylum Chordata; class Mammalia; order Carnivora; family Mustelidae; genus Mustela; species Mustela nivalis. The sequence goes on along the minus strand of NC_139021.1, from coordinate 94,448,846 downwards.
ATTCTGGGTTTTCACTCAAAATCAGCAGTTTTTTTGGTCACTCAATAAATGAATTGGAGTCCCACATCTAAATGAAGACTGTTTTGCCTCCAAAAGTCAAAGGAGGTCATGGGCATCATATCTCATTCATGGCTGTTGGAGAGGTCAGATACAATAAGTGACAAATTAGAAGGGACATCTCATCATGCTCCACAGGATGGGACCCTAGAAATTTCACCGAGGTCAAGGCCTCTGAAATTGTCTGATGTACTTCCCATCCTCTGTTGTACTAACATCTTCCCAATAACTCTACAGTGGTTGCAGCTTCTTGTTCACAAGGTCCAGTCATCAATGTCATGGGCTCATGTGAGCATGGTCTCTTGTGTGGAAGGGAAAGGCAGTCAAGATCACTGTGAATTAAACCATGGCACAGGGCTGGAGAGTTGATACACCTCTGTAGGACAAAACAAGGTATTGTTGGCCTGGCCAGCTGAAAGCAAACTGCTTCTGGTGGTTTTTACAAACAGGTTGGAGGAGAGAGCATTTTTTAGGGTGATAGCTGTAGACTCGATTGTGGGGGACATGTTAATTTGTTCAAGCAATGAGGCTACATCTGGTGCAGGAGGGCAGAGTCACCATCTGGGTAAAGTTATGAGAAGCCATAGTCATTATTCAGGATCCATCTGTTTTCTGCACAGACTTAATATGCAAGCCAGATAGAGAGGGGTTGGCCGTCACCACCCTGCACCCCTCAAGTCCTTGGTGGTGGTGTTCATGTCTGCAGTCCCTCTAGAAATGTGCCCTAACTTACAGTTTTCCACTAGAGACAGTTCTAGTGGCTTCCACTTGGCTTTCTCACCATAATAGCACTTATTAATAGGCCATGAAATCAACACAGGGCTGCTGCTGGCTGCTGGGAAGGTCTTCCCAACTATGTAGTCCAGACCTGCGAAATAACTACAGGACAAACTTAGGGATCCACTGGGTCAAATATGAGATCAGCCTTCGACTGTCTGATTTCCATATGCTCTTACTCTTATAGGACAACTGGGATGTTTCACGTCTCCTGAAGTTCTTGTCAATTCAGAGCCTGTGTTCATAGTCTCTGAAAAGTCTGATTATTTTCTTTTTTGTAATGCACAGTAACCCTGCAGAGGGCCAGAGGTTCCTTTGGGGAAGTCTGGGTGAAGCATTAATAGTAAAAATTTTTGGCATTATTTGCGACAACATGGATGGAACTAGAGCGTATCATGCTTAGCGAAATAAGTCAAGCAGAGAAAGACAACTATCATATGATCTCCCTGATATGAGGAAGTGGTGATGCAACATGGAGGCTTAAGTGGGTAGGAGAAGAATAAATGAAACAAGATGGGATTGGGAGGGAGACAAACCATAAGTGACTCTTAATCTCACAAAACAAACTGAGGGTTGCTGGGGGGAGGGGGTTTGGGAGAAGGGGGTGGGATTATGGACATTGGGGAGGGTATGTGCTTTGGTGAGTGCTGTGAAGTGTGTAAACCTGGTGATTCACAGACCTGTACCCCTGGGGATAAAAATATATGTTTATTAAAAAAAAAAAATTTTTTGGCATTGTAGCAGAGTCACCCCTCTTGGCTTTCCATCCACTCAAGGTGTCTTAGGTTTGCGAACTGGCTCAAGACTGAGGAGCCATCGTTCTCTGTTTCCAGGACTCAAGTTAAGGTCTGTTCACTCGACTAACATTGCTCACATAGGTCGAGTATTGGACATCCCATTTCTTTCCTTTCTAGAATGCAGGGATCAAGTGCCAATTACTCTGTTGGCTCTGCTCTCCACGATGGCCTCAGGTCCACACAGCTTTGGCTGTGGGGTGCTACCCCTGGCTCATGCCACCCCCGATCCAACCAATTCTACTGCATGCCAGTTTCCTTGTTATAGCCACAGTTCCTTCTGGAGAGTCCGGCTCATGGCAAAGAACAATCACAGAACCCCTCAAGGATGCAGCCTCCACTCACTAGTGATTTCTCACAGTCCTGGTGTAAGGTCTGGGGTCTGGTCCTTCCCAGGGTGGGTCAGAATGTCTTTGTGACAACTACACTCTACTTCCCCAGCCTGCTGCAACAGATGAAGTCTTTCTGTCCGCTGAAATCCCTATGCCAGAATTCCAGTCCCTGGTGTTATGGTCTTGGTAGGAGGTCCTTGGTGAGATGATTAAATCAGGAGGGGGCAACCATCATGGATGGGATTAAGGCTCTTTGTAAAAACACTCCAGACATCTTGGGAGAAAGCTGGCAGTCTGCAACCTGGGCCCTCGCCAGAAGTTGACCATCCTGACCTCAGACCTCCAGACCCAGTGACTGTGAGAAATAAATAAGCCTGCTGTGATTACGGCCCCCAACCATGCTGCTTTGTCCACCAGCCCAAACTGCCTACCAGACCCCCTGAGCTTTGAATCCCCCCCTTTGTAGGACACCAAGGCTGGCCTGGTGCTTTAGCTTTACTGAGCAAAAGCCACCTTTTGGGTTATGTTTCTGCCAACCAACCGTTTGGACAAACCGACCCAAAGCCACCACATTAGATGCAGACTCTCTGCTTAGTGGGTCCATCTTGGCAAATGTGTCTTGATCTGCCTTCCTGTTCCTTCTATCCTCCAGCCCCAAGGCATTTGGGATTGCTTCCTTCAGGCTCAAACTTTTGGAGGAAAGTTGGCTTTCTGTCATGTTACTTTTTAATGGGACTTAACATAGGAGGTGATTGTGATCTGTGGATTCAGCTGGGTTCAGAGGAGTCTGGTTGTTTGCTAGTGAGATCAGTACTCAGTGAGATTAGTACATCACTAATTAGCATATGCCAAATGCCTTGAGTAGCTTGGGTTACGTTCAAATACAGCTTCAAGTTTGGACGAAATGTTAATACTAATTGCCCTTTAACTCAAATATTGGTGTCAGGCTTTAAATTCCTTTATAAATTCCCCAAAATACCAATTCCCCTAAATTGGTAACCAGAAATGGATGCTGGTTTCACTTTAAATCCTAAAAACCATCTGCTCCACCCCTCTGGCTTTGCTTAACCCCTAGGAGCGGAACACTTCTCCCAGAAGTGGCCTCTGTTCGGGAGCATGGATTACGTGGCAGCCCTGCCAGGAACCGTCAGACACATCTCAATCCCATCCCATTTGAAACACAGCCAGGATCTCACTCCTGGCATTCCTGTCTGATTGTGAAGCCAGCCGGAAGCCCAGCAGAATCCCTGACAACTTTGTTTCCTGATATCCAGTCATTCTGGTCTCAACCTAAGGGTGGTTCAAATCCAGCCATTAAAGCCTTTCTCCCTGGATGTCGGCCAGATCCAAATTGCCCATTCTCTGTGAATCCTGCAGGAGACCCCTCCCTGACCCACCTACACCCACATTAGACTGATGCTATTGATTCTCCACATGGAGCATGAATAGTCTTTTCAAAATGTTCATCAAAGTTATCTATTCTTGTCATTTTTTAAAGGTTTTATTTATTTTTTTTGTGTGTGTGTGAGAGAGCATAAAAGTGGGGGAGGTCAGAAGGAGAAGCAGACTCCCCACCAAGCAGGGAGCCCAACTTATGGCTGGATCCTGGGACTCCAGGATCATGACCTGAGCAGAAGGCAGATACTTAACCAATGAGCCACCCCAGGGCCCTTCTTAATACATTTTAATGGCTATCCATTAAACTGTTCCTGGGCTAAGGAAAAGGACCCTTAATGAAGCCTTAGTAAGTCTTGAGGGTAAGATACCGAACTTCACTTCTGACAACTTTCCCTAACATGTACAAGTGTGTGCACATCTCTCTCTACACACACACACCCCACAAACACAGAAATAGAATACACTTGATAAATGATGTATAATGCATATAATTATCTACCTCATGTAAACTTATATACACTCACATGGGTAATATATAATTACATAAATATACAATATTATAATTTTATGATTATATGTATAATATATGTTTAATGCAGAAATATATATAATATATCATGCATAATAACCACATATACCTATACTACAAAAAAATTAAACATTGTTAATTATTAATGTAGTAATTCATGTCTAAGGCATTATTAAAATCCATCATTTGCTTCCTGGCCAAACTACGGATTATAAAGACTTGAGATATGCTCTGCTTCTTCTGCTCCAAACGATTGGTCTGAGAGGTGTGCTTCCCTCAGTTTTTGGGACTGAGACTTATTATTTAGTAAACTGGGATTTATGACAAGGCTGTGTCCCTTCAGAGAGAAGTCATCTGCTCTCCTCCGTGGTAACCGTGAAGATCACACTTTCATTGAAGTAGAGTTCAGATAACATGTAATTTATTATTTTAAAGTCTACAACTTACTGGGATTTAGTTTAGTCACAATCTTGTGCAACAGTTACCTTTGTGTGGAGCCAAAATAATTTTGCTGCCCCCAAAGGAGATCCCAAACCCTTAGGCAGTTACTCCCTTTTCCCTCACCCCCATCTCCCCCTGGCAAGCATGGACCTGCTTCCTGTCTCTGTGGATTCACCAGCTTTAACTATTTCTTATAAATAGAAACACATAATATGTGACCCTTCACATCTGCCTTCTTGTGGTGATCACGACATGTTTGAGAGCCATCCACACTGGAGCACTTATTTTACTGTTTTTTTTTTTTTTTTTTAAATGGCCAAATAGTAGTCTGTTGTGTGGATAGACCACATTTTTTGTTTATCCATGTCCTGAACATAGGAACTGTGGGAGCTCTTATTTTTACCTCATTCCACTTATGCACCAGTCTCTCCTGGGCCATAGGACATGTCCAAATTATCGCTTCCTAATTAAAAAAAAATTCCATTAGTTGGATGGAGTAAGTTAGTCACCTTTCTCTGCACAGAGGCCCACAAACACCGTCCTCATAGTGCTACCCACCCTTACCCTGTTTCTGTTCCCTTCTGCACAACACACTCCTCTTAGTATGTTTGTGTGTGTCCCTAAAGATGCTGCAGCTGTGTACAACATGGGGGCTCTGAGCATGTGCTTTTCCTTTTCCAGTTCTGCTCCAAAAATCTTATTCTCTGCTTTCTCCCTTCTCAGTGCACTCTGGGTCTACTTATGTTGTTGTTGGTCCTTCTTCCCACTTGGGGCTTTTCCGCTGCTGCAGGTTCTGTAGCAAGCACTGAGTGCTTCTGTCTCATCAGTTCACCAACAAAAAAAAAAGTAGGTTCTTTCTAATTCCCTGCCACAACACACCGAGCCTGTTTCTGTGTCTCCCTATGGACGAATTTAAGCATATCTCTAGATAGAGGCCCAGGAATGAGATAACTGGTCACAGGACACACTTTTTGTCACTGAATGCTCCCTGGACTCCTTTCCAGAATGCTCTGTGATTTGTACTCCCACAGAAGGGCTCAAAAGGCTGTTTCCTCCCACCTAGGCTGACATATGTTATTATAACCCCCTTATTAGTCACTTCGTTGTATGTGAAGTGTATCTCATTATTTCAACATACATTTCCTGGCTTACTCGTGGATAGAACATCTTTTCGCCAAATGGATTTTTAGTGTTCTTCTCTGGAAATTGCCCATCATTTGTGGATTTTGTGTCTTTTGTGGATTTTTTAAGATTGGGACCCCTTAGCTTTGTTGTTGCTCTCATCCTCGTAGCTCATTTGTAATAATTTTTGGATATAGGATGCCTGGGGGGGCTCAGTCAATGGAGCTCCTACCTTTGGCTCAGGTCACAATCCCAGAGTCCTGGGATCAAGCCCTGCATTGGGGTTCCCTGATCAGTGAGAAGCCTGCTTCTCCCACTTCTTCTGACCCTCCCCCTGCTTGTGCTCAAGCTCTCTCTTTCTCTCTGTCAGATAAATAAAATCTTTAAAAAAAAGAATTTTGGGATATGGTAGACTTTGATTTATTGTATTTTAGATATGTCTCAAAAATAAAGTCTGTTTTATGTATGTAGTACCTTGCGTGAAGTCTCTCTTAACACTCTGTGGGTGTTTATTGTTGATTAGAAGTGCTTAATTGTCTTGAATGTTTTTATTGTGTTTCTGATGTTTTTCCTACCCCTTGGTTAGTTTTACATTCTCTTCTTTCTTCTTTTGATCTTTAATCTATTTGGAGTCCAACTCTCTATCCAACAGCTGAATTAATAAATAAACAATGGAAGGAGAAAATCACCCTTACAGAAAAATTCCAATTAATGAATGTAGACCAAATGAGGGGAATAGAAAATCACCATTAGCACATCACAGCGATTGCTGTGGCAATATTGCTGCTGGCAATATCCATGAACAAATGCCAAATATTGATTAATTACTATGTTGGTTTTAACATATGTCCACAAATTATTTGATATTCCTCTTTCCGGGAGGTGAAGCTTGATTTCCTTTCTGCTGAGTGTGGGCTACAATTAATGACTCATTTCTAATAAATAGTGAACAGAAAGGGAAAAATATTAACTCTAGTGGAGAAACAGGTGGGCACCAAATTGTTGAAGGTTCATGTGACCAGAAATAAGTCATGTGACTGAGCTAATGGAAGGACTCAGGCTTATCACCCCTGTGGCATCCTTCTAAAAATCTGTGCCTCCCAGATCTTCCCAGAAACCCCATCTGATTATGGGAGGACCCTGGACACACCCAAACCCCAGGACCCTTTATGAAAAACTTGACCTGGACTCTTCAAAACATCGGGACCAGCAAGGACAGATTGAGCTGCTGTCTCTTCGGAGAAGACCTGAGACTACATACCGTGCAAAATCGTAGGACACAAGGGGAAAAATCAGTTAAATTCCAGTCAAGTCTTCAGCTTGGATGATAATAATATGTCAATATTAATTTCTTAGAATTGGTAAATGTACAATGATTATATTAGGTAACATTATGGGGAAACTGGGTGAAGGCTCTATGGGAACTCTGTGCTCTTTGCAACTTTTCTGCCAAACTAAATAAAAAGTAAAATTCATTTCAAAATAAAAATTAAAAAAAAAAACACAAACACTTTACAGATGACATGATAAACTAGAGGAAATGATTTTTCATAGTAATGTGGTGTGGAATGTATATTTATGACTGACAAATTTGACTACATAATAATCTTTCAATAAAAATAGCAGAGCAAAAAAAAATACTCTAATTAAAACTAACAGTTAAAGAACAAAGTGGGGGTACTACAAGACCACACGTAGAAAGGGATCTTGGATGCAGAGTACACTGGGCATGAGGCAAACCCACAGGTAAAGAGGTACTTCCAGTGACTTTGAACCAATTTTACTTCAAAGCCACTGTAAGTGTATCTCTGCTTTACACTGTCCCTGGGTGCTGTGCCGGGTATCCCTGAGCACTGCACAGGGTGAAGATCTCCGATGTATGAGGACGTTCTTTGGGTGACATCCAGTCACAACACCTGTGTACTATTTCCTTACTAATCCATTCCTTAAAAATCCAAGTGAAATACATCTCTTCGGTGCTCAAGCAGCCTCTGCCCACAGTCTTCAATTCAAAGCCTCATGTGGTAACTTATTCACTTATGTCCTTGCTGTGAATCTCTTCAGTCCATCCAAAGCATTGCTCAACAAGTAAACATACAACATTTTGCCCTACAACATGGCTTGATCAACTTACTGCCCTTGTCCAAGCGTTGGAACACTTTCTGCTGTGGACAAGGCCACTTCAATGCTGGCCTCCAGGGTCCAGCCTGGTTTGCAAGGTCACCTAAGGGACCCACAGTAGGGAGGAAAGGGGCACACTTATCTCAGACTTGTATGCAATTGTTAAATACTCTCACCCTCTGCTTTTTAATTCCTAAACAAAGGTTTGAAAGGATTTTCTAAAGAGACCACGTCCAAAGGAATTTAAGACTCCCCTGGCTGAGTCTACTCATTACTCCCATTAAAACTGGTCTGGTAAGTAGGACTTCAGGCAGTTACAAGTGTGGGTGCCTGAGGGCAAGTGAGGACCCCAGCAGAAGCCCTTGAGCTGCAGCATGAACTTGAGCTTGAGAAACAGACAAGCACAGGAGGGCATCCTAGGAACCTGTTGTCAGCAGATGCATAAAGTCAGAACAGCTAGCAAAGACCTGGAACATGAAAGTTCTTTTACATGATGCCCAATATCATAGACATTCCCAATGCACTGGGAGTGTTAGACAAGGAGAGTCACCAAAATAGGGGCAGAGCAAAAAGTGCAGTGAAATGCAGGGAATCATGTGATCCCCTTTAAGTAGGGAGCAACACAACTGCTTATGCATATCATTGGCCACAACTGTGACCATGCACAGAACCAGAACGGGGTATCCCTCCTCCTTCCTCCATCCCCTCTTGTCTCAGTCAGTGATTTTCAGGTTGACTCCCACAGACACTGGGGGTCCCTGTGGTTTTCCTTGGCGGTGGGATGGAATGGAGGTGATAGATGAAGGCTTGAGCAGAACCCCGACATTTCACGAGTGATTCCGTCAGAGAAATGCCTTGTTCATCTCTTGCTGTCCTGAGCTTTGGGTAGGGTTGCTTCCCAAAACCAGAGACGGAATCTCCTGCGCAGGCTGGCCCCATTTCTGTTCTCTCATTACACAGACATGTGCTGATCCTGAGGGTGAAAACTACATATCTTGCTGTAGAGAAACTTTCCCGATTCTTCTCTGGAAGAGACTTCACTTAGGGACGAGCCAAAGTGCAAACCTGGAAGCAGGAGGTGAATGGAAGGATTCTAAGGGTTCTTCCCCAAATTTATGAGTGGGCAGCTTAGTGCTGGCTTCATGCTGAGGTGCTTTCCTTCCTGCACAAGTGGAATTTGTGGAGGGATTGAATTCTCCAGAATGGAGGGTAAGGACTTCATTCTCCCAAGGAGCTTGAGCGATTATGTTATTCATTTAGGACAGAGCTAATGTCCTTGGCTAAAGCTGGTGGTTTAAGACACCTCCTGGCTGATTCCCCCATTAACAGGTATCTGTGAAGAGTGAGCTTTTGTTAACAGCACCCGTTATGGTATGCACTCCATGGGTTTTAACCAACGTGCACAGTCACATACCCACCAGCAAAGCCATTTCCTTTGTCGCAAAACTTCCATCGTGCTTTGCTTCTGTCATGGAACCCTCCAGGCACCGGCAAGCCCTGACAGTAATGGATCTGTGCTCCATCCCTTCTGCTTCCCCTTTCCAGGATGTTGCAGATGGACTCAGAGACTGGAGATCATTTCAGGCCGGGCTTCTTCACAGTGAAATGCATTGCTGAGTCATCCACATTTTTGCCTGGGTCAGGTGTTCCTTCTGTTAATGAGTCATGTTCCATTGTATGGATGCAGCACAGTTTGTGAACTCACTCCCCTGCTGAAGGACTTCTGGACAGCGTTCGCTGTTTCAGGATTAGGACAGAAGCTGTATTTACAACCCTGGACATTGGTGACCTTTATTAACTTACAAAATGAAGCCAGTAAAGGAGTTTATGTATCTCCATGCACCCCACTTTCCCAACTGGCCTTCCTGGTCACCAGTGGTCTTTGATGGAAGGAAGATATAGGGAAATGTGATTTGACACTACTTGCTTTCTGACCCCTGAGGGAAAGACCAAATAGTCCTGGAAAGCCTGAGGGAAAGAGAGAAAGGGGGAGAGAGAGAGAGTAAGAGAGAGAGGGGTGAGGTGGCAAAACCATTCCCTGCTCAATGCAGTGGGAGCTATAGCAAAATGTGAAGGTTGAATTCTCTTTCATGAAGGGAAGAAAAGTGCTCAGAGCGTAGAGACACAGAAAATTCAGACCTTGAAGTCATCTAGTCAGTTGGACTCTGCTGTGCTTCTCCCTTCTGGAATACCTGCCATCAAAGAAAAAAAAAAAAAAACTTCCTAGATGCAGGGTAATGAGATATGCAATGTTGAAGAAGTGATATAGGTAAAAAAGCAATAATGTAAGACAACAGAGGATGATTGCATATAGGACCTTGAATGGGAAAATGATCCAAGCGCTCAACTCATTTATTCTGATGTAATTTAATGAAGGCATGAAAAGTCTTTGGAAAGTTCTAGTGAGCCGAGATACTGCAAATTAAATATAAAGTGGAAATGCTAGCACATTTCTCCACAGGAGACTGGATGTTTGATTTTGAAAATTAAAAAAGACTACTTCTGCCTAAACTAGACACTTGGTCTTGTTCCACCTCCTGGGTGTGGCATCCACTCCCTGGAATGTGACCCAAATGACATCTCTTCTTCCTCCAGCGCTCCTGGCTGAGGCTGCTGGCCAAGCCTCCTGGTTCCCTGGGTTTAATCCCCAGGCCGCTTTTGCCCTCTCTCCTCTGGTGTCCTGCCTTTTGTTTCTTACCCACATCCCACGGCACCTCGGTCCTTACCACACTGTACTGTGAGATGTGTGAGCCATGGTTCTGCTATGTCTCCTTTCAATCTGAAAGCCTCCCCTGGCTCCCTGTTACCTAGATGATGAAGCCAAACGTCTCTTGGCCCTTGGCCATACAGACACACAGCGAAAGGCTCACTGAAATTGTTCTGTAATACCGGATTGCTTCTTGATAATCTCATGCAAGAGCACGTTCTGTGTTACAGGCTCAGCTTCCTTGTCCAGGCCTGTCCGCCTGGTGGCTGGATCTCCTCTCCTTGCCTGTCCTTATTCTCCACGAGGACCCCTTAGAACTCTCAGCATGTATGCCTCATTGCTGCCTGGACGGGAGGGCTTGTAAGACCTGGAGGAGCACAAGATGATCAACATAGTCTGAAATAAAGCATGGACTGTGTGGTGTTCAGAGACCAGGTGTCCCAGCAGATGGCGGGCCATTGTCCTCCCTTCCCCATCCCAATCAGATGACCGGGCCACTGTGGACAGGCTGCCAGGTTGCAATGCTCCATCTGGAATGCTACCACCCCAGGCAATCCCTTCCTAGCTGTCAGAGCACCTTCCCCAAGCTGTTTTCACTAACAACGCCTTGGACACCAAAGGTCATGGGCTTTTTGTACACCAGGAACCCAGGCTCTGACACCAGGTAGGTGTGGAACAATTCAGACCCATTCTGATGTGAACTAACCCTGAGCTGGGGCAGACCTCCCAGTCCCACCAGACTATCCCCCACTTCAGAAACCAGTCACAAGTCCTGGGCCACTTGCACTTCTGGTGGACCAGCTTTAGCCTAAACATTCTAGGACCTGCTTTTCAGATTTGAGAATTTGCTAGAATGGCTCACAGAACTCAGGAAAGGGCTCTGCTCACTACTGTCAGTTTATTGTAAAGGCTCCAACTCGAGAATAGCCAGGTGGATGAGAGGCACAGGGCGAGCCATGTGGAGAGGGACAGGGCATTGCCACACTCTCTTGGGGGACACCAACCTCCATCATCTCCATGCCTTCACCAACCCAGAAGGTCTTTTTGGAATTTTCAGGGAGGTTTCATTACATAGGCACAGTTGATTAATTTGCTGGTCATGGGTGATTGACTCAACCTCTAGCCTCTCTCCCCTCCCAGGAAGTCAGGAAGGGGGGCAGAAAATCCCAGCCCTTTAGCGACATGGGTGATCTCCAGGCTGTCATCCTCCATCCTGGGGCCACCAGCCATGTCACTGGAAAGCAGAAGCTACTCTCATTACTCTGATGATTCCAAGGGTCTTCTGAGCCCTGTGCTAAAACACAGGGACAAAGGCCTAATACATGTTCCACATGTTCTCATGGTTTCTTGGCTCAAACCATCCCATGGTGCCCCCTCTACTCAGAGTAAAGGCAAACGTTGCCCAGTGGCCTGCAAGGTGCAGCATGACCTAGCTCCGCTCAGATCTCATCTCCCACCATCTTCCCCAGTCTCACTCTTTATCCACTGCCAGTTGCTGCTGATCACACATAGCTGACATTCCCTGCCTTTGGGCCTTTGCACCTGCTCTCCCTTTGCCAGAAGTAGGCTTCCCAGTTGTGTGAGCAGCTGCCTCCCTCACCACCCAGGACCTCAGCTCGAGCATCCCCTTTCGAGAAGGCTTCCTTGGAAGGAGACAGCAGCCTTCTCCTGGGCACTCTCTTCCCTCTCCTCTATGTTTCTCCCTGCTGCTCACCATTTATGACACTCTGAGTCCCCTTGCTATCCATTGCCTGTCTCGCCTCTGCTCCCAGCATTGAGAGCCCGGAGAAGCCCCCTCTGCTTGTCTCTGGGTCTCCCATGCTCTTGCATGTAGTGGTTCTTTCCACTTCTGTTGGCCGGAGAGTGTTACCCCTCAACCACCACCGTTTGCTGGGTGGGTGTCTGTGAGCATCTGTGCTGCAAAGAAGGCAGGAGGGAAGGAGCGAGGCTGCCTGGGCTCAGCCCATCATGACCAAGTGAAAGCCGGCTGATACCCAGTGATGTGGGGTGGGCCTGAGAGAGGAACCCCAGGTCTTCTGGCTCCCAGTCCCATTCAGTGGACTCCACCATGGTCAAGGTACCAGCACCGGCCACGCTCAGGACTGAAACTTGGACCCCATCCTCAGACTCCAGATTCAACCTGGTAGGTTTTCCCGAGTCAGTATTCATGTCCTGAACTGAGTATGTCTTACTTGTCAGTGGGGACAGACACGTCAGCCACCCCTCACAGGGGCCAGGCCTGCAGACGGTTCTGGCCCAAAAACAGTGGATGGAAAGGGTGCTGGTGTCACACGAGAGCACAAAGGGTAAGGGAGCTAGTCCGTGGGGACACAGCCCATCTTTTGTGCGAGTGCTGCGATGTAGACTCAACTCGGTTCCCTCATGCCCTGTGGCTGGCTCCCTGGTTCCAGCCAGGACCGTTCTTCGGTGAGCAGGTGGCCTTGCAGCTGCTGCCGGTTCAAGTGATGAGCACGAAATATGTCGTGTACCCCTATGCTCAAGGTTTTACGATCTTTCTTGCAGTAAATACAAAGACTCCTAATTTTTTTTAGACCTCAAAACATAAGAAGTAATAATATGCCTATTCCAGTAGACAGCAAGATCTTGGTATTATTGATCCCAGTTTCTGTTATTCATGATGCTTGCTGTTAAGTTGACCAGTGGTTTACCAAGTGATGTCTATGATACATTAAGCACATGAACTATTTTAGGCCACACCATTCTTGCTCTCACACTAATAGAGAGGTCAGAGAGGTGAGCATCTCATATTTTGCTGTTAACAACCTGCTATCACCCCCTCAAATAATATGATTTTTAGTTGTCCAGCACTTTATAAAGAGAATGTCTGTCATCTTTCAAATTCATCTACAAGTGTCTACTAACCACTTTCTCCACCAGATAGTGTACTGAACAGCCCCTGGTCAGTGGTCCTTGGAGTGCTTACTCTAAGAGTGATCAATATTGACATATCTGTAGACAAATCAATTAATAAATGAATTCAAAAGGGGACAGGTTCACCCAAAATTGACTTCTGACTTATGCACCACGTATTGTTTTCTTTTTACTTCAGTGTGTTTGTGTGTGCGTGTGTGTGTGTGAGAGAGAGAGAGAGAGAGACTTTAGATCTGTTCTTCATTTAATCCACCCATATGATTCTAACTCATTAATTAAATATTAAACTTTCTAAGCTGTTATATGCCATGCACTGAATATGCATTCCCTGTAAATTTAGAATGCAAATGTAACAAGCCAGATAAATTAAGGAGTCATCACTCACATAAAATCATTTGTTTCTTTTGCTACAAAAGAAAGCAATCCTGCTTTGGGGCCTGGGAGGCTCAGTGGGTTAAGTGTCCGACTCTGGTTTCAGTTCAGGTCGTTGTTTCAGGGTGGTAAGATCAAGCCCCGAGTTGGGCTCTGTGCTCAGTGTGGTATCTGCTTGAGATTCTGCCTCTTCCTCTCCCTCTGTCCCTCCCCTACTTGCTTTCTCTCCCTTTATCTCAAATAAATAAATAAGGTTTAAAAAAAAGCAATTATGCTTTCTTCACACCTCATCAGAAGATACTAATAACTGAGTAACTTGTAACCAGGAACATCTCGGACCAAAAAGCTAAGAGGAAGCCAATGCGGGCAGACTGGTGAAATGATGCCCCCATGCCTGGGACAGAGGTTCCGTCATTTGAGAAAAAATATCAGAGGTCAAGAAAGTGAAACAAAATAGACAGACACATGGGCATTTAAAATAAAAAAAAAAGGAGGACTTAGGATTAGTTTTTGATTTTTAAGAATTGGTTGCTACCAACTGTGGAGAAATGTGGATCCCTTACTTATCTACTTATTTTAATAAGAGCACAGGCTCAGGGTTTCATCCCAGAAGCAAAGCCTCAGAGAGTGGTCCAGAGGGAACCTTTTGCCCCACCCAATCCCTGTAGGCACGGAACCATCCCCCTTACAACAAAGGCATGCACTGCAGAGACTGTATTGAGAATGGCACTGGGGGGTCATGGGAACCACAAGGTCTGGCTGAAATGCCATTCCTAACAGGGGATGGCCATTCCAGGCACCCCCCTCCCCCAAATTCATGTCTGCCAGCTCCGGGCACTGGCTGAAGTACAGGGGTTGGCCAAGGCCAACAACTACCTACCTCTGGAGACAAAAGAAACCAGCAGAGCTCTGGCACTCATCCAGAGTCAGACCACGGGAGGCTTCCTGAACATGAGACACAGAGTGGTTTTCTTCAGAAGACATCTGTTGAATTTTGTGTGGAAGGAGCCTGTGATGCCAAAGCTTCTGAAAAGCAGAGTAAGATCTTCTATAGGCTCAGGGTCTTCAGGAAAGAAAGACCTGTGGCAGTAGGTGCCTGAGATAAGACCTCTACGGGGAGGAGAAAGTAGACACTGATGGTCTACACTTGACCTTAGCCTGAGGGTTTCTGCTGTATTTGGTGGGAGACCTCTGCTATGGACATTTGCATGAGATTAGAGTGACAAATTTAGAGACATTGAGTGGGGGGAGTGTTGAAGCGATTTCTTCACTGAAGACTTTTGAGAGATTTTGAAGCTGTTGTCTTTTTGGCTCAAAGGAAGGTGGAAAAAGGAAGTGGATCTTCTCAACCCAACCAGATCCACCATGGGTTCTCAACTGAAAGGACTAGAGGGGAACTGAAGGTACACTGAATCTCACTGATGGTTACCCAAACTGCCACCCAGTTCTGATCGAGTGTAACTCTGACTGGTGTAAGGCTAAATACCCATCTGAGAAAAAAAAAAAAACAAAAAAAGGAAATGTAAGATGTTCCCTGGTGCATAAAGGAAGGAGAACTCTGTCCTCCTAATGTCTCTGTATCATTTTGTTTAGGAAATTTGAAGTTCTAAGTGCTCTGTCCACCTCTACAAGGTGTGCAAAAGCTAAATTGGGACTCTTGGCATCCCAAGAATGTCCTTCTTGAAGATCTTGGAGGTATCTCTTCAAAATACAAACACCAAGGAGTATGACACCCCATCTTTCTGTTTCAGGGGGGTTCAAGTTTCAACCCTTAGCTCCAAGTGGTAACTTCCTGTTTGTGTAAAAGACACCGCAAGTTCTAATTTTCTTTTTGATAGTTAGGACAATGTACAAGGATGAGTATCCCTGGCTGTGGGAAAGGGTGGGATTCTATTCTGCCTTTGCAATATCTTTAGTGGATTGTCTAATGGTTATACAATATCAGTTTAATGCTTACTCAATAACAAAACTATTCTCTTGCTTTTTATAAAAATAAATTGGGGAAATATTTTCTGGGTTGGCAGCAGGCTTTATTTTGGTGTTTTCCCAAAACTCGATGTGGGGAACCAGCCCCCACACATCCTCTGATATAGAAGAACCCCTCCAATAGTGGGGAACATCCCTAGGTCCTCTAAGGATGTAACTGGAACACTCTCAGCATAGAGCCATGCAAAGAGGCGAGATGATGGAGCTGCTAAACAAGAGAGACAAGGGATGATAGAAACAGAATCACAGATGACCTAGCTGTTAGCAGTGGCAGACAAGGCCTTTTAAATAACTGACTGATGTATTCAAGAGACAGATGGAGAAGATGGAAAATGGAGGGTTTTATCAGAGAATTGGAATGTATGAAAGTCAAATAAGCATTCTAGAACTGAAACCATACAGTATCTTAAATTATGATATCAGTGGATGAAAATAAGAGTAGATTGGACAGGATTGTTGCACCTGAAGACAAATCAATAGAAAATACCCAAAGTAAGTAGGCAAGAAAATAAGCATGAGGCAAAATAAAATTATAAGAGACATGTAGAACATGTTCAAACTTTCTACGGGATGTGTAATTGGAGTCTCAACGGAGAGAAGAAACAGAATAAAGCAGAAGCAAAACTCACAACGTTTAAAGAAATACTGGCCAAGGACTTTCCAGAACTAATGAAAAAATATTAACCCAGAGGTATTTGGTGAGTCAAAATGAAAACAACAAAACAAGACAAAACACCAGACCTTGGTCTTTTTAAGCAAAACCATTTAAAATCAATGACAAAGTGAGGCACCTGCCTGGCTCAGTTGGAAGACTGTGCAACTCTTGATTTCAGGGTTGTGAGTTCAAGCCCTGTGCTGGCTAGAAAGTTTCCTCAACAAATAAACTTAAAAATAAAAAACCCTGTGGAAAAAAAAAGAAATCTTTAAGACAGCTAAAAAAGAGCCAGAACACTGAAATATTCCTTTCCTTCCTAACTACTTCATCAAACCATTTAAGATATAAATACAAATGGAACCACCACACTGAAGAACTCTTACTACTGTAGCAGAGGTTATATATACATGCTTGTAGAAGACTGTTCCTGTGGAGTGAGGTTTGTTATTCAATTTGTGAGTATATTTTACTCTTATGAATATGGTTCTGAAAGCAGGATCTTTGGATGAGAAGGCAAAATCTTAAAGCAAAGAGGCTCTCAGCTGGAAAGTCATAGACATCAACCTCCAAGGGGAAAAGTTCAGAAGAGAAATAAGTCTGGTGCCGAGGAGACACGCAAGAAGAAGCTGGGAGTCCAGATGCCTGAGAGCACTGGAACTAAGAACGGTTACATTTGTAAACACACTGACAAGGAAACGTGTATGGTAAGAAGGGTGTGGTGTTTTGGTTTTTTCCAAATGAATAGCCAATTGATATTTCACCTTTTGATTCATTCACTCCTATTTCACCGACTTGAAAGCACATTTTTATTGTATACAGATGTATCCTTTGGTGTGGCTGTTACATTTTTAGGCCCTGTATTCCTGTCCCCACTATTCTACTGGTGGTACACAATGTGGATGGGCCTACCATAGGACACCACCGTACTACCCCACACTGATGATTTGACTGTTCTTCACTTTCTGCTTTTTGCTGCTGTGTATAAACTCCTTGTGAATTGCAGTGGTTCTAGTAACATTTTGTCATGTCACGCTTTGTGCCTTATCCTGAGCACTATTCCTTTATTAAAACCAGCAAAATGGGGGCACCTGGGTGGCTCAGTGGGTTAAAACCTCTGCCTTCGGCTCAGGTCATGATCCCAGGGTCCTGGGATAAAGCCCCGCATCAGGCTCTCTGCTCCGCAGGAAGCCTGCTTTCTCCCCTGTCTCAGCCTGCCTCTCTGCCTACTTGTGATCCATCTGTCAAATAAATAAATAAAATCTTAAAAAAAAAAAACCTGGCAAAATGGTTTTGGGTTACATCCATGTTTATATATGTAGCTCTGACTACTTTTTAGTATCTTATATTCCATTCTTTTAAAATAACATAATTCTGTTGAAAGGCCTCTTGTTTCTAATTTTTCACAATTATGAACAATACTATTTTGGACATTGAGTATTTCATACAGAGTAGAGCTGAATCCTCAACCCACAGTGAGAAATAAGGTTTTAGTGACTGTAAATACAAACGTTTGTTGATTCGATCAGTATTTATTAGTCACTTACTAAGTAGAGGGCATTGTACAGCAGTAAATAAAACAAAAGTTCTCTTCCTGAGATTCAGTTCCAGTGAGACATATCAGGGTTGTCAGAAGACAGAAAACATAGCAGTGATTTGAACAAAAACAATATGATAGAGAGCATTGTTAACTTGATGTACAGTTGTTAACTAGGGATCTGAAAGGGTAAAAAACCATTGTGTATTATGAAGATGGCAGGAATCTGAAAGGGAAGAATAAAAGTCAAGTGTACCACTAAAGTAGCAACTGCCAGCAGAAGCTACCAGCTCTAGACTGGTCAAATGGAGGGAATGGGAGGATCCCTCAGAGCTGAAGTGCAGGCCTCCGAAAGGAAAATGTTCCACTGATGTGGGTGTCCGAGCCCAGAGCAGGCACCTTATGGGATTAGGGCCCATACTGGCTGAGGAGAGAGTGCTGGCTTGCTGGCACTGGTTTCTCTGATGGGGCATGATGACAGCAGTATCCACATGTTACCAAAACCACAAATTGAATTTAGCTGCTGCTCTCAGAAGACCCTGTGCATGACTGGCATGATACAGTATTGCTAAGGTGCTGACAGCTCAGGATGCTGATAGGTAGCCCACAGGAGACAAAAGGGAAGAAGCATGTCTCTTTGCCCCCCTCCATCCTTGCAGCCCTCAAGGGAATGCTGTTGGCCAGCATGACAGCCAGTAAAACCTAAGTGTGGTTACAGTAGAAAAAGGCGGCAGGCCCAACCTAGTCAAGTGATTGAAATTAACATGAATAATATTGATGATTGGTGTCACTCGGTAGTATTGAATTTGTGTGCCATCTAATAGGAGACAATGAGAATACAGCCAAAAGTGTCTAACCTGAGTCTAAGCAGGAGGGACCATCAAACAAACTCACAGTGAGGTGCACTCTTTAAAATAGTGGCTCATAATCTCCAAACATGTCAAGTTCATGCAAGTCAAGAAAACTGAGAAAGTGTTCCAGGTTGAAGACTGAAGAGAGATGAAATCACAGAGTGTGATCCTGGATTAATCATTTGGCTGTAAAGGAAATGATTCAAAGAATGGGTGAAAAGTGAATGGTGTACAAGGATTAGGTGGTAGGTGTTAGTGTTAGTTTCCTGATTTTGATGTTTGAAATGTGTATATATTCTTGTTACTAAAGTATCTGGAGCATGTCGACAATGTGCTCTCAGTAATTTGGAGAATAAAAGGTTATTTGCACTACTGTTGCAAACTTTTCCTAAGTTTAAGATTATTTTCAAAGAATAATAGAATTTGTGCTTGATAGATAATTCACCTAATCTTTGTTTCTTTAACTTCATTAATAATGTTATGCTATAAGTTAAAATTGGTTAATTTTAGGCTTGGTTAAAAATTAAACTGGTTCTAAGAGGCTTCTCTAGAGGAAGCTCACGTATCCTGAGCAGAAGAGCCTGGACTCTGAGCTGTTTACTGTGTACTTAGAACTCATATCTCTTCCATGTGTTATTCCTCACACATGGGTCTTTGGGTCACTTTTTTTAAAAAGTAAAGGGAGGGGCACATGGGTGGCTCAGTGGGTTAAAGTCTCTGCATTCAGCTCAGGTCATGATCCCAGGGTCCTGGGATTGAGCCCCACATCAGGCTCTCTGCTCAGTGGGGAGCCTGCTTCCTCCTCTCTCTCTGCTCAGTGGGGAGCCTGCTTCCTCCTCTCTCTCTCTCTCTCTCTGCCTGCCTCTCTGCCTACTTGTGATCTCTGTCAAATAAATAAACAAAATCTTTAAAAAAAAAAGTAAAGGAAATTGGAGGGCATTGGCAGCTGTGACTGGTACCCATGTTTACTCCTGTGTTGGGGGTCTCTAGGCTCAAGCATTTTGTTCCTGGGCTGGCACCAGCCATTGTATTGGGAGGAAGAGGCGTTGTGAATGTCCTGTGTGGATGAAGGGAGTGGATGGGTTATCTATGGTAACTGTCCCTCTCTGGGCCCTCTGTATAGTGACTAAACATATGTTACTGAACACTTACTTCGTGTCAGGTCTTGAGCTAGAAATAGTCAAATTTAACTCATAGTGATCCAGTGAATGAATGACTGTAGTAATGACAATGAGAATGTGAATCAGGGAGGAGAAACCACTGTCAGAAGCCTGTGGAATGTAGGAGCTAAGGGTGGGAACCTCCTAGAATCCTTAAGGTGACCAAAAACTCTAGATCCATGTTGTATAATTGTACATCTTAGTTCATTCAGGCTGCTATGACAAAGCCCATAGACTAGGTGGTTTATAAGCAACAGATATTTATTTCTCCCACTTCTGGATTCTGGGAAGTCTAAGATCATGGCACTGGCAGAATTTGGGTCTGCTGAGGGCCTACTTCCTGGTTCATAGAAGCCCCTTTTGTCCCTGTGTTCTCACAAGGCAGACCTGGTAAGGGATCTCTCAGGGTTTTTCTTTTTTAAAGATTTTATTTATTTATTGAACAGTGATCACAAGTAGGCAGAGAGGCAGGAAGAGAGAGGAGGAAGCAGGCTCCCCACTGAGAAAAGAGCCCAATGTGGGGCTCAATCCCAGGACCCTGGGATTATGACCTGAGCCAAAGGCAGAGGCTATAACCCACTGAGATACCCAGGCACCCCTGGGTTTCTTATATAGGGGCACTAATCCCATTCGTTGACGGTTCTACTCTCATGAACTAATCATTCTCCAAAGGCCCCACCTCTAAATATTAATACGTTGGAATTAGTTTTGCCACATGATTTGTTTTAGAGGGAACAGCTGATATGGGACATAAACAATCAATAGTGTCATTTCTTCATTTTTATTATTTCTACTTTACAGATAATACTGGAGTGGGTTCTTTTTTAAAATTACATCTATTCCTTTCTTTTCCCTTCCCTTCCCAGCACAGGGACAGCAGTCCCATTGAAGGTCAGTGAGGTCAAGACCTCTCTTGAGGTCTATGAAGAGAGAATGTCCACACAGAGGAGCCGAGTAATACAACTGTTCCTATCACAGATACATGGGACACTGGGAGTTGGCGGCTAAGGAGATTGTAGAGGAAATTATTGGCATTGTTGGAGATGGATCACATTGAGGGGAAGATGAATGTATTGAAAAGAGGAGCCAAGTTTCTTCCTGTTGAAAGTATTTATAAATATAGAAAGGCAGAAGACTGAACAGAACCCCTAGTTGTTGAATCAGAATTGGAGGTATTGGTAGGAACTGATCATTTTGTAAATATACATGCACTGTTAGATCCATTTATGGGTGTATGTGTACATATGTGTGTAGACACATGCACATGTACATGCAGGTATACGTGTGTGTGTGTGTGTGTGTGTGTGTGAATGTCCTCCTTACAGAGGTTTCCTAGCCCTTTATGCTGAGATTGCTTAGGAGCAACTCCATCCCAGTAGCAATGAGGCCTGGCTTTTAGAGTTTGGTTTCTAGATACTATTTTCCGCTTGAAGGAAGCAGAACCCCTTGGTAAATATCTCATTCCAGGCCTGGAATTGGAAAAGCCGATGAGCCTAAAACATATTCCTGTGAGAGAAGGCAAGGAATGGCTCAAGGAATAAGGGGGGGCATAGCAAAAGTACATAAAAGCCATCTTGAAAATGCTTCTATTGGCCAAATATGGAACAACTTGATCATAAAAATGAATAGTAACTTTGGAATATAACCTGCATTATAAAATGGAAAGCTATGAATCCATATTGATACAGAAAAAAGTGGGGAGAAGGGAAATTTCTTCCTTACTAGTAAATGTATGAGGAATAATGGAAATGGAAAACCAGTATTTGGTAACCATCATAGTGATTGACTCAGGTGAGATTATTAATAGATACTTAGATTGGTGAGTGGATGAGGAACAGGTTATTGGCATAATCTCAGAATATAGGGGCGCCTGGGTGGCTCAGTGGATTAAGCCACTGCCTTCGGCTCAGGTCATGATCTCAAGGTCCTGGGATCGAGCCCCGCATTGGGCTCTCTGCTCAGCAGGGAGCCTGCTTCCCCCTCTGTCTCTGCCTGCCTCTCTGCCTACTTGTGATCTCTCTCTCTGTCAAAACAAAATAAATAAAATCTTTAAAAAAAAAAAAGAAATCTCTGTTTAAAAAAAAAATCTCAGAATATATATCTCCACAATTAGCAATTTCAAAGGACTTAATGGTGGTATAATGGCACAGAATCCTGGCAGATACCAAAATGACAAGATGATCCAGGCTAATGACACCATGGTCATCAGCACTGTGTGGCCCCTGACATGGTACTGACTGGTCCATCTTTTCTGCGGTGACTACCGAAAAAGCATGACCTAAGTCTGATAATGAAGAAACAACAGGACAGATACAGACTGCTGGGATCCAGGACTAGAAAGGAAACACTTTGTTGAGACAATTGTTGAGATTGGAATGGGGTTTGTGGATTTGACAATGGTGTTCTGTCAAGGTTGATTTTCTGACTTGCTTATTTGGTTGGTGGTTCTGTAAGAAAGTGTCTTTGCTTTAGGAGCATGCCTAGTGGAGCCCTTCGGAAATGTGGTGTATGACGTTTGCAGCTCTAACTAATATACTCAGGAAGAGAATAATGCTGATAGAATAGTTGATCAGACAGATATGAAACAAATGCAGGGAAATGTTAACACTTGGAGAAGGTAGGAATGGGGGATATGGGAATTTTTTGCACTGTTCTTGCAACTTTCCTAAAGTTTGAGATTATTTCAAAATAAACCATTAAATAATTAGTTTCTCTGGACTCCCCTTATACATCAGTAGTCTTCTTTGCTGTAACCATTGCTTTTAGTACAGTGTGTAACCTTTTACACATTTCTTTCCTGTATATTTAAAAGCCACATATATGTACATAGAAAGAATATATAATAAGAATACCATGTCTAAGATTATTTTTGTTATGCCAATTTTAAATAATATAGCAACATTCATGAAGTCTGGTATTTATTATTAGAAATGTTAAAATAATACAAATGCTGAATTATCAATTATTATTAATTAATTATTAATAATTATTATAAAATGTTAAACTAACTTCCCAAGTGAAACTGTGCCTCTGGTTGCCATGTGGTAATGATATTTTAACTAGTAAGCCTAAATTTTATAATTGTTGGTATCCCATGAATGAGCCCCACTCTTACATAAGTGCATAGGAGGTTTTATGGGTGATTCAATGATTTGGGCTTCTTTTACAGTACAAATTAAAATTGAAAATATTTCTTAAGAATCTTTAAAAGTCATCTAAATGAAGGAAATAAGAAAGCCATCATAAGGCAAACCACACATCAATGGTTACTGCAGACAGATGCTCATATTGAGATATTAGTTAGGTTTACAATGGGAAACATAGTAACTTTACAGCAGAGGACCCTGGCAGACATAACTTTAACAGAGTGGTTAACATATCTTGTTATATGACATGGCAACATGATGAAATCCCTGATAGGATTCTCTGACAAGCACACATCTCTAAGTGGTATATTGTCCCACACATACATCATTCCAAACACGAAAAAACATCAGGCAAACATAATGGGGGACATTCTACAAAGTAATCAGGAACTATTCATCAAAGTGTCAAGGTTGTGAAAGACCAGGAAGATTGTCAGTCAAGTGACATATCTCACACAGACTGCTGGTGTCATGTCCTGCAGCTCCAGCGGGTCCTCCCTTCTGAACCTGGGATCATAGTTTTTGATGGCTTCTGAGAATGGTGACATCCTGCAGGTTTTGACCACTTCTTGGGAGACAAATAACAAATTCTGATCACAGAAATGCAAGGTAATCTCTTTTGGGGGGTTCTGTCTGTGTGATTTAACTCAGGAGAGAGAGAGAGAGAGAAAACTCAGGTAAGAGAGTTTTATCTTCCAGGTTGGATTACTGTTCATTGTGCTGGGACCTGAGTCTGTAGGAAAAATTCATTTGGCACAGAACCTTTATCCAGGTTCAAGATCCACTCAAGATCTACTCTCTTCACACCTTTCAAAAGACAATGCAGTATTGTTAACTATGATTACCATGCCAGACATTATGTCCCACAGCCTTATTTATCTTGTAACTGGCAGTTTATACCCTTTCAGCCCCTTTGCCCATTATACCCACTCCCCACACCCGCCTCCGGCAACCCCTCATCTGTACTATGATTTTGGTTGTTTTTGTTTCTGTTTAAAGATTCCACATATAAGTGAGATCATACAACATTTTTCTGTTACTGTCTGACTTATCTCATTTGGCATAATGCCCTCAATGTGTAGCCAATATTGCAAATTAAAGATTTCCCTTTTCCTGGCTGAATAATATTGGTGTGTTTGTTTGTTTATGAATGTATTTATATATTTTCTTTGCCACCCATCTGTCCTAAGTGAGCACTCTTCAAGTTTTTTTCCCAAGGCAAAAGGGACTGAGGCAGGTTTGCTGGCTCTGCTGGTTCTGCAGTTTTTAACAAGGTCTGCCTGCCTATTAATAATTGTACACGGGTAGAGGAGACTCATTCTGGGTCTCTTAGTGTATAGTGTTGGGTTCTACAACTACCACCAAAGCATTTTTGTTCAGGGATGGATGTCAAATTAGTTTTTAAAAAGAGAGAGAAAAAGGAGGAACCAACGTCTTATACTACAGCATCATGTTGATGTCACTCTCTAGAACATTTTTGTTTTCCACTTTTGTTTTACATAATCTTTATGCCCAGTGTGGGGCTCAAACTGGATGATTCTGGTATCAAGAGTTGCCTGCCAAGCAGCCAAAACAAGCCAAGCACACCTCTATATGTTTTATTTTTAATGTGATCTTGTCTTAAATATTCTTATATAAACCAAATTCTTAATTTCAAGGTATTTTGTAATCAGCCCCCCTGTGTAAGTTAGTATACCTCTGCATTACACAGTTTCTTTTTGTTGAACATCATAGCATCTTAGCATTCCACTATATGGTCTTAATTTTATTTTACTTACACAAACTAAAAGGACATTTTGTTTCTAGTATTTGTTTTTATAAATTAAGTTTTACAGAATCCTCTTAGTTATAGCTATGTTGTTATAGCATAGTTGCACTAAATGTAGAATTCTCTACTGTGCATTGGGATATTGGTGCTTGGACTGTGTAAACCACATTTTTTACTTACCCTGATTCCTGTTAGGCTTTTCCCTAGGAGATCCTACAAAGTTTGGAGGACAGGGTTACTGGAGGACCAACTTCCTTCTTCCTGTTTGCAGAACAGTTCCTTAACAGCACCCCAGCAGTGGCTCTTCACCTTGGTCACTAGTGGTACACTATAGCTTCTTTTATTGAATTATTTAAAAATTGAGATATAATTCACAAGTCTTTAAATTCACTCCCTTAAGAGCAGAAAATTCAGTGGTTTCAAATATATTCACAAAGTTGTGCCACCAACACTAGTATCTAATCCCAGCAGGTTCTCTCACTCTCCAGCTTCTTTTAGCTCTCTCACACATTTAGCCATATTGGTCCCTCTCTGACAGGCAGCACCAGCTGAGCAGGCCCCCCCTCAGAGGCATTATCCTCCCCCACCATACATTTCTGACAGGCCTGCAGGAACTGGGTGGCCCCCCTCTGAAGGTCTGCATTCCAGTTCTGCTGGGTTCTTCTCTCCCTATGTATGATAACATGCCCCAGGCACCTCCCCTGCTTCAGGTGTGGAATCCTCTCTTGAGGGCTAAGTTTGGATTCTTCGACTTCTTCCATCATGTTACCCTGGGGCGGTAGCTGCCATCTGCCATTATCCCTGTTACCCCGGTGTTCACTTTTGCCTTTAAAATACCTGCTTTATGGGTGCCTGTGTGGCTCAGTGGGTTAAAGCCTCTGCCTTCGGCTCAGGTCATGATCCCAGGGTGCTGGGATCGGACGCTCTGCTTGGACGGGGAGCCTGCTTCCCCCTCTCTCTCTGCCTGCCTCTCTGCCTGCTTGTAATCTATGCCTGTCAAATAAATAAATAAATAAATCTTTGAAATTCCTTCAGAATTTGATAAAAATGAACCTCCAGTGAGTTTACCCTCCAGTGAATTAAACCCTCAGTAAAAGTGAGTAGGAATATGTATTTTCTCAAGCACACACCCTAACTCTTTATTACTCTTTTTTAAAAAAATGAGTCTTATACTTCAAAATGGAATTTTACTTATTCATAATTTCCCCAGATTGGAAGTTCAGGTCGCTTGGCTGGGGAAGAAATAAGTGAAGTGTGGTGAATTCATACCATGGAGTAGGACCTGGGAAATAAAAGCCAAAAGTGTATTGGTACACAAAACAACATTGATGAATCTTAAATGTATTGTACTAAGTGAAAGATAAGATTCATAAGATTACACATGGTAAGATTCTATATATGTGACTTTCCAGAAAAGGCAAACTGTAGGCATGAAGAAGAGATAGTAGCTGACAAAGGAGAAGAGTGGTGAGGAAGTTTGATTTCAAAAGGGTAGCATGAAGGATTTTGGGGGGCTGTGATGAAACAGTTCTGTATTTTGACTGTGGTGGTGGTTGCACAGACTTATGCCTTTGTCAAAATTCATAAAACTACAGAATGAATTTTTGTGTAAAAAATTTTAAAAAATTAAATCTCAATGATATCTTTCATGTTTTTATTTAAGCATTTGCATTGTTTCAATTCTGATAATGGCCTTTTATATCCATTTGTCATTCATTTTCACTTTATATATTGTCATTCATTATATTAGTGCTTAGTTCTGTACCCTATTATAAAATTTTCGTTCTGTTGATTTAAAGATCTCTCTTTAAATTAATACATCTTTTCTCTCAAATAGTAAAAATGGACTTTCCTGGTTTATTTGTTTTTAGCTTTTAAGAAAAATAGAACTGAGTTGTTATTTTTCTAATGTATCAGATACTTAATTTATGGTTTCTAATTTTGGTGACACAACGTGTCACCTCTATTTTTATTAACTTAGTGTTTTATTTTAAATCTTGAATCCATGTGAACTGTACCATGTATGATCTATGTACATAACTTTACACCAAATTGTTAGGAAGGGATTGCTGTTTGGAATATTCAATTGTTTCCTCAGTACTTTGAAGTGCTACATTTATTATACTGCATTCAAAACATACACCTAATCATGGCTTTGTTTCCATGAAGTAGATGGCAAACTATCTTTAGTCGAGTAAAATTATGCACATTGATACTTATTAGGAATTCTTTTTGAAATGTTTTCTGTTCCTTTGGATTTTTGCTTATTCCAGATGAAGTTGAGAGTGCTTTTGTGAAGTACACTTAAGGTATACAAAAATCAAAGAGAAAAAGATGTATATAAAAGTTGATGAGATTCATAGTGGAATGTTTTCAAAGAATATTGATTCTCTGAAAGGGATCTTTCATTTATTCAATAACCTTAATGTCGCAGAGGAAAGAATATGTTTATGTAAATGAATATATATATTTTTGGACTGTTTTATGATTTATCTACAATTTTCGTTTCTTGCTTTCATGACTTTTGATGAACTGGTTTTCTTGACCTCACCCTTGTCCCCTGGCTTTTCATTTTCTGAGAGAATCGCTGATGGTGTCAGATACAATTTTTTTTAAGTATTCTTTTATGGTTTTTAAAAAAAAATATTTTATTTATTTATTTGACAGACAGACATCAACAAGTAGTCAGAGAGGCAGACAGAGAGGGTGGGGGAAGCAGGCTCCCTGCCAAGCAGAGAGCCCGATGTGGGTCCGATCTCAGGACCCTGAGACCATGACCTGAGCGGAAGGTAGAGAGGCTTTAACCCACTGAGCCACCCAGGCGCCCATAAGCATTCTTTTACTGTATTGGTGGAATCTACTTCCTAGCATTTGAAAAAGTGAAGGTTACATGCAGGTTCCTGTTCCCTGACAGCTCTAAATTGCACACTTGCAGAGAACTCAGCTGTAATCTGTAAGCTGTGGGGAGTCCCTGACGGGCTCTGACTGCTTGGAGAGCTATCTCAAGCGCCCCAAACTTTCTCGGGCTCGATAGAAGATTGCACTCTCAGCCAATCTCGCACCAGGGGTAGCGGGGAAAGGTAGTTCAATTGGTAGCACTGATTGCCTGGACTGCCAGGTTCTGAGCATGCCTGTTTCTGCGCATGCCTAGTTCCGCCCTCTGCCTCTGTGCTCCCTTCCACCGCTCCTTTCCCCGTTCTATTCAGGTCTCACGTGGGAGGCGATTCCTGCGCCGCTGAACATCCGCGCTTTTCCGGGGCCAGTCCCTCCCAACGAGGAAGCGACAGGTGAGCCCGGAACAGCTGGACAAAGGCTGAGGTTTGGCGCCGCGCTGCCCGGGGTCGCGGCTCTGGCGTAGGGGGTCTGTGCCCCGTAGTGTGGAGGAAACCTGCGGCCCGCCCACGGCAGGATGGGGACCTCCGCATCAAGACTAGGGGTCGGAGACCCCACGTGATCGGCCCCTGCGCGGAGCGTGCGGGGCTGTTCGTGGAGCCCCTTTTGGGAGGTCAGAGGAAGAGGGCGTGTGCGCGTGCACCGTGGGCGTGCGGACCCCTTGGGTGGGGGACGGCGCTGCGGGGAGGACGTCTACGCGTGCGCGGTGGGTGCTTACGTGCGGCGGTCGGGGAAGCGGGGCGCGCCCACCCGGGCTGTGCGGTAACCGCCGTGGCTATGCGGTACCGCCATGGCTGTGCGGTTACCGCCCGGCCTAGGGGAGACCCGTTCCCTCCGCTCTCCCTTTATTCTTCCTGGAGGCTGAGCTGCCCACTAGCCGTGCCCATCACTGCATCCCGATGTGCGCTGTTAATCAGTCCTGACTTGCCCTGGCGTTCACGAAGCGTCTTCAAGAATTCTCTGCTTTTGTCTTACTTAACTGCCAAATAATAATAATAATAATAATAATAATAATAATAATAATTTTTTAAATTAAAAAAAAAATAATTCCCCTCTTGAAGGTTAGCGACTTGTTCAGAATCCCCTTGTTAGTGGCGAAGACTGAAAGTCGTGTCTCCTGACTCGTGAGAGAGAACTGTCTGCTTTTACAGGCAAGGAAAAGCAAATTACATTTAAAATGTCCTTTTGAAAAATGGCAACAAACATACAGAAATTGAGACCTAGACCTT
Organism: Mustela nivalis; assembly: GCF_964662115.1. Classification (NCBI taxonomy): domain Eukaryota; kingdom Metazoa; phylum Chordata; class Mammalia; order Carnivora; family Mustelidae; genus Mustela; species Mustela nivalis. The sequence goes on along the minus strand of NC_139021.1, from coordinate 94,420,083 downwards.
TCCTTAAAGCATTGCTTTTTATAGCTTTCTGCGGAATCACTAACCAAGGGTTTAGTAACAGTAGGGAAATTGATAAACGGGTTAGTCGGAGTATTTTTTGAATAGTTTTGGTGAAGAGTTCATGTTATTTCACTGGGTGTATTGTTTGGTCTGAACTGGTTTATTTAAAAATTTGTGTGTGTGTGAGCATCAGGGGAGGTTTAAACTGTTAAATCCTCAGGGAGCAAATATTTACATTTGCCCAGTGAAAAACGTTATGTCCGGGAGCTGCTACATGATAATATCAGAGTCATGTTATATAAGGGGTGTTTCAGCATCCGAAGGTCGGAGGTACTGACGTTCTTCCTGTCTGTTGGGTGTGTGTAGTTTCTAGGGCAGGAGGATTCTGGAGCTGCTAGGCACGCCAGATCTTCCATGGCCCCTTCCCTCTTGTAACCCAGAGTTGTCTGCATTTTCAGAGTTGTCTGCGTTTATCCAAGACAGCGGAAAATGAACAAGTCCCAGGTAAGTTATTTGTTCATTCCCCACCTTTTTTTTTTTTTTTTTACAGTGGACTTTGTGAGATTTGTAGGAGTCCATATGTTAAGATGGGGAAAATTAGTAATTGATAAAAATCTAACTTTACAGAAAAATATAAAGTAACATCAGGAGCAAGGCCAGGTTGGCTTATAGATACATACTGATCATTATATATCTTAGAGTTTCTAAGGTAATCCACAAATACGTCTCTGCTGTTTCTGATAACCACGGAAAAAGGAAGACACTGTATTTGGATACAGACAGACCCTTTCTTTTTTTTTTTTAAACACAAAAAGTTCTTGAAAGGTATAATTTTTGGTCTTAACATGGGGACACATAGTGCGTAACCTTCCAGTGACCGCCCTGAAAGGAGTGCCTAAAGCCATTCCTCACTGAGAGTAATAGGGTCCAAGAGATAGTTAAAGTAGTGCATTTATAATGGTCTTATTTGGTCCTGCTATAAAAGCTGGTATGTTCAGAGGAATGAATGGCCTGCATGCCTGTTAGAAAAACTCTCCGTGAGGACTTTAGCCAGCTTATGTATTTAAGTTGCACAGCCAATGGTTCAGAGGTAAATTCTCTGGTAAGTATGTCTGAGCTTCCCAGTCAAATTCTTCCCATAGAATTCTGTCCTGGTCTTTCCCCTCTGCTATTGGGATCTACCCAGGTAAAGGTGGCCAAAGATTTAATTGTAATTGTAATTGCTGCATTACTCTACTGCAGCTCCTGGATCAAGTCTTCTAGTATCAGTCTTCTGATGGCTCTTTCGTGGAGTCTTCCTCATTGAGCCGTGTGGTTCAGTTCCAATTTTTTATCCTTTGTCTACTAGCTTTATCATCATATCAATACGCAAACATTGAAAAGATAGGTAGAGAGTTGAATAGTACTGTTCATTGTTTTGAATACTTCTAGAAATGTATGAATTATCTTCATGTATATGCAATGGACATTTTCCCCCTCAATTGACCAGTAATTTGGGATCTATTCACATGTAGTTTAGCCCTTTTAATGCTCTATTTTTCACACTGTATGGTACACTATATTCTAAATACTATATTTTATTGATAGGCATTTAGGTAATTTCCACTTTTCATTAATATAAATGCTGCTGTGAATATACTTGTTCTCTCTGCATAGATGCAAGTGTGTCTCCAGACTCTGGAGCAGTGCTTCTCAAAGTTAGGTTCTTTGACCAGAAATGGCAGTATCACCTTGAAACTTGTCAGAAATGCAGATTTTTATGTATGTTCCCAGACCTTCTGGAAGAAAAATTGGGGGGCGAGAATTATTTTTTAAAGATTTTATTTATTTATTTGACAGACAGAGATCACAAATAGGCAGAGATGCAGGCAGAAAGAGGAGGATGCAGGCTCCCCGCTGAGCAGAGAGCCTGATGGCGGGGCTCCATCCCAGGACCCTGGGATTATGACCTGAGCTGAAGGCAGAGGCTTTAACCCACAGAGCCACCCAGGCACCCCAGCAGTCCATATTTTTAACAAGGTGTGCATATGATGCTCATACACATCAAGTTTAAGAATTACTGCTTTCGAGTTACAGGATATTAGCATTTATAATTTTTCTAGGTAAACTTATTCATTAGAAGACTACTTTCCCACCCCTTATGGACATTGGGGAGGGTATGTGCTTTGGTGAGTGCTGTGAAGTGTGCAAACCTGGTGATTCACAGACCTGTACCCCTGGGGATAAAAATATATGTTTATAAAAAATAAAAAAATTAATAAAATAAATATATACAAATGGAAAAAAAAAAAAAGAAGACTGCTTTCCCTCTCTTCTCTCCAGATATAAAAAGTATTTGTACACTAAGGGGTGAAAACTTTAATTTCCATTTTTCCGGTTGTTGAATTTTTTTGACTTTCATAAATCTGGCTTTTTAAGTTCTTTCAGGCTATGGAGTTTTGTAATAATTCTTATGTATTTTAGGTGGTAATCTTTTTTTTTTAAGATTTTTTTTTATTTATTTGACAGAGATCACAAATGGGCAGAGAGGCAGCCAGGCAATGAGAGAGGGGATAGCAGGCTCCCTGCTGAGCAGAGAGCCCCATGGTGAGGCTCATTCCCAGGACCCTGGGATCATGACCTGAGCCGAAGGCAGAGGCTTTAACCCACTGAGCCACCCAGGTGCCCCTAGGTGGTAATCTTTCATGATAATTTTTATCAATTTTTTTCTCTCCATATGCTTTGTCTTTTAATATAGTAGTATTATTTCTGGAAATTTTACATTGTGATACAACCCTTTTGCCTCTTCTATTTTTTATTATTGTTTTCCTGACCCTGGGGGCCTGATGACATTTTTCTGTTTTCTGTCTTTTTTCTAATAAGACTTTTTAAATATATTTAGTACCTTAATCTAGAATTTTTTTTAGTATAATGTGATAAGGGATCTGATTTTATATTTGAGCATCTCTAAAAAATAAGCAGAACAATAAAAGGACTAACACGATACACGTGAGTGGGAATGCCTGCCGTGTTTCTTCTCCATTATGCACGTTGCTGACTTTGGACTGGGTTTTTTTTTTTTGTCATGTTCACAAAGTATCCTTGGAGTCTTATTTTATTGAAAATTAGAATAATTTTTCCAAATGCTTTCTTAACATTTAATGGGAATGATGATATAATTTTTCTTTTTAGATCTATTATATTTCCATATTTCTTAAAAACTAATATTTATTTTTTTAAAAGAAGCCCTACTTGGTCAGAGTTTTGATGATAACTGTAATTCTGTTTGTCAGTATTTTTTTCCATAACCTTGTCACTTAAAAAACATTTAATTTGATTTCACTCATGTGTATAATTTAAGAAACAAAAGGGATGAATATATGGGAGGGGGGAAAGGAGAGGGAAACAAGCCATAAGAGACTCTTAAGGACAGGACAAACAGGGCTGGTGGAGGGAGGTGGTGGGGATAGACTATATGGGTGATGGTATTAAAGAAGGCACTTGTGATGAGCACTGGGTTTTGTATGCAAGTGATGAATCACTTAATTCTGCTCCTGAAACCAGTATTGCACCGTATGTTAGCTGACTAGAATTTAAATAAAAATTTGGAAAAAATATTTAATTTGTTCCTTATTATTCCTAGTGGCTTTTCTAATTTGTTTGGACTAATATTTATCACAGACAGTATTTTATTCTTCATGGAGCCAGCTTTTGATTTTATTGATTTTCACTCTGTTTTTTTCCCTTTATAAAAAAAAAGATTTGGGGTGCCTGGGTGGCTCAGTGGGTTAGGCCTCTGCCTCCTGCTCAGGTCATGATCTCGGGGTCCTGGGATCGAGTCCCACATTGGGCTCTCTGCTCAGCAGGGAGCCTGCTTCCTCCTCTTTCTCTCTCTGCCTGCCTCTCTGCCTACTTGTGATCTCTCTTTGTCAAATAAATAAATAAAATATTTAAAAAAATAAAATAAGTAAGTAAATCTTAAAACACAAAAAACTCTTTGGATTTAACTTCATTTTACCAATATCCTAAGAAGTCTTAAGCTAAACAATATTTTAAGTAGGAAAACGCGCACTTTTAAATAGTTTGGTATACTGTTTTTGTAGTTATAAACATATATCAACTGGTTTCTTTTATAGGAAATCTGATGAGTTTATCACATCAAGCATTACATAATCCAGGACAAGAGCTAATTACCTTCTAACTATAGTACTCTGTGTAACAATTGCAAATATCAAAGGTATTAGTGGTTAATAATTGCTACAAAATTTAAAACAAAATTTGTTTACTAGATTGTTTTTCAGATTGCAGCTGCTCCTTAGGGATTTCCTGTAAATAAAAGCTCCAAAGCAATTCATGTAGGGCTTAGTTTAGATCAGTACTTTTTTTCTCGTTATCACTCCCCCTCCCACAACCCACCCCCCTGCAGTTGCACCATATTATTAAAAACACTAAGTGCCTGGGATATATGCTTCAGAAGACAGTGATTGAGTAATTTCAATAACGTGGAGTTCTTCATGTAAAAAAGATGTTTTTTTTTTAATTTTTAATTTTTTATTATCATAGAATGTATTATTAGCCCCAGGGGTACAGGTCTGTGAATCGCCAGGTTTACACACTACAGCACTCATCATAGCACATACCTTCCCCAGTGTCTGTAACCCAAACACCCTTTCCCTAACCGCCCCCCCCCCCAGCAACCCTCAGTTTGTTTTATAAGATTAAGAGTCTCTTATGGTTTGTCTCCCTCCCGATCGCATAAAAAAGATGTTTTGTAGTCACAGTTACTTCAAAAAGTAATTATATCCAAATAACCTGGCATGTTATGCTTTAGCAATTAGAGAACCATGGCTTTGACACCTGACAGTTTATAAGTTATTGAAATGTGAAATGCTAAACGATGTGAACAGCTCTTCTCTCTTTGGAGTGCTGCAAAGTTCCAGGTTGACTTTATTTTTCAGATAACATCTTAAGCCCACTTTATAGCATACTAAGTCATAAAGCACAAATCCTTTCCTAAGTTACAAAACTGTAGCAAATTAGTACAGTACTCTTTAATACAATAAAATTCTTTGTTGTTGTTGTTGTTGGAGTTATGTATTACTTTAATAATAATTTTCACTCCAACAATGTCATTTAAGTACCAAACAAAACACTGTGGTTTTTAATGGTGCTTTATAACAGAGCAAGTTATTTTATACAAATCAATATCTTTTAAAGCTGTAAAATTTTTCCTTTTTTAAAGATTTTACTTAGAGAGTGCAAATGAGTGTTCACACAAGCAGGGGGAAGAGGCAAAGGCAGAGGGAGAAGCAGACTTCCTGCTCAGTGGGGAACCTGATGTGGGGCTTGAACCAAGGACCCTGAGATCATGATCTGAGCCAAAGACTGATGCCTAACCAACTGAGCCACCTAGTTGCCCCTATAATTACTCTCTCTCTCTCTCTCTCTCTCTTTTTAAGGATTTCCTAATGCAAGCTCTTTAGGTTTACTGTAGCAAGATAATTATATGTATTTAGGTGGCTTAGCTTTGTTCTGGGGTTAGTCCAAAGCCGGGAAGAGTACTAATGCATGAAAAGCTTTACAGTTCTACATTAAAGGAGATGTAATATGCCAATATGATTTTCTAGGTCCTTTTCAGAAATTGCTAAATTTTCACATAACTGCTAGAATCCTCAGGAATTAGATGGACATTTCATACAATACTACTTTCGGATGATCCCTTTTATTTAGAAATCTGCCACCTCTTTGTTTTGATAAAAAATCATACAGCTTTTCTTCAGCTTATTAAGAAATATCCTACCTAAAATATATTTCTGATTTTTAAATAACAAGTATATTGCCAGCTTGCAGAGATGTGGGGAGTGGGTGTTTCGTGTAACAGCTTTCATCCTGCATTTGGTGTCTTCATGCTCCCTCTTGCCGAAGCTGCCAAGTCTTCAGTCTCAGCATTTAATTGATGTATTACCCATTCAATTGTTTCCTGACCTTTATTGGCATTTGAAGATACCATGCTTGCTGTCAGTCCTTCAAGGTAACTGCTAAGACTGACTCCTTCCATAGTGATCACAGCTTCTTGAGTCAAAATATTTTTTTCTGGGTCCTGAAGGTGTGCTTTGTGTATAAACTGCAGAAACTGTATTTGTAAGTGAAATATTATTAGATTTAAGTTCCATCGTTTTCTCTGCAGGATCTAGTACAGAGTGTTCTTGCACAAATGTGTTAGTTTTTGCTGCAATATGAGATTTCACAATGGAAGGCAGCCCCCACTCTGTGCTGAGAAGTCTTTGGCTGTACAGCTTTCCAGAGTGATCTGTATGTCTGTCCAGTACATCACCTCCAACCACATTTGGGTCTTCCTGCATTGCAGCTGTAATAGTTTCCAATGGGTGGTCAAAGACGTGGTCTGAAGTCCAGATCTTCATGGTGCCGGCCACTTGCACAATGTCCCTGGTGTTCACTTTTATTCTTTCTTTTAAAGATTTATTTTATTTATCTGAGAGACAGAAAGAACACGAGTGAGAGGATGGAAGGAGGGAAAGAATCTCAAGCAGAACCACTGACCACAGACCCCAACGTGGACCTGATCCCACAACCCCGAGATCATGACCTTAGCCGAAACCAGGAGTCAGACGCCTAACCAGCTCCGCCACCCAGGCGCCCCTTATTTCTCATTTCTTACCACACCAAGGATGTCCCCTTCTATCCCTTCTTATCTAAAGTTTTTCTTGTTTTTGTGAGTGTCTATTAAATTTTATTCAGTGGTTTTGAACATCTATTGAAATCATGTGATTTATCTCCTCTATTTTCTTAGTTGGTAAATTACATTAATTTTTAAATGTAAAACAAACTAGATATTCTTGAAACTGAGCTGGGCCATGTTATTCTTTCTATATATTCCTGGCTTTAGTTTGATAATACTTTGTTTTGGATTTTTATATTTGTGTCCTTCATGAGAAAGACAGACCAGTAAGTGTTTTGGGGTAGAGAGGGGCCAGAATATGTTCTTGTTGCGATTTAGTATTTAATATCAGGAATATGTTGAATATATAACATGAATTTGGAGTATTTCTTCTTGCTTTCTCTACAGGATCTTTTAGTTTGTTGCTGCTTCTTAGGTTTTTCATTCATATGTGAGGACATCTGTGACTGGAGTTGCCTTCATGGGAAGATTTCTTTCTTCCTGTCTCTCTTCTGTTAAGGAAGCTCTTTCCCAACTTGGGCTTGAACTCACAACCTTGAGATTGAGAGTCAAGTGTTCCATCAATTGAGCCAGCCAGGCACCCACATAGGAAGAGTTTAAATTATAGATGCAATTTCCTTAACAGACATGTGGCATTAGATTTGATTTCCTTTCCTTTCCTTTTCTTTCTTTGTTTCTTTCTTTCTGCATGTTTTTGTAGACTACATGTCCACAGTGGAGCCCAGCGCAGGGCTCAAACTCATGACCCTTCGACTGAGACTTGTGCCAGGATCAAGAGTCAAACACTCGGGGCACCTGAGTGGCTCAGTGGGTTAAGCCTCTTCCTTCAGCTCAGGTCATGATCCCAGGGTCCTGGGATCAAGCCCCACGTCTGGCTCTCTGCTCAGCAGGGAGTCTGCTCCCTACCCACTCCCACAACCTCTGCCTGCCTCTCTGCCTACTTTAGATCTGTGTCTGTCAAATAAGTAAATAAATAAAATATTTTAAAAAAAGTCAGACACTCAACCAACTGAGCTACCCAGGTGACCCTAGATTTTCTTTTTTAAAAAGTAAGTTTTGATAAGTAGTTTCTTTCTTGAAAGTAAACTTTCCCCCAACATTTTCAAAATTATTGGCCCTCAATTTCTTCACTATATTTTCATAGAGCACAGAAACTGTATAGAGATGTTGTTTTCATGCCAGATATTGGAGAGTGAACCTTTCTTCTTTATAACTTGATCAGCTTTGGCAAAGAATTGTCAAGGTACAAACTTGGTTTTGTCCTCTCTCTTTATACTATATGCCGATTTTTTAAATTTGTTAATGTCTGATCTGTAACATGTCTTTGTGCATATATTAGCTGTAACTTCTTCTTTTGCTTTAAAAAAAGGTAGATACTGATTCTTTTAACTTTTCTAATATATACTATTAAGGATTTTTTTAAAGCATAACTTCTTAGATGTGTCTTACAGGTTTTGGTATGCTGTATTTTGATAATTCACTTAAAAATATTCTCTAATCTAGGGGTACAAGAATGTTTCAGTCGGTTAAGTGTCCAACTCTTGGTCTTGGCTCAGGTCGTGGTCTTGGGGTTGTAGGATTGCGCTGTATGGAGGGCTGCATGCTCAGTGGGGAGTCTGCTTGATATTCTCCCTCTGTCCCTCCCCACCCACTTGCAGGCACATGCGTGTGTTCTCTCTCTCAAATAATAAATAAATAAATAACCTCTAATCTCTATTTAGAAATATATTTCTTAAATAAATATAGCAACACATGTATCTTAATCTGTAAACGTTGTGACGTTTTCAGGTTAATCTTTTTCTTACTGATATATTAGACCCTGTAAAAAGAATGTTCTCTGTATGATTTCAAATCTTTGAAGTTGTGGAAATCTGCTTTGTGTCCCACACGGGTCAATTTAAGTACAGAGTATGTGTGGATCTGAAAAGTGTGTATGTGTATGTGTATAAATATATTTTGCAGTTTGGGACTGCATTTTACCTGAAGGTAATTACTGTTTCATTTCTCTCTGGCTGTTTTTAAGGTTTGCCATTTATATTCAGTCTTTCTCATAGTTTTTATATCTCTTTTGGAAACTCTCAATCTGTCCATCGTTTTCCCTTTATCATTTTTAAAAAAGATTTTATTTATTTATTTGATAGAGATCACAAGTAGGCAGAGAGGCAGGCAGAGAGAGGGAGAAGCAAACTCCCTACTGAGCAGAGAGCCTGATGTGGGGCTCGATCCCAGGACCCTGAGATCATGACCTGAGTCTAAGGCAGAGGCTTTAACCCACTGAGCCACCCAGGCTCCCCTTCCCTTTATCATTTTTTTAAAAATTATAGTTGACACACAATGTTATGTTAGTTTCAGGCATACAATATGGTAATTTAACAAGTCTTTTTCTTTGTCATTTTAACCATAGTCATTAAATATGTCAGATAATGCCAATATCTGGAGCTCCCTGTGTCCTAAGCTTAAATTTTTAGAAGAAATATACTAGACCATTCATTCAGCAAATATTTTTGGAACACCTTTCATGGACTGTTTTAAGTGTTTGGAATATATGCTATAAACAAAATAACCTGCTTTTCTGAACCTGTTTGGAACCTGGAGAGTTCTGCATGGACATGCTGAATTACTTTTTCCTTTTTTTCTTTTCCTGAATTACTCTTAATAGACTGTTATGAATTGAGTTTGCAAGTGTTTTATTTAGAATATATGTATCAAAATTAAATAGGAATTGTTTTTTTTTAAAAGATTTTATTTATTTATTTGACAGAGAGAGATCACAAGTAGGCAGAGAGTCAGGCAGAGGGAGAGAGGAGGAAGCAGGCTCCCTGCTGAGCAGAGATCCCGATGCGGGACTCGATCCCAGGACCCTGAGATCATGACCTGAGCCGAAGGCAGCGGCTTAACCCACTGAGCCACCCAGGCGCCCCTAAATAGGAATTGTTTTTGAACAATATTTTGTTACTAAATTTATAATGTTCCAAAGATATTTTTTATGGTATAGAATGTTTAAATTATATGGGTTGTTGAGGGTTGCCTAGTGGCTCCATCAGTTAAGCGTTTGCTTTTGGCTCAGTTCCTGATCTCGAGGTCCTAGGATTGAGCCCTTCATTGGGCTCCCTGCTCAACAGGAAGTCTGCTTCTCCCTCTGCCCCTTCACCTGCCCGTGTGTGCTCTCTCTCTCGGATAAATAAATCTTTTAATATAAATAAATAAATAAATAAATAAGCATGGGTTGTCACTTAGTGTTGGCTAGATTTTAATCCTGAAAAATATCTGAGATTGTTTTTTTTTCCCATGGTAGATTTTCAAGATCTTCAATTGATTTTTAAATATTTTTAAGTCCTATTTTTGGTTATTGGACTATACACTGATTTTCTACCTTTCTCTAAATCTATTTTGGTAGTTCCTTAATGTTTCAGCCCAAAGCATTGGTTTCTTTTGGGATATCATATACAATATTTTCTTCAGGAAAACAAAATATATTTCATGGAGATCTGAGTGTATCTCCTATATTTTCATAGATATATGACTGTGTCTTAAAAGTGTCCTCGTGGGGTGCCTGGGTGACTTAGAGGGTTAAGCCTCTGCCTTCAGCTCAGGTCATGATTCCACGGTCTTGGGATCAAGCCCCACATCTCTGCTGAGCAGAGAGCCTGCTTCCCCTTTCTCTGCCTGCCTCTCTGCCTACTTGTGATCTCCTCTCTGCCTACTTGTGATCTCTCTCTCTCTCTCTTGCTCTGTTAAATAAATATTTTTAAAAAGTGTCCTCGTATTTATAGTTGTATTTTCTTTTTTTTTTAAATTTATTGATTTCACAGAGAGAGTGCAAGCAGGAGGAGCAGCAGAGGGAGAGGGAGAAGCAGGTTCCCCACTGAGCAGGGAGCCCAATGTGGGGCTCGATCCTAGGACCCTGGAATCATGACCCGAGCCGACGCTTAACCAACTGAGCCACTCAGGCACCCCTATAGTTGTATTTTCTTTAAGTGATTGTCTTTTCAGATATTTGGTGCCAAAAAAAGTTAAATGATTTCTTTCTCTTCTTGAAGAATCATCATTGCTCATTTCATTCTTTTAGCCCTCAGTGTTACCTTATCTGCTGTGAATTACGTTAAACCACTTTAATTTTACTTATCTATTTTTTAAAGTATTTTTATTCATTTGAGAGTGAAAGAGGAGTGGGGGAGGGCAAAGGGAGAGGAAGAAGCAGACCCTACTGAGCAGGGAACCCAACATGGGGCTTGATCCCAGGACCCTGAGATCATGACCTGATCCCAAGGCAGATGCTTAAGTGATTGAGTCACCCAGGTGCCCCTATTTTGCATATATATTTTTTGCAGTATATTTGATATTTTCCCTTTATTTTGTTTTCAAATTTTTTTGATATTTCAAATAATTGGTTTTGTTTTCAAATCAGTTATGTCATCCATTGGTAAGAAATTTAGCACATTCATATACCATTTTATAGTTTAGGTTTTTTGTTTTACAGTCTTATTTACTGTATATCCTAGTATAACATCATTAATGTTTTGTGTGTTCTATGTCGTTTTAATTTTTGTCATACACTCAGTTTCTCGTTGCACTGCTGGTCAAATTTACTTTCCTTTTTTATTTTCCTAATTTGATAAATTGTTGGTTTCTAGTTTTGATTATGAAGACATTACTGTTATAATAGTCTATATTTCTCTGTTAACACATCTTCGTTGAGTAATGTTTTATCATCAGGTTCTTTTGATTGTCCATTTCTTCCCTTTCATCCAAACTAGAAAAGAATGTCAGAATGATATTGCATTTCCACATCACTTCTAAATAAGTGCCTTGGTTTTGCTATTGTATTTCAGAATCTTTTGTTTTAGTCTATTGGTTTTATGAATAGTATATCATCAGTTTTATGCCAGGAACTTACTGTGTATTATAAGTTCCAAAAAGTATTTTTTTGTCAGTTAATTGAGGTAAGCTGTATATAACTTAAGTGTCAAGCTTGATGAATTTTTATATGTGTGTGTATGTGTGCACACGCATGCACACACACCCTTGTGTAATTGCCACCCAGTACCCAAGAAGTTTCTCTGGTACTTGAGGTTCATCTTACCTTGACATCTCTTATCATTGATTAGTGTTGCTTGTATATCTGGATTCCACTCAGTATCGTATATGTGAGATTCATCCATTTTGCCGAGTGTATCAGTTTTTCTTTGATCTTCATTATGTATTCCACTAATAGCCATACTGCAGTTTTATTTCTCCATTCTGTTGATGGGCTTTTGGACTGTTTCCAGGTTTTGACTAATAAATCAAACTGCTCTGATTATTTCCTATAGACCCTTTGGTTGACAAAGGGTATATAACTAGGAGAGGAATTAATACAATAGCTTTAAATAGAAATTCCTTAATATTTCACCAAGGTATATGTACTTGCTTATCCTCCCACTGGCAAGGTATGAATGTTCCAGTTGTTTTCACATTTTTGCCAGTATCTCTATTTGGTAGTTTCTTGAGATTTTCATTTCAGACATCCCGGTGTGTATGTCATTGTGGTTATCATGTGAGAGTTAGGTTCGGGGTAGGTGGTAGGTACTAGATGGGACATGAAGGAGCTTCTCAGTTTCACTAATGTTTTATTTCTTGATCTAAATGCTAGTTTTATGCATGTGTTCACTGTGTGAAACTACATGGAGCCTTTGTACTCCAAGGTTCACTTTTGTGTTATTTTTAAGTATATTCATACTTCAACAAATTTACAAAAATCACAGAGTTGACAATGACAAATTGTTAATCTAAAGAAGTCTCAAGGATATCATTAAGCTAAAACCAAGAGTCAGAATAATGTTAATTTTTTCATATACGGAGGTCAGAATTCTTCAGCATGTTGCCTTCCTTTTTTTTTTTTTCTTAAGAGAGAAAGAGACTACACACATAAGCACATGCATGATTAGGGGATGGGCAGAGGAAAAGGGAGAAAGAGAATCTCCAGTGGACTCCCCATTCAGCATGGAGCCTGATGCGGGGCTTGATCTCACGACCTGAGATCATGACATGAGCCAAAATCAAGAGTCAAATGCTTAACAGACCCATCCACCCAGGCTCCCCTAAATTGAACACTTGTGTATTTCACCATTAAGTGTAATATTTGCTGTAGGTATATATGAAAGTCCATTATCACACTAGGGAAATTTCTAGTTTGTCACTAGTTGTTTTTTGTTTTGTTTTGTTTTTTAATTATGGTTTTGGGTATATACTCAGATGATCATATTGTCATCTCTTAGTTTTTAAAACCATTCTTATTTTTATTTCCACCTTCAGAAAATTCCTTCATGGCCTGTTCTTCTGTTTTCCATTTACAAAGTGATTTTTTCACACCTTGCATTCTTGATTATTGTCAGTCTCTTACTTCTCTGAGAGCTTTCTGATTCATTGTTGGTGATATCAAATGCTACCAAATTATTATGTTTGTCAAATCTTTATTTTCATTCTAGACCTACAGTATTATGTTTCACATTTAAGATGTATCTTGTTAAAATACAGTGTCCAGTTTATTTTTTCCCTTGCTTATTTTGTGATACTTGTGTTTATGCAGCTGTTTGGGCATATGCTCTGAGGAAATTTCTTTCTGCCCATGATTGGTGGCCATGTTCTCTCACTCTCTGTCCACTTATCAATTCCCTATTTGTTTCACAGCTTTTACGGTAGTAGTTTATCTAAGCGGTGTTCTTTGTCCTGTAGCTTTCCCTTTACTTTTTTGGGAGAATTGGTCTATAAATAAAAACCTAGTCACATAATTTTTATGTACTCTCAGATCTCTTCTCTGGCTCCCCTTTCTTTGAAACAGTGAGTCATAAAGTAGAGGCATGCACTCTAGATGACATCCCAAACAATCCAGTTGGTATCTTCTCTGTGTTCTACAGGTATTTCAAGTGTAACAGTTCCAAAATCTTCCCTTCTTGTTTTCTACACATCCTAATTATGGGCTCAAAATTGAAGACTTAGAAACTGGAATGTGTACTGCAGTGAATAAAATATTAATAAATATTAATAAATTAATACAATATTAAGCTGTCTCTTTACTTTTTAAAGTTGAAGAAGAATAAAGCTTGTCACAAAATATATTGATAATTTATTTTCATAATTCATAAATACAAATTTGTGTAGTACTCAGAAATACTCTCTAAGGTTGGTGGTGGTCACATATGTTGGAGACTTGGTGTGAAACTACTCTGTAATCCATTCCATGGCTTGATTTCTTCATGGCCCTTTCTGTCCTCACAGCTCCAGCTGCTTCTCAACATTTCCTGTGCTGTTTGCCCTCTGCTCATTTCCCAAATGTGCTAGAGGAGCAGAGGAGCCCTGCTTTCGCATGTACCATGGAGTTGCATGAACAACACAGCATGACTGTTTGTCCCGTAGCTGTTCTTCAGTGAAGCTCAAAATAGAACTAATTTTCTTCCTCATTTATTTTAGTCTGTCTGCTGTGTACTCTCACCTTAGCAATTGTAACATACTACTGTGTGTATTCTTACCATATTATTGCTACTTGAATCCAAGAACAATTTTAATAATTTAGCATTTCTAAGAACTAGAATGGTTCCAGATACAGTGTGCAATTTGATCATTTTTTGCATGAATAATACCTTAAGCAATGGCATAGTATTTCCATTATGGTTTCTCATCTTCCCACAAAGTATAAAGTCAAATGTTTTGCAAACTATTTGGTAATCCTGGTGAGGATTGGTTCCCATACAGCTTTTACCATGTTACCCAATTCTGAACATTTCAGATTGAACAGAAATTCCAGGGGTCAGTGTCATTTAAGGATGTGACTGTGGGCTTCACCCAGGAAGAGTGGTAGCACCTGGATTCAGCTCAGAGGTCCCTGTCTAGAGACATGATGCTGGAGAACTACAGTAACCTTGTCTCAGTGGGTAAGGTCTGGTTTTTTGTAATTCTAAGTAGCATGTTCTCATTCTTTTAACTGTGAAGCATATAGACACTGTAGAGTTGGATGATTTTTAATATTGGAACTGAGTAATCAGTGTTGATTGATCTCTTTTGGGTACCAGGAAGATATTTGTGTTTACCTCTTCAGTGAAATGTTCAATAGCATCTTCATCGAGCAGCTCCAGAAGCTTGCTGCTCTTTCAGAGACCCTGCAAGCCAGGCCTTCTGGTCTGAATCCTGAACACAAAGTATTGTGTTACCAAACCAGAAGTGATCTTCAGGCTAGAGCGAGGAGAGGAGCCATGGATACTGGAGGAAGAATTCCCAAGCCAGAGTTTCCCAGGTGAGTTAATGGACTCTGCACAGATGAACATCAGGGCATTTAGTATTTTCCCATGATTAACCCAGAGGTTGACAATTTCAAGAATATCTCTTTAGATGTCTTAATCCTGGGAACTGACTGGGAATACTGTTTTTTTTAACAAATCTCCTGAAACCACTCTTAAAATAACATTTTTTTGGATTCACTTTTTTAGTATTTACCATTCTTACATCTGTCAAAAAACCAGTCCTTGCCTACTTTATTTTTACTGTTGTTTTTTTTCATTCCTTTGTTTCCCAAAGCAGTTTCAGTTGCCTGCCTTACTGTCATCAGGCATTCTTTCATATGCTCATTTTTTGACTCAAATAATTTTTGAGTAATTGCTATTATCTATGTGTCAATGAGCTTATACAAATAGCAGTACAGCCAACAAATACATGAAAAGATGGTCAGCATTACTAAACATCAGGGAAATGCAAATTGGAACCATACATCACATCATTTAGAATGGCTAGTACCAAGAAGAGAAGGGATAACTAGTTCTGGGAAGGATGCGGAGAAAAAGGAACGCTTGTGCACTGCTGACTGTGTTGTAAATGGATCAGCTACAATAGAAAATGGTATAGAGATTGCTCAGAAAGCAAAATATAGAACTATCTTGTATTATCCAGTAGTACCACTTGGGAAGACACCCAGAGGAAATTAAAACAGGCTGTGAAAGAGAGAATATGCATGCTGGTGTTTATCACAGTATGATTCACAATAGTCAGATACGGAAATGACCTTAGGTTCCTGTCAGTGGATGAATAGCTAAATAAGATAGGTATGTGTGAGTAATAGAATACTATTCAGCCATGAGAAAGGACATTCTGCCACTTGCAAAATGGGTGAACCTTTATATCAAGTGAGATAAGTCTGACAGAGAAAGGCAAGTACTGCATGTTGTCACTTGTGTCTGGAATCTAGAAAAGCTGAATTTGTTATGAACATGAGTAATGTGGTGGTTACCCAGAGGAGAGGGAGAGATAGAAGAGATGTTGTTTAAGTGTATAAAAAGTATAACGAGTAGTAAATAAGCCCTAGAGGGGTGCCTGGGTGGCTCAGTCATTAAGCATCTGCCTTTGGCTGGGATTGAGCCCCGCATTGGGCTCTCTGCTGTGGGAAGCCTGCTTCTCCCACTTCTACTTTCCCTGCTTGTGTTCCCTCTACTGCTGTGTCTCTGTCAAGTGAATGAATACCATTAAAAAAAAAGATAAATAAATAAGCCCTAGAGATGTCATATATCATATAATGAAAACAGTATTTTGTTATAGTAATCAAACTGAGACATTAGAACTTAATTTTTCTAATTACTAATAAGAAATTGTAATGATGTAACATAACAGGGTTGCTAATTATTGGTACAGTGGCAATTACACAGCATAAAAATGTATCAAATTAACAGATTGTACACTGAAAATTTATGCGGTTTTTTGTCAAATGTAAATTTAAAAGGTGACACTAAAATCATATAATTATGTGTATTAAAGCCCTGTAGTGGTAAAAATTATCCTAGAATTAGAGCAAAGTTAAGTTGACTGTGCTACTCTTAAGAATCTTAGGGAAAACCTTAAGGAGATCTCCATCAAAGCAGCATTTGATTTTTCCCCTCCATAATCCCAAAGGAAAATAAACATCTCGGGGCACCTGGGAGGCTCAGTGGGTTAAGCCTCTGCCTTCGGCTCGGGTCTACTTTGGCTCTCTGCTCAGCGAGGAGCCTGCTTCCTCCTCTCTGCCTGCCTCTCTGCCTACTTTCGATCTCTCTCTCTGTCAAATAAATAAATAAAAGCTTTTTTTTTTTTTTTAAGCAGAATTTGAATGAGATGATTGTGTGAACTGTGAGGATCCTGCTTCTTCACAGAAGGGATAATAGCAGCTCCTAAGCCAATGAGGAGGAATGTGTTTGGTGTTTCTTGGGAAACAGGAAAAATAGTCACAATGGCCAAGGGGAATGTTTGATGGGAAGTGGCACAGGAAATGGTGTCAGGCAGCTGTGGTCCAAAAGAAGAATATCATAAGTCTTACTGAAGTTTTTAATTTTATTCTTACTAGTGTATTTTGGGAAACAAACAATGTCTGATTTACAAGATCTCTCTCACCTCTGTAGAGAAAATGTTGGAAAGAACGTAAGCACTTAAGAGAGTTCACTAGTGGAACCTTTTAAGTTTTCCTGAAGGGTGATTATGGTCATTTAGTCAAAATTGGAGAGGAATGGAGGTAATGAGAAGAGGCTGGATTTTCTCTGCATTGGGAATAACTGAAGAATTAACATTTGTATTGGGGCACCTGGGTGGCTCAGTTGGTTAAGTGTTTGCCTTTGGCTCAAGTCATGATCCCAGGGTCCTGGGATCAAGCCCTGCTTTGGGCTCCCTGTTAAGTGGGGAGTCTGCTTCTTACCCTTCTTCTCCCTCTGCCCCTCTCCCCCTGCTTATGTTCTCTCTGTCTCTGTCTCAAATAAATTAAAAAAAAAACTTTAAAAAGAAAAAAAAAGAACAAAAAAGGGAAGAGATGATGGCACTTGAAGTATTTAAAGGAATAATGATGAAAACTTCCCAAATTTGGCAAAAAAGATATTCATACCAATGGCATGTCATGATTAAATTTCTGAAACCAAAAGAGAAAAAAATTATGAGAGTAATTTTTGGAAATGATAGTGAATTCATCATCTGAAACCATGGAGGCTAGAAGGCAATAATCAATTTTTTTTCCAAGTACTGAAAGAAAAGAACTTTCAAACAAAACAGAACTGTGGCTTGTGAAAATACATTCATGAAAGGATAACTGAAGGTATCCTACAATGGAAAAAAAAAATAGAAAATGTTGTTAGCAAACTTATCTTTTAAAAATGGCTAGAGGAAGTTCTTTAAATAGAAAGGAAATAACACAAGAAACCGTGGAGCTTCAAAAAAGAAAGAACATTGGAAGTGGCAAAAAATAAGGGTAAATATAATAGAGTTCCCATCTAAGAGTTTATGAAATCATATTTGATTGTTGATAGAAAATTTAGAATATCATGATTTGATGCTCTGCGTGTGGAGGATATGATGTATTTACAAGATAGAATACAGGAATTTAATTGGAATTAAAGTGTTATATTTCCTTGAAGTGGTAAAATGTTCATCAAGGAAGACTGTAATAAATTATATATGTACATTTTACCTAGAAATGGACTTGGAATACTTAGAACAACCACTAAAAAAACTATACAAGGTGGTAAACTTAGAAATACTGTAAGTAAATGAAGACGGAATCTTTTAAGAAGATGTTCAAGTAACCAGGAAGAAAATAAATTAGGAACAGATGAATGAGAAACTGATAAAACAATAGAAAAATAAAACAACAGACTTAAACATTGACATAGCAGTGTCTACTGTAAATGTAAATGATCTAAACACACCAATTCAGGGCACCTGAGCAGCTCAATTGGTTAAGCGACTGCTTTTGGCTCAGGTCGTGATCCCAGAGTACCGGGATGGAGTCCCACATTGGGTTCCAGGCTCCATGGGGAGTCTACCTTTCCCACTGAACTTCTCCTCTCTCATGCTCTCTCTCAAATAAGTAAATAAAATCTTAAAAAAATTAAAAAAAAAAAACAAACCAATTCAGGTATAGACTGGCAGACTGGATAAAATAAAAAACAAAAGGAAGAAATATGTTATCTACAAAGAAATTCATTTCAAATACAACATAGTGAGTTTGATGGGAAATAGAAAAAGATACACTGGGGTACCTGGGTAGCTCAGTCATTAAGCGTCTGCCTTCAGTTCAGGTCATAATCCCAGGATCCTGGGATCCAACCCTGCATCAGGCTCCCTGCTTGTTGGGAAGTCTGCTTCTCCCTCTTTCACTCCTCCTGCTTAGGTTCCCTCTCTTTGTGTCTCTCCCTGTTAAATTGATAAATAAAATCTCTTAAAAATGAGAAAGAGGAAAATACACTATGCAAACATTAATGAAAAAAAAAACAAAACCGACTCCATTAATATTAGATAAATTAGTCTTGAGAGCAAAGGAAATTATTGGAGAAAAAGCAGTATTCCAATGAAAAAGACTGTGATCCAAAATGTGACCCCACCAAACAACAGAAAGAACCTCATAGTACACACATCAAAACTGATTGAGCTGAAAGGAGAAATAAACAAATTTTCAATTATATTTGGGGAATTCAGCACCTTACTCTCAGCAATTGGTAGAACTTTCAGACAGCAGATATAAATTGATGGCAGATGTAGAAGAACTGAATGGTACCATTACCCAGAGGGATTGAATGAACATTTGTAGATAGTACCTAGAAGCAGCAGGATATGCATTCTTCTCAAGTGCCTGAGGAGCACTCAGTAAGATACAACATATCCTATGCCATAAACAAACCTTAGTAAATTTAGCAGAACCAAAATTGTGCTATGTTCTCGTAGCATAAGGAAATCAAACTGCAAATCAGTAATAGAAAGGCAGTAGAGGGCACCCGGGTGGCTCAGTGGGTAAAAGCCTCTGCCTTCGGCTCAGGGCATGATCTCAGGGTCCTAGGATTGAGCCCGGAGTCAGGCTCTCTCTACAGCGGGGAGTCTGCTTCCCTTCCTCTCTCTCTCTGCCTACTTGTGATCTGTATCTGTGAAATAAATAAATAAAATCTTAAAAAAAGGCAATAGACTCTCTCTTTGCTGGGAAAATTGGACAGCCACATGCAGAAAAATGAAATTGGACCATTTCCTTACACCACACACAAAAATAGACTCAAAATGGATCAAGGACCTCAATGTGCGATAGGAATCCATCAAAATCCTTGAGGAGAACACAGGCAGCAACCTATTCGACCTCAGCTGCAGCAACATCTTCCTAGCAACAACGCCAAAGGCAAGGGAAGCAAGGGCAAAAATGAACTATTGGGATTTCATCAAGATCAAAAGCTTTTGCACAGCAAAGGAAACAGTTAACAAAATCAAAAGACAACTGACAGAATGGGAGAAGATATTTGCAAACGACATATCAGATAAAGGACTAGTGTCCAGAATCTATAAAGAACTTAGCAAACTCAACACCCAAAGAACAAATAATCCAATCAAGAAATGGGCAGAGGACATGAACAGACATTTCTGCAAAGAAGACATCCAGATGGCGAACAGACACATGAAAAAATGCTCCATATCACTCGGCATCAGGGAAATACAAATCAAAACCACAATGAGATATCACCTCACACCAGTCAGAATGCCTAAAATAAACAAGTCAGGAAATGACAGATGCTGGCGAGGATGCGGAGAAAGGGGAACCCTCCTACACTGTTGGTGGGAATGCAAGCTGGTGCAGCCACTCTGGAAAACAGCATGGAGGTTCCTCAAAATGTTGAAAATAGAACTGCCCTATGACCCAGCAATTGCACTATTGGGTATTTACCCTAAAGATACAAACGTAGTGATCCAAAGGGGCACGTGCACCCGAATGTTTATAGCAGCAATGTCCACAATAGCCAAACTATGGAAAGAACCTAGATGTCCATCAACAGATGAATGGATCAAGAAGATGTGGTATATATACACAATGGAATACTATGCAGCCATCAAAAGAAATGAAATCTTGCCATTTGCGACAACATGGATGGAACTAGAGCGTATCATGCTTAGCGAAATAAGTCAAGCAGAGAAAGACAACTATCATATGATCTCCCTGATATGAGGAAGTGGTGATGCAACATGGGGGCTTAAGTGGGTAGGAGAAGAATAAATGAAACAAGATGGGATGGGAGGGAGACAAACCATAAGTGACTCTTAATCTCACAAAACAAACTGAGGGTTGCTGGGGGGAGGGGATTTGGGAGAAGGGGGCGGGATTATGGACACTGGGGAGGGTATGTGCTTTGGTGAGTGCTGTGAAGTGTGTAAACCTGGTGATTCACAGACCTGTACCCCTGGGGATAAAAATATATGTTTATATAAAGAAAAAAAAAAAGAAGGGAATCTTTCTGCCCTTCAACAGATGAATGGATAAGGAAGATGTGGTGCATATACACTATGGAGTATTATGCCTCCATCAGAAAGGATGAATATCCAACTTTTGTAGCAACATGTATGTTACTGGAAAAGATTATGCTGAGTTAAATAAGTCAAGCAGAGAGAGTCAATTATCATATGGTTTCACTTACTTGTGGAGCATAACAAATATCATGGATGACATGGGGAGTTGGAGAGGAGAAGGGAGTTGGGGGAAATTGGAAGGGGAGGTGAACCATGAGAGACTATGGACTCTGAAAAACAATCTGAGGGGAATGAAGTGGTGGGGGGGTGGGAGGTTGGGGTACCAGGTGGTGGGTATTATAGAGGGCACAGATTGCATGGAGCACTGGGTGTGGTGCAAAAATAATGAATAGTGTTATGCTGAAAATAAATAAATGTAATTAAAAAAAACATATATTTTTATCCCCAGGGGACGGTCTTTTATTTAGAACTGAGCAGGGAGCTTGTGGCCTTAACATTCTTGTGATGTCTTGGTTTGAGTAAGGACTGGTGATAACATCTTTAATGGCTACTTCTTTTTAGGGTCTGTTTATTCTTTGTTGGTCACAGGTGACTGTCATTAAAAAAAAAAAAAAAAAGATACCCTCCCAGCCCCACTCCCAACTTCAGACAGGTTTCCCCCTCAGCTAGGGCCAAGGGGTCTGGTGTGTTCCCTTATCTCTGGTTTCCTTACACCTCCACAGTTTTGGGATTTCTGTAAGCTCGATCCCATAGACCCCTACCTATCTCTCCCTACTTGGCCCTGCCTGTCCTTTACTCAACAGGTCAGTTCGTTTTTGTAACCTAGGTCTCCTAAGAAGTTTGCTTCTAGATAATAACATTACATATATGTGTATGTATATAGAATGTATGTATATATATATAAAATGATAATTTGTGAGTTTTATGTACTATAATTATATGTATACATATATAACAGTGATATAATTTCTAAGTAAAGATGTAAAAAATAGAAACATGTATTAGATATTATAAAAATTTTATTGCAGGGAGGCAAATTATATATAATTGATTGAATATATCTATTTTGTGTTTGAACTAATTTGTTTATAAGTGTTCATCTCTCAGTGGGCATAGAAGTTAACATTTTTCTTTTAATGTTCAGAATTAAGCACAACATCAAATAAAATTATTTGTCAGGTTAAAAAAAAAGGCAATAGAAAAATACCTAAACATTTCAGAATTAAACAAGACACATGTAAGTAAAGCATGAATGAAAGACATCCCAAAGGAAGATTTAAAAAATAACACACAGACCTGTCAGGTATCAGTCTCACTGGAGTTCCTTATATGTGATTAGTTGTATTTCTCTTGATACTTAAGTTTTTCTTTTTTGTGATTCTTTTTTAGTATTTTTACTATGACGCATCTTGGCATGGATCTCTGTTTATCTCACGTGGAGTTTATCTTCTTGAATTTGCATATTATTTTTCTCTTAAGTTTCCAGGGTTTTGCCATCATTCTGTTGAATGATTTTTCTCTTCTCACTCTTCCTTCTGTTCTTTTGATATTCCCATTATGAATATGTTGGTGCAGGTAGCACTGTCTTTCATTTGTTTGAGGCTTTCTTTGGTTTTATTCATTATTTCTTTTGTGTAAATGATATCTATTGTGTATCTTCAAGTTTACTAATTCATCTTCTATAAGCTTGAATCAATGAATTTATAATTCCTGTCAAACGAATTTACAATGCAGATATTATAATTTTCAAATTGAGAATTTTTGTTTCATTCTTTTCAGTTTTTTGATGTTCTCTATGTGATGAGGGTGCCATCATTACCGTCCTTTACTTCCTTGAACATGGTTGCCTTTTGGGTGTGTTTGTAAAAGCTGCTTTGAGAAGTGCTAAGTCTGATATCTGGACTCTTTCATGGGCAGTTAGTTGCCTGCTCCTTCCCCCATATATGTGAAATTTTCCTCTTTGTCTTATGAATCACAAGACAAAGCTTTCTTTCTTTCTTTCTTTCCTTCTTTTTCTTTTTCTTTCCTTTTTTTTTGTTTTTGTTTTTGTTTGGACAAAAGGGATATTTTAGATATTTTGTACCTAGCCTTATACTGATTCCTTCTTTCTCTGAAAGGGTCTGTTGTTATTTTTCCTTGCTTATTTATTTGTTTAATGACTGGGTTGGATTATGTAAAGTCCTTCCCATCCACAGTGTACATCTCTAATGACTCTTGTCAGAGGCCTCTGCCTTGGGGGCGCCTAGTGTTACTAGGATGACAGATAAGCTTTTCAAAGTGTTAGAAAGGAAAACCTGATGGAACTTGAGTGAGAAAAAGACGCACAGTTACAGTCTGTTTCAATATCTCTCTCCTGATAAATAGAAGAACACTGAATAAACAAATTGACTTAATTGACATTTATAAAATATCCCCCACCCCTACACAGAAATAAACCAGTGGAATACACATTCTTTTCAGGAACACATGAACGTAAACAAAGGTAGATTGCATTCTAAGATCTAAAACAAATCTCAATTAATTTAAAAGGAGTCAAGTCATATAAAATACTTTTTCTTACCAGAGTAGAGTTAGATCTAGCCGAATTAAAAATCAATAACAGAAATTCCTAAATAGTTAGAAACTTAATGGCACACTTTTACATAACTTGATGGTTCAGAGAAGAATTTGAAGGGTAAATTAGAAACTATTTTAAGCTGAATGTTAATGAATACAGAATTTGTAGGAAATCAACATATAGGAAATTTTTATATTGGAAATGAAGTATGTGTATAGTATTTCATTGTTTTCATTATTTTCCATATGATCTTTATTCCTTACATCTCTTACTTCTTTTGGGTTTAATTTTCTCTTTTCTAGGGTTTTTCCTCTATAGAAACTATAATCCTACGTATATGCATATAATTTTATTTTAAAATTTTTACTTATTTTGCAGACTGCCTTCTTTAGCCGGGGTCTTCCTTGTGATCCATTTCTTCTTTCTTTAGTTTTATTGTACTATTTTTCTGCTCTGTCATCACTGAGCCTTTTTCAATGCTATTTATTAAAATTCCAGTGAAGTCTCTTTTCTCTCTGGGCTCTTTGTCAGTCTGCCTGGACTACTACAACAAAACACCACAGACTGGGTGACTTAAATAACAGAAACTTGTTTTCTCACACTTCTGGAGTTTGTAAAGCCAAGGTGAAGGTGCCAGCAGGGTTGGTTTCTGGTGAGCCCTATCTCTTCAGCTTGCAGACAGCACCTTCTTGCTGTAGCCTCATATCACTTTTTTGTGTGTGCACATGGTGGGAGCAAGGAAGTTGGTGTCTCTTCAACTTCTAATAAGGATGCTGCTCCTATCAGATTAGCCCAACACGCTGATGACCTAATTCAACCTTAATTGACTCCTTAAAGGCACTGTCTCCAGATACAGTCACCTTGGGAATTAGGGCTGCAGCATATGAATTTGGGAGAGGGACAATTCAGTTCATATCTGGCTCCTTGTAATTTAAGTCTATTCCAAGGTCACATTGTCCTTTTTACAATATTATTCCTCACCTAGATCACTAAGCGTTGTGTCCTTAGTTCCCATATACTCTTGGAGTTCCCAGTGGTCTGAATTGTCATGTATCAGAACTGAGATGTTATCTCAGTATTGTTCCACTCATAGTGAGACTTCCCCTTTCTGGGAATGATTCTGTTTACATTTAATCATCTCTGAGTTCCCTGTCTCTTCTTTATGTGTGGTTGCTACAGTATGTAGCTGACTCTTTCAAAGGATGTGGGCTCATTATCAGTTTCTTCTGTATTTAAATGTTTCTTTCCTTAGTGGTGATTTGAATTTAGTAGTACTTTGTATCTCCTAGTTATGCCAAAGGCATGGGTTGTTGGAGGTAATTTTATTTGCTCTCCTTATATTGATCCATACATTTGTTTAGAGGGGAGATGGAGACATTCAGATTTTAACAGGTGCTGTTGGAATGCAGATGTTCACGTTGTAATAGGCAGTTTCTGCTCCCTTTTTGTACTGTGCCAGGCTTTTGTTTCTTGTTTTCATTTCTGTGGTTCATATCAAACTCAAGAATAGAAAAAAAATGTGCTTAAAATTATTTTCTTCTCTGGAGACTAAAAAAGAAATCCAAGTCAGCTATAATATAGGGCATTTGTATATATATTGCATTCCATAAAAAATGTGTTAATATTTCCATGTAAGGTTAATTTTTCTTATTTTTAGAAATCTGGAAAACTGATCACAAGAAAGAAAGAAGCCACCAAAACCAGCCTAAACATGTGTGGGAAGTTGCATTCATCAATAAAGAACAAGGTAATGTAGTAGAAAAACCACTTAACTTGGACACAAAGTCTTCCTTCCAGAAGAACCCTCTGTCAGTGGGACTCACGTGGAGTGAATTTCAGCTGTATTTCAGAATTGTTTATCAATAAGAAAAACTGTTTAGGAAAAAAGACTGATGAATTTAATGCCTGTGGAAAATTGCTACTCAGTATTAAACGTGAGAAAACTCATACTAGAGAGAAGAGTGAATTTTTTTAAAAATGGGAAAATGTTGAGTCATGATGAGGACCCTATTCATCCTGAGAAGATTCAAATGTTAGAGCAAAATTTTGATTATAATATTTACCTGTCGGGGACCGCCTCTGGCCGGGAAAGTCCCCGCCATTATAAGATGGCGCTTGGCTCACTGCCAGCAAAATACACTGCAAGTAAACAACGAACTTTCTGGTGAAGCCCGCCTAAAGGGGGATATAGTCATTGGCTGTTTCAAATTTAATCAGCATAGTAACAAGACTCTCATTGGCTCTCCCTATTGCTTGGCCTCTTACTGGTCACCCTGCTGCATATAAGCTAAGGAAGTTGACGAAATAAAGGGGAATGAAGCATTAATACCGAACCAGGCTTCTTGTCGTCCTTGCGGGTCGAGGGCGATATTTATCAAGAAACCTTCCTTGAAAAGGCAATATTTAGTACGTACAAGAGAGAGATTGCAGAAGGTAATGATTGTGAGTGTAATGAATATGGGAGAACCTTCTTTGATAACTCCTTCTTAGTCCATCGGATAAATTCCTCAGAGGAAAATCACTGTGGATTTAGTGATTGTGGAAAATCCTTATGTATAAAGTCTACCCTTTTGAAACATCATGGGGCACATATGAAACACTATGAATGTAATCAAAGTGGGAATGATTTCGGGAGGAATTTATGCCTTTCACAACTTCAGAAACCTCATAAAGGAGAAAAACACTTTGAATGTAATGAATGTGGGAAAGCGTTTTGGGAGAAATCCCACCTCATTTGACATCAGAGGATACACACAGGAAAGAAACGCTTTCGGTGCAATGAATGTGGAAAAACTTTTTGGGAGAAGTCAAACCTCACTAAACATCAGAGCTCACACACAGGAGAGAAGCCCTATGTGTGCAGTGAATGTGGGAAAGCCTTCAGCCTCAAGTCAGCCCTCACATTACACCAGAGAACACATACAGGTGAGAAACCCTATCAGTGTAATGCATGTGGGAAAACTTTTTATCAGAAGTCAGACCTCACTAAACACCAGAGAACACACACAGGACTGAAAGCCTATGAATGCTATGAATGCGGGAATTCCTTCTGTATGGATTCACACCTTACAATACATCAGAGAACTCATACAGGTGAAAAACCCTTCGAATGTCCTGACTGTGGGAAATCTTTCTGTCAGAAGTCACACCTTAGACAACATCCAAGAACTCACATAGGGGATAAACCCTATGAATGTAATCCATGTGGGAAAACATTCTACTACAAGTCAGTTCTCACCGGCATCAGATAATTCATACAGGGTTGAAACCTTATGAATGATTTGAATGTGGGAAAACCTGCTTGAAGTCTGACCTCACAGTACATCAGAGAACTCACACAGGGGAGAAGCCTTTTGCATGTCCTGAATGTGGGAAATTCTTCAGCCATAACTCTACCCTCTCTCAACATTATAGGACACATACAGGGGAGAAACACTTTAATGTCACGAATGTGGGAAAATCTTCTATAATAAATCATACCTAACTAAACATAATAGAACACACACAGGGGAGAAGCCCTATGAATGTAACAAATGTGGGAAAACCTTCTGTCAGAAGTCTCAGCTCACACAGCACCAGAGAATTCAGATAGGTGAGAAACCTTATGAGTTTAATGAATGTGGAAAGGCTTTCTATCATAAGTCCGCCTTAATTGTCCACCAGAGAACTCATACAGAAGAAAAGCCCTATAAATGTAATGAATGTGGGGAATCGTTCTGTGTGAAGTCGGGACTTATTTTACATCACAGAAAACACACAGGGGAGAAACCCTATGAATGTAATGAATGTGGGAAATCCTTCAGTCACAAATTATCCCTCACAGTACCTCACAGGGCTCACCCAGGAGAGAGATCTTGTCAGTGTAATGAATGTGGGAAAATTTTTTACCGTAAGTCAGACCTTGCTAAACATCAGAGATCACACACAGTGGAGAAGCCTTATGAATGTAACACATGTGGAAAAACCTTCTCTCAGAAGTCAAACCTCATTGTACATCAGAGAACACACACAGGAGAAAAATCTTACAATTGAAGTGGATGTTAGGAGTGTCGAGCTGCACTTCAGCAGCCATTACACAAGAATTCACACTGGCAGAAGCTCTGTTGACATCCTGAATGTTCGGGAACCTTCTTCCACACAAACTGGCCTTATTTTACTCCAAAGTAGACTGTGACAAATGCAGGACAGTCTTGTTAAGTAACATTCCATTGAATGTTACCAAGAAAATACTGGTATAAACCGTGACAGATTTTTTTATTTTGTAAAAGTATCTTTGTTTGCCTTTTTAGCAAAAATACAAACTAGGTTATGTCAGAATTTATATTAAAGAGAAACCTTTCAATTTTGGGGTATATAGCTTGAAGATTATTTTTAGAAGTAACACAACATTAGAAGTTGAGTTTTGGGTTTTGATGCCATATTTATCTTTGGGAAACATAAGAAATTGTAATTTATAGAAGTATATTGTGCCATGTAAAGCTTTAAAAACTAACTAACTAACTAACTAATAAATAAAATGAAAAAATAGAATCACAAGAAGTTGCAGTCGTACATAGAATTCTCACATGCCCTCCAGCAAGCTTCCTCTGTGGCTGATTTCCACAACCATTGTATATTGTCAAGCAGAGGGAGTTGATGGTACCACAGTACTAAGTCACATACAGTCCTTATTCTCACTTCAGTTTTTACATGCAGTTTGTGTGTACGTGTAGTTCTGTGAAATTTTATCACTTAATAGTTTGAGTAACCATCAACACAGCTTACAAAAATCGAAAAGGAATCTGGAGTTTCTGTTGCATTAGAATTACAAGGGAATCATGATTTCATCACGAGAAGTTCCCTTGTGTTAATCGTACTGCAGCCTTCATTCTGGCAATCATGTTAATATGAAGCTTTTTAAAAGCAGATATAAACTGAGTAATTAGGGCCACAGCCTTAAATCCTTATGTGAAGCATCCCTCAAGTGTGCAGGATTTGCATTTCCACATATGGTACCTTATATAAACTATATGTGCTTCATATGCATCATGAAACTTAATCTAGTTGTGAACACAGAACAGCCACTCCTAATTTGGCAGTTTTTACCATATCAGGCACATCGCCCATGTGTGTAAGGGCTGAGCAGTTTGTAAAAGGAGGCCCACAGAGCTCATTTGTAACACTTTAGAATGTATAAATCAAAATAGCGAAGTGGCAAGTAGAATGTATTTAGTGTAGAGGGATATCTAGTTCCTAGTCTCATTTTCCCCATTCACTCATGGTTCAATGCCAAACCAGGAGTACCTTGAGTATACATATGTGAGTCCTCTAGTCCTCAGCCCAAATTATACAAACCCTCTGCAAGTAGCTGCCCTCTAAGGCAGAGGCCAGTGTAGCCAGAGACAGATCTGAGCCCTTGGAGATTTTTGGCTCTGTGAGAAGGTGGGTTGAGACTGGAGCAGGTGGGGCTGGAGCGGGGCATTTATTGACTGACAGGGTAAAAAGGTGGTATAATAAATTACACCATCAGTGAGATTACACAAACGAGGTTACAGAAACAAATAGTCTTAACTTGCACAAAGAGTCTAAGCTTACATCTTAGGAAACTAGGAAAAGGAGCTGATTAAATCCAGCATAAACTTTCTTTGAGCAGAAATCAGTAGAACCAAAAGTTAGTTATTTGAAAAGGTCAATGAAACTGATAAACATCTTTGTTAAATAAGAAAAAGAGAAGATACAAGGTGCTGAGAAGAGAATGAGGGAAAGCCGTAACAACTGATTCCATGGACATTAAAAGGATAATAATACTATGGACTGCTCTCTGTCCACAAATTTCATAACCTAGATAAAATTAAATAGACCAGTTCCTTGAAGGACACAATCTGCCAAAACTCACCAAAAGATCTAACTAGGTATATAGCTGTTAAAGAAATTGAGTTAATACTTGATCTTCCAAATCAGTGTCAGGCCCAAATGTGTTCATTAGTGAATTCTACCAAACACTTCAAGAAGAAGTGATACCATTTCTCTACAATCTCTTCCAAAAAGTAAAAGCAGAACTACTTCTTAACTCATTCTGTGAAGCCAGCATTGCTATAGTAGCAAAACGAGGTGGACATTACAAGAAAAGGAAACTGCAGATAGAAGTCTATGTCTTGGAACATAGATGCAGAAATCCTCAACAAGTCATTAGCAAATTGAATCCAACAGTATACATTTTCACACCATGACCGAGTGGGGTTTATTTCAGGTATGCAGTCCTGGTTCAACATTTGATAATCAGTTCATGTAACCCATCACATCAACAGGCAAAAGAAGAAATTACCATATGATCATACTAATAGGTGCAGAAAAGCATTTCACAAAATCTTAACCCACATTCACAATAAGAAATCTCAGCATACTAGGAATACAGGGAATTTCTTTAACTCAGGAAAACATGTCTTCAACAGCCCTATAGCTAACATTGTACTTAATGGTGAGAATAGATGCTCTTCCGGTAATGTAAGGAGGAAGGGGGCCCCTTTGACCACTCTTTTTCAGCCTCCTTCTGGAAGTCTTTGCTAACATAGTATTACAAAGAAAATAAACTTGGATTTGGAAGGAAGAGATAATAAAACTGTCTATATTCACACTTGACATGATTCTGTAGGTAGAAAATTCCAAGGAGTCACAATAGAATACCTTGACACTGGTAAGCAATTATAACAAGGTTATAAGGTACAGTGATTGAGTGAGTGGTAAAAAGAAATGAACTCTCAGGACTAGAAGACATGGAGGAAACTCACTTACATGTTGCTAATTGAAAGCCAATCTGAAAAGACTTTACACTTTGGTTTCCATCTATAGTGCATTCTGATAACAGCAGAAGCTTATGGAGACAATAAAAAGATGAGTGATAGTCAGGGTTTCACGGCAAGGCAGGGAAGTTTGAATAGGTGGATTTTAGAGGATTTTTAAGACAGTGAAACAATGCTGTAGGATATTATAATAGTAGATACATGTCATTTATTTGTCAATGCCCATAAAGTATAAAACACAAAGGGTAAACCGTGAGGTAAACTGTGGACTTTAGTTAGTAATAATGTATCAATATTGGCTCACCAGTTGTAAAAATGTACCACACTAATACAAAATTCAAATACGGGACTGTGGCAGTGGGTAGAAGTGAAGGGTATACATAGGAACTCTGTACTTTCTGCTCAATTTTTTGTAACTCTAAAACTACTCTAAAAAATAAAGTGTATTAAACAACCCTGCCTGCATATAGCAGTGTAGATGAATCTGTGAATCTGCTTTCTTCTATCCTTAAAAAATTAAGAATTCACATTATTCAGTACCAGTTTTCCCATGGTGGGAAGCAGAATGCATTCTCAGAAATTGCATATTGACAGCCGCTAAACCTATTTTCAGTTATAGCTTTTCTGCTCTTGAAAGTCGTATTATCTTTCTTGGAAGTATCGTAAATTTCTTACCTCTCTTCATAACATCTTGTTTCTATATTACGGTTTTTGTCATAGATTTCTGCACTGAAAATATAATCAACATTAATGAACATTTGAGATGTTTTTATAGTCTTTGGAATATTTTAAATTATAGTAACTGTGGCCTGAAATTAAGGCCTAGTATAATAGACTCTTTTGCATCTGAAACCAAGATGGAATCCCACCACCAACCGAGTGAATAGGAGGCAGTTAATACACTTATCATAATGAACAGGATGGTCCATCCAAGATGAAGGTCACCATCTAAGATGTAATTCATCTAGTTATCATTAACAAATTGTTCTTGACTGAGTGACTGATTCTGTGATATGACAAAGGCCCCTTGGGACAGAGCTGCTAGTTGCTGCCAGTCCTGCCTTTTGACCAACACTGTAGTGCCACCTTTTTGGGGTGTCACTGTGTCTTCCTACCCTAAAAAGCTCTTGTCCCTAAGAGAGAATTGTTAATTGGCCATACCCCAGGTGACTTCCCTTTGGGTTCAGTGTGGCTGTGAAGCTCCTTCCTGTAAAGGCAGTGACAACACTATTCCCTAACTGCATTTGCACCCCACCTACCAAAGATCTGGCTAGAACTCTGTGGTTACTGCAGTCTGGTGACTATCCTTGATGGCTCAGGGTATGCATGCATAGCATGGTTTGTTACTGTGTACTGCTGGGATGACATGCAGCTGTCCTTTGTGAAATTTTGGAAAGGTAAGACAACCAGCTCCGGTAGGATAACCGTGGCATTCCAGTTGTCTAAGAAGCTGTTGCTCAGGTAAGGGCAGGAGCCTCCCCTTCCCTCTTTCCTCTGCTACTCCTTCCCTTGCTGCCATTGTGCACACATCTGATGCTCGATTGTGTTGAGGTGCACATTTATGGTATCCCGTGGCTCAGTTGGTGATAAGAAAAGAGATCCCTTCCAAATCGCCAGAGAAAGTAGCTCAAATGCTCTTCTGATGCAAAACCTTTAGCCAGTGAACCCAAGTTCTGCTCAGCACTGCTGTTTTATCACTACCCCAAGGGTCTAATCTTGGAATTATGGAGCTTAATGGCTTTGACCGGGGCTATAGACAAATGACCTTACTGTTTGTGAACCCTGACTCCCTGGAGATTGACTGGCATTCCCAGGAGGAAGCAACAACTGCCAAAGAGGTCGACTGCTGGGCTCTGGTGCTTTCCTTTCTGACCACCCAGGTCCATGCTACAGGTGACAAAAACAGAAACTTGTGACTTTACATGGCTAGAAGTCCAAAATATTTGGAGGGAATTTGTACAGAGAGAAAGGAGAGAGAGAAGATGATGGGCATGGTAGAAAAAAAGAGACAACCATACAGAAGATGATCCATCAACCACAGAGTAATGGGCTAAGCACACTCCTGCTGCTCCAGTCTTCTCCCTGTGCCTGTGTTGGAAAGAAATTCTCATCCTCTTGTTTAGGGGGGAAAAGACACACTCTGTGCCTCAGCAAAGGGGATTATTCGAATGTGACTTAAGCCCAGGATTTTTAATCTGTAAGAAGCGACTATTACCATGGAGCAGGCCCATGGCCCTGAAGATCCTGCCTGGAGGATCTCTGGGGAAGGAAATTTGTAAATTTGATCAGAGTAAAGAAAAAAACCCTGAGGTCTGTCTAGTGACAACAAAAAGGAAAGATGCAGCAAGAAAGAATGAGGGGGCGCCTGGGTGGCTCAGTGGGTTAAAGCGTCTGCCTTCTGCACAGGTCATGATCCCATGGTCCTGGGATCCAGCCCCACATCAGGCTCTCTGCTCAGCAGGGGGCCTGCTTCCCCACCCCCCCCACCCCTGCCTGCCTCTCTGCCTACTTGTGATCTCTCTCTGTGTCAAATAAATCTTAGGGGAAAAAAAAAAAAGAAAGATTGAGGAAGGGGGAGGGACTTGGATACAGGAAGAGGAGACCATAAAATGATGGAAATAAAGGTCCACAGATTGGCCCAACTGGGGGAACATACTTAAATAATTTGTACAACAAAGACAAAAGGGCATTGATTGGCTTTTGTACCTCTACTATTTACTTTCTGAATTGACTTAAATATCTGCTGAAATGCACCATTGGCAAATTTCCATGGCCTTAAAACAGGGCTCAGATTACGGCTATATCTGGGCATTCCACTCAATTTAATCGTGTTACTACTTAAAATCTTGGAGGAGTTACTGAATATAAAATAGAATTTCCATAGACTAAATATTGGTGTTTTCCTTAAAATTCACTTGTTGAAATCTAAATCCCAGTGTGATGGTATCTGCATAAGGTTTGGTTATGAGGATGGAACTCTCATGAGTGGGAGTAGTGCCCTAATAAGACTCCAGAGAACTCCCTTGGCTTTTTGCCTGTGTGAGGACAACCCAGAAAGACAGTTGTCTGTGAACCAGGAAGCAGGCCCCCACCAGACCCCGATACTGCAGGGCGCCTTGGTCTTGGACTTCCCAGCCTGCGGAACTGTGAGAAATAAATTTCTGTTGTTTATAAGCCACCTGGTCTCTGATACTTTGTTTTAACAACCTGAACAATCTGAGACATTCAGGATAAATAGGTTCATTTTACCTTAACCAACAGAACTGTAGCCAAAGTTCTCCATGGTATAGCACCCTTTGACTTAAAGCACCATCCCACAGTAGGTTCTGATCCAGTGAATATAAACTTTGGGCACTTAAACAATCAGTTTGACAAAATGGGATCCCTCATGTACCGTACACCTTTAGTTGAAATCATTGTAAAGTCCTGTTCAGAGAAGTGATTATCACTACTGCTTCTCCATTTAATAGTCCAGCATAGTCTCTTCTTAAACCTGGAAATGCTGATGGCACGTCACAGTGGTAACCTCGGTGCTATGGCCTATCTGTTCAGGACCCAACACCACTTTACTGAAATTACTCCTTCTATCCCAATAGCCACCACTACAGATTTTGTTCTCACAGATTTGGGTACTATATTCTGTTCAGTGCCCTCTTCAACAGCCTCAGCCACAATTTGCCTTCACCTCCGAAGGGGCACAGTACACCTTTCTCAGGCTACCAGTGGGATATCTCAGCACCTCTGCCTCTGCACATGGTCTTTGCAGGCAGTATCTTAACTGCATCCACATTTCTTTAGGAGCACAGGTATGACATTATACTGATGATATCCTTTTCTGAGGAGCTATTTCACACATTCATTGTCAACATACACATACAAAAGAATCACAAAAGTGAATAATTCATTTTCCCATACATATTTGCAAATATCTGGCTCAGTATTGGTAAACCAAGGGCTGCTCCATCCCTGGCACTATCAAGAAATAGCTATTGACTATACTCCCTGTTGTGTGTTCTTTGCACACAGAATGCTAATGCACATACATCATTTAGTCATTTTGGGGTTCTGCAAGTGACTTGTTCTCCACTTACAAGGTTCACTTAATTCACTAATGCTGTTACTTTCAAATTGACTCAACTTGTATAGGACCTTTGCCAAAAATAGACTCTAGAATCAATCCAGATTGAAATCAACAGGCACTCCTGTCAATGCCCTTCCTTCCCTTTAGAGACCTTAGCAATGTCCTCTCATGCCTCCTAGAGTTTGTAGACCATCCATCATTGCCATTAATTGCCTGTGATCTTCTGGCATGAGAAACTACCTTCTTCAGCCCTGCTGTATACACCACTGGAGCATCAGTTATTGGTCATATACTGCGCACTCAGTACATAGAGCCTGAGCTTTTTCTTTCTCAGTCAGCTGGTCGTAAACTTCTCATGAGACTATAGCTGTGAACTGAAGACAGTAAGAGGGTAGAATATAGGAGTTAGTAGAGGTCATGGGCATACTTGAGTTTTCAGAACCTGCTGGAGACTAATCTTGTATATGCTGTTTCATTAAATGATGAAGGGCAGCTTGAGTACTCAGTTGTATGGCTTGGTGGGTCATACAACACCTAGTTCTTGAAGGGCAGTTCAGGATACATGGTAACTTGGTAGCCTGGGGTTAAGTGTTCAGTCTTAACACTGTGGCCCACCAGGCATGCCAAAAGCTGTTTCTCAAAAGCATAGTTGTTTACAGAGGATGCATGGCTTTGCTTAAAGAATCCTAAGGGTATGCACTGTGATTCACATATAATTGCCTGCCAAAAACACTAAGCAGGACCCTCCACTACCAATACTTCAAGCAATGTTAGATCTCCTGGTTAATACAGCCCAAATGGCACAGCAGTGTGCTTGGCAGCTCGGATCTGTTGCACAACAGTCTCCTGTTCTGGACCCTACTCAAAATTGGTAGCTTCTCTGTTCACTTAGTAAATGGCTTGGAATAGCAGGCCCAAATGTGGTGTATACTGTCTTCAATATCCAAGGTGGCCCGATAATGGTTGTACTTCTTTCCTATTGGTAGGAGGAGCAACTCATTCTTTACCTTAGAAGAAATACTTTGGCATGCACTACAACACTGGACCCGTAGAAATTTTACCATGGTGGCATTCCCCTGCCTTTCTGTGGGATTAGATCCCACCCTGAAGCAGACAAGTGTCTTACCAATGTGTCTTGAGTATTTATTACTTCCCTAGCACAGTAGGTTCAACCAGCATTATATCACCAGTATAATGAATCAGCAAGACATCGGGTGGAAGATAAAGACAATCCAGCTGTCTGTAGACTAGACTGTGATATAGGGCTGAAGAGTCGATAAGCCCCTGAGGTAGGACACTGAAGGTGTATTGATGGCCTTGCCAGCAGAAAGCAAACAGTTTATGATGGTATTTACTAATAACCATAAAGGGAGAATAAAGCATTTGCTGCTAAATAGCTTCACACCAGGTGACAAGGGAAGTGTCGATTTGTAGTTTTATCTTGTCTCCATAGTTTTTCCTTTTCTGTAAACTGTTCCCTTTCCTACTGTAACTTTTTACAGAGGTATTTATTTAGCATATGAAATGTCTTGCTTATTTTCTTTATATTCCCTCACTAGAATGTAAATACCATCAAAACTTGGAGTTTTCTCTATTTTAGTTAGGACTCTAAATACTGTGCCTAGGTTATGGCACATTGTAAATATTTAATGGATAAATGTCAAATGAATATTTGTGTTTATATTGGATCATGAATTAAAGTGTATTCCTTACTATAAATGGAGGTTAAAAATATTTGCAAACTTTAGCAGGTTTTTACAAAGTTAAACATAGTCTGGTGTAATCCAAGCACTGCACTCCTAGGTAATTACTCAACTTATTTGAAAACTTAACTTTTACACAAAAGCCTGCATATGAATACTTATACCAACTTTATTCATAATGTCCCAAATTAAAAGCAACCAAGATACCCTTCAGTAGAAGAGAGGATAAAAAAACTGGCATATACATACAGTGAAATACTATTTAGTGATTTAAAAATATGGTATGTTAAGCCACTAAAAGTCATGAAGCAATTTTAAATGCATATTAGTTAAGGAAGCCAGTCTGAAAGAGCTATTTGATGTATGATTGATTTTTATTTTTATTTTTTTAAAGATTATATTTATTTATTTGACAGAGAGAGCAATCACAGGCAGAGAGGCAGTCAGAGGGGGGGTGGGAAGCAGGCTCCCTACTGAGAATAGAACCTGATTGTGGGGCTCCATCCCAGCACCCCGAGACCATGACCTTAGCCGAAGGCAGAGGCTTAACCCACCCAGGCATTATTATATGACATTGGAAGAACCAGAGTTATAGAGACTAACATTTGAAGGCTTAAAGGAGAGGTTGAGAGGGCTGAACAGATGATTCACAGGAATTTTTTTCAGTGGTGAAGCTATTATTCTGTAGGATACCATTATGGTGGATGCATGACTTTATGCATTTGTTCAGACCTGTAGGACTTTACAGTATAAATAAGGAAACTTAATGTAGGCAGATTTAAAAAGCCATTGAGGGGTTCCATGGATGCCAGGACGGATTGTAAACTAATTATGGAACCACCTCATTGAAGGAGTTGGAGGGTGACGTGTGCTGATTTAAGTAACTATGGAAATGTGTGGAGAATATAAGCCTCAAGACAAAGAACTGCACACAAGCATTTTACCCTAGTTTATAATGTTGTTTTCCATGGGGTACAGGTTAACAATTATGGTACTGCTATACATTTATACTGGGATGGAACAGTTAAGTAAATGTGTAGCAGATGGGAAGAGCTAGGTTTACACTGTTGCATTGAGACGTTACAAATGGGCAAGATAAGGACGCTAGAGTGATCCATGTAGTAATGGCTGAGAGTTGGAAAAATCAATGTGAACTCATATTTAACTGAATATAGATACATATGCTTGCATATATGCTTTTATGTTTATATACACAGTGCATTATTAAATGCATTATACACAAAATATATCTTTTTCTCTGTCAGCTAAGGATATAAGTGCACCAATGTTTTAGAAGCAGTATGTACATGCAGTGCCCAGATCTTAGTTTCTAATACCATATTCCATATTTAATCTCCAAATAAGGACAATAACAAAGTCATACTTCCTCCATCTAACATTATACAACTATCCAGGGTAGAGCTGGAAAAAAGTCTTACACTCTTTCTGTTAAATTCATTACTGAAAACTTTGTTTTTGGATTGCTCAATGCTAACATATGCAAATTCATTTGATATTAATTTATTGAACATGTACCCTACAAATTTTTTTAAAGATTTTATTTATTTATTTGACAGACAGATCACAAGTAGGCAGAGAGGCAGGCAGAGAGAGAGGAGGAAGCAGGCTCCCCGCTGAGCAGAGAGCCCTATGCGGGGCTCGATCCCAGGACCCTGAGACTGAAAGACCGCTCTCCCCTTGCTAAAGGCTTGTTTAAGTAACCTGATGTCCCCACAGACCCTTTCTCCCCTTGCTGAAGTCTTGATTGTCCCCATAGCCAGATGGCAACACATACCAGGATGTCTATTGTCTGTGATCACCCGGTCTGTCAAGAGAAAAGACAAATGAGGAATAGAGTGTACCTGCGACTTTCCAGAGTGCTGAGCCAAGGCCCACCAGAACAAACCGTTGTGTCCTTGCCTTAAACCAAGTGCCTGACAATGCTTGATTTAAATTTACCAATCAGATTCCTGTAACCAAGCATCTGCTTCTGTAAGCTTGCTTCCTGCCACCCCAACCCTGCCCTATATAATCTGCTCCCCAACCTAGCCCGGCACGCTCAGCCCACAAAGGCTGATGCGTTCGCAGGCGCCTGTGTAACCAATAAACCTCTTGCAACTTGCATCCAGTGGAGGCTTGGTGTCTGCTTCTTGGGTGCGGATCAAGGGTCTTTCAAGACCATGACCTGAGCCGAAGGCAGAGGCTTTAACCCGCTGAGCCACCCAGGTGCCCCGATGTACCCTACAAATTTATTGTGATCATTTATTATAATGTTTTTGTCAGGTTACTAAGAAATTTCTAAATAATAAGGTCGCATCATCTGCAGACAGAGATAGTTTTACCACGTTATTTCCGCTGTGGATCACTTTTCTTCTATTTTATTGCCTAATTGCCCTGTCTAGGCCCTTAGTACAATATCATAGTACAATATTAACTTTGAGTGGTAAGAGTGCTGTGAGGACAAATAAAAATTAAAAGGACGAGGTTTAATATTCCTCTAAAAATCAAGAGACATCTCTCATTGTATTTTATTTTTTTTAATTTTTTTTTAAAAATTGTTTCAATTTACTTATTTTCAGAAAAACAGTATTCATTTTTTTTCACCACACCCAGTGCTCCATGCAATCTGTGTACTCTATAATACCCACCACCTGGTACCCCAACCTCCCACCCCCCGCCACTTCAACCCCTCAGATTGTTTTTCAGAGTCCACAGTCTCTCGTGATTCACCTCCCCTTCCAATTTTCCTCAACTCCCTTCTCCTCTCTAACACACCTTGTCCTCCATGATATTTGTTATGCTCCACAAATAAGTGAAACCATATGATAATTGACTCTCTCTGCTTGACTTATTTCACTCAGCATAGTCTCTTCCAGTCCCGTCCATGTTGCTACAAAAGTTGGGTATTCATCCTTTCTGATGGAGGCATAATACTCCATAGTGTATATGGACCACATTTTCCTTATCCATTCATCCATTGAAGGGCATCTTGGTTCTTTCCATAGTTTGGCGACCATGGCCATTGCTGCTATAAACATTGGGGTACAGATGGCCCTTCTTTTCACGACATCTGTATCCTTGGGGTAAATACCCAGGAGTGCAATGGCAGGGTCATAGGGAAGCTCTATTTTTAATTTCTTGAGGAATCTCCACACTGTTCTCCAAAGAGGCTGCACCAACTTGCATTCCCATCAACAGTGTAAGAGGGTTCCCCTTTCTCCACATCCTCTCCAACACATTTTGTTTCCTCTTTTGTTAATTTTGGCCATTCTAACTGGTGTGAGGTGATATCTCAATGTGGTTTTAATTTGAATCTCCCTGAGGGCTAATGATGATGAACATCTGATAGCCATTTGTATGTCTTGATTGGAGAAGTGTCTGTTCATATCTTCTGCCCATTTTTTGATATGTTTCCCTGTTTCGTGTGTGTTGAGTTTGAGGAGTTCATTATAGATCCTGGATATCAACCTTTGGTCTGTACTGTCATTTGCAAATATCTTCTCCCATTCCGTGGGTTGCCAGTTTGTTTTTTTGACTGTTTCCTTTGCTGTGCAGAAGCTTTTGATTTTGATGAAGTCCCAAAAGTTTATTTTTGCTTTTGTTTTCTTTGCCTTTGGAGATATATCTTGAAAGAAGTTGCTGTAGCTGATATCGAAGAGATTACTGCCTATGTTCTCCTCTAGGATTCTGGGGGATTCCTGTCTCACGTTGAGGTATTTTATCCATTTTGAGTTTATCTTTGTGTACGGTGTAAGAGAATGGTAGAGTTTCATTCTTCTACATATAGCTGTCCAGTTTTCCCAGCACCATTTATTGAAGAGACTGTCTTTTTTCAACTGTTCCTGTTTTGAAGATTAATTGACCATAGAGTTGAGGGTCCATATCTGGGCTCTCTACTCTGTTCCACTGGTCTATGTGTCTGTTTTTATACCAGTATCATGCTGTCTTGATGATCACAGCTTTGTAATAAAGCTTGAAATCAGGTAACATGATTCCCCCAGCTTTATTTTTGGTTTTCAACATTTCCTTAGCGATTCGGGGTCTCTTCTGATTCCATACAAATTTTCAGATTATTTCCTCCAGCTCTTTGAAGAATACCGGTGGAATTTTGATCGGAATGGCATTAAAAGTATAGATTGCTCTAGGCAGTATAGACATTTTAACAATGTTTATTCTTCCAATCCAAGAGCATGGAATGGTCTTCCATCTTTTTGTGTCTTCTTCAATTTCTTTCATGAGCGTTCTGTAGTTCCTCAAGTACAGATCCTTTACCTCTTTGGTTAGGTTTATTCCCAAGTATCTTATGGTTCTTGATGCTATAGTAAATGGAATCAATTCTCTAATTTCCCTTTCTGTATTTTCATTGTTAGTGTATAAGTAATCCACTGATTTCTGCACATTGACATTATATCCTGCCACATTGCTGAATTGCTATATGAGTTCTAGTAGTTTGGGGGTGGAGTCTTTTGGGTTTTCCATATAAAGAATCAAGTCACCTGCGATGAGAGAGAGTTTGACTTCTTCATTGCCAATTTGGATACCTTTTATTTCTCTTTGTTGTCTGATTGCTGTTTCTAGGACTTCTAATACTATGTTTAACAAGAGTGGTGAAAGTGGGCATCCTTGTCTTGTTCCTGATCTCAATAGGAAGGCTGCAAGCTTTTCCCCATTGAGGATGATATTTGCTGTGGGTCTTTCATAGATAGATTTGATGAGGTTCAGGAATGTTCCCTCTATCCCTATACTTTGAAGTGTTTTAATCAGGAACGGATGCTGGATTTTGTCAATGCTTTTTCTGCATCAATTGAGAGGACCATGCGGTTCTTCTCTCTTCTCATATTAATTTGTTGTATCACATTGATTGATTTGCGAATGTTGAACCATCCTTGTAGCTCAGGGATGAATCCCACCTGATCATGGTGGATAATCTTTTTAATGTGCTGTTGGATCCTGTTGGCTTGGGTCTTGTTGAGAATCTTAGAATCCATATTAATCAGTGATATTGGTCTAAAATTCTACTTTTTGGTAGGGTCTTTGCCTGGTTTGGGGATCAGGGTAATGCTGGCTTCATAGAAAGAGTCTGGAAGTTTTCCTTCTTCTTCAATTTTTTGAAACAGTTCAGGAGAATAGGTGTTATTTCTTCTTTGAAGGTTTGGTAGAATTTCCTAGGGAATCCGTCAGGTCCTGGGCTCTTGTTTTTTGGGAGGTTTTTGATCACCTTCAACCTCGTTATTAGATATCAGTCTATTCAGGTTGTCGATTTCTTCCTGGTTCAATTTTGGTAGTTTATATTTTTCCAGGAATGCATCCATTTCATCTAGGTTGCTGAGCTTATTTGCATATAACTGTTGATAATAACTTCTGAGGATTGTTTCTACTTCCTTGGTGTTAGTTGTGATCTCTCCCTTTTCATTCATGATTTTATGAATTTGGGCTTTCTCTCTTTTCTTTTGGATTAGTGTGGCCAATGGTTTATCAATCTTACTGATTCTTTCAAAAAACCAGCTTCTAGTTTCATTGATACGTTCTACTGTATCTCTGGTTTCTACCTCATCGATCTCAGCTCTAATCTTGATGATTTCCCTTCTTCTGTGTGGAGTTGGTTTGATTTGTTGTTGATTCTCCAGTTCTTTAAGGTGTAGAGACAGCTTATGTGTACTGGATTTTTCAATTTTTTTGAGGGATGCTTGGATGGCTATGTATTTTTCCCTTAGGACCGCCTTTGCTGTATCCCATAGGTTTTGGACTGAAGTGTCTTCATTCTCATTGGTTTCCATGAATTGTTTCAGTTCTTCTTTGATCTCCTGGTTGATCCAAGCATTCTTAAGCAAGGTGGTCTTTAGCTTCCAGGTGTTTGAGTTCCTTATGAACTTTTCCTTGTGATTGAGCTCCATTTTCAAAGAATTGTGATCTGAGAATATGCAGGGAATAATCTCAGTCTTTTGGTATCGGTTGAATCCTGATTTGTGACCCAGTATGTGGTCTATTCTGGAGAAAGTTCCGTGTGCACTTGAGAAGAATGAGTATTCTGTTGTTTTAGGGTGGAATGTTCTGTATATATCTATGAGGTCCATCTGGTCAAATGTGTCATTCAATGCTCTTGTTTCTTTATTGATTTTCTGCTTCGATAATCTGTCTAATTCTGAGAGAGGCATGTTAAGATCTCCTACAATTAGTGTATTCATATCAGCATGACTCTTTATTTTGATTAACAGTTTTCTTAAGTAATTGGCTGCTCCCATATTGGTAGCATAGATATTTACAATTGTTAGATCATCTTGGTGGATAGTCCCTTTAAGGATTATGTAGTGTCCTTCTGTATCTCTGACTACAGTATTTAGTTTGAAGTCTAATTTATCTGATATGAGAATCGTTACCCCAGCCTTCTTTTGAGCCCCATTGGCATGAAAGATGCTTCTCCATCCCTTCACTTTCAGTCTTTGTGTATCTTTAGGTTCAAAATGGGTCTCTTGTAGACAACATATGGATGGGTCCTGTCGTTTTATCCAATCTACAATCCTGTGCCATTTTATGGGTGCATTTAGGCCATTCACATTGAGAGTGATTATTGATAGATACGTTTTTATTGACATCGAGTTACCTTTGAAGTCTTTATTTCTGTTGACTGTCTCTATATTTCTGTTCAATGCTATTCTTGGGATTTTTTTCTCTTTTATAGAGCCCCCCTTAATATTTCCTCAGTGTAGGCTTGGTAGTTGCATAGTCTTTTAAGCCTTGCCGGTCTTGAAAACTCTTTATCTCTCCATTCATTTTGAATGTCAGTCTTGCTGGATAAAGTATTCTTGGCTGCATGCTCTTCTCATTTAGTGCCCTGAATATATCTTGCCAGCCTCTTCTGGCTTGCCAGGTCTTTGTGGACAGGTCTGACATTATTCTGATGGGCTTCCCTCTTTAAGTAAGGACCCTCTTTGCCCTGGCGGCTTTCAAGAGATTATACCTACAATTATAATTCCTCAATTTGACTATCAGGTGTTGTGATGTTTTTTTTGGAATGTAGAATCTTGGGTGGAGACCGTTCAGCCTTTAGTACATGAACGCTGGTTCCATTCGTGAGATTGGGAAAATTTTCATGAAGGACTTGTTCCACTATATCTTCTAGACTTCTTTCTTTCTCCTCCCCTTCAGGGATTCCAATAATTCTGACGTTGGAACGCTTCATGGCATCATTTATTTCCCTGATTCTGTTTTTGTGGTTTCTAAGCTGTTTGTTCCAGGCTTCCTCCTGATCCTTTCTCTCTATCTG
This sequence comes from Mustela nivalis, assembly GCF_964662115.1. Taxonomy (NCBI): domain Eukaryota; kingdom Metazoa; phylum Chordata; class Mammalia; order Carnivora; family Mustelidae; genus Mustela; species Mustela nivalis. Next base: position 94,376,764 of record NC_139021.1, on the reverse strand, counting down.
TTTGTCTTCCAGATCACTAATTCTATCTTCTGTCTCAGTTACCCTAGCTTTGAGAGAGTTTAGATTAGATTGGAACTCATTGAGGGCATTGTGAACCTACTCCCTGGTAGCTTTAAGCTCCGCCCTAACATCGTGAACCTCCTGTCTGGTCACTTTCAGTTCAGCCCTAATCAATTCTGTTTGGTCATCCATGGCTTTATCCAACCTAGCTATTGCCTGGATAATTGTTAGCCTGAATTCCCTTTCCAACATATTGTCTATGTTGATAGCCATTAGCTCTGTTGCAGAAGGTCCATCCTCTGTATTTTTCTTCTGTTGGGCATTCCTCCTCCTAGTCCTTTTGGTGGGAGATGACTGAACAGATGTAGCTGGATGTATCAACTGTGGTGCAGTCAAGGTGCACCTTGGAACACTTCTGAGCAATCAGGATTCCCCACCCAAACGAGAGACAAAAGAAAATAAAAAGAAAAAGAAAAAAAAGAAAAGAATAAAAAAGAGAGAGAGAGACAGGAAAGAAAGGGAAGATGAAAAAGAAGGTTCAGCCCAGATGGACCCCAAGGTAAGATATATAAAGTAGACAAACAAAAAGAGATAAAAAGACTGATACAAGTATATGACAAGAGAAAAAAATATATACATATGCAAATAAAGAAAGAACCTCATCAAAAAGTACCACAAGTGCAAAATTTATATGCTATGAGGACAAACACAAAAAACACAGAAACACTGGTGGAAGAAGATTGGAGAGTTCTTATAAATTCTCAGTGTGTGCGAGATGTATCCTGGATTGATCTTGATATCTTTGTAAAAGGACTCAACTTTCCTAAGATAAAGGGTATTAAAAATTGGTTTACCTATAGGGGTAGTATTGATTGGGGAAAGGGGATTACTTTGAAGTTTAACTCTATATGAATATTAGAGGATAAAAATAAAAGGAATAAACTAGACTAAACTAAACTGAAATTTAAAAAAAAGAATTAAAAAAATAAAAATGCAAAAGAAAAACATAGGTGTATGTATCAAAAAGTTCAGGTTAGAAAGGTATTATGGAATTTGATGTACTGTACAACTTGCTGTGATGGTAAATAGGTTAAAAAAATTACCTATGTGTGAAAAAAAAGAATAACCGGAATAGTGGGAACAAGTGAACAATACAAGTTTTCCTATGAAGTAGTGGTTGTTCTCTTGCAGTCTTTTTTTCTTTCTTGGTTTGTTTTCTGGGGGAGGGGCCTGTCACGTGGGTTATCAGTCAATGATGTTTCCTGAGTTAAGTCCTCTTGCCCCCCTCAAGGGGGTGGGCTCTCAGGAAACTGGTTTTTTTCAGGCTTTTGTTCTCTGGCGCTTTTTATGCTTGTTCACTTTTTTTTCCCTCTCCCCTTGACCGCCTTTGATGGTTTTTGTAGTTTTAGAGGAAAACAAACCGCACCCTGATCTCCCTCTCAGAAAGAAGTCTCAGTCTGAGTGCAGAGCCTAAATAAGTTCCCCCTTGGCCGCTGGCAGAGCAAGTTCCAAGTTGCAGACCCTGGAGGTGCAGGATCTTTTGCTTGTACACAAAGCCAAGGCAGTGGCTGCTGTCTGGGAGCTCCCGACTTCCAGAGAGGTTTCAAGTAGCAATTGCACACTGAGATTTTGCTTCTGGCCCGGGCTGGGAGTGCCCGGCTTGCGCACACCTCTTTCAGAGGCGGCAGGCATCTCAGGTACTGAGAACTGGGCGCTGGTTCCTAAGCATCAGGCTGGGCTTTTGCGCACCTCTGTCAGGGGAGAGTTTGGGGTGCGTGGCTTAGGCTTTGAAACAATGGCATGGGTCAAAGAGTGCCGGCCGGGCCTTTGTAACTCTGGGGAGCAGGAGGGACATGTGTGCATATCTCAAGCTTTGTGGTAGGGCTTGTGCATTCTGCCCATTGGCGTGGCTCCAATCCCCTCACAGGAGCTAGAACCCACGCATTCTTGGGTGCGCTGGTGGCTTAGGGAACAAGAGCTGCTTTCTCCGCCGCACACTCTCTGCCTCAGTGCCAGGGAGGCTGTACTGGGACCGGGGACTTAAGTCCCTCTCCCTAGCCGCCCTGATTCCCACAATCCCCCCCACCCCATGATCCTTTGCTCTTTTGGAGTGCTTTCAACCAGTCTCCAAGTTAATGTTGGTCCCCAGACTCAGGGCACTCTGGCTCGTATTGGGGTATTACTTTCCAACTGGTCGCCTCTGGTGGCTCCCTCCCCCTTTTGTTTATCTTCTGATATCAGTCTGCTGTTCCCATTCCGCTTTACCTGCCCACTGGCGTCTTCTGCCCCTGTAGAGATCCAGACGTGTATAATTCTGATCTCAGGCTGATTTCATGGGTGATCGGAGTTCTTTGGTAGGTAATCAGCTCACTTTGGGGTACCAGCTGAAAAGGTGCCTCCTCCTACTCCCCTGCCATCTTGTCCCCCCCGAAATTGAATTTAAATAAAAAAAATTTAAAAAGTCAATTGCTTTCGTATATACCAGCAATGTACAAGTGGAATTTGAAGTTAAAAACACAAGACCACTTACATTAGCAGACAAAAAAAAATTAATACTTAGGGGCAGATCTAATGAAATATGCACAAGATCTATGTGAGAAAAAGTATAAAATTCTGATGAAAGATAACAAGCAAGGTAAGATGTGAAGTGGAAAGTCCATAATCTTGGGTAAGAACACTCAATACTGTTAAGAGGTCAGTTCTTCCCAAACTGATCGACAGACTCAAAGCAATCCCAATCAAAATGCCAGGAAGTTATTTTGTGAATACCAACATGTTGACTGTAAAATCTGGATGGAAAACTGGAAAACCAAGAGTCCCAGAGTAGTCAACAAAATATTAAAGGGGGGAAAAAAAAGGAAATTGAGGACTGCCACCACCCAATCTCAAGACTTACTATTAAAGCTATGGTGATTAAGACAGAAGGTGGTTGGCAAAAGAAACAGGTGTTTGGAACAGAGTGGAGAGCCCAGAAAAATATCCACACACACAGGCAAAGGCAACTCAATGGCAAGGACAGTCTCAACAAATGGAACCACAAAACCACAATGGGACATCGATAAGAAAAAACAATGGGACATCAATAAGGAAAAAAAAAACAAAATAAAAGAATAAAAACAAACTTTTCACACCTTTCACAAAACCTAAATGTAAAATGCATAACTTCTTAAAGATGACATAAGAAAAAATGTAGACATCCTTGGATTTGGCAATGATTTTTCAGATATAAAACCAAAAGCATGATCTACGAAAGAAAAACTGATGAGGGACTTTGTTAAAATTAAACTTCTATGTAAATGACACTGTTAAGAGAATAAAAAGACCAGTCACAGAGTAGAGAAAATATCTGGTAAAGGACTTAAAACGAAAAATATAATATAAGGATGTCTTAGTAGCAATAAGAAATCAAACCTAATTTAAAAATGTGAAAAGAGCAGTGGCTGGGAGGTCCAGTCGGTTAAGCATCTGCCTGGGATTGAACCCCACACTGGGCCCCCTGCCCAGGGAGAAGCCTGCTTTTCCCCCTCCCACTGCCTGATGCTACCTCTCCGTGTGCTTTTGCTGTTAATAAATAAATAGAATCTTTAAAAAAAAAAAAAGGATCTGAAAAGATGCTCAACATTGTATGTCATTAGGAAAATGCAAATTTAAACAAGGTACTATTACATATCACGTAGAATATAAAAAATCCAAAGCACTAGTAATACCAAATGCTAGCAAGGATGTGGGACAATCGAACTCTCATTCACTGTTGGGTCAGAATGCAAAATGGGAGACACTGTGTGAGACAGCTTGGCAGTTTCTCACAGAACTAAACACACTCTCATTATAAAATCAGTAATTGTACTCCTTTATATTTACCCAAAAGAGCTTAAAACTAGTGTCCACACAAAAACCTGCACACGGATGTTTACAGCAGCTTTATTCTCTGAAGTGCCAAAACTTGGAAGCAATCCAAATCTCTTTCAGTAGGTGAACAGGTACACTGTGCCACACCCACACAATGGATTATTTGGCAATTAAAAAGATCAATTATTAAGCCACAGGACTTGGAAGAACCTTAAATGCATATTGCTAAGTGAAAGACCAGTCTGAAAGGCTAAATACTATATGCTTCCAACTCTATGGCATTCTGGAAAAGGTAAAAATTAACCAACAATTTTATTTTTTATTTATTTTTTAGGCCATCTCTATACCCAATGCCGTGGCTGGAGCTCACAACCCCCAGATCAAGAGTCAGATGCCCTAGCGACTGAGCCATCCAGGTGTCTCTGAAAAGGTAAAACTCTAGACAGTAAAAAGATCCCGGGCTGAGGGGTGAGGGAGGAGGGTGCAGACAGAGGAGAAGAAACAAATAGATGAGGTACAGGGGTTTTCAAGGCAATGAAACTAGGCTGTAAGATACCAACAGTAAGTAAATAATATTATACATTTGTCAAAACCCACAGAACTATAGAAAGAGGAGTGAACCCTAATATAAACCATGGACTTTAGTTAATACTGTATCAATGCTGGTTCATCAGTTGTAACACATGTACTACATCAATTCAAGGTATTAATAATAGGAGATATTGAAATTAGAAGAAAAATAGTTTCTCTTTGTACTCGGGGGGTATTTCCTATCTGAACCCAGGTAAATTACAAATCCCCCAAAAGGCCAGAAGTTGGGAGATCATAAGACATGTTGGAACACAGGAAAAGAAATGAGCAAACCAGACAAGCTACAGGCAATTAAGAACCATTAACCATTAGAGAAGCAGTGACATCACTCAAAATTAAAACCACGTAGAGTTTAAAAGTTTAGCTACTTTACCAGCTAGCTGCAATCAGGGATGGCAAACAAAGACTAATTCGAAGTAACCTGGGAATTAATCATTTAAAACTTACCAAAAATCCAAAATTAGTAGCTTAAATGCTATAAAAATAACATGGAATTTGGAAAGATTGAAATTCTCTAAGCCGCCAAGAAGTAAAACACTCCTTCCCAGATACATGGACTCATAAAATCACTATATACTATCTCCATGAGAAGCAGAATCCCCCAGAACCGTTACTCTGTAATGATGAGAAGTACTAAGAGGGCACATGAAATTTATAATCTCTGCCCTGAAACACATCCCACTTCATTGAGACAAAAAAACAAAATAATTAAGCACTAATCTGCACACTACATAGGGGTTGAAAGACATAGAGAGTTTGTGTGAGCTCACGTATGTGTGTGCTTCCAACCATTCTTGAAAACAATGGACAACAGAGATGAATAAATTCCCCTGTACATCCCATAAATATTCCTTAAATATTTATTATGCAACTCTGGCTCTGCTCTAAGACCTGGGGACACAGTCATGAAAAGAAAAGACAAGGTCTCTGCTTTTAAGAAGCATATATTCTAATGCAGAAATGAGAAAATAAACATGTAAACAAACAAACAAACATGATATTAATGAACAGTAATCAAATAGTGATTAATGAATAGTGATCACAGCTAAAATGAAAAGAGGACACTATAAAGGTTTGAATGACAAACGGGATGTACTTTAACTTGGAAGAACCAGGAAATACACTTACAGAACAATGAGTTGAGATCCAAATGACACAAAGGAGCTAGCCACAGGAAGTGTGGGAAAAGTGTTCCCGCCCAATGTATCAGCATGTGTACAAAAATGTCCTTGGAGCTCTTCCCTCCAGCCCCTGCTCTCAAATCTCTGACCCAGCTAGGTGGGGACATAATCTAGGACTTGTGTCTCCCAAAACTCATTCTGAATCTTTGGTGACTAAATTATTCAAGCTTGAGAAATTAAAAACATATGCTATCAAGATCTTCCCACCATCTACAGAGAGATCATCTTAAAAGCATCATGAAATAGTAACACTGAAATTCTAAGGAACTTCTGTTCTAACATTTTAATCAATTTTATATCAAACTCCTTTGTTGAATTTATATACCTGTTTGACATATTTATGAAGAGACAAAAAAACCCCCTACATTCCTTAAATGTATTCATCCATCTTACAAATATTTGAGTACCCAATTACACTCTGTTTCAGCTGATTTCTTCTCTTTATCTCTTTTTTCCCCTCAATTTAACACCAATCATAATCTATGTAGGCTTTTAGTTTGCTTTCCGAACTTAATTTCTTGAGCTATTAAAGGAATTATCTAGTGCTAGAGTTCTCAACACTGGTCACACATTAGAATCACTTAAGCAACTTTTTTTTAAAAGATTTTATTTATTTATTTGACACAGAGAGAGAGAGATTACAAGTAGGCAGAGAGGGAGGAAATCATGCTTCCTGATGAGCACAGAGCCCCATGCAGGGCTCAATCCCAGAACCCTGAGACCATGACCTGAGCTGAAGGCAGAAGCTTAACCCTTTGAGCCACTAAGGCACCCCCTCACCCGAGGAACTTAAAAACAGAAAGCCCAAAGGGCACCTGGCTCGTTCAGTCACTGGAGCATGCAGGTCTTGATCTCAGGGTTGTGAGTGCAAGTCCCATGTTGGGTATAGAGATTACTTAAAAAAAAAAAAAAAGAAGAAGCCCAAGCCCCAGTTTGTGATTAATTTGTTTAAATGTTTAAAGAAATTTGATGCTAAACATTGTAAGACTAGTTAAATAACAAAAAGATATATTTACATAATAATTCTTGCTCTCAAATTTTGAACAAAGAACTTACTAATAATCAATAACTTAGTAGGCCAACCTTTTATTTAAATGATAAGTTTTATGCTACTACAAAGAGTAAATTAGAAAATCAAAAGCAAGGAAAAATGGGCATGGTGTGAACATGGGGAAGCAAGAGAAAGCAAGAAAGTATGTGACTTGTAGGTGAATGCTTAGCTCCGAGATCCTTCTCCGAGAGAAGGACAGATTAAAACCTAAAAAGAAAGAAAAAAAAATTTCCCATGCACTCAAGGAAAGAGAAGTCCCCCTACATCCCTCCTGATTTTTCTAGTATAAACACACAGCTGGGCCGCCTTACCACATCCTGGTTAGTACTGACTTTATCAACTTTTCTATTTAAGCCTAACTTGACCGGGTACAGTCAATGATGGACAGACTGTGTGCCAAGTGTACCAGTTGTACAACTGACTGTGTAATTGCTGAAACTGAGAAACCGGGGTGAAAGTATCAAGTGGCTCTAAGGATTGCCAAAGAGCCAAGATTCAAACGATTACCACGTACACACAAGACAAACAACGCAGATGACTGCTCAGTATGGAAGTAATTCAGAGTGTTACACTGTGGCATCAGCTGACCCAGACCCAGAAGATTGCTGGAGTTCCCATCATGGACATCTCTAACCATAGGGACGACACTGAGCGAATGCCAGATGATGATGGAGCCCCTCGCTCCTATTTCTTAACAGAGTTCCTCAGCTCTCCTTTACCAACTTTTCCTGTTGCCAGTTCATACAAGCAATTATCCTTACCCAGTTCCTCTGTTCTGAGCTATGGCTAAAGACACTCAATTTTTATGTCTTAAAACTTATTATCTTGTACCATTTTACATTTTGTTGCATCTTTTTATAAATCAGATGACCGCTCACAAAAGAAAAAAAAAAAAAAGGAAAGGAAAGATCAAAAGGGAGGACAACAACAACAAAACACTTTTTTTGCCGGGAACCCTTCTTACCAAGTGCCAATCAGATAAACTTTATCTGATGTTACATCGTCACATCTCCTCTATCATCAGGGAAATTAGTTCACATAAAAAAATTTCTCCATAAAATGAGTGCCGGGCTTACATTCCATATTTGGCTAATTAGAATTTCATTATGAAGTCTGTCTCAAACTGATGTGGAAGAGAATGGAATCTTGTCATCAAGACGTGACATCGAACTAAGAACCCACAGGGTAAGCATTCAGCTCCTGTGACACGAAGACGGCTCCTGGGGATGGGGGACCCTGGGCAACAGTGGCTGACCTGCGGGCCTGCGGCTATCTGCCGTCTGTCACACTTCCCTCTTCCTCCTCTGTCAGCTTCTATCTCCAGCTGCCGTCAACAAAGTCCACTTCAAACAGCCATCACTTCCCCTGGTCCTGTTTACCGTAGCTAAGCTCCAGGCCAGGCGTCCAGATCATCAGCCCTGTGGGAACTTCTAAGGGAAGAGGTGGCCCTATTGGTGAAATGCAGGCGCCAAGGCGTGCGGACATTGTGCCATTTTCTGCGCTATTCTTAATGTTCTGATTGACCCACTTCCCTCAATTCCCACCCGTGGCCTCTGGAAAGGAACATATTATAGTAGGATTTCCAAGGACTGATGTGTGGGGGTCAGGAGATCCAGCCTGTGGTTGGCCCCAACTATATGTGTGGCTTTAAAGGAAGTCAGGAAGTCATTACAACTCAGGCCTCAGTTTCCTTATCTGTAAGCCAGGAAAATGGGCTAGAGTCTTTTCAGAAGAGCCAGCAAAGATCACATAGATAAGCACCACCTCATTATACTAACAAGCAAACAGAAGGCCAGAGGCGAGTGATTTGCCCCAAGTCAGACATAAGCAGGCAGAGAGCAGAGCCGAGGATGGGACCCACATCTGCAGGTCACAGCTAATCAGCCAGCACAGCACAAACAGATCTGAGCAGCTGCTCGTTCTTCCCCCTTTCCGTTTTGTCCATCAGAATGCATGCTCCCTGCAAACAAGGACACACAGGACCTGCTTCCTGTCTCAAAATTCCCAGTTCACCCAATTAGAACAGGGAGGAGCCTCAAGGACTTACCCCTCACCACACACACACGGTTCTTTTACCTATGGAACATGACGGTACACACATTCACCATCCAGAGGGCTCCTGCCTTCACTTCTCATGGAAAAGGTCATCATGTGCCTACCCGGGGTGCCAACAAAGCCACAGGTTCCAGAGAGGAACTGACGCAGAGAAGTTCGAAGGAGGCAGACTGGCTCAGTGCAGAAACAAACTTTTTACCAAGGAAAACTATCCCACGGGGGACTGATTCTCTTTGAAATACGTTCGAGTGTGTGGGAAAATGTTTTTTCGAGAACTGGTAGACTAACCAGTCAGCTGGTACATAGAAGATCACATCCGCATTCTGACAAGAGTGGCCTGCCTGCAGTGTAGACCAGGGGCCAGAAAGGCAAGGAAGGCGCAAGGATACTGGGTGAGAAGCTTCTACGGCATGATGACGAGGGCGCACTGCCAAAGTACGAGAAGAGATGGAGAGAAGTATATGGACTGAAGAGGTTTAGAAAGCGAAATCCACAGGACTTGGTGTGACAGACTAGATTTTGGAAAGGTGACAGAGTAGGAGTTGACTTCTGGTTTCCTGACTCCCAGCTAAACGGATGAAGTGTACTGAGAGCGGCAATAGAATAAGAAAGGTGGTTTTCAGTGGAGGAGGTGCTCACGAATTCCATCTTGAACCTGATGAATCTGAGGGGCCACAGACACATCCGAGAAGAAAGGTCAGCACGTCCGGTAGACAGAACTGGTGCTCAGGAGGTGTGTGGGCCAGAGATAGGAATCTGCCTTACCTGACAATAGGTGGTCATGAAGCTGCACAAAAGGTCATCTAGGGAAAGAAAGGAACACGGGGCTGAGCCCATAATCAGCATTCAGTGGCTACCAGGAGCATGACTTTGCACAGGAGACACATCAGAGAGGTAGAAGAAAGACAGGATGCAATGCAGAGCATTTGGTCTACTGCAACATCGAGTAAAGAGACAGAGAAAGGTCAGGTGTGCTGACTTACAAACAGATTTGGTAAGAACTCTTTAGTGGAACGACAGGGCCTGAAGGGTGGAAGGTGGGAAAGTCAAGTCAACCCCTGAGCACCAGCTGTGATGCGTGACAGTGACAGTGCAATACCTAGAGGTGGGGCAGTCAAGTGGGAGAGGATCAAACAGGAGCACGTGATGGGAAGGAGTGCAGGGGAGAGGATCCTCGCAGGCTCCTGAAAGGGCGGGAGGGCATGGACTCTGAGCCAGAGTGGAGACTGAACCCGAGGAGGAAGGAGAGCCCCTCCCCGTACCAGTCGAGGAGGAGAAGGGGACAAATATAAGAATGGGATCGTGATCAGCAGGATGGAGGAGGTCCCGTGGGATGGCTGCTAATTTTTCTGTACGACTGGAGATGAAGTCATATGTTGAGATGGAAGAGGAAGGCTACGTGTGATGTCAATAGCACACCCATGTAAATGGTCTAATTTGTCTGTTATGCCACTTTCTCCCCCTACTACCAATACCTTATGTCCTGCTCATCTATTAGCTGGCTGTCAACCCTAAGGATTTTCGTATTTCTAAGCTGACAAAGTATGATGTTACCAGTGCCTCTGCCCCAGGTGATCCTTCCCCATCTGCCATTCCTGCATTTTGATCACCTACCTCTTTTGCATACCTTTCCCCTTCTATTTCTCATTAGATCTCATAAACATGACTTTTTAAGTAGTCTCCTGCCACCAGTGAGCTGGAACTCAACAGATATGACCATGCAACTTCCTGCTGTAAACCTGACTGCAGCTCTACTGTGAAGACTGCATCAACGTGGACCCCTCAATGTATGCAGTGTCTAAGGTGCAACCCGCAGCCCCACCCCATCTCCCTTTCTACCATCCCAGTCTCATTCCAAAACGTGCCAAACAAGACACCTATGTAGAAATATAACCCTGACAGCAAGCTCTCCACTCATTTCTGCCTCGGAACTGTAACTTACAAAACATTTCTCTTACGGAAACACAAACTGCAAATAACCTTTATCTCCAGCTCCCACATAGAAGATTTACCACTTTACACAGAACAGCTGCTCCATATATTTTCCTTCTATTTCTGAAGGGGTCACGTTCACTAACACTACAAATTGTACATTATATACAGAAGTTTCAGAGCCTTGAAAAACATGGAATTGCTGGCATTCTAGCCACTTTCCCAGTTTGCTCTCTCCCTACCTCTAAGTCCTACTTTAGAACTGCTATTTTGAGATTTCTATTTTCTAAAGCTGCTTTGACCAAAGGCATTCTGTCAGCTCAGAGTGAGAAAGATGGCGGGGCTAGTAAGTGTGAGAAAATGCTAGTGTTAGGCCCAAAGGAAGCCTGACGAAGTCCAAAGACAGACAAACTAAAGAGAATTCCGTGCTTTTAGATTCTTTAAGTCTCTGTGTGCGCCTTTTCTTCTTCCAATGACCTCTCTCCTCATCATATGTCCTTCATTAACAGAAGGTCTCTGGATCAGAGAATTCACTCTGTGCTCTCCTTCAGACATTCCATTCAATTTACACCCTTTATTACAGTCGTTTAACATCACCATACCAGAACAAGAGTACAATATACCTTCGTCTAGACACCCCTACATATTAAAAATGATATGGCCACACTGCAGAGGATCCAGACACAAGCACTTTTAAAGCTAGAGTTTGGGAGATGTGATCTGGTCCTCAGAGCTCTTAAAGGATCACCTCACTACCAGCCGACAAAACACAGCTAACAAGTAGATGTGCGAGCATGTTTATGTCCAGTCCGCACTAGAATGGGTGGAATCGTGTTTTTGTGGCTAGCATTGGTTCGATAGCCACACCTGCCCCCAATTTCCGAGACCCCCCTCCTCCTGCCATCCACCCCACATTTATTTTGAGATTTTTCTTTCCTATTCCCTTACTCTTTCTCCCACTGTCCTCCCCTTTAGTGGGAATGCCATGGTCAAATGATGATTCATTTCTCTTTTTTTTCTCCGTGAGACTCTGAGAGCTCAAACCACAGATCTCACTTGCACCCTTTACCCTGCAGCTTTGCTGTAATAGCCCAGGCCTGGGATGCCCCTCCCAATGCTGTGATCTCCCAGAGATAGCACTAACAGTCCTTAGAAAGGGATGGGACACAGCAAGACAACTGTATACAGTGAGTCTTGCATTCGAGTCACTCCAAACGGTAAACTGGTCACTTTTTAAAAAAATGTGAGTACAGAATCTGAAACAATACATTCCCTAGCAGTGGGCCTGGCAAGGCCTTGTTGAGGAAAATGTTCCCAGTCAATATTCAGAGACTATGACAGGTAGGATGAGAGCTGGAATCTTATTTGGAGAATCAGAATAAATTGCCAGGGGAGCAACTATGAAAGTGTATTCTATGCCCTGTTGTGATCATTTGGATATAGGGAATGAAAGCCTCGTTATTTGGTCTTTGTTTGTTTACTCTTCTTATGAAAATTCTCAAACATACACCAAAGTGTGTAGAGTGGAAGTATCCTGGCCCTTCCGAGTACTTATCACTCTGCTTCCCCAACTGTTTCATACTTCTACTACTACTACTACTACTGCCCTCTCAGTGCCTGTACTTTTGTTTTTTTTGGGAGGGGGAGGTCTGTAATATATTTTAAAGTAAATCCCAAACATCAGATTATTCCCTGCTCCCCAAATACCTTGGTTTACACATCAAAGAAGGAGGAGGAAGAGTTGGAGGAGGGGAAGACTGAAAAGGAGGAGGGATGAAGAAGAGAGATTTCCACACAGGCCCACTATGCCAGAATCAATAGGTCTAAGTATAGATCTTTTACCTCTTTATTTAGATTTATTATTAAGTACCCTATTGTTTTTGGTGTAATTGTAAATGAGATCCATTCTTGATTTCTTTTTCTGCTACTTTGTTGTTGGTATATAGAAATGCAACAGACTTCTGCACATTGATTTTATACCCTGCAAATTTGCTGAATTCATGTATGAGTCCTAGTAACATTTTGGTGGAGTCTTTCAGATTTCCTACATAGAGTACCATGTCATTTGCAAATAGTGTAACTTTGACTCTTCTTTGCCAACTTAGATGCCTTTTATTTCTTTTTGTTTATTTCTTTTTATGGCTGAGGCTAAGACTTCCAGGAATATGTAAATAGGAACAGTGCAAGTGGATATCCTTATCTTGTTCTTGATTGTAGAGGAGAGGCTCTCAGTTTTACCTTGTTGAAAAATGATATTAGTTGTGAGTGTTTCATATATGGCCCTCATGATATTGAGTTATGTTCCATCTATCCTTATTCTGGTGAGCATTTTTGTCAAGAAAAGATGCTGTATTTTGTCATATTTTTTTCTGTATCTATTTACAGGAGCTTATCCTTTCTTTTATTAATATGATATACCACTTTGATTGATTTGTGAATAGTGAACCACTAAATCCTGCAACCCAGGAATAAATCCCTCTTGATCATGGTGAATAGTTCTTTTAATGTACTGTTGAATTTTATTTGTTATTATCTTGTTGAGAATTTTCTTTTACATCCATGTTCACCAGGGATATTAGCCTGTAATTCTTCTTTTCAGTGGGGTCTTCATCTGTTTTGGGAATCAAGGTAATGCTGGCTTCATAGAATAAATTTGGAAGATTTCTATTTTTTGGAACAGTGTGAGAAGAATATATATTAACTCTTCTTTAAATGTCTGATAGAATTTCCCTGGGAAGCCATCTGGCGCAGGACTTTTTGTTTGCTGGGAGATTTTTGATTTCTGATTCAATTTCATTGCTGCTTATGGGTGTGTTCAAATTTTCTACTTCTTCCTGTTTCACTTTTGATAGTTTAAAAATTTCTAGAAATTTGTCCATTTTTTCCCAGTTGCCCAGTTTGTTGGCATGTAATTTTTCATAGTATTCTCTGAAAATTGTTTGTATTTATGTGGTATTGGTTGTGATCTCTCCTCTATCATTAGTGATTTTATATATTTGGGTCCTTTCTCTTTTCTTTTTGATGAATGGGCCTAGGGATTTATCAATTTTATTAATTCTTTTAAAGAACCAGCTCTTAATTTTGATAATACATTCTACTGGTTTTCTTTTTTTTTGTTTCTACATAATTTATTTCTGCTCTAACTTTTATTATTTCCCTTCTTCTGTTGGCTTTAGGCTCTATTGCTCTTCCTTTTTTATCTCCTTCAGGTGTAAGGTCAGGTTGTGTATTTGGGACTTTTCTTGCTTCTTGAGGTAGGCCTATACTGAAATGTACTTCCCTCTTAGAACTGCCTTTGCTGCATCCCAAAGGTTTTGGGCTGTTGTGCTTTCTCATTTTCTTCCATGTATTTTTAAAATTCTTCTTTAAATTCCTGGTTAACCCATTCATTCTTTAATAGGATGTTCTTTAACCTGTATGTATTTGACAAACTATGAGAGACTCTTAATCTCAGGAAATGAACTGAGGGTTGCTGGAGGAGCGGGGAGAGATAGGGTGGCTGGGTGATGGACATTGGGGAAGGTATGTGCTCTGGTGAGTTCTGTGAATTATGTAAGACTGATGATTCACAGACCTGCACCCTGAAACAAATAATACATTATATGTTAATTTTAAAATACCTATGTATTTGAGGTCTTTCCAAATTTTTTCTTGTGGTTGACTTCATCTTTTTGTACTTGTTGAGGGCTGATTTGTGATCTATTCTGGAGAATGTCCCATGTGCACTCAAGAAGAATGTGTATTATGCTGCTTTAGAACGAATTGTTCTGAATTTTTATATTTGATATAAAATATCATCTGGTCCAGTGTCATTCAAAGCCATTGCTTCCTTGATTTTCTGCTCAGATGATTGTCCATTGCTGTAAGTAGCATGTTAAAGTCCCCTACTATTATTGTATTATTATCAATCAGTTTCTTTATATTTGTTATTAACTGATTTATATTTCTGGGTGCTCCCAAGTTGGGGGCATAAATATTTACAATTGTTAGATCTTCTTTTTTTCTTTTATTTTATTTAAATATTTGATTTATTTACTTGAGAGAGAGAGAGAGCAAGCATGGGCAGGGGAAGGGGTGTAGGGAGGGGCAGAAGGAGGAACAGAGGGAGAGGGATAAACTCCATTGAATGGGGAGCCCAATGTAGGGCTCAGTTCCAGGGTCCTGGGATCATGACCCGAGCCAAAGGCAGGCACTTAACTGCCTGAGCTACCCAGTCACCCCCAATTGTGAACTCTTCTTGATGGACAGACCACTTAATTATGGTGCAGTGCCCTTCCTCATCTCTTGTTACAGTCTTTGGTTTAAAATCCAATTTGCTGATATAAGTATGGCCACTCTAGCTTTCTTTTGATATGCATTAACACAATAGATGGTTCTGCATCCCACTTTCAATCTGTAGGTGTATTTAGGTATAAAAGGAGTCCATTGTAGGCAGCATATGGATGGCTCTTGTTTTTTTTTTTTTTTTTAAATCCATTCTGATACCCTATGTCTTTTGATCAGAGCATTTAGTCCATTTACATTCAGATTGAGTATTGAAAGATAGGAATTTAATACTGTTGTGTTACCTGCAGAGGTGGTGTTTCTGGTGATGTTCTCTGTTCCTGTTCCTTTCCAGTCTTTGTTGGCTTCTGGTCCTTTTTTTTTCACTCAAAGAGTTCCCCTTCATATTTCTTGCAGGGCTTGTTTGGTGGTCATGAACTCCTTTTGTTTGTCGTTGTCTGGGAAACTCTTTCTGAATGACAGCCTTGCTGGATTAAACTATTATGGGCAGCATATTTTTCTTATTCAGCACATTGAATATTTCCTGCCATTCCTTTCTGGCTTGCCAGGTCTCTGTGGACAGGATCTGTTGTGAACCTGATCTGTTTCCCTTGTAGGTTAAGGACCTTTTTCCCTTGCTACTTTCAGGTTTCTTTTCTTGTCCATGTATTTTGTGAATTTGACTCTGATATGTCTTGGCAATGGCCAGCTTTTTTGTTGAATTTAGTGAGAGGATTTTGATGGCTGTGTACTTCCCCAGATTAGGGAAGTTTTCAGCTATAATGTGTTCAAATAAATCTCCTTCCCCTTTATTTCTCTCTTCATCTTCTAGAACTCCTATTATACAAATGTTACTATGTTTTACTAAGTTGCTGAGTTCTCGAAATCTACCTTTGTGGTCCATTATCTTTCTTTCCCTCTTCTTTTCAGTTTCATTATTTCCCATAATTTTATCTTCTATATCACCAATTTTCTCCTCTGCTTCATCCATTCTCATTGTTATAGCATCCATTTGAGTTTGCACTTAGGTATAGCATTCTTAATTTTGGCCTGAGTAGATTTTATTTCTTTTATCTCTGTAGTAGATAGTCTATGTCGTCTATGCTTTTTTTAAACTCAACTAGTATCCTCATAACCATTTTAAATTCTAGTTCAGACATTTTACTTATGCCTGTATTGATTAAATCCCTGGTTGTGATTCTATTTCATGTTCTTTCTTTTGTAGGGAATTCCTCTTCCTCATCGTTTTGTCCAGAAAAGGAGAGAGAAAAGAGAACAACAACAACAAACAAACAAAAAACAAAGAAAGAGAAAAACATAAGAAAAATGAAAACACAAAATAAGACCCCCCCCCCCCCAACCTCCAAATCCAGCTCGAGGTTGCCTGAGTAGCTCACTGGTTAAGTATCTGTCTTTGGCTCAGGTCATTATCCTGGGGTCCTGGATCAAGCCCAGGGTAGCTTCTTGCTCAGCAGGGAGTCTGCTTGTCTCTCTCCCTCAGCCCCCACCCCCCCACTCATACTCGCTCTCTCTCAAGTAAATAATAAAATGTTTTATAAATGCCAACTAGATCCAGGTGTGTTTTGGTCTGCTTGTTAAAAAAACCTAGGTCCAAAAATAAAATAAAATTAAAAAAAAATAATATATATATATGTGAAGAGTATATATATATAAATTTTTAAAATTGCAAAGGAAATGGAAAATATAAGAAAATAAATGAAAAAAAAAAGAAATAAAAAATAAAAGCAAAAAGGAAGCTCCATCTTATTTCCCCTAGATCTGAAGCTCTGCATCCCTCTATGATCAGTAAAGGACACCCTTTGCGCTGGTCTTCTAGGGGAGGGGACTGCCCTGCTGACTCTCAGGCCACAGTGTTTTATTGGAAATGTGAGGCCAGTGCGCAGAGGGCTGGGCTAGATGTATATGCATCCACTAGGTGGCGCTGTTTTACGCCCTGAAGGCTGTCCCCGCTCATGCAAGGGACAGATATGGTTGCGCCCTGTTCTACCCCTGAACTGAAAGTTTGCACCCCTTACTCTTCAGTGAGCCCTCCTGGAAAAGCCATCAACCTATTTGTTTCCTGGTTTCCGTCTGAACCTGCATTCATCCTGCCCATGTCTGAGCCTTCTTACCTAAAGGTGTAGAGCCCAGTTTCAAAACTCCAAATTTCAGGAACACCCACAGTGCGATCCAGTACTCTTCCTGCAGGGGAGGGGCTCAGCACACTTTGGGACGCATCAGAAAAGCACTGCCACGTCCAAATGGCAGTTCACAGTTGATAGCCGAAAGCCGGCACCAAGACCCGCTGCTCTCTACTGACTTGCCAGCTCCTAGGCCTGGGAATAGCGTAGCACTAGGAACCACCCATCATTCTTCCTGTGACCTGGGGGTGTTGGACCATCCTGTCACTCCTGGGATTCCAGCCCCTCTTCCTTACCAGAGCGCCTTTAATCCAGCCACAACCTCCACAATAGCGAACTTAAAAGTTCAGGTTGCGTGCTCTGCCTCTAACACTTTGTGGTTGTCCCTACAAGCCGGTTCTCTCCCTACGGCTGCATCCACAGCTGTGTCTTCTATAGGTGGACTTCCGCACCTCTTACCTTCCAAAAGGTGGCTGTGTTTCCACTTGTGGACTTGCAGTTTCTGTTCTCTGGGACCTCCAGCTGCCTTCTTGGGTGTTCTGAACAATTTGATAACCATCTAGTTGTGTTCTGGGGACAAAAATGTTCAGGTTCTCCTACTGCTCTGCCATTTTAACTCCTCTCTCCATATTAGGAACCCTTAGTCCTCGAAGAACTTTCTCAAATACATGTCTGTGGAAAACAAGCAGCCCACATAAATATATCATAAATATTTAAGGAAACAAGGCAGCCTGAGTAAGAACCACTGCAAACAACAATTGAGATAGACTTGCAAAGAGCTCAGATACTGGAGTTATCAGACACAGAATTAAAAAAAAAAACATGTTTTCTGTTAAAAAAGAAACAGACTTCAATGGCTGAGGAGATTAAAAAAAAGAATGAAGTAGAATGTCTAGAAAGAAATGTAGCAATGAAATAAATACCTGAATAGATGAGTTTAATACATTTGACATGACCGAAGAGAGAACTGGATCCTAAGGACAAAATACAGATCTTAAGAACTTACTAAATGTCCCATAGAAAGAGGAAAAGATGGCACATTTGAAAGCAAGAACTATAAAGTGAGAAAGTCTAACATGAGTATAACAAGATGTTCTGAAGGAAAGAAAAAAGACAGATGAGATGAGGCAGAGATAATATTTAATGATGTAATGGCTACAATTTTTCAAAAACTTTCAAAAGACACAAATCCACATACAAAGGTCCAACAAATAGCTCACATAATGGAACTGCAGAAAAACTGACAGGAGGAGATCTTAAAAGGAACCAGAGAGAAGAGAGAGAGGCTACCTTCAAAGGTGCAACTGTTAGCTCAATCAATCTCAACAGCAACTGTAGAAATCAGACAAAAACAGAATATTTTCAGTGTGCTAGGAGAAGATAACTGTGCACACACACCGACACACACCTCCAGCTAAAGCATATTTTAAAGGGTTAGGGTTAGGGTTATATAAAGCTATTTTTAGGCTAATAAATCTCAGCCTGCCACCAGCAAACATCAAGGGGTTTCTTTCTTTAAAGATTTATTTATTTATTTGAGAGAGAGAAAGAGAGCTTGTGCGTTGGGGTGGGTAGAGGGAGAGAGAGAGAGAGAATCTTAAGCAGAATCTTGAGCTCTGTACTGAGGGTGGAATCTGACATGGAACTCGATCCCACCACCCTGAGGTCGTGACTTGAGCCCAAATCAAGAGTTGGACACTTAACCAACTGAGCCACCAGGTGCCCCAGACATTGGAGAGTTTAAGGAAATTTTCAAGGATATTCATTAAGTAGAAGGAAGGTAATACTAGATGCAAGTAATAAAAAGCAAAGAAAGTGATAATTATATGGGAAAATGTACTTTTAAATGGCTGTATGAAACATTAACAGTAATGTTTTATAGGTCTTAAATATGACATAGAATTAAAATACATAAAAACATCATAAAATTCAGTTAGTGACAAGTGGAGTTTATTCTTAAATCCTTGAAATGATTGGAAGGATATAAAAATATTTATGAACTCTAGACTTTGATAAATTAAATAAGCATTAAAACAACAAAAGATAAAAAGAATGTGTTACTTCTATAGTCAAAGGAAAACTTAGAAGAAAAAAATATTTAAAAACCAAGTTAGGGGCATCTGGCTGGCTCAGTCAGGGGCACGTGACTCTTGATCTTGGGGTTGTGAGTTTGAGCCCCATATTGGATGTAGAGATCACTTAAAAACAAAATATTTAAAAAGTTAGTTCAAAAGAAAGAAAGGGGGACAGAAAAGACATAGAAAAGAGTGAGACTAGATGGGAGAAATATGGAATAATACAGTGGCTGTGAGTACAATGACAGAAGTCCAAATATATAAGTAATTATAATAAATTAAAAGGCAAAGATCAGGTGCCTAAGTGGCTCCATTGGTTAAGCATCTGACTCTTGGTTTTGCTCAGGCCATGATCTTGGGGTCATGGTATTCAGCCCCATGTTGGCCTCCATGCTCCGAGGGGAGTCTGCTTCAGATTCTCTCCCCCTCTCCCACTGCCCCTACCCTCACTCACACGAGCTCACACTGTCTCTTTCTCTCAATTAAGTAAACAAATCTTTTTTAAGAAAAGGACAAAGATCATCAGATGGAAGTTAAAAATAATTTAATTACATGGTTTTTAGGGTGGAGATTCTTGATGCTTTGAGTCTAAGATATAAATATAACCACAAAGAGCCAGGGCACTGAGGTGGCTTAAGTGGCTGACTCTTGATTTCGGCTCAGGTCATGATCTCAGGGTCATGCGATTGAGCCCTGTGTGCAACTCTGCACCCTGCTTAGGGATCCACACCTCAGGTGGGCTCCATGCTAAGCAGAGTCCACTTGGGATTCTCTCTTACCCTCTCCCACTGCCCTCTCCCCCACCAATGCTTAGACATGGGCTCAAAATAAATAAATAAATAAACAAATAAGTAAATAAATAAATTACTTTTTTAAAAAAAGAAGTATAAAGTGTTGGTAACAGCTTAACAGTTGGTAAGGCACTCTTTGAAAGGGGGAAGGACCTTATCATAAGGCTCTCATACTTAGGACAGCATGGCACTGGTTCAGGCATAGAGGTGTAGATAAGCCATTGGAATATGACAGAAACCCACACGTAGATGTACTTCATAGGCGGTGCTACTGACATGTTAGGTCACTGGGGACAGAATTGGTGTTTCAAAACAGAGCATGAGAAAAATTGGTTATCTGTAGGGAAAAAAGACCAAACTCACACCAAAAACCACCCCATAATGCCAAGATGATTCAAGTACTAACTGTGAAAGGCAAAATCTAGAAAGTGTTTCAAAAACAGTATAGAAAAATATCCTTATGACTTGAGGAAAGACAAGAGTTTATTAAAGGGAAAGCAGAAAACACAACTTAAAGATTAACAAACTCAACAACAATTTTAAAATTAAAATTTTTCAAATCAAAGACTCAGAATAAAATGACAGACAACCTTGAAGAACATATCTGCTCCACATGTAGTCAACAAATGGTTAGTGTATGGAAAAGATATGCATATATATTATTGACCATTTTTAAAAAGATTTTATTTATTTACTTGACAGCCAGAGATCACAGTAGGCAGAGAGACAGGGAGAGAGAGAGAGAGGGTAGCAGACTCCCTTCTGAGCAGAGAGCCCAATGCGGGGCTCAATCCCAGGGCCCTGGGATCATGACCTGAGCCAAAGGTAGAGACTTTAATACACTGAGCCACCAGGTGCCCCACGACCATTTTTATATCTTTTGGAAAATGTCTATTGAAGGCCTTTGACCATTTTGCAATTGGGTTGTTTGTATTACTGTTCTTACTGAGCTGAATGTGTACCTTATATATGCTGAATATTAATCCCTTATCAGACATAAGACTTACAAATATTTGACAGATTTCTTTTTTACAAGAGACAAACTCCAAAATGCTTTGAAATGTAATCCTATTCAACTAAATTCCTTCACTCAAACTGTTTCCATTGAAAGCTAATGTATTTAAGAAAGAGAGAGAAAGAGAGAGAGAGAGAGAGAGAGAAAGAAAGAAAGAAAGAAAGAAAGAAAGAAAGAAAGAAAAGGAAGACAGATCAGATGCCAAAACACTGGATTTCCCTGGTTTCCATTTACCTCTTTTCCTAGAGCATCTTTTCTAGATTTTTCTCCCTCTTTTTATCAGAAAGGATTCACACCTGACAGAAGTTTCTGTTCCATAATCCTAATTTAATCTTCCTGACCTACTATACTCGAACTAGAGAGAATGATAAGAAAATAATACGACAATAGGAATAGCTACAATTTAGGGAATGCCTACAATTTACCCATGCACCAGCTTAGGCCCAAACCTATGAGGCACAGGTATTATTATCCTCATTTCACAGGAAAGAAAAATAAGTCTCCGAAATGATAAGTCTTTTGCCCAAGGTCACGAGGCTATAGGCAGAGAAGTCAGAATTCCATCTTGATTCCAATGCCTGTGTCCTCAAGTACTGAGGAGAACTATCATGCCAGTGCCCAGAGAGAAAAATCCTACTGAACATTGGCTGTGCACCTGCTAAAGAGGTCTCTCTGTTGGTCTGTCTACCGAGGAAGGCACATATCCTGACTTTGTCCTATGGTCCCACAGCCAATAATAATGTCCAACACTAGTGAAATAAAGTACTCTACCTTTTACATCTATCATCTCATTCAATCTTCTCAATCCTTATGAGAGACTTTCTATTACCACTTCCTCTCACTGATAAGGAAACTAAGGTTTTGTCGAGTGAGGTCATTAGCTGACAAGTGCAGGGGAGATTGTGTGCCCAAGCTGCCTGATGTCCAAGTCCATCCTGAGAGGCAGGGGACTGAGAAATTTGAGTCCGGGGGCCTGGTTCTTTCCAGTGATCTCTTTCAGAGAAGCAAGGGGTAATAAACCTTTCTTCCTGGGCCACTGCAGCTTTGTCTGCAGGCTCAAAGCAGGAAGGAGGGCACACGCCCTGCCATTAGTATCTAACATTGATGTTGTGTGGGCCCAGTGTTGCATCAGCGTCATTCCCTCCGGGCTCTGGGTTCTCTGCCAATCCTGGGACAGCCCTCTCCAGGAACAGATGGTGGGATTCTTAGATGCTTCCACTTGAGCAGAACTGTGATAGGCCCATCAACGTGGAGGCCAGATGCAGACCCCGAGTTGGGCTAATTTCTTGCCAAGACACCAAGCTAATTGGTACCAAATGGTCAGCTGTTGTTCCAAGAGGGGAAGGGCATCCCTTCTCAGAATGCCTGGCTGTAGCATAAGGTTAGGGTCAGTCTGGGGAAGCTGGGAGAGACAACATAGCTGGCTTCTGTCCCCTTTCGATTATGACTTCCTACAAGTCCCTGAAATGAGTGTTGGAAAGCACTAGAAAACCGAGCCCACCCAGAGGGATTAGAGGATGAAAAGTGGGTTTGTGATGACTAGTGGAGAATTTTTGGTCATTCTCTTGAATTCTTAACTAAATGTTATCTTTAAAAGTCTTCATTTCAATACCTTTAATATTGACTTTCAGTTGCTATACTGTTTATTTGTACATTTACTTCCAATTCTCTGCCTCCCTGCATTTTAAAGTAGGCCAGTCCACATGGTCTTGTAATGTTTAAGGCCCTAGGAGCCACTGACCAGCTGGGCAAGTCAGTTCTGCTCTGTGCACCCCCGTCTGTCACCCACACCCATCTACTTCCTCCAAACCATAACATGAAGTAACTAATATTTTCAAAACACAGGTCTTTTGAAGATCATGATCCTGCATTTGAGGAAATACGAAGCCAGTAAGGGCTACCAAACATGCCTAAAAGTTGCCCATTTCTTAGAGAGGTTTAGGAGTTAAAACTAAATATTAGGAATGCACCCAAACCTCCCTTAGCTTTCTGTCTTAACTCACACATTCTTCGGTTCACAGAAAAGACCTCACACAAAATCACTGGAAATGCCATTCCAGCTTCACTTCCAAAGCTTCCAGTGTCCAACCCAGATCAGAAGTCAATTAAGCCGTATTTAACGAATCGGATGTGTGATCTCAAGAAAGATGTGATGATTCATATTAAGATATGAAGTACTCTCATGTCTTTTCATTTGCAGGTTTCATGATCTCAGGGTCAGGTCTGATGCATCTGTTATTCTGTCTAAGCACAGCTTTAAAGCTCTTGCATATTCGTCAGTGAAAAGCATGCCACAAATAACACGATCACATAGGCAAATGATATAATTTGCACAAGGTTTAAAATACAGGTAGGTGGCTTTTTAACATAAAGCACCATGATGCAGAACTGTGCACGCAGAAGGTTCTGATGCAGCAACACTGCTGGGCTCTGAGGAATGTGAGATCTTCTGCCATCCTCCTTCTTGATCCTGGGACCCTACCTTCCATGCCTCGATGTGGACATCGAGACTGTCCCCTTTTTTTCTCTGCACCAATGTTAACATTAGGGAACAGTAACAACATTCTCCCTCTATTTAAACAGGTGTCTTGAAACCAAATGATCCTAGTTTCTGATTTTATTATTAATTAAATCCTTGAGAGTAATTAAAGAGTTGGTATATTAAAAAACATGATGGGGGGCACCCGACTGGCTCAGTCAGGAAAGCCTATGACTCTTGATCTCTGGGCCACGAGTTTGAGTCCCACGTTGGGTGTAAAGATGATGTAAATAAATAAATAAGCTTTAAAAAATTGTTAGGATTTTAAAAATAAATTTAAAAATAAAAATAAAAACACATGTGATATAAACATATAAAACATGCCTATTTTACTAGCTCTTGTATCATTATCTGCCTAAAGCTTAGTTAATCAGATCAAGAGTGATTTAAACTGAAGGAGTAAGAGAGGAGAAACACTGACATGGATAGAATTATTATGGAAAACAGCAGTTATGGCAAGGAAATGCGTATCTGGTTATTCCCACGACAAAACAGTAAAGGAAGGATCTAGAGGTAAGACTTATGACCTCAGATACTTAATACATAGAAAATGCAGAGTAAATAAAGTGGATTGAGTTATAACATGGAGTGGTAAATCAGACTATCACAGAGATTTGGAAGATACCGTTCAAAATGGAACCCAGGAATGTGGGAGCTTGTTCTGGGCAGAAGCAGTTGAACAGCAACGTGGATTTCTGTGTCTAGAAATCCAGATCCAGAAGTAGGATCTTGGTGGAGCACAGGGGTAAATTGGAGAAAAGAAATCACAAAAAAAGAAAAAGGTGGCGTGTTCTATGGCCACCTGATCAGGGAGAGGAAACAGGTAATAAAGTTCTAAAGTAAATATGTTACAGTCAAGGATCCCTTAGCAGAATCTTCAAGATCCACAAAGGTCTGAAAAGCTCATTTGGTAGCAAAACTTGATCTGACATGAAGCATTTATACTCTTTTGTGGGTGGCAATGCTCATGTTAGTCACTCCGAGTTAAACAAAATACACGCACATCAGAGGAGAAATTAGGAAATGGAAATAAGAGAAGAAAATGAAAATTATCCAGTTATAAAAATTATCAGTGTTTTGGTGTGTCTCCTGGCACACTTTTGGTTTTCTGCCTACCTACTTACTCCATATCTACCTACTTACTTGCTTACCATTGGTGATCTTTAACATCTAACATGTAAATCTAGCTATAGAAATATAGCTCTTTTAACAAAGGCTGTATTATTCTATATAATTCTTTCTTTCCATTAAGTAGTAGATCACAAACAGCATTCTGTAGAATTAACTATATGCTTTCCATCATCTCAAAGTGCCTACACTGGCAGGAATGTATCTTCTTTATTAATTAATCACAACTTAATGACATTTAATTTGTTCAGACTTTTATTTTTTAAAAGTTTTTATTTATTTATTTGGCAGAGAGAGAGATCACAAGTACGCAGAGAGGCAGGCCAAGGAGGTGGGAGAAGCAGGCTCCCTGCTGAGCAGAGAGCCCGATGTGGGGCTGGATCCCAGGATCCTGAGCTCATGACCTGAGCCGAAGGCAGAGGATTTAACCCACTGAGCCACCCAGGTGCCCCTGTTCAGACATTTCACTATCAAAAGCAATCCTGTGATTGACACGCTAATAACTAAATCTTTGCAAATGATTGAAATGATTTCCTTACTGTAAACTTCCAAATGTGAGATGATGGGTCAAGAGATATTTTGACAAGTATTTGATAAATTTGGCAAATAACTCTTTAAGAAATTTATATCAGTATATAATCATCCCACCGAGATGTTGGTATACTAAGCATTTTAATATGTTGGTGACAGACCAACATATTAAAAATGCTCATTTTCCAACAATCTCTCAACACTGAGTAACAGAGTTCAATTATCTTGGCCAATTTTTAGGTAGAAATGGTGTTTACTTTTTAAAATTGTAATATCTTTGGTTACTGGTTGTGATGGCTAATTTTATGTGTCAACTTGACCTACCAGAGACTGCAGAGATTAAACAGTATTCCTGGGTGTGTCCTTGGGCGGTATTTCTGGATATTTCTGGTAACATTGGGACAGGTGGATTCCATAAAACAGTTTGCCCTCCCCAATGTGCATGGGCATCATTCAGTCCATTAAAATCTTGAACAGAACAAAAGGTGGAGGAGGGAAGAATTCACCCTTTTTTTCCTGCCTCACTGCTTGAGCTGGGATATCTCAAGCTCTTTCTCCAGCTCCTGGCTTGGGACTTACACCAATAGCTCTGCTGGTCCTCAGGCCTTTGGACTCAGACTAAATTATGCCACCAGCTTTCTGTCTGGGGTCTCCAGCTTGCCGATGGCAGATGGTGGGACTATTTAACCTCTCATGGATACACACACACACACACACACACACACCACACATTCGTATACATAAATATCGATTCTGTTACTTTGGAGAGCATTAAGAACATTTTTCCAGTTGTATTTTTTAATTAAAACTTTTGTTTTTGTTGTGGCAAAACACGCATAAAGAAATGTGTGCAAACCCGAAGTACAGCTCGGCGAATTATCACAAAGCCAACACATGGTATAGCCAGAACAGAGGTCAAGAAATAGAATCCCCAGCACCCCAAACATTGCCTTTCTGGGCACTGCCCTTTACCCTTCTCCCCAGAAGAGAGGGTGCAATTTCTGAAATATTTAGCTATTGCCACAAAAATGTCCGTAAAAACCATCCCAGAATTCAATGGCACTTTAAGACAGAAATCGCTATTGCCATGGATGTTTGACTTCACTAATTTTATCTGGATTCATTTACATGTCTGTGGATCAGCTGGGCCATTGTCCTGACATCTAACATAACAGTCAAGTTTTACTTTTTTTTTAGTACTTTACATAGATAGACTCTTACAATAGGTATTCTTTTATGTCTAGCAGATTTAATTCAATATTATTTTTTGAAGTTTGTCTAGCAGCATGTCTCTTAACAGCTTATAAGAGCTGATTGTTAAAATTTTAGGAATTTTGGAAACCAGGTGTCAAACATAACATAAAAGGTACATGATAAAAAATCATAATTAAACTAATTACATTAAAAACAAAGGTAATAAATACTCAAAGCTCATTGCTTCCTAATTATTCAACTACCTTTTTTTTTTTTATCTATGCTCATGAGGCTATGTAAAATCAATTATAACTGCTCAGAATAAACATTATTGAAAGGAGCGGTGTTGTGTATTTCATTCAAATCTTGAGTTCAATACTGTCACATTGGTAGCTTAAAATTGGCCACAGTGGGAGTATTTACCTCATGGAAATTAGCAAATACTGTAAATTAGGGCTTTATTTTATTGTTGTGTTGATCGTCTAGACTCAAGAAAGTGATGGAGAAAATGTTCATTAAGAGGACCAATTAACCTTAAAATATGTTGTGTCTGCAGCCTAAATTACATTGTGAGAAACACACAAAAAACCAGGAACTATTCTTTCAGTATTCAAAACTATTATCTAATTCAGTATAGAGGTTCCTCCTTCACTGGCAAGTATGGGAAGGCTCAACATAAATCTTTAGTTTCTTTGCTCTTATTCCTCAACATAAGTAAAACGATCGAGTAACAAGCATGTCAGAGCTACATTGTTGGTTTGTTGACAATACCCACAGGCTGCCTACAGATACAGGAGTTCAGCAAAAATCAACAAAATCGACAGAGAATCGATTGGCAATATGGAATTTCCACTAAGGAGTATTGCAGATTTTATTACTTGTAGATTGTGACTTTCCAACCTTTATAATACTGAAATTTATAATAAGTATATGTATAGATATATAGAGATATTTTACACATTTGCCAGCATCCTTCTGGTCACTTACATCACATATTGTTGTGTATAGTAGTAGCTCATTTATTATGGTATTCTGCTGAATGATTATACCACCGTTTATTTATCCACTCTACTGTTCACTGATGTTTGGATGATTTCCAGTTTCAGCTATTTATTTTTCTTTCTTCTTTCTTTAAATTTAAATATTAATGAGCAATATAGAGTACATCATCAGTTTCAGATGTAGGGTTCAATAATTTATCAGTTGCATTTAACACCCAGGGCTCATCACATCACATGCCCTCCTTAACGCCCATCACCCATTTACCCCCATCCCTCCACCTCCCTCCCCTTCAGCAACCCTCAGTCTGTTTCCTGTAGCTAAGAGTCCCTCATGGATTTTCTCCTGCTCTGATGACCTCCCACTCAGTTTTCCCTCCCTTCCCCTGTGACCCTCTGTGCTGTTTCTTACAATTCACATATGAGTGAAACCATATCATTATTTTTCTCTGCCTTATTTCATTCAGCATAATGCACTCCAGTTCTATCCTTGTCAGTGTAAATGGTAATTATTCATCCTTTCTGATGGCTGAGTAATATTTTGTGTATATATATGTATACATACATACACATACATATATATATGTAATATTGATGTAATATGTAATATTATATGTAATATGTTACATGTAATATTCCCAAATATCTGTATCTATCTATCTATTTATACATATCACATTTTCCTTATCCATTCACCTGCAGCAATGCCCACAATAGCCAAAGTATGGAAAAAGCTGAGATTTCCGGCTTTAGATTGAATAAGTAATGCTCTTGAAACATTCTTGTGAATGTATTTTGGTACACATATGTACTCATTTCTTTAGCTGTTGTATTAGTTGTGAATGGCTTATATAAGAAACTACCTCAAATTTAGTGTCTTAAAACAATATTAAGTTTATAATGTTACAGTTCTGGAGATCAGAAGCCCCAAATGGGTCTTGTTGGGTTAAAATCAAGGTTTTGGCTGAAATGCATTGCTTCTTGAGAGCCCAGGGAAAGGTCTGTCAGCCTTTTGTTGCTTCTAGAGACCACCCACAGTCCTTGACCTGCCGTCCTTTCCAGCCCTCACTCGTCACTCAGATGCCAGCTTCCATTATCTCACCTCTTCTCCAGAATCTGACCCCATGCTTCCCCCTACATGAGGGCGCATGTATTAGATTGAACCCACCTCAGTAATGCAGGATGAGCCCCAACACCCATCTCATGATCTTCAATTTAAATATACTTGCAAAGTCCTTCTTGCCAACTAAGGTAACCTAAACCCAGGTACAAGTGATTGGGATGCACACATCTTTTGGAGTGCTATTATTTTTATTTAAGATTTTATTTATTTATTTGTTTGGGACAGAGAATGAGAAAGAGAGCATGAGAGGGGAAAGGTCAGAGGGAGAAGCAGACTCTCACTGAGCAGGGAGCCCGTTGCTGGACTCAATTCTGGAACTCCAGGATCATGACCTGAGCTGAAGGCAGTCACTTAACCAACTGAGCCACCCAGGCGCCCCTGGGGCTGTCATTATTGTGCTTGACACAGGCACTCTCTAAAGATGGAATCGCTACACCATAACCATGCATATATAGTCAGCTTTAGAAAATATTACCACATAGTTTCCCTGAGTTGTCCCAATTTCCCCTCTGGAACACTATCTGAATATTTCAGTCACTCCCCTTTTTTGCTGAATAGGGTCAGTCCTCTTTCTTTGGATCATTTCAGCAGATAAGTATTAGAATCTCACTTTAATTTTAACTTATATTTTCCCGATGACTGAAGCAGATTTTCATTGGCTTTATCCTAGGAAGTACCTGCTTCTGTAAAGTGCTTGGTTGAATCTGCCCTCTGTTCATTTTTCTATTGGGTTATTTGGTCTTTTTTCTTTCTTTTTTGTCATCATCTCAAATACTTTTTATATTAAAATATATCTACTTTAATTAATTCTCTTTTTTCCTTATGAATTATTTTAACTCATGTATAATCAACATATGGTGTTATATTAGGTTTACATGTACAATGCAATGGTTCAACCCTTGGACACGTCACCCAGGGCTCATTACAGTATGTGTGCTCTTACTTCCCTTCCCCTATTTGACCCCCCACTTTTTCTTTTAGATTTCTTTCAGAATTTTTTAAAAAATATGTATTCTGGAATCAAAACTTTTATCATTATGATTATTACAAATATTTTCTCCCACTCCATGTCTTTCATTTTCAATTCCTTTTATCATGTTATTTGAGGAACAGAAGTTCCCATTTTAATGTGGTATACTTTATCAATCTTTTGCACCATGGATAATGTTTTCTGGGTTCTGTTTAAGAAATTGTGTTGCCTACTTTGCCTACTCAGTGTCTTGAAGTTGTTCTCCTACATTATCTTCTAGAAGCCTTATTGTTTTACTTGTCACATTTATTGTTTTAAAGATATTTATTTATTTATTTATGAGAGAAAGCACCAGTATGGGGAAGGTCAGAGGGAGAGGGAGAAGCAGACTCCCCACTCAGCAGGGAGCCCAACATGGGGCTTGATCCCAGGGCCCTGAGATCACGGTCTGAGCCAGAGGCAAACGGTTCACTGACTGAGCCACCCAAGTGCCTCTAGTTGTCACATTTACATTTACAATCTGTATAGAATTGATTTTTTTGTGTAGTGCAGGTTTTCCCCTCATGTGGATACACAATTGACTTAGCATCATCTATTGAAAAAAAAATTCTTTCCCTTGATTCTTGCATTATTGTTGATGTTTTTGCTTTTACTTCAGTGCTGGACATTGAGCATAAACATTCTGAGGGATAATTTGAGGCTTTGTGTGTTTATATCTTTCTCCAGAGAGGATTAGTTTTTATTCCGCAGACAGACTGGGGCAAATGATCCTGATCTGATCAAGGGTGGAGCTGGTTGGAAGCTAAAACTTCCAACTTGGGGAAGCACGTTTATTTCAAGGTCTCCAGCTCCTTTCATGGAATGACCCCTGGGGTCCCGTTTGCAAGATCAGGGGTTGATCGGGGCCTCTCCATTTCGGTGGGTCATAATATTTGTGTGTCCTGCCCCATGTGAGTGCTGAAGGCTCTGCTCAGCTTCTCAGCCTTTTAGCTGGTTTCTTTTCTTTTCTTTTCTTTTTGTGTTTTTTTGTTTGTTTGTTGATTTAGTTTCCCATACTCTTGGGTGCAACTTTCAAACCTGTGAAAGGACTCCAGGAGAAAAGTATGGCCCTCTATCAGCTCACTCAAAAGGAGACTATAGCCCGCCAGTCAAAGTAGAGTTTGTGGTGATGACCCGAGTGTAACTCACAGTGAGCCCCCTTTGTGGCTGTTGGTCCAGCTGCTGAATACTTGGCAACCAGGGACATTACGGTGGGAAATGCTTAGTAGAAATGCCTGGAAATTTTCCCTCCTTACCACGAATCCAGAAAAACTGCAAACAAAACTGAGACAAAACAAAGGAGGGGAGACGGAACAAATTGTAAGCATGCGCACTGTGATTCAGGTTTACCGCGGTACTTGCTTCCATCCACACTGTGACTAAAACACGGAGAAGAGTGTAACAAGCCATGAAGTCATCTCTGCTCCATCCCAGCTGGCCTTTCCTCTTTCAAACAGATGGCCTCTTTGTTTGTAATATTATGTGTGCCCATCCATGCTATTAGAGTATGAACTTTCTACTTTCTTTTTAAAATATTTTATTTATTTGGGGCACCTGGGTGGCTCAGTGGGTTAAAGGCTCTGCCTTTGGCTCAGGTTATGATCCCAAGGTCCTGGGATGGAGCCCCACATTGGGCTCTCTGCTCAGCAGGGAGCTTGCTTCCCCCTCTTTCTCTGCCTGCTTCTCTGCCTACTTGTGATCTCTGTCTGTCAAATGAATAAATAAAAATCTTTAAAAAAAGATTTTATGTATCTATCTATTTATTTATTTATTTGAGAGTGAGAGCTTGCACAAGCAGGGGAGCAGCGGAGGGAGGGGGGAGGCAGGCTCCTCACTAAGAAGGGAGCCTGATGTGGGACTTGATCCTAGGACCCTGGAATCATGACCTGAGCCAAAGGCAGACTTAACCTACTGAGCCACCCAAGTGCCCCATCCACTTCTCTTGATCATCTTCTCTCACTACTACGTGTGTGGACTGATTCCACAAACCTAAATTTGCAAAATCCACTGGGAGTACATCTCAAAGAGGGGGGACCCTGCTGGGATGGTCAGAAAACGTATTTTAGATCAGAACCAGAGCACAGGACCGGGGGTCTGGATAATGCAGGGAGAAGGAAGACACAAAATCATCTCTGTGGCTGGCTGTTATATTTCTGCCTTGTTCCCTCCAAGTGAAGCTTGCTTTCAGGAATGCCTCGGGTGAAAACTAATGATCGTCATTTGAGTCAACAAGAGGATAAACACACCGGGCATTCAGGATCTGGTGCGCACTTAATGCACCAGTGAGAACGTATGGAAAGCAGGATCTCCTCAGAGCAGTTCTGCTTTGACCAGATTTCCGTATGAAAGAGAGTGGCTAACAAGGTCCACAGCTATTCTGGAAGTGTCACCACGGAGTGAACACAGAGCGCAGAATACATAGGAGGGATGGTGTTCCTTCCCAGAGCAGCAGGTGGAATTTTTGGGAAAAATCACCAAAGAACAAACAAACAGTGAACCAGCCCATATACCCTGAAAGTGCTCATCGCTGAGCCTTGGCCAGCCCGTCAGTGGGCACATTTTATGTTTGAATAGCTCTGTCTAGCGCTCCTGGGAATGGATGGTGTCGTATGTCTGGTTCATTGCTGACACTCAACAAACAATATTGATCCTTATCATATGACTTAATTGAAGGCCTGCACAGGAAGCTAAAGGACAAGGTTTCATCTGTCCTGCCTGCCTGGAAGGGACAATTCTGCTGATTTGGACAACTGTGCGTACCTGGGAGATGGATGGCCACTCAGCGTTTTGCCCCCAGCCTCTCTCAGTGTCCGGAGTATAAACACATGACTCCACAGAGACATGACTTCTGGCCCTATTTCCTTCTTCTGCACAGTATAAAAACACCTATTCTGTCCCTCTTCAAATAATAAACTCCTTGTGTGCAAAGACTGTACAATTTACACATTTAGAATCTTCCCGGAGCACCTCAAGGGTGGGCCTTGGTTCTATTCAGCTTCTAGTACCAAGGAACAACTCAAGAACAAGGACACCAACATGGCCTCCTCAACTTAGAATTCACATGGCAGCAAAAACAGGAATCCCAAGGGGTGCCTGGCTGGCTCAGTCCGTAGAGCACTCGACTCTTGATCTCGGGGTTGTGAGTTTGAGCCCCACCTTGGGTGTAAAGATTACTGAAAAAGACATCTTAAAAAAAAAAAAAAAAACAATAATGGCAAAATGACCTGTTCTAAACAGAAGAGAATGTTCTCAAAACCAGAAATCAGTGAGTTGCAAGTGCTCTCCGAGTGCTCCTTCCTCCACAAACTGTCCTTTGCAGCTGTCTGGAGCCTCTGGCCCCCGACAAGTCAAACAGTGACCAACCCATTGAGTATTTGCCAAACACCCTTGAAGAATGAGGCACAGAGACATTTTGACATAGTCCCTGCTTACAAGAATTCACAATCTGGGCACACAAAGAGATCATACCTAATAAGAAGCAATAAAACCTGTACCAGGCATGCACCTAGCTCCTGGGGTGAGGCCAGCCTGGGAAGTGCTTGTTCCAGACAGTGGGGACTGGGGCTCTGGGGCGAGGCCACACAGAGGCTCACCTCCATGAAGGGAGGGCAGGCCTGGAGGTCAAGAGGATCCAGTGCCCCACCTAAGTGCCTGATTCCCCTGCCCTGGCTTACGAGGCTCTTTCCAGACAGAGAGGCCAGAGTTGGAAGTGAGAGAGTGTGGTTGGGTCCTTCCCGGCTAACCTCTGGTCTTTGCTATTGGACACACTCACCACCATCTCCCTCCAAGTCTAAGCCCTATTTGTATCATCACACCCGGTTGACAGTCTGTAGGTGTGATGTATTGTGTCTGCTTTTAGTACCTGCTGCTGGGGTCTCGGGTAGATCCCACTTGTACATGGCCCCCCACTGACCAGCAGCTGACACTAGCAGGGTTCCCTTCCACCCGGCTGTGCTGGGGCCTGGCATCATGGTGGGGACAACTCTGCAGACAGGTGGATTCCAGAGCCATCCAGGGATCAGGCTGAAGCAGGCTCCAGCCCAGGCCCATCCTTGCTCAGCTCCTGAGAACATGCTGCCTCATCCCCAGCCTCTGTGGATACATAAACCCTTGCCTCGGGCTTTGCTTCTTAGGAACTGGACCTAAGGCTTAAAATACAATTTCTCAGGTATACTTCAAGTGAGGCAGGTTGTTTATCTACACTCTCTTAGCTGAAGCTGAGGCCTCCACTCACAAAGTCACAGTGACAACCACTCCTCTACAGAACCAGGCTCACTCGCTCTCAGCATCCAACGTCACGAATTCCTCCTCTCTTTCTGCGGGGCTGAAAGTGGACCCCAGGCTCTGGGGCCCCCTACCTGATTCCTGGATAAGTCTGTGCGGAAAAGAAATGCTGGGCAAGGAGACGGGAGGTAAAGAAGAATGGAGAGTGCCAGCGGGGCTTGGGAAGGACAGGAGAACTTTCTAGAGTGGGGGTCATGAAATGAGGGTTTGAAGCCATGGGTGAGGATATAAACAGCTCCTGGACATTCATAGTCAAGTGGGCTTTCCTGGGGATGTTCCTTATCTACTTGCCTGGCACTTAATCTCAGGAGCAGTGACAGACAAGAGACCTAGCCGGAGAGAAAATGTAGGGTGAACAGCGCCTCTAGTGGCCCCTGCCTGGCAGCGCAGCTGCTCCGTGAGAAGCTGCACAGGCAGCATTTATGTAGTCAAACGCCCACTAGAAATTTGTCCCCTGAAGTAGCAGAATCCTTTCTGGTCCTGGGATGCGGCTTAAGGAACTTGCACCAGGAGGTCCCCAGGTTGGGGTCCTACATTCCTGCAAACCCCATCGGAGGTCTGGCTTGTGGGCTCTCTTTACGATGTGTGGAAGGCGGGAGAGGCTTAGGCAGACGGCATCTGGAAAAGAGCTGCGTGGGCATGCAGCTGGTGGGCTTCTTCCCTGCCTCATTGTCCTCCTGGGCTCACACGGGTCCCGCTAAATGCAAGACGCGAGGCTGCAGGCCCTTCTGGATGCTCACAACCAGGAGAAGTGTGGCCCCGCCCCTCCCCGGGCCCTTTGCCCCCTCTATGCACAGTCAAAGCTCCTTTGGAGAGGGGCTGTATGTGGTCTCTGGCCCAAGGGCAGGGCTAGGGACAGGGCAACAAGAGCACACCGCACCTCTCTGGTGGGGTCCTAGGGCTTGCGCCACGGAAGTCACAGGTGGCATGTGACTGTCAGTGTGTCTTGGAAAATGCCATCCTCCAAGAGGGCATATTTCTGTTCCCTACCATCTGATACCATTTTCAAAAATGCAGAACACAGTCGGAGACTCACTGATTCTCAGTACAGTCTGCATTTAAAAGCCATCCTCTCCCGGGCTGGTGTCCCAGAAATGGCATTGTATTTATTCGTCTTAGAACTCTATTTGGACTGGAATAGAGCAATGTCCCTCCAGACTGTGGGTGCCTGATGGAGGCTTTGGGCTAGAAAAGCTCTCTGTGCAGACATTGCTGTTCGGAGGTTGGCAGGGAGGGGGAGCCCCGGGAGTCAGCCCAGGGCTCCAGAGTCCAAGGATGCAGGCCTGAAGGTCTACCACACACTAGCTGTGTGGCCTTTGGCAAATCAGTTTCCTACGTATCCATTCTTCCTAGATAAAATTGGAATAGTGATATCTATTTTATTGCATGATTGCTGAATTCCAGGAGAAGGTCTATACAAAACCCCAAGTAAAGATTTATTAATTCCAAGTGATTAATGATAAAGGATATTATATATGTATATACATATATACGTGTATATATATATAACATCCATGCCCAACATGAGCCCAACACTGAGCTTGAACTCACGACCCTGAGATCAAGACTTGAGCTGAGATCAAGAGTCAGACGCTTAACAGACAGAGCCACCCAGGCATCCCTGATATTTACTGTTTTTAATATATGTTTTGAAATAGGGCTTGTATTTACTATTTATCCTGTATCCAGTCTGGTGAATTCCTTTGCATGCAGTAATTAATAATATTTGTTGAATGGATAAAGACATATGTTGCATTATGTCTTCTTTGTCCTTAAACTTCTTTCTCATTCATTATCCTATTCAATGGCAACTGTGAAGGTATCAGCATAACATTTCCTGGCTTAGTGTGCTATTGGATTTCTGAATTTTTGCCTTCCTGTTCACATCCACCACCACAATTTTAGTTTACAGAGGCATTTATTTTATTATTTTTTAAAGATTTTATTTATTTATCAGAGAGAGAGAGGGGGAGAGAGCGAGCACAGGCAGACAGAATGGCAGGCAGAGGCAGAGGGAGAAGCAGGCTTCCTGCTGAGCAAGGAGCCTGATGTGGGACTCGATCCCAGGATGCTGGGATCATGACTTGAGCCGAAGGCAGCTGCTTAACCAACTGAGCCACCTAAGCGTCCCTACAGAGGCATTTAAACAGAGTTTAATATTCTTTAAGATCACAGACTACACAGCCACAGTGCTTGGTGAATCCAGCTCCACCCTGCCTGGCCTTGACTCTGGGCAAAGGTTTCAATGAACCCTACCCTCAATTTCTCCCATCTGCAAAATGGGAACAATAGAGAGCATCCTCTTAAGGCTGTGACTAGGATTAAATGAAGCCCTTCATGGAACACACTAGAACAGTGTCTGGCACATGGTTCTTTTAAAGTCATTCTCCCAGCTGGCATCAGGTTAAGCCCTTAATAGCACAGTTTTGATCATGTCTCTCCTCTAATGAAAAGCCTCTGATGACTCTCCATTGTTTGCCAGATAAAAGGCATCCCATCAGGCCTGGAGCCCAGTGCCCTGTGCAATGCTGTCCCAGTATTTCTGCCTTTGATTCTTGCTCTGCTCATCCCGGTGAAACCTGAGTTCCTGTGACACTCTGAACACCCTCACCTCCTGCACTTTACAGCCCAGACCCTGCTCCAGGAGTCCCAGCAGAGACCACGCCCACACTGCTCCTCTCTCCCCTCACCCCTCCTCCACAGGGTGCGTTCTTCTATCTGCTGGGACACCATCAGCCTATGAGGGCGATTCCCGCCCTATCCCCCTGCACTTCCCCTGCTTTCTTCTTTCTTCCTTCATGTGCATTTTGTTTTCTGATTTTTTTGAGAAGGGAATATATTCAGATGGTTCAAAATCCAAAACCTCCATCTGAAAATGTTTCCCTGACATTCTCATCCCTCAGACACTAAGTGTTCTGCCCCACAGACTAGCAATGCCTTCTGTGTCCCATGATTCCTTTTAAAGGATGCTTTATGCATATATGTGTGTATACTATTTTCTTTTCATAGAAGTGGGAGCTTGCTGTACACAAACAGGAGTTTACTATAGATATTGTTCTCTGTCTTGCTCTTTCTCACTTGCTATACCACGGAGGAGAACGTGTACACATCCCTTCCCAAGGGAGAGTCCTCCTTCCCAATATGGCTGCATTCGACTTCGCGGATGGATCACGATGGATGGATGGATGGATGATACCTTAGTCCACTGGCGGCCACTTTGGTTCTTTCTGTGTTTTTACTATTAGACACAATGTTGTTGTCTATGTCCTTCCCTTATGTAACATGTGTAACTGGTGTGTGTAAATATTCCCAGCAGTGCACTTGACCGTGGAGAGAGACGTACACTTGTGATTGTGACTGAGGCTGCCACAGCCGCTGTCGGAGAAGACATGACATTTCACACTCCCATCAGCAAGGTGCGAGCGGGCCAGAGTCGGCTCACTCTTACTAGTCTTCTCCAATATGAGAGGTTGACAGAGGAGATCTTGAGGAGTTTAATCTGCATGTGAGTCTGTTCTTTGAGAATTGCTCAGTTGGGAATCAGCTAATAAAATATCCCTACTTCTAGTTTCTTGTTTGATGGCAGCAATTTCAGGACACTTTTAGTGATTGTGGGGGCAGACCCTCCTTGTCTTACTCCTGATTGAACTGAAATGTGTCTGGTCTTTCCCCTTTAGGCTCCGTGCTTGTTTGGGACTCAAGATGTAGCATCTATGCAACAGTTCTTATCATTTTCTCCTTTGATACCTTAGTGAATGGAATTGTATTAATCGTTTTCATTATGGCAAACTATCCTTCCATTCCTGGAATAAGCAAGGCTTGATCGTGGGGCATTTCATCCTAATCTGAAGGGCTCTGTGTCCTGGCTGCCACCGTCCTATTAAGGGTTAGTCCATCCCTTTTCAAACAGAATATTATTGGTGATTTTTGTCCTTTGGTGAGCTTTATATCATCATGTGCTTGTTTTGTTAGGTTTCTCGGCCCTCTCTGCCAACTCCACACTGTGTCCTGAACAAGTTGAAGAGCATCGGGCATCTCTTCCTGAAAAGTCTGGTACACTGCCTACATCTAGCACTATTCATGGTCTCATTTTTTCTTTTTTAAGATTTTATTTATTTATCAGATTGCGAGCAAGTGAGAACACACAGGCAAGGGGGGATAGCAGGCTGCCCTTCATGGTCCCATTTTAAGGCACTAGCCCTTAGTGGTTCCATCTGCCACCCCAGCTGCTAGGCTCCCACAGGGTGACACCCAGAAGCTGGAGTCAGGTGCTCTGGAGCAAGCTTCTGGCCAGTCAGGTCACCTCGATGTACAGTGACTTGGGAACTGAAGCATTCAGCCCGTGGGGTTCTGCACCTGAGCTGCCTGCACAGAAGAAAGAGAAAGCAGCCCAGGCAGCTCAGGGCCTTGGAAAATGATGACCGTGTCCCTGCAGGCACGGCACCACAGCCCGAATAAAGCCAGTAGGTACCCCCCATGCTCTCAGAGGATGGCCTTAGGAACAACCTGGGCTGAGCTTGTGTGCCAAGTGTCTTTTCCTTGCAATAATATTAGGAACCCAACAACACAAGAAGACATGGCTTAGCCATAAAGGGTACAGGGTTCAGAGTGGAGCAGGCCTGGGTATGAGCTCTGGCCTCGCCTCCCTCAGACTCCCACCACTTGCGCCAAGACTCCTAACCGGCCTGGAAGGTTTCTCAAGACAAAAATGCCTCCTGATATCCCGAGGCTCAAAGATAGTTATGAAAACAAATGGATTCTGTCACCTCGTATCCACTGTAATGATCCAAGGGTTAGAGGCATTTTTCTGTAAATCTTGCTTTCGCATGCTTTTCGTTTAGAATTATAAAGTTGAAAGTAAATTGGAAAACTGCTGTGATTGTTTCTGTAAAGTGCCCCTGAACTTTACGGGCACAGGTGCTTTGACCCATATAGGCCTGTGGAAGGAGGGCTTGTGAACGTGAACCATGATTGGGTGACTCAGCCTCTGAGCTCTTGTCTTTTGCTTCCTGTGCCAGGAAGTGGCGTGACAATCTTAGTCATGTTTACTTTCATAGCCTGTTACTAAGTAATAGGCCACTCACAGAAAGCAAGTTAATAACTCCCAAAACATGAAATTTAATGATTTGCCTACATGTTTCAACATACCCCACCTGAAGATCTCGAAGTGCTATTTTTAAAATGTCAGTCCTCATTTTTTTTCACGTTCTACCATCCTCTTGGGACTCAGTGAAGACAACAAAGTAAAAATAATAATGTCGTTGGCATTGGCATTCCATGACTTCCTAGTCTATTCATCACAGCACGGACGCACCTGTCCTCGCGAGTGTTTTTCTTTGATGTAATCCATAAATGGAGTAAAAGGGACAAGCCATGATGCTGCAGAGATATTTCAGTTTTCCGACAAGGCTTCCTATTTAATACCTGGATTGCTCACGGAAGAGGGAAATCTACTAATCTAAAACTTGCGTTTTCTCGAAGTCTGAATAATTACTGAGAAACATAGCAAACTTTCTCTTGTGTTCACATCGGATTGTAATAGACAAAATTGTGAGAGAATTTCATGGGTTCTAGAGGGCTCCACGGTCTCTGATTTTGCAGGCTTCCTGTAGACAAGCCATCCTGCGTGAACAGAGAGGCTGGGTCTGGAGAGAGACATGCCGTCACCTCCCGGAAACCAGGGACAAAGGCTCACGGACTGCGAGCTGTTCTGGATCTTTCTGAGACCTCTAGCATGGGCCCACAGACAGTCTCAAAGAGAGGCCTGTTTTAGAGAATTTCGATTCTTGGCAAAATTGCTCCTCTCTCCAAAAGCCATTCTTGTCTTTCTATTAAAACACTTATTTTTTTCTTCTGATTTGATCAGTTCACCAATTACTAAAATCACTCAAACTAAGAAGCCCTGGAACAAGAAAACACAATGAGATACAGGGTTCAGTGGCCTAGCCCTGAGTTTCCCAGGGACATTTCCAAAGTCATCAGAGATGTGCTTTCACGAAGAAGGCAGCCTCTGAAAAGGGGAATGAGGAGTCCATGTGATCTTGAACATGTGATTCAGCATCTGATGCCCCACCTTGCCCTCCTTGGTCATGGGGACAGTTGTAAGGCCCTGCGTGGCCCCGTCAGCATCCCTAGCCTCGTCTCGGGTCCTCCTCTGCACAGTCTCTGTGGCCGTGGTGGCCACAGCTAGCTCTGGCTCTTTATTCTGTCTGGATCCATCTTGCTGAGCCATCTACAGCCATCCTCAGATGTCAACTCCACCGTCACATCCCTAGGAAGTCCTTCCCGATCAGCCTCAGCTTCCCCTGCAGATGCCATGATTCCCAAATACAAGGACATTTCTCCAGTTGTGACTGTGTGGTTCCCGGACCATATGCTCCTTTCCGCTTTAGAAGTTCTGAGGCCTCTTTCCCACACGGTGTATTCCCAGAGCTCGGCCCAGGCTCCAACTCAGGGAACACACCCGGTAGAGTCTGCACTGAATACTATTAATAACAGACATTAGTGACAAGAAGAAAAACAGCCTCCTAAATTATAGTCAAATTTCTCCCATTAAGTGCCTTTTGTGACCCTAGGGACTGCATTGCTTCAGTCCTCCATTTTCTCAGCCCGTGGATAGGGACAATAATCACAGCGTTCAAAGGACAGTATAAAAACAAAGCCATATGTATGACTGTAACTGCTTGGGATTAATTTAAGGGGTATTTGAAATGCTTCAGATTTCTTGGATAAACTGAATGACTGGAGCGTTTGATGCCACAAGTTTGAGCTGCCTGGACTAATTTCTCAAGTCCTCCCTATCAGTCACTATCTACATATTTAGAAATAATTAATGGACATGGAAAT
This sequence comes from Mustela nivalis, assembly GCF_964662115.1. NCBI lineage: Eukaryota > Metazoa > Chordata > Mammalia > Carnivora > Mustelidae > Mustela > Mustela nivalis. Next base: position 94,336,168 of record NC_139021.1, on the reverse strand, counting down.
TTGGTAATAATTTGTAGTTTAAAAGGCTTGGATACTTTTGAACTATGCTTGCTGTTAGATGCAGAAACAGAGGTGTTCACACATGTTAATGATAATAATGTTTTTGTATAGTGCTTTGTCCTTTATGCTGGGCTTTTATAGACATTATAAGGGTCCAGTTTCACAGTTGAGATAATAACAGGCTCTCTTGATGCGAGGTGACTGGTGAGTTGCTCGGGTTCACGGGTCTAGGACACAGAGGTGATACTTGAGTGGAGATCTTCTGCCTGAGTGTCAAGCTCAGATCTGACTCCCTGAGAATTCCCACCACCTTCCATGTCCCTAGGCAGATTTCTTCTCCTTATGGCTGCAAATGGTATAAAATGTGGACTTCCCTTCCAACTGCTGAGTGTCTGGTTCTTTGGTTGGCATATTTTAGCCTTAGTAGAGTTTGAGGTTGGGTGTTAGTGTCTCTGAAGTGCTTTCTTTTCTTCTCCTTCTTTTCATTCTTCTTCCCCTTCTCCTTCTCCTTTTTTAAGTAGGCTTCATGCCCAGCATGGAGCCCAGCATGGAGCTTGAACTCAGAATCTGAGCTAAGATCAAGAGTCGATGCTTAAGCAGCTGAGCCACCCAGGTGCTCCCTGAAGCTTCTTTTACTGTTATTTATTTATTGAAGATTTTATTTACTTATTTGACAGAGAGAGAGAGAGCACAAGCAGGGAGAGGAGAAGAGGGAGAAGTAGGCTCCCTGCTGGGCAGATAGCCTGATGAAGGACTTGATCCCAGGACCTGGGGATCATGACCTGAGCCAAAGGCAGTTGCCTAACCAGCTGAGCCTCCCGGGCACCTCCTGAAGCTTCTTCTCATGCTCACCTGGGGTCAGGGTGATTTTGGTCAGGTGCCACCACCAACAGTAACCATAAACACTGTAGCTCCTACCATTGTAATGTAGGAGTGCCTAATCTGTTTCAGATGTTGTCCTGGATCTTTTTTTTTTTTTTACCTGTTATATGTCATTTTAACAATAATCCTGCAAAACAGGTGTTACTGTAGCCATGTTATAGTAAAGCAATGGACTTGCCCAAGATCAGACTGCTTGATGCTAGCAATAAGAATCAAAATCAAGTCTGTCTGGGTCTAATATCTTCCTACTCTCCCCCTGACTCTTTAATTCTTACAAGAGGATCCAAGTGCAGAAAAGAAAAAGTGGCTTTAGAGTGGTGTGAGTCTCACACACGTGGTCATGGGCAGACCACTGTTCAAGGCCAGAATCTTTTTGGAGCTTTAGGAACACAGCCCTGTCCATTAGTAAAGACTTTCATGCTAACCTCTGATTTTATGTACATCCTTGGCTCCTTCCTGGTTTCCCAGAACTTCATTGGACGTTTCCAAACAATTAGGCTGTATTTGTTGCAATGGCCCTGCCAAAGGCAAACCTTCTATTTCCAGGTTCTCCAAATGGGCCATGATAGATGAAAGAAGTAAATCTCTAAGTCATACGCAAATACTAAGGAAAGCGTAAGATAGGTGTGTTCTTGCTCCTTGTCAAGATTATGGATATGAGAATTAGAGGCTGATTTTTCCCACAGTGGATTAAAAGGGTGGCTGCATTTTAGTAGTGCCTGCTCTTTTCATCATGACCCTACCCTTCCTCCCACTTCCAGACAGGGACTCAAAGGGGCAGTGAGGGACAGGAGGGGAATCTGTCTTGAGGAGCAGAGGGACAGGACTTCATCTCACTTCCTCAGCCCACCCTGCATTGTGCGTCCCTAGGTCACATCTCTTCTGCCCTTTTTTTTCTTAAATTAACATATAATGTACTATTTGCCCCAGGGGCACAGGTCTTGACTCATCAGTCTTACACAGTACGCAGCGCTCACCACAACACACACCCTCTCCAATACCCACAGCCCAGTCGCTCCATCCCTCCCACTCTCCTCCAGTTTCTTTCCCTCCACGGTGCTCACTGCCACATGATGTGGCATAATTATTATTTATTTGTCACTCTTGGTTTTCTGCCTTAAGATGGTAATCTCCAAAAGGAAGATCCTTCCCCACTCCGCATTTTTTTTTCTTTTTTTGTAAATTGCTATTATGAAGCTCCTAGAACAGCATCTGGCAAACGACAAGCACGATGCGTGTTTGTTGCAAGAATGAAGGAACACATGAAGGCATGAACATCTGGAAGAGGGCTCCTTTCAGGTTTATGCATGAACGGAACCCTAAAAGCACTTCTGGTCCACCTCAAGAACAATATCCTCGCTGTTGATGAACTACAAGCAATGAAGTGATCGTCCTACCTTGGCCTGTTCTGGAATGACAGAGAGAGCAGGAGAAACAACTCTGATATCTTTTGGGGGTTCAGAGAAAATGTTAACTAATGATGTAGTAAGAAAAGGGAAGACACCGTGCTCTTTTCTATACTCGCTCTCTCTCGTTTTCCATCCTAACTCACATTTATCCTTTGTAAAGTACACTTTTAAATACTTCACATATAATAATACTTCACCTACTTTGAGGTTAAATGATGATATGTGTACACGTGTGTATATATGTTAATAAGTACTTAATACAATGCATGACATATGGTACATACTATACACATACTATCTACTACTCAATCTCTGTTAAAAAATGATACGAGGCCAACAATAACATGAAAAGATGCTCGACCTCATTTATTATTAGGGCAATGAAATCAAAACCACAAAGAGATGCCTCTTCATGGCCACTAGGTAAGGCATAACAAAAAAATAAAAATAAAAAGGAAAATAAGTATCTACAGGGATACAACAGAGAAATTAGAACCTTCATACTCTTGGTGAGGACATAAAGTGGGGCAGCCACTTTGGGAACAGTGTGGCACTTCTTCAAATGTTTGAGCACAGACTTTCCACGTGACCCAGGAGTTCCACACCTAGGTCACCCAAGAGAAATGAAAACATGTACGCACACCAAAACCTATGCACAAATGTTCTCAGGAACATTACTTACGACAGTCAAAAGGTGGAAACAACCTAAATGTCCATTGGCTGATGAATGGGTAAACACAATGTGCTATTTCCATGTAATGGATTAGTACTCGACCATCAAAAGTGATGACATACACTTGATACAATGTGGATAAGCCCCAAAATCATCACACTCAGTGAAAGAAACAAGAAACAAAAGGTCACATATCATATAATTCCATTTATGTGATGTGTCTAGAATAAATAAGTCCATAGAGAAGGAAAGCAGAGAGGCTGTGACTGGGGGCTGGAGGTCGGGGGTGACGGGGAGTGACTGCTTAATGTGAATGGAGCTGGCTTCAGGGGTGAAGGCAAGATCATGCAACTAGACAGAGGGAAGTGACCAATGCTGCAAATATCCTAAAATATCACTGAATTAAAATGGTTAATGGTTAATGTGTCATGGAAACTTTACATCCATTAAAAAGACCAGATAAAGTGACTACGGTTACTATCTCTGTTTTTATAAATGAAACTTCTCAGACATAGGAAGGTTAAGTAACTCCCTGTGGGTTTCTTTTCTTTCTTTCTTAAAGATTTATTCATTTATTTATTTGAGAGAGAGAGGGACAGGCAGCAGAATGAGAGAGGGCACGAGCTGGGTTGGAGGGCAGAGGGAGAAGACTCCCCACTGAGCAGGGAGCCCATGTGACACAGGCTCCATCCCAGGACCTCGGGATCATGACCCAAGCCGAGGGCAGCTGCTTCACTGACTGAGCCCGCTGGGCAACGTGCACAGCGGGTTTCAGAGGCAGTTGATGGAACAACTACAGTAGAAGTTTCAGCAGTCTGATTTCAGAACACACACTGAAGCAATGGCACACTAACGCTCCTCTTGTTACTCCTTTCTGCTACTCTTTGAGAAGTGACAATAAAAGCTCAGAGCCAGCTCCAGAGGGGGAAGTGTGGCGAAGGTAAAGGATGATCCAATATATAATAAAGAGGGAATGCATTCATGTGTGTGATTAAAGAACACCACCTGCTTGTGCAATATTGTGAAAGCACAATGCCAGGCTGTGAGTGTTCTTGAAAACCGGTCAAATATTTTTAACTGCTGGGGCTTCTGATCTATCTAATAAAATGGCCAGTGTGCCATTTGGCAAATTAAATTGAAGTCATCTCGCTCTTTGGCAACCAAGAAGAGTTAAGACAGACGCAGTGTAAACCGCATAATGTCTACTTGTTATTTATAGCCTTATATCCAGAAGATAAGCCATTTTAATTAACATCTGTATCACATAACTGCCTATTTTCCTGAGGAACCACACTGATAATATCCCAAGCAAATTCAGATCATGTTCTACCACATTCAAGTACGTGTCTTCAGAGAGAGAGCAGCAGTGGCGAGGCATGATTAAAGACCATGCAGAACTGAACAAGCCCTTTGTTAGCTGATACATTATTTTACCCCTCATATCTGATGGTGTTGTCTCATCCCTAGGCTTACCCGGCTGCCTTCCAGGTCTGGCCATGGTCAGAGACAGTAAATAGAAGCACTTCAAGTGACAGTTTGGTTTACTTATAGTGAGCCTCTGGCACTGCTAAATAATTAGAATAATTTAAAAGTGATTTAAATAAATAAGATAATGACACGTCCTAGTTCAGTTTCCTCACACCCAAGCTGTCACTTTAGAATCTTTTGGAATTATAAGATAAATTTTGGAAAGATGCTCTATTTATATCTTGATTTTTATTACACATGCACACACAGTTTTCTTGATTATTAAATATTTTTGACCATTGGAAGCAATAAACCTCACCTCCTAATTTTGGGGGAACACACCAATATTATGCCAATATTATGGTGGGCTATCATCATGAGTCAACTTGGGAAAGCACTTTGTGTTCATGTACTAAATAGGAAGGATTCTGGTTCCAAATGGAAATGTCAAAAACATTATTTTTGCTCTTTCTGTAGAAAATGTGTGTTGAGACATGATCATCTTCCTTATAAATACTGGGATCACTGACTTAAAGTTACGCATCTGTTTTTGGTTTTAGCAACTTCCTGTGTGTCCCACACTTGCCACTCACTCATCTCTACCCCTGCAGCTTCTACCTGAATCTTAAGTCCTTGAAACAGCCGCCTACAAAACCATCTGTTTTAAAAACACTCTTGAATGCTACTTTGTCTTCTGGAAGCTTTCCCCAGTCGAGTTCCCACCACCAAGAATACAAATCCTCTTTGGCCATCTCCACTTTTAATCAATGTGTTAAGAAGATTATGTATAGCTGAGGGCTTGCTTAAAATTTCCTACTGAGATGAGTCTATTCTCTTCATGAAATCTTATTCAAGAACATGTCAACCCTTCTAAGGAGCCTTCACTTAGCATCCTAGCTAATGGCATCCATTTCCTCCCTTTCCCCCTCTCTCCCTCCCTCTCTTCTATCCTTCCATTCTCCCATCCATAAATGTTTATCGAGTACCATCTATGTGTCAGACACTGTGCGAGGCACTCTATCAACTACCCCTGGCTTTCAGGATTTATAATATTCTGAGGCTATCACCCGTGTTTTCTGGTAGGGATTTCATACCACCTGCACAGCTTTAAGCACCTTGGTTCAAGGCCTCAAACTGATTCATGGCTGCATACACAAGTCAGTGTGCTGTAGGACAATTAGCCTCAGGCCCAAGGGAGCAGTGGATAAAGCCAAAAAAAGAGAAGGGAGAATATTGGATCTTTGCAGAAGCCAGACTAACTAGATGAAAATTGTGAATAGCTTATGATACTTAAGATACCTGAAATGATGCCTTATTAGAAATGGTTATATAAGAATGAGTTACACTGGGGCACCTGGGTGGCTCAGTGGGTTAAAGCCTCTGCCTTTTGCTCAGGTCATGATGCCAGGGTCCTGGGATTGAGCCCCACATCAGGCTCTCTGCTCAGTAGGGAGCTTGCTTCCCCCTCTCTCTGCCTCCCTTTCTGCCTACTTGTGATCTCTGTCAGATAAATAAATAAAATCTTTAAAAAAAAGAATTAGTTACATTGATGGGTCTTCTGAAATGTTTAGGGGATCATGTTTGAATAAATATGATGGCATGTTGCGTGGACAGACACAGATATGTACTACAGCAAATAGGGTGGCAGTACTGCTTACTGACTGTAGGAGGTGGGTTTAGAGATGCTCACTCTAAAATTCTTTGTGTTTTAGTATTGAAATATTTTTCTATTCGTTGTTGGAGAAAAGCTAGTTATGATGTAAAAAGAGCTGATCTCTTACTTCACCCACTGGTCAAACCACCCAGATGGTTTATCTGCCAATAAAGCCGATGCATGCATGGGTGAGTGTTGGCTATCTATGTGTTGCAAATCTGTAAAATGGTCCATCTGGTAGTAAACCTATTAATCTTGACTAGGTTCACAGGACGTATGGTATATTCAGCTAATGTGCATTCATCTCATTCACAGTCTGCCTTGTCTATGTATAGTGAAGGAAATTCTTGCTTAATGGAGGCAGTGTTTTGGAAATAGTAATTCTTCTGAAGCTTACATAAAGATGTTTGATGGAGAAAGAGTTATGTGGTTTCTGAATGGATTTCACAAGGAAGAGGCTCATCAAAACAGGTCAAATTCAAGCCTAAAAACCCCTCTGTAATTTTTTATTCAAGTGCTAAGAAATGTCTTGGGAACATATGAGGGCTCAGGAGCATTTTGGCCACTTCGAAGCCATTACTGAAAGGCAAGGGTTTATCCCAGGACACTCATTGTTTATGTTGAAGCAGTTGTTATTAAAGGGCTGGTGAGGTAGAATATGCTGGAGAGTGCCTGAAAACTTAATGCATATGATCAATAAAATATATTTCAACTTGCAAAGTCAAGAGTGAAGGGAATTACCAGAAAGAACTGCATGAGACTGTTCAATCTTTGTAGACTTTATGAATGAAGTGACATCTGAAACACAGGGAAAGAGGTACCTGACAAAACTAGGAAATGGCTTTTACTCTTGTATTCAAGCAATGAAATTTATAAAATGGAGCAATTAACTTTAAAATGCCTTCCACTTATCTGGATTCTTTTGAGTTGTGTCACATTATGCTTTAAAAGAGTGAAGGAAACGTGCTAGATCTTAAAGTAAATTTTCCACATAAAAATATTTCCGAAGTCTCTAACAGCCTTAGTGATTTAGAACAGACTAGTAAGAACTTTGGAATTATATTTCTTCCTTGGGAGTAATAAGAGCAGAGGGCCCACAATTCACACTGGATAGGATTCCTTAGGCATAAAAGACGAGGTGACAAACAGGTGGTTTGGAGAGTATTTAGTTTTTTTCATCACGAACCCAGGTGGCTTGTGGGTCATGTTTTCTGTAGATCACCTCCAGGCTAGATGGAGCCCATAAAAGTTGAGCGTTTTGGCATTTGCCTTTTTGTTTTGTTTTGTTTTTTAACGTGCCCAGTAGAAGATTTTACACATTGGGCAAAGAACAAATGTAAGCTTAAATGCCTGTGAACTCAATAGATCTTGATAAATTTCCTCATTACAGGGATGTAGCCACTATGGCAGATGGTGTTGTTTAATGCTTTCAAACCACAGAGATGGTTTAATAAGAAACCAGAGGACTTTAACAGGCAAGAGTCTTCGTAGAAAAGGACGATTTCTTTAGCTTCTTTACATTTGGACTGCTGGGTTCTAACCAAGAATTTTTCAGGTGCTCTCAACAAAGAGATTCAGACATAGAATAAAATGTGCTCTTCAGGATAACCAGGAAACAATCTACTTCAGCTTTTGTAAACCACTGACTGTTCCACTCACATGCTGCCTGCATTTCAAATGATCAATCAAGTGGTATTAGGGGCCTGTTGTGTGCTCAGTGCTATGGTAAAGCATAAGAGAAGTCAAAAGCACAAAGCATGGCCTTTCAAGAGCTTGTACTCTGGCTGGGAACAATTAGCGAGTGACAAATGATGGCAGCATAGACTATAGAAATTAACTGTGGTGAGACAGAAATTACACAGAACTGACAGCATTTGCTTTAAACTCTTCTAGCAGTTATCAGTGTACTGCTAGAAGTTATCAATGTACCTCTGTTGAGTTAGATCTCTACAACACTGGGAGAGCCGGAAGCTCATGAAAGAAAGAGATTCAGCTAGCTCAATTAAATTCAATATACTGATTAAATAACTTACAGAGAAAATATATTCATTGCCCTTGTCATGCTTGTCTCTTGAGGAGTATTGCTAGTTTTACATAAATGAAAGAAAAATCAGAAATCACAAAATTTAATTTTCAAATTATCTTTGCAGGTCTGTCATTGTTTTGGTTACATCTTTGATCTCAATTGGAAAGGAAAAGCATGGGGATGATTTTAGATTTGCTAATTTACTCTTTTGTAACTACATTTCAAAATATTCACAACACACAGCTGGCTCTGCATGCATATCTGTCCTAAACTCCTCCTAATAATTATTTGCAAATATGAAAACCTTGTAAAATGACTTCTCAAGTTGCATAGGATGACCCAAAGTAACTTCCATTATAAAAGCCCTTTGAACTATATTTCACAATAGAGTTCACTTTTTCACTGCTCCTTATTTGAAAATGAAATAGAGAAAAGCCCCCACAGAATCCAATGGCAAAATGGCCAGAGGATCTGAATAAGTATTTTCCCAAAGACATACAGTACAGCTCAACCTCACTCATCATGGAGATGGAAATCAAGACCACAATAAAATGTCACCTCACACCTGATAGAAACTGATAAGAGGTCACAAGGGTTGGCGAGGATGTGGAGAAAAGGAATACTTGTGCACTGTTGGTGGGAATTTAAATTGGTGCAGCCACTATGGAAAATTCTACAGCGTTAACATAATCAAAAGTAGAAATACTGTATGATCCAGTAATTTTACTCCTGGGTATTTATTTGAAGGGAAGAAAAGCACGAGATATTTACATCCAGCATTATGTTCACAGCATTACTTACAAAAGCCAAGACATGGGAGCCACCTAAGTGTCCACTGACTGACGAATGGATAAAGAAAGTGCAGCATATGGTTTCACTTACATGTGGAATCTTTTTTTTTTAAAGATTTTATTTATTTATTTGACAGAGAGAGAGAGATAGAGTTCACAAGTAGGCAGAGAGGCAGGCAGAGAGAGAGGGGGTAAGCAGGCTCCCTGCTGAGCAGAGAGTCCGATGCAGGGATCGATCCCAGGAACCTGAGATCATGACCTGAGCCGAAGGCAGAGGCTTAACCCACTGAGCCACCCAGGTGCCCCTACATGTGGAATCTTAAAACAACAATAACAACAACAACAAAGACAAGTTCATAGATACAGAGAACAGACTGGTGATTGCCAGAGGTGGGGGGTGGGAGATAAGCAAAATGCAGGAAGGGAGTCAAAAGGTACAAACTTCCACTTACAAAATGAATAAGTCACGGGGGCGTAACAGACAGCATGGTGACTATAGTTGATGACACCGTATTGACATGTGAAAGCGCCTAAGAGCATAGATCTTGAAAGTTTTTGTTATAAGGGGGTGCCTGTCCAGTTCAATCAGAGGGGTATGTGACTCTTGATCTCAGGGTGGTGAGTTAGAGCTCCACGTTGGGTGTAAAGATTACTTACATTTAAAAAAAAAAAAAAACCTTAAAGAAAAGTTCTTGTCATAAGAAAGAAATCTGTAACCACATGTGGTGGTGGATGTTAACTGGACTTATGTAACAACCATTCTGTGATATATACAGATATTAAATTATTATGTTGTACACCTGAAACTAATATAATGTTATATTTCAGTTGTACCTCAATTTAAATAAGTAGTAATAAAACAAAAACGAAAACAAAAACCCCAGTTTAAAAAAAAATAAATAATTCCACTCCTTTCCCACATTCTTTCCTCATTCCTTCTGTATGTATATTGGTTCATATAACACAGTGTGAATGTTATAAAACACCTAAAAGCACAAAGCCTAAAAACACATTATAAATGAACTGTAGTTATTTATGTCTCGACCCAATATTTATTCATTACAAAAATCACGTTGAAAGTATTCTACTTCAATAAACTATTTGTAACTCAAATATTTTAAATTGCTCTCTATCATAGATGGCATTGATATGTTAAAGATTTTATTTATTTATTTGAGAGAGATAGAGAGAGAGATTGTCTGCTGAGCAGAGAGCCCATTTCCAGGCTTGATCCCAAGACCCCAGGATAATGACCTGAGCCAAAGGGGAACCATTAACCGATGGAGCCACCCAGACACCCCGTATTGATATTTTAAATGATTCTCTCTCTCTGGATATGTCTATATACATATATTTAGCTATATGTATATACTAGTCATTTTATTTTAAACACTTCTCCTGAAACCTCATTCTCTTCAAAAGTATATGAGCAACATTCTTAGCCTGTCTTCTACACCATATTTTAATAACTCACATTTTATTCTCCAGCATTCCATTAAATGCTTTCTACTTTATGCAATTTATTGTTGAGAGAACAAGAACAATTCAGGTTGGGCTTAAAAACTTATAAAACCTATACTGTGGATGAAAGCCTATGAAAAGAAATAGTTTTCTGCTTCTTCCTCTTTCCAACTGTTTGCTTCTCTGCAGTCCTTGCCCCCTACTGATAGTCCCTTGTCAGAATTCGGTATTCTGGGTAACATTTATTACTAGTTTACTGTAACTTTGTTAACGATTAGTATTCCTTCTTCCTCTTACCTCTTGTTTTCTCACTTGTACTTTCATAGGTAAAACGCATGAGGCCTTCTTGTCCTTGTCACTTTTTCTGCTCACAAGTTCCCTGGACATCCCATGTGGCTCAGTATGGCATCCCCAAGGATAAGAACCATATTTTATGGTTTAAAATGCCTGATAAGTAATGGAGCCACCCAGTGCATTATCATTCCATCCTTACCATCATCCTTGTCCCCGAGAAAAATTCTAGCACTGAGTTATTTTTCCTAATCATTTTAAAAAGAATGAATTTTATTATTATTTGTAACATGGATGGAGCAAAGTGAAAAAGCATGTATTTTGTTCAGTGTAAAGTATATTTTGGGAAATACCATTTACGTTACCTTTGGTGGGAATGATGACCATGAAGTTGAGTGTTTCAGCTATTCCCCATAGCAATGCTATCAAGTGCAATATTTTTTTAAATTTCCATTTAATTTCTTTAAAGTATGATTTATTTATTTGTGAGAGAGACTGAGCATGCAGGACTGATGGGACGAGGGGGAGGAGCAGGTTAGGAGAGGGACAAGCTGACTCCATCTCCGTGATAAGCATGGAGCCCAACATGTGACTCAATCTAATGACCCCGAGATCATGATCTGAGCTGAAATGGAGAGTTGCATGTTCAACTGACTGAGTCACCCAGGCGCCCCACTTGAAAGTCCTTTTTGACATGTTAAATTTCTTTTACTCATTTATTCCTTCACTGTTCATTTATTTTTACAGTGTTACATAATTATCACACAGCACTGTGAAAGTTTAAGCTGTATGGCATAATGATCTGACTTACATAAACTGTGAAAAAAATAATGATCGCTGCTATAAATTTAATTAATATCCATCATCTCCTGTAAATACAAAAAAAAAAACACAAAGAAGAAAAAAATTTTTCTTCCTCGTGATGAGAAGTCAGGATCTATTTTCTTAATGACTTCTAAATATACCATACAGCCCCATTAGGGATTTCTTGAAAATATTTTATCTCATGATTGAAAATATTTACTCAATAATTTCTGGAGTATTAGGAGAATTAATAAAAATATGGGTAGCTGGAACATTTGAGATTGGCTGTTTATAATCCAAGATTCTATGAGCCCATTTTTGATTTACACATTTCTGGAGAACTTACTGGCACTGTGGGTTTGAATGCTGAGACCTGGGTTCCCATCTTGGCTGCTAACTACGACTTTATGGTCTTTGTTTCAAATGAAAAACTCCTTCTCTGGAGAATATGACATTGCTTGTATCTGAAACTATGCTCCAAATAACGTAACTGAAGACTTGAGAAACATGCCTGTTGCTACACTTGCACAAGCGCACAGTCATTACAAGTGGGAAGGGACTTGAGGACTTTCAGGTGACGGAAACCGGCAGAGCTGCAATGACTAGGCCAAGTTCCCATTACAGTGAAGGGCAATGTCAAATTCATTGCTCTTTCAAATTTGTCAAAATCCCCCTTTCCTCCACCTCTCTTCTACCAAACAAGCGTAGGTGTAAAAAAATAAGTGCTTTCCAAAGTACCAGAGCATGGTTCCTTGGATTGGTGAGTTGAAAAGAACCCTTTACAAACCCTCGACAAATTCATTGTTAATAAGAACAGGGCAAAGTAGCTGGGATTGAACTAGAACTAGTTTCTGATGCGTGATAGTAAAGATCGGAATGGGTACTAGTCAAACCTCAGCGTGCCTTACCAATCAGCTGGGAACCTGATTCACTAACAGACTCCTCTCCAGGGGGCTTGGGTTGGGACTTGAAATCCCTCAGCTCTGACGATGAGCTTCCAAGTGATGATGATGTTGCCGGTCACTTTGAGAAGTGGGCATCTACCAGATGGTAAGAGAGACATTTGGGAGAAAGGCTTTCATTTTGTAACTTTTATGTAGACTCCTCTCTGGAGCGAAGGAAGCAACGCCTTTCCTATGCTATCTTTACTGGATAGAGCAAAGAGTCAGCAAGCAAGCAGATGGCAGCCATGCTTCCTTCAAACCGAGCTCCAGGCGACTGCTGAGAGCAGCACACGCTTCCTCCATGTCCCCATTTATCACGATCCCGGTTCCTGAGAAGGTGTCGGGTTTTGCTATTTATTTCCTATTTGGAAAAGGCTGTGGGTGTTTAATATGTTTCAGAAAGGGTTTTTCATCGAACACGGTTAAAATCAAACTTGGATTCCTATGGATGTAAATGTCATTTGTTGGACGATTGCATTATCTGGAAAAGCTTTTTCTCAAAGCTGTTAAGAAGCAAGAGGCTTAAGCCTGCAGTCTACAGTGTTGCTTGCTCCAGTCACATCATATAGAAAAATAAAAAACACTTTGTTTACATTTGCAATAATTTAGTAAAGAGATGGTTCTTCTTGAATAAAAAGGATGGAAATTATTTTTTTCTTAAAATTTCCATATTTCAGTGATGTGAATCCTCCCTAAAACAGCTAGTTGTTTTTTTTAGTGAAGGATTTAAAATCACTTGATTGTTTCCTTGAATTTTTAAATTTTTCATTTCTGAGATCAATGATCAGATTTGTTAGATAACCATTTCTTTTGAAAATGAAGTGCAATTTTTTATTCATTCAGTTCATTTTACATATTTCACTGGAAAATATTAACAGTGAGTTTACCTTATCAATATGACTTTTCCTAAGCCATCCTTGATTTTTACTCACTTTTTTCCCAGAACATCACTGTCCTTTGGGATACAGCCTCTGATTCTCAAGGTTCATAACAGATATAAGAACATGACATATGGGGTCCCCCGGGTGGCTCAGTCAGTTAAGCGTCTCCCTTCAGCTTAGGTCAGGGCCTCAGGGTCCTGTGACTGAGCCCCACATCAAGCTTCCTGCTCAGCAGGGAGTCTGCCTCTCCCTCTGTGATATCTCTGGCTCTCACTCTCTCAAATAAATAAAAATAAAAATATTTTAAAAAATGTTGCATGTGTCATGGATAACCATAGTCTGGAAAACACAAGTGTGATTTGTCTTCCGCTTGATAAAAATATTGGGAATGCTAGAGTCACTTCATTTTTCTGTCTTGGGTCATTCCATTTTATCTCTTAGTGGTGGGAACATACAGCACACAATATTGTGAGAGGCTGGCATATCCTGTAATTGGAAACCTTTACCCCATCAACGGCTGGTTACAAAAGATTTCCCACCAATTGATGGGAAAGTTTTGAAAAGATCATACATTTCTTAAGTACTTCTCCAGTAATTCAGCAACATTATATTAAAAATGTATGGTAAGTGTAAACAATGGATCAAATACATTTCAGTAGGAAAATTAGGGCTCATGAGCCTGAGAGAACAAGTACATCTGTTACTAATATTAATAAGAACTGACATTCATAGGGGATGCACTAGCAGCTTTCCCTATATTCCCTTCTTTCTTTCTTTCTTTCTTTCTTTCTTTCTTTCTTTCTTTCCTTCTTTCTTTCTTTCTTTCTTTTTATTAAAGATTTTATTTATTTATTTGACAGGCAGAAAGGCAGGCAGAGAGAGAGAAGGAAGAAGGCTCCCAGCTGAGCAGAGAGCCCAATGTGGGGCTTGATCCTAGGACACTGGGATCATGACCTGAGCCGAAGGCAGAGGTTTTACCCACTGAGCAACCAAGGTGCTCCTATTCTCTTATTTCTTGGAAAAACTCTGTGAGACAAGTATTACTGTACTATCTTCATTTTATAGATGGGGAATTTGCGAAAACACCGGATGATTCAAGTAAGTCACATAGCTAGCAAAACAACGAGCTTCATCGATCAAGTCAGAATCAACCTACTTCAAACACCTGTGCCTCACTACTTCAGAGTATGGGGGAAATGGCAACATATTTTAACAAGACCTCTTTGCATTTTATTGCACAATAAATATTGGTATTTTATTTCTTGTAAATTTTATCATCTCATGTAGCAATTTTTCTAGTATTCAAAGAGATGAAGTCAACAATCCCGTTATGCAGTCGGGATTTTAGCTCTGTTTTAAGACTCAACCCCCAGGTGTTCAGTGCACCTATAATAGGAACTGTCTGTAGATGGATGAGTGTAGTTCTGGGTTTTATCTTCATGCTACAATGATACTTGAATCATCACCAGTAATAAAGACTCAGAGGACAATAAAGTAAATATGCAAAATCAGAATGGTATTCAGCGTTTTCCTCCATTGATGTGTTGGCTTTGCTAAAAGCAGCCCAGATTTTGCCTGAATTGTAAACTAAGCAAATATGACTAGAGGATACACAGGGAACAGATGTTGATTTTTAAAAGACCATTTATCCATCATCATTTTTTTATATAATCAGCTGAAACCAGCATTCAAACCCTTTTCTTAAAATTGCTGAAATTTTATCTATGAAACTAAGCCTCAAAGATTGTATGGGGAAAATGGAATAATTTCTTTTGAAAACTCTATACTGTAATGATGATTTGGTGATGTTATTTATAGAGGATCAAATTATTTTCAAATCTTATTGGACCAAGCATGTTCAGAATTGTATTCTTGGACGTGCTGTGTAAACACCATGACACACAGGCACCATGATTAGATTAACAATTCTACTTATTCTTGATAATAAACCAAGAAGTGTGGGTGTCTGGGTGGCTCAGTGGGTTAAGCCTCTGCCTTTGACTCAGGTCGTGATCTCAGGGTCCTCTGCTCAGCAGGGAGTCTGCTTCTCCCTCTCTCTGCCTGCCTCTCGGCCTACGTGTGTTCTCTCTTTCTCTCTCTCTGTCAAATAAGTAAATTAAAAAAATCTTTAAAAAAAGAAGTGTGCATTGTTCTGTTACATGCAAATATGGAATACTGAGATTCCCTTGCAGAAATAATGTCAAATATGTACAAATACTACCAAACAGATGAATCGTCTCTTCCCAAGTTGGAGACATAATTGGGATTCAGAAATTAAGATCAAACCCAGCATCTGCTGCTTCCTAGATATGAATGTCAGGTTACTTAACTTCTCCATGTCTTAGTTTCCATTTGAAAAATAGCAATAAAATCTGATGAAGGTAAAGGGACAGTGTTATAACAGACTGCTTAACACAGTACCTAGCAGTCAGGAATTGTCCTGGTTTTCTATAATTTTTGTGGAGAGTTATTAACATCATATACAGTTGACCCTTGAACAACAAGGATTTGAACTTCATGGGTCCACTTACTCATGGGTTTATTTTTTTCAATAAAGAGACTTACAGTGCTATAGCTGTATTTTCTCTTTCTTATGATTTTCTTCGTAACATTTTCTTTTCCGTAGTTTACTTTATTGTATGGATATAGTGTATAATACATACAACATAAAAATATCTGTTAATTGACTGTGTTATCAGTAATGTTTATGGTCAAGAGTAGGGTATTAGGACTTAGGTTTGTGGAGAGTCAGAAGTTACATGGAAATTTTAACAGTACAGGGGTCAGTGGCCCTAACCTCCATGTTTTCAAGGGTCAACCGCAGAATCATCCTCAGCAGCAGCGAAATATTGATAACTAAATTATACTGTAATTTGCTATGGGTCGGAACCCAGCAGCAATAGTGACTGAGAAAACCAAGATAATTTTGAGGTCAACCTATTTCCAGACTAATTCTGAATAGCAGAAAAGATTGATCACAGCTCTCCCTCCTTTTAAAAGCATTAACGTAGTGATTTATTTTATGATAATTTTATGATTGGATGATGAACGTTTTCCGGATTTGGACATTGTCTCCCCAACCATGGATAGATGGAGATATCTATTATAATTAGGAAAATATTTGCATACAAGTCTTAACAAAAAGGTATTTTTAATACGAGGGTGAAGACTATGTTAAAGCGTGTTAAAGATTGATTTCAAAGGAGATCAGCTCCTCACTATTCATGTAGTTATTTTTCCTTTGCTTATTTTCTCCACGTAGTTCAATCCTACATCTGTTTTTGTTGTTGTTGTTATTGGTTCAAGAAAGTCATACTAGGAAAAAAAAAAGAAAATCAAAGGCATTCTAAGTAATACTTAGATGTATCTAAATAAAACATAAATATTTATGTTATATATTATTTCAATCATCTATTTAGTGGTTTCCAAGGCTGAGCATAGGTCTGCAAATACTCATTCTCTCTCTCTCTCTTTTTTAGAAGATTTTATTTATTTATTTGACAAAAAGAGACACAGAGAGAGAGGAAACATAAGCAGGGGAAATGGGAGAGGGGGAAGCAGGCTCCCCACTGAGCAGGCAACCCAAGGCAGGGCTTGATCCCAGGACTCTGGGTTCATGACCTGAGCCAAAGGCTCAATGACTGAGCTCAAGGACTGAGCCACCAGGCGCCCCACTCATTCTCTCTTTTTCTCTGAAATAAACAGATACTCTGCTTTTAGCCATATGCATGACTACCTCACTAGAAGACTGCATTTCTTATCCTGGTGTCAGGACTAAATTTTGGCTAAGTAAAAGAAGTGTTGATGGTACAGAAGTCTCTTTAAAAGACAAGTGGCATATCACACCCACTTTTGTCTTATTTTTGAAATACAGATATGATGGGCAGAGCTACAGCAGCAGTCTTGGGTTATAACACAGTGGATCAACTTCTGTGGTGAAGGGGTGCCTGGGTGGCTCAGTCAGTTAAGAGCCTGTTTGGCTGAGGTCATAACCCCAGAGTCCTGGAATTGAGCTCAGTATTGGGCTCCCTGCTCAGCGGGGAGCCTGCATCTCCCTCTCCTTCTCCACCTCCCAACCGCACGTGCTCATTGTCTATCTCAAATAAATAAATAATATATTTTAAAAAAATTCTATGGTGAACAGAGCAGAACACTGGAGGGAGTTTGAGTACCCTGCAACAACAGAGCCATGTCAGTTATGGCCTGCTTCTAAACTTCTTTTTCACTTGTGAGAGAAATAAGTCACTATTACTGAAGCTTAGGATTCTGTCTCCTGCAGCTGAACTTGACCTTAGTCAATACTCAAGGTGTTTTATGTAGAGTCCTTATCCAAAAAGATATTCTATCCAAACTGGATTTCTTTTAGGTAAATCACTGTATGCCATATATCTTGAATTCATATGAATAAAAACTCAGAGAATCCTATAATAAAAGTGTCTGACTTCATTTACACATTTATCTCCAAATTTATCTAATCAGAGATTTTTAAATTTTTCGAATAACACTTACTAATATCTAGGGTTATCAGTATTCCTTCCTCACAGTGCACTCTGGGAAATGCGGATCTATTTCTGCAGCTTTTCCTCTGAATTAGCATATATCATGGGTTGTCCATATTGCTCTGTCTTTGGCTCACTTGCTGTGTGGGGAGACCTGTCCCTCAGTTTTTTTCTCAGATCTTGGCAAGCTGGCAGTTTTGGAATATTTTTCATCATTTTGTCCATCTATGTGTTAGTCCTTTCTTTCTGTGATATGGAGGTGATGAGTTTGATCAAATTTAGATAAAGTCTGTTGGATTTTTCTTGGGTTTATAATAACAAATTAGTAGATATCTACTAGGAGTAATAATTTTCCATGCTTAGGCCAATTCTATAGCAGTCCCAAGAATATAATTTTGTTATAGGCCTTACAAGAGAAGGCATTTTCTGGAACTTACTTTAAAAATGACATTGACATTGCCATCTATGTCAGAAAATTTACAAGGAAACAAAGTGCAGATTTATTGTAGCAGCAGGAGCCCTGGCCTAGAAATGTCTATTAAGACATATCATTTTTAAATAAATTTATTTATTTAAAGCATAACAGTATTCATTATTTTTTCACCACACCCAGTGCTCCATGCAATCTGTGCCCTCCATAATACCCACCACCTGGTACCCCGCCCTCCTATCCCCTGCCCCTTCAAAACCCTAAGATTGTTTTTTAGAGTCCATAGTCTCTCGTGGTTCACCTTCCCTTCCAATTTCCCCCAACTTCCTTCTTCTCTCTAACTCCCCATGTCCTCCATGCTATTTGTTATGCTCCACAAATAAGTGAAACCATATGATTGATATAATTGACTCTCTCTGCTTGACTTATTTCACTCAGCATAATCTCTTCCAGTCTGGTCCATGTTGCTACAAAAGTTGGGTATTCATCCTTTCTGATGGAGGCATAATACTTCATAGTGTATATGGACCACATTTTCCTTATCCATTCATCCATTGAAGGGCATCTTGGTTCTTTCCATAGTTTGGCAACCGTGGCCATTGCTGCTATAAACATTGGGGGTACAGATGGCCCTTCTTTTCACTACATCTGTATCTTTGGGCTAAATACCCAGGAGTGCAATGGCAGGATCATAGGGAAGTTCTATTTTTAATTTCTTGAGGAATCTCCACAATATTCTCCAAAGAGGCTGCACCAACCTGCATTCCCACCAACAGTGGAAGAGGGTTCTCCTTTCTCCACATCCCCTCAAACACATATTGTTTCCTGTCTTGCTAATTTTGGCCATTCTAACTGGTGTGAGGTGATATCTCAATGTGGTTTTAATTTGAATCTCCCTGAGGGCTAGTGATGATGAACATTTTTACATGTGTCTGATAGCCATTTGTATGTCTTCATTGGAGAAGTCTCTGTTTATATCTTCTGCCCATTTTTTTAATATGACTGCCTGTTTTTGTGTATTGAGCTTAAGAGGTTTATTATAGATCCTGGATATCAACCTTTTGTCTGTACTGTCATTTGCAAATATTTTCTCCCATTCCGTAGGTTGACTCTTTGTTTTTTTGACTGTTTCCTTTGCTGTGCAGAAGCTTTTGATTTTGATGAAGTCCCAAAAGTTTATTTTTGCTTTTGTTTTCTTTGCCTTTGGAGACATATCTTGAAAGAAGTTGCTGTGGCTCATATTGAAGAGATTACTGCCTATGTTCTCCTCTAGGATTCTAATGGATTCCTGTCTCACGTTGAGGTATTTTATCCATTTTGAGTTTATCTTTGTGTACGGTGTAAGAGAATGGTCGAGTTTCATTCTTCTACATATAGCTGTCCAGTATTCCCAGCACCGTTTATTGAAGAGACTGTCTTTCTTCCACTGTACATTTTTTCCTGTTTTGTCGAAGATTAATTGACCATAGAGTTCAGGGTCCATATCTGGTTGCTCTACTCTGTTCCACTGGTCTATGTGTCTGTTTTTATGCCAGTACCATGCTGTCTTGATGATCACAGCTTTGTAATAAAGCTTGAAATCAGGTAACATGATGCCCCCAGTTTTATTTTTGTTTTTCAACATTTCCTTAGCGATTTGGGGTCTCTTCTGATTCCATACAAATTTCTGGATTATTTGCTCCAGCTCTTTGAAGAATACTGGTGGAATTTTGATCGGAATGGCATTAAAAGTATAGATTGCCCTAGGCAGTATAGACATTTTAACAATGTTTATTCTTCCTATCCAAGAGCATGGAATGGTCTTCCATCTTTTTGTGTCTTCTTCAATTTCCTTCATGAGTTTTCTGTAGTTCCTCAAGTACTATTAAATCATATCTTTTATATTATTTTTTTAAAGGTAGGCTCCATGCCCAGCATTGAGCTCAATGTGGGACTTGATCACATGACCCTGAGATCAAGACCTGAGCTGAGATCAAGAGTCAGACTTAGCCAACTGAGCCACCCAGGCACCTCAATCATAGCTTAAAACAAAACAAAACAAAACAAAAGTCTGAACCTGAGATAAGTGTATCAAGATACATTTTCTTCTTCAACAGTTAAAATTTCATTAGTATGTATTTAAAAAATGTGCCCACCTGTGTCTCTATTGATAAATTACTTTCTACCAAACCTATATTATATAAAAACCAATAAAATTTAAGATCTATTTCTGTAAATGCAATGCTTAAGAGTGATCTTATTTTAGAAAAGCACAAAATAATATTTAAAAATAAGCATGAAGGGGCACCTGGATGATTCCGTGGGTTAAAGCCTCTGCCTTCAGCTCAGGTTATGATCCAAGGGTCCTGGGATAAGGCCCCACATTAGGCTCTCTGCTCAGTGGGGAGCTGGAACCACCCTCCCGCCTGCCTCTCTGCCTACTTGTGATCTCTCTCTCTGTCAAATAAACAAATAAAATCTTAAAAAAATAATTTTTTTAAAAAAGCATGGATCCAGATGGAAGTATATGGTTACAGTGATAAGTAAATGTCCATACTTAAAGTATCTTTTAGTGTGTATCTGTAAAACAGGCCAGAAGTCAGAATTTGATATGCAAGACCTAAGCTTTCAACTGTTCTGTGGATGTTCTTCAGATATACTGCAAGTTTGTTTTCTTTAATGCTCCTTTATGCAAAATTACTTCAGAAATAAAATTATGCCTTATTCCATGTAGTGAACTCCAGTGACTTAAAAAATACTCTTCAAGCTAGTGTAAAGGGCAGGGGCTATGCCCAAATGATTAAAAGAGCTGGGTAGAAGACATACTGAGTGAAGCAGGCAAGCTGTAAGAAGACAGGGCATGGTAAGAAACTTCTAGAAACACTGGATGGTTGACCTGTGCATTCAGATCCAACGGTTTCAGATTTGTCTTTTCAAGAAAAGCATGGTAAATATCCTTACTTTAAGATATTGGTATCTAATTATTTAAAAAGAAAAAACAAAAATACTGCACAAAAATGAGCAGGGTAAAAATCAACCAAAAACTAATGAACAACAGCATATCGGTTGGTCTAATTTGGCCCAGGGCCTGCTAGTTTGCTACATCTTATTTGTACCATCCTATTTCCTCACTCAGTACCTAATTGAGGAAGCATTTCCTACAGTTTTCTAGTATCTCTTTCTTAATCAGCTCTTGCACAGGCATTATATAACTTCTTTCTACTGTGACTAAGTGGGGTATAAGGGAAAATTAACTGAATGGACTACAACCTCTCCTCTTCAGGTATCATGCCACTCAGCCCATCTGTGATCTCTGTTCTCTTTAAAGTAAACACGTCTTTTAGAGATAGACTAAGTCTCCACTGAATCTGGAGGTTGGAAAAAATTTTCCAGAATCATCTATAAGCCCCTTCCCCTTGTTGGCATTGCATTCCATCTACAACATTCTCAGAACAAGTTCTCTGCATCCCTGCACACTTAATTACAAAGATGGGTGTCAGTGTCTTGGTTAAGAGCCTGACCTTTAAACTCAGACTCATGGGGGTGACTTCTTGTTTTTCCCCTTACTCATCAAGTAACTCAGAACAAATTGTTCAGTCTCTTTGCATCTCGATGTCCTTACTGGTGAAATCGGCTTGATAATAATGTAATCTTCTGAGAGAAAGGATTGATCAGAGTAACAAATCACAGTTTGCTCTATCCTTAATAGTAAATATCAGGGAATTCTCCCTCAATCAAGTTAAAATGGCACACATTAGCCTAGTGTGTGTGTGTGTGTGTGTGTGTGTGTGTGTGTGTGTAGTATTACTCAGCCATAAAAAAGAATGAAATCTTAGCATTTACAACAATGTGGATGGAACAAAGGTGTATTATGCTAAACAAAATAAGTCAGTCAGAGAAAGACAAGTACCATAGGCTTTTACTCATATGTGGAACTTAAGCAAAGCAAATGAACAAAGAAAAAAGAGAAAAACCAAAAAGCAGACTTTCAACTGGAGGACAAACTGATCACCAGTGGGAGATTGGTGGGTCAGGTGGGGGGTGGGGGATGGGTGAAATAATTGAAGGGATTAAGGGTACACTTATCATAATGAGCACTGAGTAAAGTATGGAAATTGAATCACCATATTGCACACCTGAAACTAATATAATGCTGTAGATTGATATACTGGAATTAAAAAATAATTAAAAAGTTTTAATCTGTTTCTTCCTTTTGCTGGAAGAAGAATAGAGGCACAGTACTTCTATATGGACAAGTTACATGTTCATGCTGGTAACATGTGGAAATACCAAATGTACAGGGTTAATCTGTATTTTAGTGTGGGATATACTGTTTCTTTTACTGATAGCTAAATCTTGTGCTGGATTTCTTCCTCTACCTGTATATGACCATTGCTGAGTTATTCATGCCTCCAGCTGACCTGCTACACCAAAACAAATAAGGCCTCAAAGGAATGCTAAGAAATGTGAGAGTCCAACAGAGTTTATGATCTAATGGAATAGGTAAGAGATGTCTATAAGTAACTATGACATAAGTCATCATGGGTCCCTGGGGCTATGGAAGCACTAAATAACACATTCTACATTTGTGCTCAAGTTCTGAAGGCTGGGCAGAATTTGGTAAGTGGGGAAAAGAAGTATAGTAATTAGTGTATGGGGAGAAGGATTAATATGAGAAAAGCCACAAAGTCACTAAAGCATGGTCCTTGCTTTGGGGACAGGACATTTATATCACCTGGAAAGTAAGGAGTAATATGGCTTAAAAAGCAACAAAAGTAACTCAGGACAAGAAACCCACTTAAGATGTTTTATCCTTACTCAGTGAGTGATAGGATCCGATACACTGAGGTTTATGGAAGACAACAATGATGTGGCCACAAAATTGTATGTTCTTGTCTAAAGGATGGTCAAAAACAATGGAGGTCTATGGGTAGAAAGACCATTTAGGACTCTAGTGATATTGTCTAGGGGAGGGGTGATGAGGGTCTTAGTCCTGGGTGGTGGCCACAAGAATGGAAATCCAAGAGTCTGAGAAATCATTTTAACTCTTCCCCCCAAATCTGCTGCTATCCCTTATTGTGTGTGTGTGTGTGTGTGTGTGTGTGTGTGTGTCCTAGATGATCCATCCAACAGGTATTTTATGAAAACACTTGGATTCCTGATATATCAAAGTGATCAAAATCTGGGACAAAAAAGTAATGCTCTATTCTTGTAATGTGTTGATCAATCATACCCCTTTCTCTTCTTTTCTCCTTCAGCTCTCCCTACCCATCATCAATAAAGAAGGAGGGGGAGAAGGAGGAGGAGGATAAGAATAAGAATAAGAATAAGAATAAGAATAAGAATAAGAAGAAGAAGAAGAAGAAGAAGAAGAAGAAGAAGGAGGAGGAGAAGAAGAAAAAGAAGAAGAAGAAGGAGATGGAGAAGGAGGAAGAGGAGGAGGAGGAGGAGGAGGAAATGGGATTTCAAGATAAAATATTATAATTGCATGATAGGCAACAGCCATAGGACTTAGACTCAAATTCTAGCTTTTTTATAAATTATATAACCTTAAATAAATGTTATATTGTTTCTGAACGTCATTAGTAAAACAAGAGGCAGCCCATTTCAGCAATACCTAGAGGAGATTTTTCAAACTACAGAGCCCCAAGATTTTGATATAGTTTTCTTCCCCACCTCTACAAGCTGAGAATCCCTAGAGTAAGGGAACTCCATATTTCCTTCCAGGTCTAAATTCTTATTATTCTAGAATTCTGTTTTGTGCAACTTCTCTTCAGGCCATTTCCTCATTCAACACTGTTTATTTCTAGTTATCAGCACCTAGAGACAGAGACCACTTTCTGGGGCTTCTGAAGTCCATCTACCCACTGAGATGAATATAAGCCAGTTATGCTAATGCCTTAACCCATGTTATTCAAGAGCCACACACTACTCTTGACTCTAAGAAGAAAACAAGGCGAGTCTAGTCAGCTCCTGTGGCTTTGGCCATCTCTCTCTCTTGGAGTTCAGTTTCTACATTAATTGCCATTGAATTTAGGAGATCAAGTCCCATACCCTTTTGGATTTCTAACCACATGGAATTCCTCTTCATTGTGGAAAAAACTGGGGCCCTGCAGGCCTAATAAAAAATAGCAAGTCAACAAATAATGGCATTTTCATCTTTCCTTTCATTCTTTGAAGATGGCTGGCAGTTTGTGATTCTGCACACAATAAAATTCTACTGTGATTCCATAATAGTCACTGAAAAAGAACATAATTATGCCTTATCAGCATGCAATACAGATTTGGACATGTCCCACCAAAACCCCACATTTCTTCTAAAATTCATCTCTAGAGAACGTTAGCTCAAGGCTCATACAGAAAGTTCTAGCAAATTGTCCCCCAAGTGCCATACCAATACTCCATGGGTATTATTCAAGGAGAGGTTGATTCCATGAGAAAATTCAGTTAAGTGTACAGAGCTTTATCATAGCTACAATCATTTCTCAACCTTTCAGGATCAGTGAAAGGCAACACTCATGTTCTCAATCCTTGCTCATTACTGAAGAATACATCTCGGGTCAGTTTTACAGCAGACAGAGAGGTAGGGTGCCTTGAAGCACAACGTAGGTGGACAGCCTCTGATCCATCTGTTCTTGGAGCTGGGATTTTGTAAATGGCCTAAAATTGCATTTCCTCAGTGCCTGCTGCTGCCCACACGTGCACCATGAACAAAGGGCAATCACTTCATATGCCAGGGTGACAGCAATGAATATTAATCACAAGGGAATGGAACAAACAGTGACTGTGCTCTGTCTCTGATTAGCATACTGACATCGTTCCAGAAGTTCTAGAGAGGAAACACCGCCATAACTTTCTCATCTTTGAGCGGATGCTCTTGGGGTTACTGGAGGAACCCACAGATGCAAAGGATGATGTTTCTGTTGTTCTGAAGATTTTATTGGGTTTGGCTTTTAAAATCAGGTCATTAAAACCATTTTCTTTTTATCCCAGAATAACAGTCTGCACCTTGGGCAGGAACAAGTCTAACATCCTTCTATATGCACCGATGGTGTCTACTTGTGCTGCCCAAGCCTTTCCTCCATGCCAGGAGATCCTATTTTGACATTCACTGTAACTTACTTGTTTGCATAATTGGAATATGGTTTTGTAGATTACTGTCACTTTCTCCCAAATAGCGGTTTATTAGGAGTTTATTGCTGAACTAGACTGGGCTTCTTTGAGCATGACTGAGCGTAGGAGACCGATTCCCTGTGAAGGGTCTTAGTGCTGAGACCTGTGATGTGTTCTTAAATGCATTATGGGGTATAGAGATCATGTTAATGAGCCAAATTCTAGAACTTACAAAGTGTCTTCAGGTAACTGACTTTTTAGTGTCTTTAATGGGATGTCACTATAATGGGTGGCATTATAATGGGAGGCCTCCTTTAATGGGAGGCCACTATCAAAATAAACCTATATGATTCCAAATGCACATTGAGCATAAAGGTAAATTTACAGACAATTGTCCGGAGGAATATACCCAAAATTGAGGGAGCAGAAAATTCTTTGGGAAGGGGAGAGCGAGACTGAGTGCTGGTCAAGGGAAATGGTAGTTCCACCTCTCTTGTTAGAAGATTTTAGAGTGAGAATGTATTATTCATGCATCATTGTCCAAGTTAAAAACAAACAGAATTTGTAGCGATTGCATGAATGGATTTAAAAACTGAGGTATGAGCTGGACTGCCCTCCACACCAGGGAATGACATTCTTCTTTGTGTGCTGGGAGAAGAACCTGGGTGTCCCTCTCTCCTTCCCTCTCTCTTTGCTTCTGTTCCAGCCCTGAGAGCACTATGGGAAATCCCTGCTCACAGCCCCTACCAAATTCATTATCAAGCTTCCCAAATTGTTTATGGCCCTAGCTACTCCACTGTAAGCTGGCTGACACTTGCTTCTCTGTTCAAAGAATAAATACAAGTAAATGGAACCTTAGGAGGTTCTTATCACCAACTCTGGATATTTTAAAGCATTTAAACACTTAGGGACATAAATGATAATAGTCCTAAGCATTCTATTCTGACTTGGAGAGTGCTTCCCAAAGCCTAAACAAAAATCTATCCCAATAATACCTAAAAGATGTGGTTGACCAGTTGGCAGAACCACTAGACTAGATTATGCATCCTGAATCAAATACAAAGTCTATAACACCTTATTATTAATTTATCTCAAATGGCCTGATGTGCATCTAAAGGCAGTGAAAGTTGAATTAAGAACTATAAAAACCATCTGAGTTTCAGCCCCAGTATTTACTTGTGTGACCCAGGGCAAGTTAATGAGCCTCAATATTCTCATTTACCAAAGAAGGCATAATAATACTTAACATGCCTATGCTAAGGGGTTATTTGGAGGATCAGCTGTTTTGAGATTTCCCTGAAGGACAAATCAATTGGAAGGGGTATTTATTGTGCATTTTACATTTTCAAAGATGAATGTAACACACCCTTCTTTGAACTTGTCCTCTTAGAAAATCTGTCCCCATCCAAGCTTGACTTTTTTTTAGATGACCTGATGCTTTGTTTGACATCTTCCTTAATCTAATTTGAATTTTCTTGGTCCTGTCCTGAATACATAAAAGAATATCTAGCTGCATTTTCCAGAAGTGTCAGTTTCCAGAAAATACTTTCATATTTCTGCAACGAGAGCTCTCTTCTTTCCCTAGGATAATATTTTCCACATATGAGGACCCATATTTTATGGGGTGGTGGTTAGCAGTACAATGAGAACTATATGCTGGGGACCCTGTCACATAATAGGGAATTCTCTGGATATGCATACAAAAGATTCCAGTGTCTACTTTGTCACTAACCAACTATGTGACCAGACGACAAATCACCTAACCTCTTTGAACATTGTTTTCTTCACCTAAAGTGGGAAAAAACTTCATAGGCTTTTGGCAAGGGATAAATGAGATCAGATGCATACCAAACAGATTTGGTGGTTTTAAAGAGTTTACAAGTGTGAGCAGAAGCAACGAAAGAAGGAATGCGTTCTGTATGTATGTTCTGCTTGGCTCGTTATAGCCGACATGATACCTATATACTGTAGTGTTATCCCAAACTGCCTGAAAACAGATGGTGTTTGTGGTGTAGCTTGGAATCTTTGCCCACACACATCTGTCTCCGATCAAGCACCTTCCCATCCAGACTCAATCTGAAGTTCTATTGCCTACAGTTGTCCGACTCCACTCTCCCCTTCCGTCCGGTGTCCATAGCTCCATTTATAAACCCTGTCCTTCAAAGTAAACTGCCCCCCACTCACCAGATACTCCCTGAAATTTCCTTCCTCACTGTTTATCAGTGAGGCTCTCTCCCGTTTTCATACATTCTGCCTGGTCTTCAGGACTCAGGCCAAATGTCACTGTCTTCATGATCCTTCTGAATCATGCCTACTGAGGGACACTCTCTCTTCTTTAAAACTCTCCAGAGCTTTGCCATGTTACCATTCCTACCTTTTAGTGTTGTCACCTACGCACACACTTCACCCTCCCAGTTATACTGCAGACTCTCCGAGCATGAGCCATCCTGTTTCAGCCTCTGCGTACCTGTACAGCCTGGCCCAGTACATCACACTTAATAGAAACTCGGCAAATGTGAATGGATGGATGAAGGAAGGCGTGAGCGAGAAGGATGGTGTTCAGTTGACACAGGTCACAGAATATCCAAAGGACACCCTGCTATAACCCTCTCCAGGAGACTGGCAATGGATTCCAGATCAACACATGAAGTCAGCAATCTATACAATTCTGAAGGAGAGATGTCTAGCCATCATTATGTAATTGGGTAGTTAGGGGCTTAAGGGCAAAGATATTTTGCAGGAGCTGAAATTCACTATGATTGGACAGCTCTCACTGCCAGGCTCTACCTTAAGTTCTGGGGTGTCTAACCAGAAGCTTATATAACGTGACATAGCTCTTAAGTCCCTGGATTAATTGGTTGCAAATGTCTGTCAGAGGTTCAGTTTTTTGAGGAGGATAGGACAAACAGGGGGAGGCAGTGAGGACCGGTACCTGACCCCCTCAGCAGGGTCCCTTCCCTGTCAAAACTAATTGGCAATGTCGGGTTCAGGAAGATCTGGAGACAAGAGGACACCCTCTACGGATTCATTCTAATTTTGCAATTCCAGCCCCCCTGGATATTTTCCTGGCTCTCTCAAGCTATAATTAAGGATGTGTCAAATGTGTCATTTTATTGGCTCTAAACAGACACTTCAAAGGGCAAGCATGGGGCGCCTGGGGGGCTCAGTGGGTTGAGCCACTGCCTTCAGCTCAGGTCATGATCTCAGCGTCCTGCATCAGGCTGTCTGCTCAGCAGGGAACCTGCTTCCCTTTCTCTCTCTCTCTGCCTGCCTCTCCGTCTATTTGTGATCTCTCTCTGTCAAATAAATAAATAAAATCTTAAAAAAAAAAAAAGGGCAAGCATGGAAATGAAAGAAAAGTAAGATTGTTCTCTCTGCTCATACACCATGAGGCATGACAGATTCTCAGTTCAGGGTTTAGCTAGCATTTCAGTGGGTGATGCATGAAGTACGAGGCAAAAGGACTCAATTTCTTTTCTTTACTATTTATTTACTCCTTTACTCCTTTACTAATTTACTACTATTTATTATGCATTTCTGACAGCGGGGAATGATGCTGACTATATGTGCCCAAGATTCCTTGCCCACTTTTAACCATCTTATACTTTAAGAACTTTCCCTTTTGTTACTGCTTCCTGCTTTGTCGATGGTGGCCCAGGAATCCCAGGAGCATCTGGTCTCAGGTAAAAAGGAGCTGTGAGGTTTGTGTTCAGGAATGGTGGGAATGGATTTGGATCCCACACTTCTAGAAGAGCAGGATGTTAAGGACAGAATCCTTATTGTGGCTTCGCAGCCAAGAAATATACTGGGATAAAAATCACATAATCACAGGGTTTCTTATATTTTTATCAATTGAAATATATTTATATTCTGCTCTCTAAAAAAGAGAAGGAATTGATATGGCTTCATTCAGCAAGCGCTGTGCCAAGCTTAGATGCTCAGCGGGGGACAGAAGAGAGAAGCACACTTTCTCCAAAGCCACACCCTTTCTTGGTCTGAGGATAAGACTTTGTTTTTGAAATAGATTTGAGATATGGGACCAGAGCAGCTTGCATTTCCTGATGTTGTGTTAAGTGTTCCTATTTCTCACTTATGAATTTGCTGAATGGGGAGTTGGTCACGCGAGTTTCATCGATTTGAAGCCAATATACTCCTCGGTTGAAACAAGAGGTCACACCAGGTGACTGGCTGGGAGCTCCTTTCTTGGAGAAATGTGTGCCTGTGCACAGATGGCAGCGGCCACCTTCTTCTCCACGAATGCATTTCCATCAGCCCAAAGGAAGCCCTCCTCTAAATTACCCTGCTTAATTGTATTCCTTCTGCACTGAATATAGTAGTGAGTGCGCATGCGCCCAGGCACCCCTGTCCTTTTGCGTTGACTTTGCAGGTGGTACCTGGTATTATTTACTGGGCATTTGCATAGACATTTCACAGGGAAAATGAACGGGTTTCCTGAGAAACCCGCATTTCCTGAGATGCAAGTGGGGTTATGAAAATCCAAATGTTGAGCAAAAGAGTCTGATTTATTCCCTCCTTCTACTTTGCTCTTCTTACCTAGTGTCAAACTTCATTGCCAGCCTTGGATATTATTCTTGGATTGGCTTTCCATTAGGTAGATTCTCTACTGCCTGGCAACTCCAGTAGCCCTTCTCTACCCAGGTGAGCTTCTGGAACGCTTCCTTTGATAACCCCCCGATAAGCTGGATCATTTTCTCCTCTGCACCTGGTACTTGCTTTTCTTTATTGTGCTTAATGCATTGTTTTGATAGCGATTTAATGCTTTCGTTCTCCTTACTAGATTATAAACCCTTTAAGGGCAAGGACCATGTTTTATACCTCTGTGTTCATGCTGATTAGCACAAAGATGGTTAATGCCTATTTCTTACATTTAACTTGAAAATAAAACTCTAAAGATTATTAGCTTCAAAATATTTAAAGTTTTCCTTCAGTTGCTGCAAAAGATATGTCACAGATATGGCAGGTTCCTTTTTTTTAAAGATCTTATTTATTTATTTGATAGAAGAGCAAGCTAGAGAGAGAGCATGAGAGCACGAGCTGGGGGTAAGCGGCAGAGGGAGAAGAAGCAGACCTCCCCCCAAGCAGGAAGCCCCTTGTAGGGCTTAGTGGAAGTGGGGGGGCCTTGATGCCAGGACCCTGGGATTACAACTTGAGCTGAAGGCAGACTTTTAACCCACTGAGACCCCCAGGTGCCCTGTGGTTGGTTCTTTTTTGAACAAGACTGAATACCTAAGCTTTATTCATACACACTTAGATATCCAAAAAAGCGATCTGTATATAAATGCAGAGTATATGGTATGTACAGAAAATGGCCTCAAAGAAAATACCAAAAATGGTTATCTCTGGGGAATGATGTTACAGTTCATTTTTCTACATCTTGCACTATAATATGGTGAATTTGCCTTATTGTTATAATAAAGATAGTAAATATTAATATATGGCAGAAGACATATGTGAGATCTTTTCATTTGTCTCCTCCTACACGTTATGAATGCTAACAACTAAAACACAGTAGCCAGACTCAGTTCATCTGAGTTCACTGTTGTATGAAGGGATGCTTAGGGTACCACTTCCATACAGAGCTCAGTGCTCCTGGGAAGGGAGAGAGGCAAAGTGGGCCAAATGTGATGCAGCTGGGGCAGTCTGGATCCTCTGACATTGGACACTTGTTCATTTGACACTGGACTCTCTCACACTTCTCTTCTCAACTCTCATTTCTTACAACCCGAATCACAGTGACTCATGTACATCTTCATTGGTTTCTCTGAACCAGGGCCTTCTGATTTTTTGACTGTGTCTTACAGAAGGAAAGACATTCTTTACTGTGTTCTGGTGTGCACACCTAGCCACTCTACTGCGATGCCACCATGTGGGGTAGTATTGTCACTTCATGAGAGGTACTGGGATCTCTCTATTCTATACTAGTCTAAATAAAAATGCACTTCTCCATCTCCTACATTGATTTCATGTCTTGAAACTTGAAAGCCATTTTTAAGAGGTTTTGTTTATTTATTTGACAGAGAGAGAGAGAGAGCAGGAGGGGGAACACAAGCAGGAGAGTGGGAGAGGGAGAAGCAAGCTTCCTGCTGAGCAGGGAGCCTGATACGGGACTCGATCCCAGAACCCTGGGTTCAGGATCTGAGCCTGAGGCAGATAGTTAGTGACTGAGCACCCCGGTACCCTGAAAACCATTGTTTGAAAGTCTAAAGACCCTGAGGTAGACAACCATTCTTTATTCATCTGTCTCTTTTAATGGCTTCACACACAGAAGAAAGTCAACTGTTGTTACCTATTTTTTTTTCAAGCAAAAAGAATAATCTCAAAAATCACTGCCCAAATGATGTTTTGATTCCCTGCCCCACGTTTCCTATGGTGCTGAGAACAGAGCAGGCATTGGTTCACTTAAAAACCACAGGAATCTATAAAAGATTCACATGTTTATGTCTTCGTTGAAGGAAGAAATAAGGAAAGGAGAAAAGAGGGAAAAAAAAGGCAGAATCAGCTCTGTTTGTCCTCAAACAAAAGTTACAAGAATGAGCTGGCATGGAGACTCCCAAATGACAAGATTTGCTGAGTCTCATGTTGGCCAGCAAGACTCCATGTGCTTCATATTTTATCATGACCAGACAAAACATTACTAACAGGAAAACATGCTTAAATCAAAATAGTGGTTTAAGGTAAACCAGCACTTCTCCCTTAATCCCCAGCCCAGTCACTTGAATCCATAGCAGACTTGTCCTCTGACATCTCCAGGTATTGAAAATGAACTAAATAGCTAGGAGCCAAAGCTTGCCTGTATCCTTATCTGCTTTTCCTCTAGCATTGACCTTAAGGATACAGCCTTGTGCATATATTAAACTTTATCCTAAACAGATTTATTTTAAGAACCTTCCCTGATGGAACTTATTCAAGCTGTACTCAACAGGTGTCATTGAAAACTTGCTGTATGTCAGGCATGATGCTAGATCATGGGGGGCAGAAAGGTAAGTGATAGCTGAGTGGTTCTTGGTCTAGTTGACAGAGGGAGCCAAATCCATAGTAGGTTTTGCTACCATATGTCAAGTGTAACACCCTAGGTCTCATCAAAGAACCATGGATACCCAGAAATGGAGCTCACCCTTCTGCTGAGTGTGAGGGATAGAGTAGGGGGGTGGGGAGGGCTCACAGAGGAGGAGACATTTGAAGACTGGGTAGGAGTCATCAAAAGTAGAAGTTAAGGTAAGGGGCATTCAGGTGAGTGGGGACTATAAGAACTTGACTGCCAGCAGCAGGTTAATTGCGGGATACTCTGGAGATCCCTGAGTGGCTGGTGTTTTCACTGCCTAAATGTTTATGGTGTTGGTGGGGCAGGAATAAGTTGACATCAAGCTGAGAAGGAACTGGAGTACCATGGTAGGGAGTTGGGTATTCATTGAGCATTTAAACACGTACCACTTTGTCTATTCTCTAATTGTTGAGTATGTGCAAAGCTGGTCCTCTCCAGTGTTCACGATGTGGAGTTATACAGCTGGAGGGGAGCTCAGGTTATTTTATACAAACCACTAATTTTATACATGAAGAAACAGAAGTATAAGTCATTTGGTTAAAAGGGTCTTTTCCCAGGGTTTGGAGAGAATTCAGCTTATTTGCATATAGATAGAAAGCAATCTTCCTGCTGCTGTTGTATAGACTGGCTCTTAGTCAAAAAGAAAAACAACTCACTGTTTATTTAAATTAAGCAGGAAGGAAGTGTGGGAGCAGGCAGTTGTAGCGATAATCTCAGTATTCAGGGCACAGAGCAATTTAGTGTAAAGGTAGCTTGGGTTTGGACACCGTCCAAGGGAACAGAGCTACAGAGGGACCAGAAGGACTTGGTAATGAGGCAATTTTTTTTGCTGAAAGTAATCATAAGCGAGATCCTCTCATGGATTCCACTAGGACATCTTTTGCCTTCAGTCATGAACAACATTCACAGGACATCGTGGGGATTTGAAATGAAATTCCCCTTAGTATACAAGAATTCCTCTGTTGGTAAAAATGAGTTTTGGGGTGGAGGTGGAATTCCATGTATACACCTCCTCCAACAGGTCCTGTTTCAATCTCCACTGGGTTGTAGTGTGAAGTGCAGTGTTTCGATCTACACTGGGATGTAGTGTGAAGATAATAGGACAATGTGATCCATGAAGAGGATCTGAAAAACCTGGAGGAATTTGAGAGACCGCTCCTCTCATCTGGCTCTTTCCTTCAAGGGCACAACCTTCTGATTTCTGTGGATGGCAAGCTATGGGTTATAGGGCGCCATCTTTTTTTTTTTTTTTTTTTAAGATTTATTTATTTGAGAAAGAGAAAGAGAGAGAGCAAGCAGAGGGAAAGGGAGACAAGCAGACTCCCCGCTAAGTGGCGAGCCCACTGAGGGGCTCGATCCCAGGACCCTGAGATCATGACCCAAGCCAAAATCAAGAGTTGGATACTTAACCAACTGAGCCACCTAGTTGCCACTCTAGGGTTCCATCTTGAGCCTAGACCATACTCATTCCAGTGACGGGACAAGGCTCGTGTTTTTGCACGAGTGATCAAGAAGTCTATGGAGAAAGATCTCATCCTGAGGGAGGATAGAGTCTAGGTAATATGCTAGGTCCAAGGAAAAAGCCTTGTTTCCACCAGGAGACACTTAGTCATTAACTCTGGTTCAGGAGAGATGAACCCAAAATCAAAGTCAATACAAAAGCAGAATGTTACTAAGTCTCTGGTTGGGTTGAGCTATGAACCCAGCCTCCATGTCCTCATTGTTAAGGAAGGCATGTTCAAATAAGGAATGGATGCAGTGAAAGTACCTATATTTCTAAGAATTAATACAAATGCCATGGATTCTGCAAAGACAAAAAGTGATTCAAAGTTGAACAAGTAGCCACAAACATCTAGATGTCCTCATGGGCATCAACAGTCACGTTTAGTCTCAGTTTGACAGGATTATAAACGAAGAGCAAGAATATGATGAAAGGTCACTGGTGGGCAGCTAACATGAGGAGAGGCACCACTTCCTCCAGAAGCCAAGAGATCGGCTTTGTGATGGAGGGACCACAAAGGTTCACACAAGCCAGTTTCTTCTCAAGTGATTTTACCGTAAAGCTTTAAGTGCCGGGTTCTATCCTAGACTACAAGCGTGGGGGGGGGGGGGTCTAATTCTTTTCCTCATTTCCAAAAAGGTCATGAACAAAAACTGCGCATGACAGCCGAGGCTTTCCAGAAATATATCAAGTATATATCTTTCTGGAAATAAATCAAGTATAAGCATTAAAGAACACAAGTGCTTCTCAATGAAAAAGAAAAAAAAATATTTCTTCCTGCTTTCACGGTCTTACTGTTTCATTCCTGATAAGATATAAAAATATTGCCTCCAACCTATAGAACCCCTGATCTCATCCTGTGGCACTTGGTAAATTCTGTACCCATGATGTACCGGCCAAGAGGACTTTCCCGCCACCTGTTGGCACTCTGGGTCAGGTCACTCCAGACCTCAGGTTTGCTGCTGGAATTTGGACTGTGCTTGCAAAAAATGGATATTTGCCAAGCCTACTTTGCAATGATAAACTGTCACCTTCCCTGAGTGCTCTCAATAGCTGTGTCCGTGTCTGTAGTCCTTCTATAGCTGGAGAGGACATTGAGGATAAAGAGTTTCTATTTTTCTGCCCATGTCTGTTGAAAGTGCCAGAACACTTACCATCATTCAGCCAGGAGTATAAATATATATTTTAAAGTAATATACAAAGAAAAATAGTTTCTTCCAGTA
Source organism: Mustela nivalis (assembly GCF_964662115.1). NCBI lineage: Eukaryota > Metazoa > Chordata > Mammalia > Carnivora > Mustelidae > Mustela > Mustela nivalis. Next base: position 94,301,077 of record NC_139021.1, on the reverse strand, counting down.
TTCTAATAGTGTATTCATTCCCCCAAGTCAGTGGAGAGGTATTTGTAAAACACTTGGTGCCCAAAGGCTCTGTTGGAAGAGCCAGCCTTTGACACCACCTTCGTGCTGCCCCCATCCTGGTCTCTCTGCCCGGGTGTGGCCACTTCTGAATTTCACTTCTCAAACAATCTGATCACAGGGGATCCAATGATTGCAGATGAAGGGAAGACCTTAGGGCACACCTCACTGGAGATATTCCATTTAGAGACGAGAGAACAGAGAGATAGATTGGCTCCTTTCAGAGCCTCACGTGTCTCTGCTCCTGGTCATATCCCCACTTTCGCAATGCTGCCTTTACCCCTCTGGGGGCACCTGTGGCAGAAAGCAGAGAATGCAGCATGATCCAGCAAAACCACTTAGTACACATGCCCTTAACATACAAAGTCCACATTAAAAAGAAAAATGCTAAGCACAAAGACAATTTTGAAATTCTTCGTGTGAGACGAATAAGAGGATTTTCTGCCTCCTCAGCCAACTGGTACTGAATGTTCAGAAACTGGGATGGAGAAAACAACAAACAAACATCCAGCAGTTGCAGGCATGAGAGCTGTGGAGATGACATGTGGGCAGGGTCCCCTGTGGGGCATCATGTGTCCCCCGCCATCCCCACCCACAGTGATGCCACCTATGGCCCCATTCTCTTGTCAGTGACTCTCATCCAAGAGAGATGTGTCCCACCGAGACATTTCATTTCTGAATCTTGTGGTATCTTGTGCAATTCCACAGATCCTGCCTCAGGTTACACTCACACTGCGACTGAGCGGGGAGCCATAAAGAATGATAAAGATATTTTCCAGCACTTTGCCTCCAATCTCTCTCTTAATCCTTACAACAACCTTGAGAAGTAAGTATTTTAATCTCTAGTTGCCAGTTTTAGGAATAGAAACTCAGGATCTCCCCAGATATACAGAGTAAATGAGTGACATGGGATTAATGGAGTTCTTTCTGAGTTGATAATTTAAGGTGTTTCAAAGAACATGTTTCACAGATGGTCGGTGTTAAATCCCAGTTTCAGAGCCTGTGTATCATTTCACCATGAAAGAGAATTCCTTGGTAGAGACACAGAGATTTTAAATATTAAGCATTTCCTAAATTCTTTAAAAGTAAAGGTGGGCACAGTATTTGAGTAGGTAGAAGGACTAATAATTATAAGAAACTCCTATATAGTTTGTCTATGTATTAGGCAAGGCTCTAACTGCTTATCATTAACTGGTCCCATGAGGGAATACTGCTGTTATCTCCATTTCTGTGATGAGCAAACTGAGCACAGAGAGGTCAAATAATTTCCCTGAGATCACACAGCTAGTAAGAGGCAGAGTTGGGTTTGAAATCCCAGGGGTCATGCTACAGAGACCCTGGTTTAGACACTCCATTGTGTGGTCCTCCCTACCCTCTACAACATGCCAACAGACTATGCACATCAAAGGAACAGGACGTGAGAGTCCGTGAGAATGGATGGCCCACGGTCTCAGCCTCACCTGTGCTGGGCTGGTGGCAGAGGTTGATGATGCAAGCCTGAGGCTCTTATCTGGACCCATCTCAATGTTCCCACTGCACGGATATGATACTTGCTAAGGAGGGGCCGTCTGACCTAGTTCAGAAGAGCAGGGACGTCTGTCTAACACAGCAGAGAGCCCCACGAGCTCAGTCCCCGCTGAGCCCACTCTGACATTCTGCAAAGTGAGACTTTTGAAGGGAACTTTGGCTCCAATCACTGATATCTTGGAGTTTTAAATGTTAGAAAGCTAGAAAAAACAACAACAACAACACAGAAAATCACATTCGGCTCTTTTTTTTTTTTTTTTTTTTTTTAAGAAAAGCATGAAGACTCACCCAACATTACCTCGGTAGATTGTGACAACACAAATACCAAAAATTCAGGAGCTTTAATTCATTGGTTAGTGTTATTACTACATGGAAAATAATGTGACATTTCAGTGTCCTCATCCCCATTCAAGCACAGAGCCTTACCTGCATCAGATGAAATGGCATCAATCTCTCGAAACTTATCTCTTTTAAACTTCTCTCCTGAGTTTGAGATTCGAGATTATATTCTCATTATAAATTTGGGAAACATAATCTACTCACATTTGCTCCAATATATTCAGGTAAGATCAATGCCCACATTGGAGTAATAAACTTGTGAAAATTATATGGATTTGTTAACAAAAGAATTAATGCCAATTAAACTGCTTAGTTCAGAAAGAATGCCATTTTGAATGGTTTTGTTTTCAGCCTTTCTGAGCCATGCCCTCCTTAGGTGCAGGCATAATACAGAGAAAATACAGTTCGATTTGGCTATCAAGTTCTTGGGTGACTTTATGAGCTCCCAACTGTCCTTTTGGAAGCAGGAAAGTGACATTCTAAGTCCAGCTCAAGGAGATAAATTTTGAACAAACATGAAGTAAGTACATTTCTTCCACACTCCAGAATTTTAACTACCTTAGCAACTTTCAAGCCATTGGAAGCATCAGAAGCATTATAAACGGAATGGGGGTCCAGATGTGCCAACAAACTTGACCTCCAGCTGGGAAGTGTTTCTCTCAAGAGATTTATCTGTATAGGCTTCTATCAGGGAACTCTGTCATCTTTTAAAATGGCTTTTTATTGTGTCCATACCTAAAGATGGAGGATCTGAAAGACCCCAGTATCTCAAAAATAGAAAAATGGGTCTCCCCTAATGTACATGATGTAGAAATCAATTCAGTATCAAAATGACATAAAAGCAACTGGCCCAATAGGACAGAGATTAAAGAAAAACTTTCTAAGAACAAAGTGAATGAAGAATCAGCATGTAGCCTTACCCCAAGTTGTATTGCATGTTAAAACTATAAGAAACAAACAAAACAGAGGTGCCTGGGTAGCTCCATAGGTTAAGCCTCTGCCTTGGGCTCAGGTCATGATCTCAGGGTCCTGGGATCGAGTCTTGCATTGGGCTCCCTGCTCAGTGAGGAGCCTGCTTCTCCCTCTCCCTCTGCATGCTGCTCCCCCTGCTTGGGCTCTCTCCCTTTCTGTCAAAATTAAAACAACAACAGCAACAACAACAAAAACTCTCTCTCTCCCTATCTCTGTCTCTCAAATAAGTAAATAAAATCATTAAAAAAAAACCCATAAAAATAAAACAAACAAAATAGGACAAAATCCCCCAAACAGAAAACAAATAGTAACATGAGAGTAAGAAAAAAAAAAAAAGGCAAATTGAAAAAGCCCCTTCAGCTGGGAGAGAAGTTCTCTCTTCTGCTTGAGTTGTGTGTGAAAAGGGTCTTGACTTAGCGCTGTGCTCGCCTGACACTGAATTGAGTTTTATTAAAACAGTTCCTTCAGGTCATCTAAGCTGAAGCCTGGTGGCCAGTCGGGCCTGGGCACCAGAATCTAATGAAAGTACCAGTCAGTGCTCTGGGAAGACTCTCTTTGCCATCAAATGACAGGAACTTCTGTGCTGACTCAGACTTTGGCCTGACCCCTTCCTTTATCACCAAGACTTATCTCGAAGGACACCCCAGCCCTTTAGGTAAATGGCCTTTTGGTTTATCTGCCTTCCCGATGTGTCAGACATGCCTGAAAACACAGGATTCTCATTTTGAGACCACTTGAAACAGGACTGTGGGGCGCTTGAATGGCTCAGTCAGTTGGGCATCTGTCTTGGGCTCAGGTCATTATCTCAGGGTCCTGGGGATAGAACCGCGTGTCAGGCTCCCTGCTCAGCAGAGAGTCTACTTCTCCTTTTTCCTCTCCCCCAACTCATGTGCACTCTCTCTTGCTTTCAAATAAATAAATAAAATCTTTAAGAAAACATGATTGCAGAATAAGACAATGGAATGTGCTTAGGTGTGTGTTAGGCATAAGGAAAACTACAGGGTTTTAAAATAACAATTGCACAATATCATGGTAGCTGGGTGGAAAGAAGGCAGAGCCTAAAATGTGGGCTCATCCCCTTTTTCCAAAGCTCTTTTTGTATATTTATTTGATAGAGAGAGAGAGAGAGGGTGGTTGGAGAAGCGGAGGGAGAGGGAGAATGCCCAGCAGACTCCCCGCTGCTCACCCAGCCCTAGGCGGGTCTTGATCTCAGGACTCTGAGGTCATGACTTGAGACTAAACAGAGTGGGACACTCAACCCACTGAGCCCCCCAGGTGCCTCAGGGTAGGTTAATTTCTATAACCAAATGGTCATACCCTAAAAAAAGATTCCTTCAGCTTTTGTCTATCTGAAGGATGACTGCTGAGAAAGTATTCTCCGTTGGAAGCATCTTAAGCTCTTTGAGTATCTCATCCCACTCTTCCTGGGCTGCGATGTCTCTGCTAAGACCTACACTGATGCCTCTGTGGGGACTCCTTTGTATCAGAGAATTGTTTTCCTCTTGCTGCTTTTAAAATTCTCTTTTGTCTCTAATTTTAGACGTTTTATTATAATGTATCTTGGGGAGGATCGTTTTGGATTGAAATTTTGGAGTGACCTCGGAGCTCTGTGAACCTACATATCCATCTCTCTCCCTAGACTTGGGAAATTCTCCACCAGTTTTTCTTTAAATAAGCATTCTGTGCCTTCTCTTCTCCTTCCCAGACTGCAGCAGTACAGACACTGTTTCTATAAATCCCATATGCTTTCTTCATTCCTTTTCATTCTTCTCTTTGTTTTTTTAGCTTTTGCTTCTCTGATTTGATAATTTCAGTTGACCTGTTTGCAAGCTCATGGCTTCGTTTTTTCATTTAAGTCTTCGTTCAAATTCTCTGTTGAGTTCTCAGTTTAGCCATTGTATTCTTTAGCCCCTAAATTTCTTTTTTTTTTTTTTATATATTTTCTATCTTTGGTTGAACTTTCCATTGTGTTCTGGTATTGTTTTCCTGATTCCATTAAATCGTTACCTCTGTACTTTTAGCCCTCTGAGTAGCTATAGAAGAAACATTTTGAACCCTTTGCCAGGCAATTTCTGGATCTCTATTTCTTTGGGGCCAGTTCCTGGAGGTATGCCTTATGCTTTTGCTAGAGTCATGTTTCACTCATTCTTTGTGATCACCGTAGCATCAAACGGGTGTCTGTATTTGAAGATTCAGTCACCTCATTCAGACTTGATGAGCTGATTTTGGTGAGGGAAACCTTTTGTCTGTGGGTGGGAGCATGCTGCGGCCTGCTGTGATACAAGGTCTAATGGCACAGGCTGCCAAGTGTGGGGCTGGGTGTCCGTACCAGGTCCAGAGGGGAAGGAGGTCTTTTGACTCAGGCTGCCAAGGACCATTGCATCAACAACTCTGTGGCCCTTTGTGAGTGTGTGGGGGTCTGCAGTGGTGGCCAGGGCTGATGGGGTCCTCAGTAGGCCCAGCATCTGGGAATCAGGGTAGGCAGCCGTGGGGGCTGAAGCTGGTGTTATATACCCACTGGGCTGTTAGTTGGGGGATTCAAGTATAGACACACTCATAGTGGCAGTTGTAGGGCAAGTGGCAAGGACTGGACACATCTGTAGGCACACTGGCAGCTGCTGGGGGCCTTGGCTGTCAGTGTGTACTCTTGTGCCTGCCATCTCCCACTGGCCATGTGCAAGGCTGTGATGGTCCGTGACCCGAGTCAGGCTGGTAGTGCACAAGTACAGAGTGAGGGACCAGGCAGCTGCTGTGGCAGAGTTGGGGGAGGGCGCAAGAGAGGTGTCTGTGGAGGGGGGTGGAAGGAGGAGGGGAGTGGAGAGGGAAGGGGAGCAGGGACTGGGGCGGGGGAGTGGAGGGCAGCAGAGTTTTGGGAGGCTTGTATCTGGGCTGTACATGGAGCAAACCTAGTGAAATCAGCAGGGGTCTGTGGGGGCTGTGCTGGCCACTGGCATCTTTCTTCCCTTCCCTTTCCTCCCTTCCTCCCTTCCTACTTCTTTCTCTCTTTTTAATTTTTATTTCTTTGAGAAAGGGAGAGAGAGATCATGAGTGGGAAGGAAGGGCAAAAGGAGAGGGGGAAACAGGCTCCCCGCTGAGCTGAGAGCTGATGTGGGACTCCACCCCAGGACCCTGAGATCATGACCTGAGCCGAAGGCAGACACTTCACTGACTGAGCCCCCCTGGCGCCCCTGGCCACTGATTTCTTGAGTGGGAAAAGTTGCTGGTTTTGTCCACAGAACAGGTCACTGGGCACCATGGTGGCTCCTGCCTTGTGGCTGTCATTCATGGCCCCTGTTAAGTTCGTTGTTCCTAGCTGTCCCTAAGTGTCTCAGCTTTGCCAAATGGGTGGGGTGAAACCAAAGCAGGTCTTTGATGTGGTGTCCTGAAAGGCTAGGGTAGCTCCCCACTTACCACCTCTTCCTTTCTCAGCAAGGGGCACTCTGTCAGCTAGGGAGATCCCTCTTGACACTGGACAACTGGCTCTGGAGCTGGAGGGATGCTGGCAAAATGAGGCTGTCTTCCATTATTCCTGGGTGTGGCTATTGTCAGGGTATATACTACACTGTGTCACTGAGATTCCTTAAGAGGACTCTGACAGCTCCCAGAGCTCTTTTATTTGTAGATAGTTATCTAATGGTTGATCTTTGTGGCTGGGGTCGGAGGCTGGCGTGTCCTACGCTTACTGTATGGGTATCTCTCTGCAACTTTATTATCCTTGCTGGGCCTCAGTGTCACTTTTTGTTGTTGTTGTTGTTGTTGCTAAAGAGTGAGAGCACAAGGGAGGGGCAGGGGGAGAGAGAGAATCTCAAGCAGATCCAACACCCAAATGCAGGGCTCGATCTCATGACCCTGGGATCACCACGTGAGCCAAAATCAAGGGTCAGGCCCTCAACTCTCTGAGCCACCCAGGCGTCCCCCATTTTGTACCATGTGAATAGTAATGGCCCTTCTTCCCAGGATGCTGTGCGGATCAAGTGGGTATGAAGGCAATGCCTGACACAGAGCAGGAAAAGAGCACATCTCAGCAAGTTTGCTTCTTGTGGGTCATGATAGTCATTGGGCTGGCTAGCTGCTCCTCACTGTGGCCTCCTGCTGGCCGAGTTGATGTTAGACCATAAGCCAGTTTCTCCATCAACCAAGGAAACATGGAATCATTCAGTGTGGAGAGCCAAGGTCATACTCCCTGCGGACGGGTCCACGTCTGATTCCTGACTCCGTCCCTTCCAGCTCTGTGATCTTTATGGAGCCCCTTAGCTCTCCCTGGCTCAGTAAACTATGACATCACCATGATAAATGGGAAAATGTATACAAATGGAATAAGCCCATGTAGGTGCTTAAGGCATTGAACTTTCTTTCCCTGTTTCTTTCCTTCTTTCCTGTGAAAGAGACCCCAGCTGGGTGGCTTAAGTTTTCACATTTTACTTCTAACCCAAGATGAATCCAGCCCAATGTTGGTTAGAGCTGAAATCACAGACTTCTGACATCACAGAGTTCAACTTCCTGACTTTTGTTCCAAAATGATATAATATGCATTCTGTATATTTGCGGTGAAACTTCAAAACACTATACAGCACATAGAATGAGATGTAATTGTACTTTTCTTCCTGAAGTTAATTCTCAATAATAGCTTGATGTGTAACCTTCAAGATGCTTTTTATATGTTTGCATATATGTGTAATTATACATTCACAGACAAATGCATGTAACTTTATATATGTGAATAAATAAATTTATTTATATAAATTGCGTTTATCTCCATATTTCTATATAGCTTTGAAATTTTCTGTCAGGGGCGCCTGGGTGGCTCAGTAGGTTTAGTGAACCACTCTTGGTTTCATCTCAGGTCATGATCTCAGGGTCATGGGATCAAGCCCCATGTGGGGCTTGGAGCCTGCTTCAGATTCTCCCTCTCTTCCCCTCCATCTGCTCCCCCCCCAAAAAAAAGAAAAACAAAGAAAAGAAAAAGCAAAGGAACTTTGTCATATAAAAGGGCCTTTTCATTTCAATCTTTTAAATTTGTTTCTTTCGATTTCACTACTGCAAATAGTCACATTGTAGGTATCAAGATATAACAATGTACCAACCATTCTTTATAGAAGACTAACATCCTTCTGCTTGTAATATTTATTTATTACAAACAATACCATACCTTCATATCTACATATAGTGTACACATATGAGAGTATTTTTATGGGGTAGATTTAAAGTGGGGAATACTAGCTCAAAGGTTATGCAGTTTCTACATTTTCAAAGCTACTGCTAAATTTCCCCCAAAGGACTGACCCAGGGCAAGTTCTGCTAATAGGGTGTGAGAATGATTATTCCTCCCCATCCTCCTTCACCAGTTACAAGTTCTATAAATCTTGTTAATTTTGTCAATCTGATGGGATCAATATGGTACCATAATTTTTGTTTGTGTTCTACTGAGTTATGACTGACTTGAACAATTTTCCTGTGCTCTGGCTCTTTGATTTTTCTTTATGAATTGCTCTTCCAAAATATTAGCCTATTTTCTCTGCCTTTTGATAATGATTTTTTGGGTTTTTCATTTTTTTATGAATATTGACCTTTAGTTTGTTACATGTATTACAAATATTTTTTATCTTTTTCCTCTTTTATAAAATATTGATTATGTTGCCTTTCTTTAGCTCCTTTTTCATTTTACAGAAATGTTAACATGTTACAGAGTTAAGACTTTTGAGGGTTTTATTTTGGGTTTCCAGGTTTCCTGATTTTTTTCCCCCCAAGATAAATTTTCTTTACTCCAAGGTTACATAAATATGTTTTGTATATTTACCAATATTTTCCCATTTAGAACTCCAGACCATTTGAAATCTATTATTAAGGAGCGTCTGGGCTGCACAGTCGGTTAAATGTCTGCCTTCAGCTCAGGTCATGATCTTGGGCTCCCTGGTTCTTGGGAAGCCTGTTTTTCCCTTTGCCTTCACCCTACTCTTGTGCTCTTTCTCTCTCTCTCAAATAAATAAATAAATAAATAAAATCTTTAAAAAAATTATTTTTCAATACGGGTGCGTATTGAATCTTGATTTTTAAAATATAAGCAGTTATTTAATTTTACAACTAGAACTTATCCTTTAGTCTTTTCTGATTCCACTGAGGTTGATGACACCTTTACTTTTTCATCTTCTGTTATAAGTTCCAGAAGCCCCAGAAAGCTTACATGATTTTCCTAGAGAATCGCTTCTCCACTAGGAACAATGTTGTTTCCTGGGAACTTTCTGACCTTACCTGAAGACGTTTTTCGGTTGTCACTACTGGGGGAGGTGCTACTGACACCTAGTGGTAGAGGCCGGGAATGCCGCTAAACATGCCGCAAGGCAGGAGGCAGTCCCCTGCAAAGAATTTCCCCATTCGCATCATTGCAGCATATGAATATAGGTCTGAGAAAAACAAATTCTACTTGGAAAAGGTATATGAACATGATTTACAATCAGTTTTTAAAATTACTGGCTTTTGGGGGCGCCTGGGTGTCTCAGTCAGATATGCATCTGCCCTGGGCTCAGGCCATGATCTCAGGGTCCTGGGATTGAGCTCCACATGGGGCTCCCTGCTCAGTGGGGAGCCTACTTCTCCCTTTCCCTTTGCTCCTCCCCCGTTTGTACTCTTTCTCTCTTTATTTCTTAAATAAATAAATAAATAAAAATCTTTTAAATATTGCTGGCTTTTTGTAACTGTTGATAAATACCCCAAAAGTAGTTTTGCTTATGAGCTAATAATTACCATGATGTAGTGCCTGTTTTCCAGGTGAGAAAGAATGTGACTCTTTGCACTGACATTCTATGAGATGTTTCTTATGCTCCACCACTGAAGCATTTTATTCTCACCCGCTCTAGAACACATCATTTGTTCCCTTGGATGACACACACATAAACTAATATGTGCTCTTTCCAAAGTACTGGCTTTGATCAGACCAGGCGGGGCTGAAGTTTTCCCAGCTGACTTTACCTCCCATATTTGTTGAAATTAGACTGAGAATCATCTAATAGCTGATGCTGACTTCAGTTTCCACCCTAGACTGGCTGAAGCAGTATCTCCAGGTTTGGGATCCAGGGATTTATATTTTTATCACCCCCCAGATGGTTCTGGGGGTGAGCTGGGTTGGGGGGGTCACTGCTGGGATGCACTCACAGACCACCTGCCCGCAGGGAGAGAATCACCCATTGCTGTGGGGCAAATTCTTCCAGAGTAATTCTGACCTCAGAAGGGAATTTAATCCCAAGGGTAAACTACGACTGGAGCTTTTAGGATTAAAGTTTTCCTTGTGTTCACCAGCATCGAAAAATATAGTAAAAAGATGATTCATAATAACCATGGCCTCTCTGAGATTTTAAAATATATCAGGGAAAACCATGAGGGTTGAAGAAACAAACATGTGGGTTACTTTTTATGGCTCTTAATGATAGCTTGTGTTGGTTCCATTTGGATTTATCTCAAAGGGGATTTAAAAATTAATTATCATAAATCTGGGTTACATTTAATAAACAAATATAGCTAAGCCTAGAGAGTAAGATCACATGGATTTGGTGTGAGCGATGCCAAGAAAGTGCTGGGAGTCACATAATGCCGCCCATGGAGGGGGTTCTCAAATAGACTGATAAAAGGACAGAGAAGTTTTGCTTCCAGGGTCTCCCAATCCGAGATAAAAGAGGTCTGCGAATAGCCTGAAAGGGCTTGAACTTCCAAGATGGCTTCAATGAGACCATTGAACTTGGCAGTTAGAAAGCAACAGCAGGGGTGCCTGGGCAGCTCAGTGGGTTAAAGCCTCTGCCTTCGGCTCAGGTCATGATCTCGGGGTCCTGGGATCAAGCCCCACATCAGGCTCTCTGCTCAGTGGGGAGCCTGCCTCCCTCTCTCTCTCTGCCTGCCTTTCTGCCTACTTGTGATCTCTGTCTGTCAAATAAATAAATAAAATCTTAAAAAAAAAAAACAGAAAGCAACAGCAGATGGTTTTCTTGAAGACTTTAGACTTTAGCATTCCCAATTTCTTTAGGTTTTAAGGTATCCATTATATGTGATATTAAAATAGTTTCCTCGAGAGCATGTCAAGGAAGGAAGAGAAATTTGAAGTGAATAATTGACAAAAATGCAGTATATGTTTGCAAATCATGAAGATATTTGTCATGAAATAATTAGTTAAAAAAATAAATCTGAGCCCTAGCTAAACATAGTTCCCTGCTGTGTGGGTGTAGGGGCAGGGGAGCATTTTGGTGAAATAAAGTGAAGGGTAGGGGCTACCTGGGTGGCTTAGAGGGTTAAGAGTCTACCTTTGGATCAGGTCATGATCTCCAGGTCCTGGGATTCAGCCCCATGTTGGGCTCCCAGCTCAGCAGGGAGTCTGCTTCTCCCTCTCCCTTGTGCTCATCTGTCGCTCTCTATCAAATGAATAAATAAAATCTAAAAAAAAAAAAAAAGGAAAGTGAGGGGCAGAATCCAGAGTATGTCTGAGGACCCTGTAAACCCCAGGAGCCTGGTAATTGATGTCCATCAATTGATATCCATCTGGCATCCTGGTGATAAAGTCTGGCTGATAATTGCATAGTGTTGCAAAGGAGGGGTATTTTTTCCCATGCATATTACCCACAGGGAAAATTAGGGGACCCAAGTAGCTCTGATCTGAGCACTGACTTCTCTCCTTCTGAAGCCACGTCGAGAGTGCATGCATTCTGGGGTAAGGGGTCTGGGCTAGTGATTGCAGGTTTATGGTTTTTGGATAACACCAATAAGGAAAAAGGAGGGTCTTAGGACTTTCACATCTGATATAAGTCAGCAGGCAAATAAGTGTGAGTATTGAACTTAAAGTACCTAAAACTTGTGAACACATTTATTCAGGTAAATAGAGCTAGCAGTCATCAGATGTAGGATTCAACCACTTGAGAATGCAGATAAGTAATTTAGGAGCTATCCAAATCAGTGCCTTTGTCCTCAGCTGTATTTTTTCCTCCTAATTAGGAAAAATCTCTACTTTGTTTTGTCATAAGGCCTGAAGTTTCACTGATAAAAAGGAACTTGGTTAATGAGGCATTCGAGGGAAGTGGCGGGAGCACTGGAGTGGGAGTCAGGGTTCTGGGGCCCCTGGAAAAGCTAGTTTTGTGACCCCGAGGAGTTCACTTCCCCCATTTAGACCCTGGAATCTATACAATTTCTTTGAAACCAGATCAGTAGTTCTTTTTTTTTTTTTTTTTGGCATAACAGTATTCATTATTGTTTCACCACACCCAGTGCTCCGTGCAATCCGTGGCCTCTATAATACCCACCACCTGGTACCCCAACCTCCCACCCACCTGCTAATCCAAACCCCTCAGATTGTTTTTTAGAGTCCATAGTCTTTTATGGTTCACCTCCCCTTCCAATTTCCCCCAACTCCCTTCTCCTCTCTAACTCCCCATGTCCTCCATGCTATTTGTTATGCTCCACAAATAAGTGAAACCATATGATAATTGACTCTCTCTGCTTGACTTATTTCACTCAGCAGATCATAGTTCTCAAAGTATTTTGTTAAGTCTGGGTTCTGTAGAAGGGCTTCGAGAAGTCTGCCAACAGAGGCATTCAATTTTGTTTTCGAACATAATTTTACTCATTTAAATAACTTTGCATCCCAGGTAATCGCAAATGTCTATTTGCATATCAAAGTTCACATAAATAGCCATATATTCATTAAGTTATGCTAGAATGTCCTATGCTATCTTATACAATTGAAGAGAATGGACGTTGTTTGACACTGCTTAATGGTTTAACGACAATTATGACTTTAAGTACTTTTGTGTGCAGATGTTATCATATCACTTACCTCAACATAAAGCCAAGACTGAGTCCCTGGAGTACTGTGGCTTATAAAAACTCCTAATTCTGAGGATTATCAAGGTAATTTTATCTTTACCTCTTCATAATGGCAGAAGGTCATAAAAGTGAATTTTATCTGATAACCTTAGACTAAGCATCTACTATTCATTGATTTTACACTTGTCAGAGCCTTAGGTCCTATTTTTTGGTTTGAAAAGATTTTTTTTGTCCTAAAATGGTTTTAACATCAAGGGGAGATGGTTGTATAATCTCTCCTTTGACGTTTAAAAATTTTTTATTTTAAAATATACTTTATTTCTTGTTTTTTTTTTTAACTTTTTTTGAGGGGGGAGGGAAAGGAGCAGAGGGAGCAAGAGAATCACCAGCAGACTCCATGCCCATTGCGGAACCTGATGTGGGGCTCCATCTCCAACCCTGAGATCCTGACCTGAACCAAAATCAAGAGTCAGACACTTTACCAATGGAGCCAGCCAGGCGCCCCCAAGTTGATGTTTTAAAAGTGATCACATTTATAGGAATACACATATTGAGGCTGATGAAAACCTAGAAAATCAGCTAATTTATTTTATAGATAAAAAGGCCCAGAAGAAGGAAACAATTTGCTGAAATATTTAATATCAGTTTCCACATGATGAGGGCCAAGGCAGGCAAGGAGCACTGCAGAATGCAAAGTGAGAGGAGGAGGAGGAGAGAGGAAGTAAGGTAGAGACAGCTCCCTCTGTCACTTCACTGGGATTCAGGGGACATCCTAGCCACATCCACTGGGATGCTTTAAGAGATTTAGACAGGAAGTGTCTCTGGATTCAAAAGTTGGTTCTCCTTCCTATGAATTCTTGCTTGGGGATTCTGCCCATGTCCAGAACATAGCAGCCTACCTCGCCCTGGCGCTAATGTTAACATAGATCATTTCTAGAAGATTCTCCCTAAGGGTTCCTGCCTTGGAACATTGATTTGATTGTCTATAATATGCCTGGTATAGCTCATCAACAGGGACTATGAAGCCTCTCCTTCCTCACATCAATAAACACCAAACAAATAAAACAAACATCAACAACAACATATCCAGAAACTCTACAGTCTTAAAACAAGTTCCTTAAAAATATAGAAAAAAATTATTCCTGCTTTTTCAAACCCACAATGTACCTACTGAATGATAGAACAACTGAGGAACATGAAAGACTAGAAGTATCATTGAGTCTCTTTAAAAATTTTTTTTCCAAATGGGTGCTTGGGTGGCTCAGTGGATTAAGCCTCTGCCTTTGACTCAGGTCATGATCTCAGGGTCATGGGACTGAGTCCCATATCGGGCTCTCTGCTCAGCAGGGAGCCCGCTTCCTCCTCTTTCTGCCGGCCTCTCTGCTTACTTGTGATCTCTCTCTCTCTCTGTCAAATAAATAAATAAAATCTTAAAAAAAATATTTTTCCCTAAGGCCATTTTTTTCATTTTTATTTATTTATTTTAATATATTTTTTAAAGATTTTATTTATTTGAGAGAGAGAGAAAGAGTGAGAGAGAGCATGAGAGGGGAGAAAATCAGAGGGAGAAGCAGACTCCCCCTAGAGCTGGGAGCCCGATGCGGGACTCGATCCCAGTACTTCAGGATCATGACCTGAGCTAAAGGCAGTCGCTTAACCAACTGAGCCACCCAGGCACCCATAAGGCCATTTTTTTTTTAAAGGGTAAGCATGGGGATGTGTGGGTTCAGTTATGGGACCTGGAAATCCCAACTGAAACCTCAAGGAAACCTAGCAAGGAATCCCATCTACCAGAAGCATCGGGAATGGTGGAATCTGACAGCCCTGGGTTCAAATCCCAGCACTGCTCTCTCCACCTGTGCACTCTTGGGCCATATTCTGATTTTCCCTTTCCTTACTTATATATAAATAATGACACCTTCCTTGCAGCATTATAGTAAAACCTAAAACACATGTGTGCATGTGTGCACGCACACACACACACACACACACACACACACGTATGAGGTGCACAGCAATGTGCCTGGCATCTAGAAGCTTCCTTAATATGTCATTGGTATTTATTGCCATTCTTATCACGAGATTGAATACCAATTTGTAGGCTTGATGCAGAGAAAACCCAAAAGAAATCAGATTACTCGGACATTTTCTGCCTCACATTTCAGTTAAAGTACATAAGGAGCCTGAAGCAGGCAATCCTGACCGACCTCTGACCATAGTCTCTAGCAGCTCAGGTTTGTGAGGCTAGGTGTGGGCAGAGTTGCCTGATCCCCACCCCATGCTGGGCGGCTCTGGTCGCCTCTGGGTTTGCCAGGACAGCACTTGGCAAGGAGGGTATCTGGAAGTTCTGCCTCTAACAACTTGCATAGACAGCTGAGGCAGAAATTGACTTTGCGGCTTTACAATCTGATCATCTGTGTTGATTATAATGCACAGATCTCTTTCCGTCTGAGGGTATACCCTGCGACTTTTATGATAAAGGCCAAGACTTTGGAAAGACTTGGAAGGAGCTTCTCAATGAGCCACAATGAGGGCTGTCCACCTGCTACACCTTTCTGCAACCAGAAAGCACTGACCCTCACCTATTTTTTTGTCCTCTTTAGGAATTACTCCATTTCCAGAGCATCTCTTTCTGACCTTTTTCTTTCTCCAACACAAGGTCAAGAGGAAGGCAAGTATGTTCTCTCATTTAACACATAAAATAGGAAGAAAGACTTTTCTCATTCTTTTCCCTAAAAAGGTCACAACTTATTCCCCTTTCTTTTATTCACTCAAACTTGCAATTAATTCCAGAATTAAATACATTTTTAAAAGATTGTATTTATTTGAGAGAGAGAGAGCACAAGCGGGGAGAGGGAAGGACAGAAGACCAAGCAGACTCCATTCCCAGCTTGGAGCCAGACCTGAGGTTCCAGCTCACAACTATGAGATCATGCCTTGAGCCAAAACCAAGAGTTGGATGCTCAACTGACTAAGCTTCCCAGGTTCCCCCACAATGAGATATTCTTCATTCAGAAATTTATTTCTAGGACCCATTGGTGACAAACAGAAATAGCATTAAGTGACCAGGTGAGGGAAATGGTTACAGAAAATCTAGTTCAATCTCACAGCAGAGTACTACTCAGTCATTACAGATCTATTGTAGCAAGATAGTAACATGTTTACAATACGTTTCAATGGGGAATATAAAGGCTACTAAATAATATTTACTGAATAGAAGTAAGAACAGAAAGAAATCTATCAAAATGTGAACCAAGTAGCTTTTGGCAGTGAGAATTTTGGTTATGTATTATTTTTTTTGTTAGGATGGTAAGGATTTTGGTTATTTATTATTTTCTTTGTTAGTGTCTATTTTCTAAAATGTCTATAATAAACAGATTTTACTTTAACAAAATAAATTTTGTTTGTTTGTTTTTTTAATTTAAGAGACTATTCCCAAGCCTATTTTAATCCAGAGAAAGGCAGTGCAGTTTGGGAGCAGAAAGAACCACAGGGATGGCCTACCTCAGAGCAGGGTTCATTTGCTTAAGGAGGGCTGATTCCAGAATGTTGTCGTCCTCAAGGACTGAAGCAGGAGAGGAAGCCAGACACTAGTGACACACAGCTTCCCCTGTCACCTAACAACCAGCTTCACTGCCTCAGGCCCCAGTTCTTCCGCAGCTGCTTTAATCTATGGCTACCTTTTCCCCTGTCGAACCAATGGAGCTCCTTAGGCACTGTTTCCCCAAGTGTGGGCTAGACTCCCCTGGGACTATGGGAGATTTTAGTGGCTGCAGGCTACTAAATCATTCAGAGGAGTTAAATGACACAGAATCACAGGATGGGAAGGTCAGTTCTTATTGCCACTGTAACAGATGACCACAAAAGTTATGGTTTAAAGTCACATACATTTATTCTCTTACGGTTTTGAAAACCAAGATCAAGGTCAGGGAGTGGAGATCAAGGTGCTGGTTGGGCTGCATTCTTTATGAAGACTTCTGGAGAGAATCTGCTTTCTTATGGTTCCCAGCTTCGAGGGGCTGCCGGCATTTCTCGACTCCAAGTACATCACACAATTTCCGGGTGTTTCAAGCTGTATTTCTTTTCTCTGACTTTGACCTTCTTGCCTCCTTGTCATAAGAACCCTTGTGCTTCCATTGGGTCCACCCAGATAACCCAGAATAAAATTCTCACCTCCAGTTTCCTAACGTAATGATGGGTGCAAAGTCTCTTTTGCCAAAGAAGGTAACATGTTTGCAGGCTTCTGGGATTAGGACTTGGACATCTTTGGGGGGCCATTATACATCCTACCATGTCTCCCTATCAAATTTCTTTCAACCTTCTGGGACATAGGGTTGGCTCAGTCAGTAGAGCATGTAGTTCTAGGTCTCAGACTTGTTCAGTCCAAGCCCCACATCGGGTGTTGGCATTATTTAAAAATAAAACCTTAAGAAAATGTCTTTTCTTTCAACCTTCTGCATGTCACAAGGTGAGAGTCTAACTTTGGCTTATGTCTTTGTTTCTAGCCATTGCTCATCTCCCTGGCAAAGAGCGCATTTAACACGAAAAGAAGTTTTTAAACTCTAGTGCCCTGACAAGCCATGGCATCAGTTTTGTCACCAATTATGTTTTGTGCTGTTATTATGTTTCTGGTGACTTTCAAGTTTTGGCAAATTATACCTCTCCTTCCATTTATAGTAGCTTCTTTCTTTCTTTCTTTCTTTCTTTTTTTCCTTAGCTATACCCATTCAGCCATCTCTCACCAAAATGACTAGGAGGAGGAATGCCCAACAGAAGAAAAGTACAGAGGATGGACCATCTGCAAGAGAGCTAAAGGCTATCAACATAGACAATATGTCTTTTGATTTTATTTATTGATTTGAGAGAGACAGAGAGAGAGCACAAGCAGGGGCAGTGGGAGAGGGAGAAGCAGGATTCCTGCTGAGCAGGGCGTCCCATGTGGAACTCGATCCCAGGACCCCGGGGTCATGACCTGAATTGAAGCAGATGCTTAACTGAAACTGAGTCACCCAGGCACACCAACAGGAAGTTTCTTAAAAAAAATTACAAGAATTGATTCTGAGACTTTTGAATAAGCAGTATTATGGATGGCATGCAGATATAGCAAACATTGTGAATGAGAAATTGGAATGACAAAAGCTTGAGAAGTATTGCCTTGGGTAGAACACCACCCTACTTAAAATTAAGGAAGGGTTTGGACATTCAGGGATGACTCTGCTCTGTATGAGGCCTCCCTTGAAGAATGTGATAGAACTTCCTTTCTGCTTCCAGGCTTCTGGCTGGCTTAGACCATGGAGCCCACAACTCTTGATCTCAGGATTGTAAGTTCGAGCCCCACCTTCAGTGTGAGGATTACTTAAAAATAAAAACCTTAAAAAAAAAACCAAACCCAATCTCCATTCTGCATCTTTGACAATATGTTTCCTACATTCTCTATAGAGGATGGGTCAACAAGATTGGGAGATAGACCTTCTTCTTCATTCAAGAAGAATGCAAATCAGCAATGAGGTATGGTTTATTGGGCATGGGCTATGGTCAAATCTCCTTGCAAATCTTGCTGAGAGCTGAAGGTAAGTTCCTGTGCTCATGTGGTTCTCTCTCTGGTGGCTGATGACAGATGAAGACAATTTAGATAGAAAAGAGCTAGGTCTGTAGATAAAGGAACCAGAAGGTGCTTTAGAGTTCAAATAGTCCTATCCTTTCAGCTTGGTGGTAGAGGGGGAAGGGTAAGGATGGAGGAGATGGCAATGGAAGGGTCAAGGAACTTTTTATGGTGAAGACAGTTTTCCCTCAGGGACTTTACCAGGGATTTTCCCAAGAAGATTTTGGGGTGGGAACTTCATCATTTTTTCCCTGCTGGCAACCCCAGTACCATGAGCATCTCCTGAGTACTGACCACTTGCCAGATTGTCTCAGTGATAGGTGATACAAAACTAGACTTTAATTTTCTCTCTGTTAAAATCACATGTCTTAGATTATTGGTCTTCTCTTAATAAAAGATGATAAAATGGTTTTTGTTTATGTTTTATGTAATCTGCCTCAGAAGCAAATATTCTTTGTCTTTTTAAATACTTCCTATACTTCATGTTGTCTTTATCAGATCTTTGATTACTTAGAATAACTGAGTTTTTTCCATATGAAAAGAGCTAAGCTGTTTTTTGTTTGTTGGTTTGTTTGTTTGCAACTATAACTTCTTCCTATATTGCCTTTTGAAACCTTAAACTGTTGGAAATAAGGGTATGTAGTACACGACTGCCTAAAATTCCATTTAAAGAACCCACAATATTAAACAATGTTTATAATATTTGCATTTTTCTAATTTTCTATCATACTCTTGTACTTTTTAGTAATATAAATCACATTATCTTACTAGAATATTAAAACCTATGTAGTTTCCATATATCACTGTGGCAAATCTCACTGCATAGGTAGTTAACAGTTTTTCCTTTCTTCCATTTCAGCCCTGATTTTTTTGGCCTCTGTCTTCTGTGTTTGGAGCTTCGTCACCCTATATGGCTAATGAGAGTCCAGGTCCTGAGTCCAGGACCAGGTGTTTTTACTTATATCAGAGGTTCCAGAGATCTTTCTTTGGGGAGGGGTATGGTGGCAGGGCATGGAAGTCATTTGCTAGTGTTTCTCTCTTTTTTTTTTTTTTAAATATGGAATGCTTCATGAATTTGTGAGGCATTCTCCCTGCAAGGGGTCAGGCTAATCTTCTACTGTTCCAAATCTAGTGTATGTGCTGTCCAAGTAAGCACTCAAAATGCTTATTTTGATGAAACTGAAGGGCACATAGTATTTCAAAAATACTCAGCTCAGTTGAGTATTTTTTTTCCCCAGCTCAGTTGACGGGTTTGGTTAAGGAAGCAATTTGCACACAGGTTAAAAATGACAAAAACAAAACAACAAAAACTAACAAATAAACAGAAACAGAAAGAGACCTATAAATACAGGGTATGAGCCGAGAGGTTGTCAGAGGGAAGGGGTGAGAAAATGGGCAAAAGGCGTGAAGCAGAGACACAGGCTTCTAGTGATGGAATGAACAGGTCCTGACAATAAGAGACACATCTCGGGGTACAGAGGGCCTACAATACCCCTAGATGGTAACAGATGGGAGCTACGCTTGTGAGCATAACATAAGGCACAAGCATAAGGCTAGGCTATTGAGTTACTATGTTGATACCTGACACTGATGTAGAATTATGTGTCAACTAGGTTTCGATCAAGAAAATTTTTCAGTGGTGGGGCTCCTGGGTGGCTCACTGGGTTAAAGCCTCTGCCTTTGGCTCAGGTCATGGTTCCAGGGTCCTGGGATCGAGCCCCACATTGGGCTTTTTGCTCAGCAGGGAGCCTGCTTCCTCCTCTCTCTCTCTCTGCCTCCCTCTCTGCCTACTTGTAATCTCTGTCAAATAAAATAAATAAAATCTTTAGGAAAAAAAAAAGAAAATTTTTCAGTGACAAACAAAGGTAGGAGTTACTGAAAAGCAAAGTATTGGTGCCTTTATACTTCACCAAAAGTTTTAATGATGGCACAGTATTATTGTCATGTTTCTTTTCATTTGGACTGGCTCTGTGGGGCTGCGATGATGCTGATGGAGATGTTGAGATCAGAGACCCTCTCACATCATGATACTGGCTGGGGGACTATTGCATAACCACCAAGGTGTGAGTACCAGGAATCTGTTTTCACTGGACCCCAAAGCACTTCTTAACTTCTAAAATGGAAACTATAGTGGGGCCACGCCCTGGATATTTCTCAGCATTAAAAAGGAGCAAATGCGATACACTTTAACAGTTAACAGTTCGGATGGCTCTGAAGCAAGTGAAACAAGCCACCATCAAAAGGTCACATACCGCAAGATTCCATTTATACAAAGTTACAGAGATGTAGAACAGATTAGAGGTTGTTCAGATTAAGTTCAAGGAGGGCTGGGGAGTGATGGGTGTGGTTGTTAACTATGCTGGGAAAGCTGGAGGGAAATTTTTGTGGTGATGGGCCATTCTGTATCTTAATTGTGGTTGTCTTACACAATCTACACCCGTGATAACACGGATCTCTCTCTCTCTCTCTCACACACACCCCCCACACACACACACTCACATTCACACTCACACACACACACACATGCACACACGGGAGAGCATAGCAAGGTCTGAATAAGGTCTGTGGATTATACCAAGGTCAACTTCATGGTTTTGAGAGCACGCTCTAGTCATGTAAGGTATTACCTTTGGGGGAAACAATGAAAAGTATGTGGGACATTTCTGTACTATTTTTGCAATTTCACAGCCATCTATATTATTTCAAAATAAAGATTTTAAAAAGTTAAAATATTTTTAAGATTTTAAGAAACACCTAGCTCCTTTTCTCAAGCTACTTCGATTAGGGAGATAGACTAAAGAGATAATTCAGGAGATGATAATAAGTTATTTAGCAGAAGTATTCATTTGGGGGTGTGAAGTTCAAGGAAATCTTTTCAGAAATGGTAGAGTTTGAGCCAGACCTTGGAAGGAGTGGATGAGCTTTGCATAGAAGGACTACCGGGGAAGTGGTCAGACCTGACCAAGGCCCTAGGTGATCAGATAACTTCCTTGCTCTTTGATTAATGAGTCTTGAAAACCATTATTTTAGTCCAGTTTCGCCTCTCTGAAACTAATTATGCCTCCTCAAAGAAACTCACCAAAGACTTTACATGTGACATGGAATTGTACTAGAAATTAATGTTATTATTTTCCTTGTTCTATACAAAATATTAATGGGATATTCAGGATTGAGAAAGTATAGTTCTCCAGAGAGTCTGTTATGGGGTTGTGAGTTTCCTGCTTTGTGTAAATGTAAGGGTAAGAAAAAAAAAAAAAGGAGAAACGTTAAATTTTTGATAACTTTATATTACAAAGTCTATAACCAAATTCAGCATCAGTGGATTGCTAGATTCTATGCTTCCTCGGAAGCGATTCTGGAATTTCAGACAAAGTGATGAAAAATGTGTTATAATTGACCTGACTAGCTATCTTCTACTCATCTAAGTTTTTTATGCAGCCTATTGAGATATAACTGACATAAAACATTGTGTAAGTTTAAGATACACAATGTGATGACTTGATACACTTAGGTGTTGTGAAGTGTTTGCCACAAATAAGATTAGCACATCCTCCATCTCATACAATTACTCTTCTGTTGTTATGGTGAGAGCACTAAATCTCTCATAGCAACCTTTAAAGACACAATACAAGATTGTTAACTATAGTTGCCATGCTGTAATAGAGCCCCAGAATTTGCCATCTGAGCTAAAAGTTTGTGCCCTTTGCAACATCTCTTAATTTTCCCCTCACCAAACCCCCCACCCTGCAACCACCATTCTACTCTGTTTCTTATGAAAATAACTAGATGATGCAATGCATTTCTTTCTCTGACTTCTCTCACTTAACATAATGCCCTGAAGGTCCATCTGTGTTGTCCTAAATGGCAGGATTTCCTTCTTTATGGCTGAGTATTATTTTACTCTGTGTGTGTGTGTGTACTATTCATTCATTCATCTGCCAATGGACCCTTAGTTTGTTTCTATATTTTGACTGTTGTGAATACATTTAAAAAAATTATTTATTTACTTGACAGAGAGATCACAAGTTGGCAGAGGGGCAGGCAGAGAGAGAGAGAGAGAGGGAAGCATGATCCTTGCTGAGCAGAGAGCCTGATGTGGGGCTCAATCCCAGGATCCTGAGATCATGACCCAAGCCGAAGCCAGAGGCTTAACCCACTGAGCCACCCAGGCACCCTTGTTGTGTATAATTTGACATTGAACATGGAAGTACATATATCTTCTTGAGACAGTGATTTTCATTCCTTTGGATATATACCCAAAAGTAGGATTGCTGGGTCATAGGGCAGTTCTGTTTTCTCATCTCATTTTTATGGTTAGAGTTTATAAAAAATACAACAACCTCCCTACCTCCCCAAACTCCAAGGCATTTTCTCATCTCTTGCCTTAATTTTCCAAGTAATTGTGGTCTAGGGTAGTACAAACATGATTTTCTCTATGGTGTCACAATGACATTTATATACCATTTGGACACATTTATACAGATACATACTATTAGACATCTGGGATTAAAATCAAGATTCCTTCACTTGTGCAATCTGAGGAAAAGCTGGCTCTTATATCTCATTATTCTCTATGCCTCATGTGACCATAGTTCTATTCTATAGGCTTATAAGTTTTAAATGAGGGATTCCCTATAAAACTCCTAGCAAAAAATGAACTATTATTCAGAGCTATCATAGTCAATGTATCTGCTACCATATGCAGAGCAAAAAAGCTAAAAAAAAAAAAGTAGTGGTATTAGTAAAAAGTGTTCTTTCCTTCTGTACTTATTAGCTTGTTGATTTAAAGCAGAAAAACTTAGGGTATTTTAAAACACACTTTTTCTTGAAATGTAATGCACAAATCAGAGAAAGTGCACACATTGCAAAGGTATAGATTGATAATTTTTTAAAAGACTTTTTTATTTTCCGAAAGAGAGAGCACACATGAGAAGGGGGAGCCACCAAGGGAGAAGCAGGCTCAGCAGGGAGCCTGATGTAGGACTCAGTCCCAGGACCCTGGGATCATGACCTGAACCCAAGGCAGATGCTTAACCAACTGAGTCACCCAGGCACCCCGTCTGTATTATATTCTTTACAGCAATGTGGGTAATTACAAAAGATCCTAATCCATCTGAATCTCCGTTGCTTATGAATTTACACATAGTCTATAATAATATTCTAAGTGAACTGATTGATAGAGGAAGGTCTCCAAGATATATTAAGTGATCAAAGTCAAATGTGAAGAAGTAGGTGTAGTATGGTACATTTAGGTGAAAAAACCCAATGAGTTCTATGAATCTATTTGAAAATGTTCACTACCATCCCTAGAAAGTCTTCAAAAACACTGTAAAAAAGAGTTGTCTTTGAAGGGGAGACTGTGGGGCCTGGAGCCAAGGCAGGGAGAGGGACATACATTTTATTATATTCCCTATTTTCATCTTTTGAGTTTTGTGCCTGTCTGTGGTAGGATGGATTCTTTCCCACTTATGTACTCCCAAATCACAGCATTCTGGGTATATGTTCTTTGTCCTGTAGTTTGAGCATCCTTCCCCCATAGGTGAGGCTTACTAACCCACCCCACTGGGGACAGACCTGGCTTTGTGAATGGAGGCAGGGAAAAAGTGTAGGAGCAGCTGGGCAGCCAGCAGAGTTGTAAACACGCTGCTGCGATTTAGCTAGTCCTCTCCTGCACTTGGGATCTACCCTGGGAAGAACAGAGTCCCGTTAGCTGCTCGTTCCAGAATGAACTGGCATGTGCATCAGACCAGGACCCATCCCACAGGGTTGAGCGTGGTTCTGGTGATCCCAGTGCAAGGCAGAGCCACCCCAGTCAAACCACAGGGCTGTGAGTACGAAAAAGGAAAGTTCACTGTTGGAAGCCAGTGGGCTCCTCATGACTGTTTGCTGCACAGTGTTACTATAGCAATAGCCGAGTTAGATAAATCCTCTTAGGAGCTCTCTCAACTGAACTCCATGTAAGTAGTTTCCTATAGGAACCAGTGCTTCTTTTCTCTCTTGTAGGTATCTTAACTGATGCCCAATGCCTCTTAAATAGTCCTAACAAATAGGCTCATCTATTTTGGTCACTTCTTCCCCCTCCTTCCAGTTGAACTGTAAGCTTACTAAGAGTTAGATGTTTGTTCTCAGACTTACTTATGCCTCTTCTATTTGTTATAATAGTTATATTATTTAATACATTTTGGTTAATTTGGCTAAATGTGACTTTGAAAGGCTGTATTGTTTGTATGAAAACCACATTTTCACTGGGCATTATACGCAACTGATAAATTATTGAACACTACGTCTTAAACTGATGATATACTATATGTTGGCTACTTGAATTTAAATTAAAAAATAAAAAAGAAAACTACATTTCATTCTTCAGAAGAGTTCCATAAAACTCACTTAAAACTGATAAACTTGGATAGTATAATCTTGGTAAATAAAAGTTATATAAATATGGATGGGTTTGCATTTCAAATGGCTTCCCAAGTGTATTAAAATTGTTATTCTTTTGAAAGACATTAAAATTAAGGTTAAAAATGATGAGGTATGAATTATTTATTAAAGAATGATTATGTGACTTTAGAAGATGGCGGAGAAGTAGCAGGCCGAGACTACTTCAGCTAGCCGGAGATCAGCTAGATAGCTTATCTAAAGATTGCAAACACCTGCAAATCCATCAGCAGATCGAAGAGAAGAAGAACAGCAATTCCGGAAACAGAAAAACAACCACTTTCTGAAAGGTAGGACTGGCGGAGAAGTGAATCCAAAGCGACGGGAAGATAGACCCCGGGGGGAGGGGCCGGCTCCCAGCAAGCGGTGGAGCAACCACGCACAAAATCAGGACTTTTAAAAGTCTGTTCCAAAAAAAAAAAGTCTGTTCCGCTGAGGGACATCGCTCCAGAGGCTACCCGGGGCAAAGACCACACGGGGTCAGCGTGGCCTCAGGTCCCGCAGGGTCACAGAAGGATCGGGGGTGTCTGAGTGTCACAGAGCTTGCGGGTATTGGAACGGGAAAGCCGGCTACAGAGACAGAGCCGACAGTAAGCTCACAGCTCGGGGTGACCTTGAACCGGTCGCAGGCTCGGTGAGCTCAGAGCGCGGCCGGAGGTCAGGCAGACGGGAGTAACTGAGCGCGGTTCTCTGGGCGCGCACTGAGGAGTGCGGCCATGGGCTCTCGGCTCCTCCGGCTCGACCAGGAGGCCGCCATTTGTATTCCCGTCCTCCGGAACTCTACGGAAAGCGCTCAGGGAACAAAAGCTCCTGAAAGCAAACCCAAGCGGATTACTCACCCCGGCCCTGGGTAAGGGCGGTGTAATTCCTCCTGGGGCAAAGACACTTGAGAATCACTACACCAGGCCCCTCCCCCAGAAGATCAACAAGAAATCCAGCCGAGACCAAGTTCACCTACCAAGGAGTGCGGTTTCAATACCAAGGAGAGCAGCAGAATTCCAGAGGAGGAGAAAGCCAAGCACGGAACTCATGGCTTTTTTCCTGTGATTTTTTTTAGTCTTGCAGTTAATTTAATTTTTTCTTTTTCATTTTTTTTTTTTTCTCGACTTCGGGTAATTTTTTTTTTTTTAACTGTTACCTTTTTCTTTTTTAATGATTTTTTACAAGTTTATCTAATATATATATTTTATCTTTTTTACATTTTTCTTAGGTGTTTTCTTTTTTTAAAAATTCTTTTCTTTTCTTTCCTTTTTTTTTTTTTTTTTTTTGCTTTTTGCTTTTTTTTTCTTTCTTCCTTTTTGAACCTCTTTTTATCCCCTGTCTCCCCACTCACGATTTTGGATCTCTTCTAATTTGGTTAAAGCATATTTTCCTGGGGTTGTTGCCACTCTTTTAGTATTTTACTTGCCCCTTCATTTACTCTTATCTGGACAAAATGATAAGACGTAAAAATTCAACACAAAAAAAAGAACAAGAGGCAGTACCGAAGGCTAGGGACCTAATCAATACAGACATCGGTAATATGTCAGATCTAGAGTTCAGAATGACAATTCTCAAGGTTCTAGCCGGGCTCGAAAAAGGCATGGAAGATATTAGAGAAACCCTCTCGAGAGATATAAAAGCCCTTTCTGGAGAAATAAAAGAACTAAAATCTAACCAAGTTGAAATCCAAAAAGCTATTAATGAGGTGCAATCAAAAATGGAGGCTCTAACTGTTAGGATAAATGAGGCAGAAGAAAGAATTAGTGATCTAGAAGACCAAATGACAGAGAATAAAGAAGCTGAGCAAAAGAGGGACAAACAGCTACTGGACCACGAGGGGAGAATTCGAGAGATAAGTGACACCATAAGACAAAACAACATTAGAATAATTGGGATTCCAGAAGAAGAAGAAAGAGAGAGGGGAGCAGAAGGTATACTGGAGAGAATTATTGGGGAGAATTTCCCCAATATGGCAAAGGGAACGAGCATCAAAATTCAGGAGGTTCAGAGAACGCCCCTCAAAATCAATAAGAATAGGCCCACACCCCGTCACCTAATAGTAAAATTTACAAGTCTCAGTGACAAAGAGAAAATCCTGAAAGCAGCCCGGGAAAAGAAGTCTGTAACATACAATGGTAAAAATATTAGATTGGCAGCTGACTTATCCACAGAGACCTGGCAGGCCAGAAAGAGCTGGCATGATATTTTCGGAGCACTAAACGAGAAAAACATGCAGCCAAGAATACTATATCCAGCTAGGCTATCATTGAAAATAGAAGGAGAGATTTAAAGCTTCCAGGACAAACAAAAACTGAAAGAATTTGCAAATACCAAACCAGCTCTCCAGGAAATCTTGAAAGCGGTCCTCTAAGCAAAGAGAGAGCCTACAAGTGGTAGATCAGAAAGGAACAGAGACCATATACAGTAACAGTCACCTTACAGGCAATACAATGGCACTAAATTCATATCTCTCAATAGTTACCCTGAATGTGAATGGCCTAAATGCCCCTGTCAAAAGACACAGGGTATCAGAATGGATAAAAAAACAAAACCCATCTATATGTTGCCTCCAAGAAACTCATTTTAAGCCCGAAGACACCTCCAGATTTAAAGTGAGGGGGTGGAAAATTATTTACCATGCTAATGGACATCAGAAGAAAGCAGGAGTGGCAATCCTTATATCAGATCAATTAGATTTTAAGCCAAAGACTATAATAAGAGATGAGGAAGGACACTATATCATACTCAAAGGGTCTGTCCAACAAGAAGATTTAACAATTTTAAATATCTATGCCCCCAACGTGGGAGCAGCCCACTATATAAACCAATTAATAACAAAATCAAAGAAACACATCAACAATAATACAATAATAGTAGGGGACTTTAACACTCCCCTCACTGAAATGGACAGTTCATCCAAGCAAAAGATCAGCAAGGAAATAAAGGCCTTAAACGACACACTGGACCAGATGGACATCACAGATATATTCAGAATATTTCATCCCAAAGCAACAGAATACACATTCTTCTCTAGTGCACATGGAACATTCTCCAGAATAGATCACATCCTTGGTCATAAATCCGGACTCAACCAGTATCAAAAGATTGGGATCATTCCCTGCATATTTTCAGACCACAATGCTCTAAAGCTAGAACTCAACCACAAGAGGAAGTTTGGAAAGAACCCAAATACATGGAGACTAAACAGTATCCTTCTAAAGAATGAATGGGTCAACCGGGAAATTAAAGAAGAATTGAAAAAAATCATGGAAACAAATGATAATGAAAATACAACGGTTCAAAATCTGTGGGACAAAACAAAGGCAGTCCTGAGAGGAAAATATATAGCGGTACAAGCCTTCTTAAAAACAAGAAAGGTCTCAGGTACACAACCTAACCCTACACCTAAAGGAGCTGGAGAAAGAACAAGAAAGAAACCCTAAGCCCAGCAGGAGAAGAGAAATCATAAAGATCAGAGCAGAAATCAATGAAATAGAAACCAAAAAAACAATAGAACAAATCAACGAAAGTAGGAGCTGGTTCTTTGAAAGAATTAATAAAATTGATAAACCCCTGGCCCGACTTATCAAAAAGAAAAGAGAAAGGACCCAAATAAATAAAATCATGAATGAAAGAGGAGAGATCACAACTAACACCAAAGAAATACAAACTATTATAAGAACATACTATGAGCAACTCTACGGCAATAAATTTGACAATCTGGAAGAAATGGATGCATTCCTAGAAACATATAAACTACCACAACTGAATCAGGAAGAAATAGAAAGCCTGAACAGACCCATAACCAGTAAGGAGATTGAAACAGTCATTAAAAATCTCCAAACAAACAAAAGCCCAGGGCCAGATGGCTTCCCGGGGGAATTCTACCAAACATTTAAAGAAGAACTAATTCCTATTCTCCTGAAACTGTTCCAAAAAATAGAAATGGAAGGAAAACTTCCAAACTCATTTTATGAGGCCAGCATCACCTTGATCCCAAAACCAGACAAGGATCCCACCAAAAAAGAGAGCTATAGACCGATATCCTTGATGAACACAGATGCGAAAATACTCAACAAAATACTAGCCAATAGGATTCAACAGTACATTAAAAAGATTATTCACCACGACCAAGTGGGATTTATTCCAGGGCTGCAAGGTTGGTTCAACATCCGCAAATCAGTCAATGTGATACAACACATCAATAAAAGAAAGAACAAGAACCATATGATACTCTCAATAGATGCTGAAAAAGCATTTGACAAAGTACAGCATCCCTTCCTGATCAAAACTCTTCAAAGTGTAGGGATAGAGGGCACATACCTCAATATCATCAAAGCCATCTATGAAAAACCCACCGCAAATATCATTCTCAATGGAGAAAAACTGAAAGCTTTTCCGCTAAGGTCAGGAACACGGCAGGGATGTCCATTATCTAACTGCTATTCAACATAGTACTAGAGGTCCTAGCCTCAGCAATCAGACAACAAAAGGAAATTAAAGGAATCCAAATCGGCAAAGAAGAAGTCAAATTATCACTCTTCGCAGATGATATGATACTATATGTGGAAAACCCAAAAGACTCCACTCCAAAACTGTAGAACTTATACAGGAATTCAGTAAAGTGTCAGGATATAAAATCAATGCACAGAAATCAGTTGCATTTCTCTACACCAACAGCAAGACAGAAGAAAGAGATATTAAGGAGTCAATCCCATTTACAATTGCATCCAAAACCATAAGATACCTAGGAATAAACCTAACCAAAGAGACACAGAATCTATACTCAGAAAACTATAAAGTACTCATGAAAGAAATTGAGGAAGACACAAAGAAATGGAAAAATGTTCCATGCTCCTGGATTGGAAGAATAAATATTGTGAAAATGTCCATGCTACCTAGAGCAATCTACACATTTAATGCAATTCCTATCAAAGTACCATCCATCTTTTTCAAAGAAATGGAACAAATAATGCTAAAATTTATATGGAACCAGAAAAGACCTCGAATAGTCAAAGGGATATTGAAAAAGAAAGCCAACGTGGTGGCATCACAATTCCGGACTTCAAGCTCTATTACAAAGCTGTCATCATCAAGACAGCATGGTACTGGCACAAAAACAGACACATAGATCAATGGAACAGAATAGAGAGCCCAGAAATAGACCCTCAAATCTATGGTCAACTCATCTTCGACAAAGCAGGAAAGAATATCCAATGGAAAAAAGACAGCCTCTTCAATAAATGGTGCTGGGAAAATTGGACAGCCACATGCAGAAAAATGAAATTGGACCATTTCCTTACACCACACACAAAAATAGACTCAAAATGGATCAAGGACCTCAATGTGCGAAAGGAATCCATCAAAATCCTTGAGGAGAACACGGGCAGCAACCTCTTCGACCTCTGCCGCAGCAACATCTTCCTAGGAACAACGCAAAAGGCAAGGGAAGCAAAGGGAAAAAATGAACTATTGGGATTTCATCAAGATCAAAAGCTTTTGCACAGCAAAGGAAACAGTTAACAAAATCAAAAGACAACTAACAGAATGGGAGAAGATATTTGCAAACGACATATCAGATAAAGGACTAGTGTCCAGAATCTATAAAGAACTTAGCAAACTCAACACCCAAAGAACAAATAATCCAATCAAGAAATGGGCAGAGGACATGAACAGACATTTCTGCAAAGAAGACATCCAGATGGCGAAAAGACACATGAAAAAGTGCTCCATATCACTCGGCATCAGGGAAATACAAATCAAAACCACAATGAGATATCACCTCACACCAGTCAGAATGGCTAAAATCAACAAGTTAGGAAATGACAGATGCTGGCGAGGATGCGGAGAAAGGGGAACCCTCCTACACTGTTGGTGGGAATGCAAGCTGGTGCAGCCACTCTGGAAAACAGCATGGAGGTTCCTCAAAATGTTGAAAATAGAACTGTCCTATGACCCAGCAATTGAACTATTGGGTATTTACCCTAAAGATACAAATGTAGTGATCCTAAGGGGCACATGCACCCGAATGTTTATAGCAGCAATGTCCACAATAGGCAAACTATGGAAAGAACCTAGATGTCCATCAACAGATGAATGGATCAAGAAGATGTTGTATATATACACAATGGAATACTATGCAGCCATCAAAAGAAATGAAATCTTGCCATTTGCAACAACATGGATGGAACTAGAGCGTATCATGCTTAGCGAAATAAGTCAAGCGGAGAAAGACAACTATCATATGATCTCCCTGATATGAGGAAGTGGTGATGCAACATGGGGCTTAAGTGGGTAGGAGAAGAATAAATGAAACAAGATGGGATTGGGAGGGAGACAAACCATAAGTGACTCTTAATCTCACAATACAAACTGAGGGTTGGTGGGGGGAGGGGTTTGGGAGAAGGGGATGGGATTATGGACATTGGGGAGGGTATGTGCTTTGGTCAGTGCTGTGGTGATTCACAGACCTGTACCCCTGGGGATAAAAATATAT
Source organism: Mustela nivalis (assembly GCF_964662115.1). Taxonomy (NCBI): domain Eukaryota; kingdom Metazoa; phylum Chordata; class Mammalia; order Carnivora; family Mustelidae; genus Mustela; species Mustela nivalis. The sequence goes on along the minus strand of NC_139021.1, from coordinate 94,269,866 downwards.
GTTTATAAAAAAATAAAAAATTAAAAAAAAATAATGATTTAAATATGAATAAATGGAGACACATTCTTTCTTCCATGGAATAATCACCCATAATGGATGGTGTCCAGTTTCCATGCTTTTCCCTCTGGATTTCGTGTATGCTTGCTTGCACGCAGTGTGTCTGCAAAGACTGGGTGGGGGGTGCAGCAGGGAGAGTTTAGGGTTGAGCTCTTGTTCTACCTGATGTCCCTACAGTGGATAGCCATAGTCACTGCTGTCCCCTCAGACATTCTCAGTGACAGCACTCATAGCACCATCTGTTGATCAACTGAGCCATTTCCAAATATTTAACTCACATCATTAAAATAATAAGTATATCTGTGTCACAAATCTCTGTTCTTTATGTCTGATTCCTATAAGCACCATTTCTGGAACACACGTTAACCACATTTTTGGAGGACATGCTGCAGGCTCCTCCGTCTACACTCTCTTTATCCAGTGGCAGCCTTCTTTGGGAAAGGAGGAATCTGGAGTCTATAGATGAGACCTGAAACCATAAGGGGAAACCAGCAGTGAGTCCATTGGTAGTGGGAGTGACCATAGAGCAGGGAAGAGCTTTCCCACACCCCCCTCATGTATCACCCCCCACAAGCATCCCTGCCCCATATCCTGGAATACATATCACCCATGCCCTGTCTGGTGATACGCTTTAGCCACTCCAGCCCCTTGTGTTCTTTAACTCAGATTCTAACCTGAACAACCACGGCCTGCTCCTGGCCAGCAGGGGAGCACAAACCAGGCCACTCCTATCAGGTTGCTCCCTGTATTTCCTGGCTGGACCACATCCTCTGAGGGAAGAACCTCTAAGGACAGCGCAGGTCAGTGAGTTACAGACTTGTGTTCATCCAGATGTAGTTTTATTGGCAACAGCAAAAGCCACTTGAACCTGTGTGAACAAGAGAGGCCCTTACAATGCACACGGGCTGCTCATGGACTGCAGGATGGAGAGAGCATCTACAAAGGGTTTTTGGCACTGTATATAGTTTGCCCACAGCCCTCAGGCTCCCCTAGCCATGGCCACATACCCCTGCCTGCCCCAACCTTGGTATCTCTCAAATTCAGCTTGTGTGAGAGCGAAAGCTGTGCTTCCAACTCAAGACACCATGTGAGAAGAAGGGGGAAATCCCTCTCTTGCCACATTGTTGGGTAAGGGGCGTCCACATAATCTGAAGTTTCTGGAAAAGCCATGGCAGTAATCCCTGTCTTGTCTGCAAAAAGATGGAGCTCAACAGGCAGAGAAGGTACATCTTAGAGAGAGGACATCTGGGGCTCTCCCTGCAGGAAGAGAGAGAAACACGGGTGAATGGGGACTCAGTGAGAAAGGAGAGCTCTGAGCACCTGGGTAAGGGCTGCCATGGGCTGGTGTACTGCCCTATTGGTCAGGGACATAGGCTCTGTGTAGGTTTGTTTTGAGTGGTAAGGCTTCATCTTCCAAAATTCCATCAAAAACCAATTCACCTCCAGAAAATACTTTCAACTCTGACCGTCAAAAGGTTCTGGTATCCTGGCAAGCAAGGAAGCCCAAGATACTATGTACCAATGATTATTCGATAGGGTGAGATAGGAGACAGTCGTGATGGAAGTGAGGGCAGCTCATATGCCTGCTTTGGAGGGAAATATCCCCATTACAAGGCACCCCAGCATTTGTTCCAAAAACAGATGGCAATTTAGGAAGCTCCAGACTGACAGTCTCCACACAGAGTATTGTCCATGTCCAGGACACAAGCTCTGGGTGAGATCCTTACCCAGGGCTAGCCTGGGTCTGATGGATGAGGACCAGTGTTGTGGGATCCCAACTGAGGGACAGGTCACCCATACTGGAGGGTATGAAGGCTTTCTGGAAAGACAACTGAGTCAGAGAGAGTCAGGCTTGCCAGGCAGAAGGGACAGAGTAAGGTAGAGGCCCAGAGCCCATGGCAGCAGTGGGCTCACAGTGGGTAATCTAAGCAGGTAGAGCTAGGGATGACTGTGCATCCTTTGAGAACATGAATCATGTCAGTCAATCTCTATAACAATTCAATGAGGAAGGTAGAAATGCTGTCTCTGTTTGATGAATAAGGAAACCAAGGCTTTATGAAACTTCCCCTCTCCATACTCCACAGTGAGGCAGAGGCAGGGTTTGAACCCAGGCCTTGCCTACCCTTGTTGGCCCCACCTGACAGGAAGGCTGCATTCCAGATGCTTCAGAAGGGACTTCTCGACTCTGAGTTTACACGAACCTTTGTGCCTGGTACCCAGGGAGAAACCTCATCATGCCCAGACAAAGCTTGGATGGAACTGGGAGAGTCCTCAGTGCCAAGACCTGCCAGTGTCAGACAACAGACCCAGGCCAAGCTCCAGAGTGGTACCACTGTCCCCTGGGTTCAGTAAGGTCTCCAGTCCTGGGGGTTTGCATGTGGAGCTTTGCACAACTCTGAATTCCATGTTAGGACCGCGTGAATGGAGCACAGAGTCCAGTGGCAGGGAGACAGCAGTTCCAGCCTCTACTCAGACTCTTTGAATCTGGGTGACCCCAGGCATGGCTCTGAAGCTACAGACCCCATCCCTAAATTATAGATAGTGATGGGTACAGCTCAGCAGGATGCAGAAAGAAATGACTCCTACAGTTCCTACCTGGTGCCTGGGAGCACGTGGGAAGCCCACAGGAAAGGCAGTTGCGTTGGTGACAGATTTACCCATGTAACAGTTCTTCCACTTGTTAATTCTGGCATCATCCTTAAGAAACAGATGCGTAATCTAAGGTCAGGAATATTTCTTCTCAGGTGTTCTTCTCTGAGATTTATAGTTTTAGCTCTTAAATTTAGGTCTGCGACCCATTTGGGGTTTGTTCTGTGTCTCATGTCAGGGGAGGGTCCATCTTCATTCTGTCATTTATAACTTATATATCTGCATGTGCAAGAAGGGACACCGTTTAGTCACTCCAGTACCTTACGTTGTCACTTGCAGGGAATTGTCGGTAGATCCCAAAGGATCTTTACAGTAAATAATCCTTGAAGAAGTTGTCTAAGATTGTGAGGGAAGTCCTAAAGGAGGGTAACTTCTACCTTCTGCAGAGGTGGAGCCATGTCTTCCGTAAGAGCATACACCCCCTCTCGTGGCCACAGGAGACATTGCAGGAGTACCACAGGCTCCCTGACCTGTCTGCAAAAGAAGTCACATTGAACATCTTCAAGGATCCCAGAGAGATCAAAAACAATTCTGTAGGGCGCCTGGGTTGCTCAGTGGTTAAGCCGCTGCCTTCGGCTCAGGTCATGATCTCAGGGTCCTGGGATCGAGTCCCGCATCGGGCTCTCTGCTTGGCAGGGAGCCTGCTTCCCTCTCTCTCTCTGCCTGCCTCTCCATCTACTTGTGATTTCTCTCTGTCAAATAAATAAATAAATAAAATCTTTAAAAAAAAAACAATTCTGTAAAATTCAGTGTTTTGGGGGATGTCTTCTAGGAAATCTATGAAAAAAATAGGCTTCTTCCCAAGCGTACTTTCTTGAGAAGTATTTTCTGAGCAGCTGAGTCAGGCCCTGGGTCAAAGGACAGGAAGTAGGGAGAATGGTGGATGACTCCCAAGAGGCACAGCTTGTAGGGTGGGAGAGTGTGGGGGGATAGCTGGCCTAAGCCACAGCTCTGTATATCTGGTTGAAAATAAACAGTAAATAGAAACAAGCCACATTTATGGATTCCTTTGCTTACATTAACCACAAAACATTTTAGACAATTTGTAAACAATATCTCAGCATACCTGTATTCTTTTTTCCAAGTTAGATGACATCAACCTATATTCCCAGTTTTTTACTTAATAGGAGAGCATGATATGATATATGGAACCCAGATTGATTCTACAAAAATCCTCATAGAACTAACAGATGGATTATTCAAGATTAAGGACACAGATTCAATATATGAAAATGAGTTTTATGTCTATACATGAATAACAAGTTATCACTGAGAGAACGAAAAGAATGTTTAATTGATAGTCACTTAAAAAAATAAAATACTTATGAAGTATTTGCATCAATAAGGGAAAGACCTGTATATTATAAACCATAAATTAAAGAATTTGAAGAAGATAGAATGAAGTCTTTAGACATCCCATACTCATGGATCCCAAGAATATATGTAATCCAAAAGTACACACTGCAAAAAGCAATCTAAACATTCATTTCAAACTCCATCAGCATTTAACGGTATTTCCAAAAATAAGAACAGCAATCATACAAAGTGAATAATACCATGGAAGGCCTTGAATAGACAAAGCCATCTGGAGAAAGAACAAAACTGGAAGTGTCATGCTCTCTGAATTCAATGTGTATTACAAAGCTGTAGAAATCAAATGGTATAGTATTGATATACGGACAGACACACAGATGAATGGAACATAGTACAAATCCCAGGAAGAAACTAACACATATGTAGTCAATTCATTTCCAACAACAGCTCCAAGAATATAAAATAGGGAAGCAACTGTCTCCACAATAAGTGGCTTTGGAAACACTGGGCAACCTCAAGTAAAGCAATGCAACTGAATGTCTATCCAACCCCATCCACAACAACAGAGTCAACATGCGACAAAGACTTCAAAAAACAGCTACACGCATAAAGTACCTAGATGAAAACTGGATAGAATGTTATTAACACCCCCACTTTTTAAAAAAATAATCTTCATGACCAAAATTTGAACTCAAGATTCTGAGATTAAGAGATAGATGGTTTGCTGACTGAACCAGTCAAGAACATTTTAAAACTATGGAGCACAGAGGTGTTAGATCTATTCATTTAGCCCTATTAACCCAATTTTTTTGGAAGAATGTTTCTTGAAATCATTCTTTTTTAAATTTATTTTTTATTTATTTTCAGCATAACAGTATTCATTATTTTTGCACCACACCCAGTGCTCCATGCAATCTGTGCCCTCTATCATACCCACCACCTGGTACTCCAACCTCCCACCCCCTGCCCTTTCAAAACCCTCAGATTGTTTTTCAGAGTCCATAGTCTCTCATAGTTCACTTCCCCTTCCAATTTCCCCCAACACCCTTCTCCTCTCTAACTCCCCATGTCCTCTATGCTATTTGTTATGCTCCACAAATAAGTAAAGCCATATGATAATTGACTCTCTCTGCTTGAGTTATTTCACTCAGCATAATCTCCTCCAGTCCCGTCCATGTTGCAACAAAAGTTGGGTATTCATCCTTTCTGACGGAGGCATCATACTCCATAGTGTATATGGACCACATCTTCCTTATCCATTCGTCCATTAAAGAGCATCTTGGTTCTTTCCAGTTTGGCTACCATGGCCATTGCTGCTATAAACATAGGGGTGCAGATGGACCTTCTTTTCACTACATCTGTATCTTTGGGGTAAATACCCAGTAGTGCAATTGCAAGGTCATAGAGAAGTTTTATTTTTAATTTCTTGAGGAATCTCCACACTTTTCTCCAAAGAGGTTGCACCAACTTGCATTCCCACCAACAGTGGAAGAGGGTTCCCCTTTCTCCACATCCCCTCCAACACATGTTGTTTCCTGTCTTGCTAATTTTGGCCATTCTAACTGGTGTAAGGTGATATCTCAATGTGGTTTTAATTTGAATCTCCCAGAGAGCTAGTAATGATGAACTTTTTTTCATGTGTCTGATAGCCATTTGTATGTCTTCATTGGAGAAGTTTCTGTTCATATCTTCTGGCCATTTTTGATATGATTTTCTATTTTGTGTGTGTTGAGTTTGAGGAGTTCTTTATAGATCCTGGATATCAACCTTTTGTCTGTACTGTCAATTGCAAATATCTTCTCCATTCCGTGGGTTGCCTCTTTGTTTTCTTGACTGTTTCCTTGGCTGTGCAGAAGCTTTTGATTTTGATGAAGTCCCAAAAGTTCATTTTCACTTTTGTTTCCTTTGCCTTTGGAGACATCTCTTGAAAGAAGTTGCTGTGGCTGATATCGAAGAGATTACTGCCTATGTTCTCCTCTAGGATTCTGATGGATTCCTGTCTTACCTTGAGGTCTTTTATTCAGTGGGGAGACAAGATGGTGGGGAAGTAGGAGGAGGCACCCTTTCAACCTGTACCCTAAAGTGAGCTTATTATCTTCCAAAGAAATCATTCTTTTTTTTCTTTTTATTTTTATTAATTTTTTATTTTTTATAAACACACATTTTTATTCCCAGGGGTACAGGTCTGTGAATCACCAGGTTTACACACTTCACAGCACTCACCAAAGCACATACCCTCCCCAATGTCCATAATCCCACCCCCTTCTCCCAAACCCCCTCCCCCCCAGCAACCCTCAGTTTGTTTTGTGAGATTATTCTTTTTTTAAAAGGTTTTATTTGTTTATTTGAGAGAGATAATGCAAAAGAAAGAGAGTATGCGAGGGTAGAGGGTAAGAGCAAGAAGCAGACTCTGCACTGAGCAGGGAGCCTAATGGGGAACTTGATCCTGGGACTCCAGTATCATGACCTGAGCTGAAGGAAGTTTCTTAACCACCTGAGCCACCCAGGCACCCGTAATCATTCTTGACTCTGATAGTTTTAATTTGATATGAGAAGCAAAGGGTATATTAATAAAAATAAACAGCTGGGACTACATCAAACTAAAAGCCTCTGCACAGCAAAGGAAATGTCAAATCAACAACACATCAAAAAGACAACATACTGAAGAGGGAAAATATTTGCAAACTACCTAACTGATAAATGTTTCATATCCAAAATATTAAAGAACTCATACAACTCAGTAACTCAAAAACAAATAGCAGTTACAAAATCAGCAGAGTTCAGAATATTTTTCCAAAGAAAACACAACAGAGAGCCAACAAATACAAGAAGAGATGTTTTCCATTACTCGTCACCAGGGAAATGCATATCAAAGGCCGAAGTGATGTCACCTAACACTTGTCAGAATGGTTAATATCCAGAAGACCAGAAATAGCAAGCATTGGCCAAACTGTGGAGGAAAGAGAACTGTGCTCCGTTGGTGGGACTGTAAATGGGTGCAGCCACTATGGAAAATAGTATCAAGTTTTCTCAAAAAAAAAAAAAAAATCCACATGGGGCACCTGGCTGGCTGTTAGAATAGTGATTCTTCATCTCAGGTTCACGAGGTTGAGCCCCACGTTGGGGGTAGAAAATACTTTGAAAAAATTAGAAATAGAATGACCATATCATGGGCATCTGGATGGCTCAGTTGATTAGGCAACTGCCTTCGGCTCAGGTCATGATCCCAGAGTCCCAGGACCGAGTCCTGCATTGGGCTCCCAGCTCCATGGGGAATGTGCTTCTCCCTCCGAGCTTCTCGTCTCTCATGCTCTCTCTCACTGTATCTCTTTTAAATAAATAAATAAAATCTTTAAAAAAAAGAATGACCATATCATCCAATATTCCCCCTCTTACATATTAGAAGGAAGCCAAGTCTTCTCTCCCAAATGAAGGTGTATAGTTTGATGTGCCCTGCTGTTTAATTCCAGCATTGAGAGTCTCTGCTCCTTTGAAGTAGATTGTGAAGGGCCCTGGCCACAGGTTAAGGTATAAATTATCAGGTCAGCTTCTCTCCAGAGCTCTACTCAAACCTTCCGAATTTAGTCCTCAGTCTATTCCCCTTGTACCCAGAGCTCTGTCTTTCCCCAGTCTCTCAAGGCCCAGCCTACCACCCCTGGGAATCTGACATAACTTGTGGTTTGGTTGACCACAGCCAAAAGCCCAAAGCCATGACCTTAGCTTCCCCCTACAAACATACCTGGGTCACAGAAACTTATTAACTGCTTAGCAGAAAGCTCAGCAGGGTGTCACAACCAAAGGCCAACAACCTGAATACTTGCTAATCATGGAGCATCCCCCGACCATTGCAGACCCACTGATTCAATGTGCCATCAGGTGTTCTGTGCAAATTCTTTCCACTCTTGTCCCTCATACTAGACTCTCACTAGCCGGTGAGAACAGTTAAGTCACATGCACATGATCACCAGCATCTTACTGGAGTGAGGCCTCTGCAACTCAGGCGGATGCTTCCTTCCCAGCTCAGCAGTATCTGAAAGTGAGCCAAAAAAAAAAAAAAAAATTCCCTCCCTGCAAGTAGACGCAGTTATGGGGCTCCATGCCCCGGGTTGCTGAGCCCTGAGGTAGGAGTCAGCACTTAGCTCATATTTGGAGCACTAGCCACCTGCTGCCCCTGGAACAACCACATTCCTCAACTCTGTATTGGGTTTCTCTCAGAGACTTCTGTTTTGTCGGCCAATAGGTATGTTTCTGTGTGAAGCATGGAGTGGTGTGACTACTTGTTCCTCCATGAAGTGTTGGAATCCCCTAACTCATAGATACAAATTCATTTCCCGCCCACCCTGCAGATCTGCCAGAGCACAGCTCCACCTCAGCCTGGTACCCTGTTACCCACGGCAAGTGTCAATGCTCCGTATTGGTATCCAGGACTGATGTCTTTTTATAGATCTGAACCTGAGGCTTAGTATGGTCAATTAACTTGTCTGATGTCATGTGGGTAGTAAATAGTAGAACACAAATTCCAACCCAGATCTCCTCAAGGAGCTCAGACGTCTTCCCTCTAATGCAAGCCATTATCAGGCACCTCAAGGCCCTGTGTGTTTCCCTTTCTCTGGCTACCTCTGAGAAGTATAATGAGAGGTTTGGGCTGACTGTCCCAAATGTAGGCCTGGTCAGTAGCAAGGAAAGATCCTAAGTAATAAGACTGATGTCAGGATGCAGAGCAGGTCTGTAGGGCCTGTGAGTCTCCACCTGGGGAACAGGCTGAGAGTGTCACTGCAGTGGATTTCACCAGGCCTGCCATCAAGAGCTCCCCATGGGCTGCTGGATCACATCCCCAGAGAAATGGTGGGTGCACAGAGGAGATCAGAAAAAAAATGTAGTCATTGAGGAAACCTGGTGGAACTAAAGGCAATCCTGAAGTGGCCTGTAGTTGGGGGAAGAGGGTAGGGTAGCAAGAGGATGGGCTTGAAGAAGTCTTTTCAACTACTCTGCTCTCTGTGACAAATGTCTCCTAATATTTTTCAGATGCCAGTATGTTGCAGGGTGGCCATGTCAACTAGCGTGTAGGTCCAAACAGCCACCTGAGGCACCCTGTGCCTCCATTCAACCCCCTCTTGCAGAGAGAGTACTACCTGAAGAGACTAGGTCTTTCCTCTGTAATTTATTCTAAGACCTTTAAAGTTGAGTCACTTGCCATAGGAGATGTGTGGCAGGTGGCAGTAAGGAGGAGAGATTAAGACTGGCTTTGTGGTGGCCGAGTCCATCTGCTCTGGGATCACCCTCATCCACCTCTGAATTCATCAGGACTTCTGTCCTTCTCCAGTGCACAGTACCAGTGACAGAATAGCTGCTAACTAACCCATGGGGAATATGAGCACACATGCAAGAATTACTATACACCTGGGATGTACGATGACCACATAAGGAATCCAACAGAATGAATGTAAAATATCATTTTAAATAGAATTATTGGAGTGGACAGACTCCAGAAAATTAATAAACAAACAAAATAAATCTATCCTTCTGGATATAGGAAAATATCAGTAGCAATAAGACCCAAAAAAACTACAGGAAAGAACCAAGTCAAAATATTGCATATGAAGAATAGAATGGTTGAGTTAGATTGCACATAGATAGGGTAAATAATAGGATAAAAACAGATCAAATAGGTGTGCAATTGGTACTTTCTGTGGACATAACAGAAGTATCGACTTTGGAGCTGGCAAACTTACGGTAGGACCATTTGTGCAATTTCTGTACCGAAGAACTAATTAGAGAGATATGGTTGGGGATACGGAGAAGTGGAAGCTGGTGCAGGAGCCTGGAATAAGCAGCAGCAACAGAGCTTTTGTCATGCCCCCCATGCCCTTTTCACCCCCTTCCTCACTGTCCCAACCTCCCCCACCACTGCTAATCCTAATGGACAGTGGAAGGAAAATGAGAAGTAGAGATAAGCAGTTGATGGACACAACTGACTGAGGAAGCCCCACAAATAGGGTTTTCATGGAAATAAAATGGGGCCACTCTAATCCCTTCTTCAGATCTTCCGTTGGGGCTCCCCACTGGCTGAACTCACCCAGCCAAAGAGCATAGATAACTGTTCGGCCTTTCTATCTACCACTTCTACACCACTGAAGGGGTGGTATGGGTGGAGACTGTGTCTTTAGGGACAGACAGGAGGTAACTACTATGGGAGGGTGGGTAGAAATTACTAGATTCCACTCTGATGCTTTAAAAAAAAAAGTTAAAAGCATTCATTAAAATAATCTCCATGGGGCACCTGGCTGGCTCAGTTAGTGGAGTATACAACTTTTTATCTTAGGGTTGTAAGTTTGAGAAACACATTAGGCATAGAGATTAAGCAAAAACAAACAAACAAACAAATAAATAAATAAATAAATAAAACTTGTATAGAAGGGCAAACCTAAAAGCCAACTCTCAATTATAGAGAGCAAACAAAATTACAGAGAACAAGCAAACCATTATAGAATGGTACCAGAGGACAGGTGGGTCATGTGTTCAACAGATAATGGTTTAAAGATGGCATCTGTTTGATGACCACAGGGTGTTGTATTGAAGTGTTGAATCTACTGTACACCTGGAACTAATAGTACACTGTACTTTCAGTAACCAGAATTTAAATAAGTACACACAGGACAAAACAAACAAACAAACAATAAAAACAAAACTTAAAAAAGAAGTCTACATAAAGGAATTGCAGAGGAAGAAAGAGAGCAGGAATGTAGAAGTCCAAATGCTGAGAAAGCCTGCACTTGACATAAAATCAGAATATCTGATTCCCAAAGTTGTTTTTGCTACAAGGATATTCCTGGCCTTCAACAGACATCTGCAAAGGCCACAGGAAGGTAGCTGAATTAGTCAGAGTTCTCCAGAGAACCAATTGGGTGTCTAAATGTAAATATATAGCATCTGTATCTATGTCTATATCTTTATATCTATAGGGAGGGAGGGAGGTGGAGAGAGAGAGAGAGAGAGAGAGTTTTATTTTAAGGAACTGGCTCATGATTATAGAGAGTAGCAATCCAAAATCTGCAGGTTGGGCTGGCAGGCTCAGACCCTGGAAGAGCGAATATTGCAATTCAAGGCTATATCAATCATTTTTTCGTTTTCTGTTTTTTATGGTGATGAGACATCTTTCTGGAGATAAGGAGAAGATAAGGAAGCCAGAAGAAGTTGTTCTATTCATGGAGATAATAATCACCTGGTTACATATCCAAACCAACCAATCCCAAGGCCCTACCTCAACACTTCCTTTATCTCACTCTCACAAACTAAAACCAATAGTTATCTCGTTCTAAATCACAGCAAAGGTAGGAGTCAGTCAACTAAAGGCCACCCTATACATAAAGATGCTTGACATTATTCAAACTGGCCAGTCCTAGACTGTTTCCCCTGCTCTGCCTTGCTTTGTCCATGGAAACCCCTGTAAAGGCTCTGGGCTATGCTTTCACCTCACTCCCATTTCTGTTTCCTGACCAGATTCCTGTGTGAATTGGCATGCCCCCTCTTCTGGGGAAATGCAAATAACAAAAATACCTCAATCCCATTTGCATCTTTGTGTCATCACACAGTCACCTCCATAAGATAAAGTCCCACAAGTATTTTAACACAAAGTCCAAATGTCCTTATGCTGGAGACCTAGGAAGAGAAAATATTGCAGTTCAAGTTTGGAGTGGTCTGCTGGGATAATAACTGTCTTCCTCTGGGGCAGTTGGTCTTTGGTTCTAGTTAGGCCTTTGACTGATGAGGTGAGGCCCACCCACATTATGGAAAGTCTTATGTTTTACTCCAAGTCCATTGTTTCAAGTATTAATCACATCCAAAAAAACACTTCACAGAAATATCTGGGAATAATGCTGGACAAAATATATGGACACAATGAGATCAACCAAGTCAATATACAAAATTAACCATCACAAGAAATTTATGGGGAATTCTGCACGTATTACTCTGGGACCCCAAGGAGCCTGATAAGATAAGACACACTGTTCTCCTCAAACACAGGAGCCTGCAGGGAAGTAGTGGAAAGGAGACAGCAAAGGAACAGGACGATGTGCCCTTGCAGTCTGACTAGTTAGGGATCTGTCAACCAACATTAAGCTATGAATGTGGTTTGAGGTGGTCTGTGACTGATAGGGCTCCAGCCTCATGGCAGACACAAATGTTGAGCTGCTCTAAAAGAGGGTACAGTCATTCTTGGTATAAGGAAATTACTGTAGTTAGTTTTGCCAAGGATAAAAACCAGCATATGGTAAAAAAAAAAAATGAAAGGAAACAAAGCTCATGAAATAAGAAGCAGAAGACATAAGAGAAAGCAGAAATGGATAAAAATTTCAGACTTTGTAAATGCCAAACTTTTCATAGATCTCTAATCATTTCCTTTTGTGTCTGTTAGTTTTTAAATATCTACTCATTGCAATTGTATTCACTTTCATTTACTGAATAACAAACCAACTCAAAACTACCAGCTAGAGCTATCATTTCTATCATGGGTCTCTTGACCAACTGTCCAGTGAAAGTGGTGAAGATGATTTTTTTTAAATGAGAGGGTCCACAAATGGCCCTATATACATATAGCAAATGAAGAAAATGTATTCAAGGAAACCTACTTAGTAAGAACGGTAGGAGTCTGTGACACTTGAACCACAACCTTCTTCCTCCCTTCCCCATCCCTAGCTCAATATGAAACAAAGTCCACTCCAGATGGCTGCAGCCAAGGACACAGGGCTTTTTGTCTCCCAGTTCAAGGGCTATAGCATCCTCTTGGGAGAGACAGGATGACAGTCTTCCTCATCCTTGACCCCGGCTGCCTGTTGTCAAGTGGAAGGTCCTGGCAAGTGTGGCCAAGAGATAGGGTTCTTTCTACCACTGAGGCCCTAATCTGGAAGAGGCTCTCCCTGGGGTGGTGCACTGGAAGTACTAGAACCCCTGTGTTCGGGCCTCTCTTTCCCCTGGCCTGAAATGCAATTATCTAATACTCAATTTGGAAAGCTAAGATGACCTGAATCTACCACCTCCTTTCACAATATCATGGAGCATCTACCTGCTGACTCAGGATGACAGGAAAGATTGCCTAAGAGCATAAGCTTCTTTGTCCTGGTATCTTCCCCTGTTTTTTTTTTTTTTTTTTTTTTTTTTTGAAAAACCTAGCAAAGAAGATTGTATTAACTAAATCAGTTGATCTACTCTACTTTTTAAAATAAAATAAATGAAATGTAATTGATAACTCTAAAATCAAAAGACTTAAATATAAAAAACAAAAAGCATCTTGGTTCTTTCCAGTTTGGCAACTGTGGCCATTGCAGCTATAAACATTGGGGTACAGATGGCCTTTCTTTTCACTACATCTGTATCTTTGGGGTAAATACCCAGGAGTGCAATTACAGGGTCATAGGGAAGTTCTATTTTAATTTCTTGAGGACTCTCTACACTGTTCTCCAAAGAGGCTGCACCAAATGGCATTCCCACCAACAGTGGAAAAGTGTTCCCCTTTCTCCACATCCCCTACAACATATGTTGTTTCCTGTCTTGCTAATTTTGGCCTTCAACAGACGAATGGATAAGGAAGATGTGGTCCATATACACTATGGAGTATTATGCCTCCATCAGAAAGGATGAATACCCAACTTTTGTAGCAACATGGACGGGACTGGAGGAGATTATGCTGAGTGAAAGAAGTCAAGCAGAGAGAGTCAATTATCATATTGTTTTACTTATTTGTGGAGCATAACAAATAGCATGGTGGACATGGGGAGTTATGAGAAGGGAGTTGGGGGAAATTGGAAGGGGAGGGAACCATGAGAGACTATGGACTCTAAAAAACAATCTGAGGTGTTTTAAGTGGGGGGGATGGGAGGTTGAGGGAACCAGGTAGTGGGTATTATGGCATGGATTGCATGGAGTACTGGGTGTGGTACAAAAACAATGAATACTGTTATGCTGAAAATAAATAAAAAATAAATTTAAAAAAACAAAAAGCAAAGAAAATCCACAACTAGAATAAATTTTTTAAAAAATTAAAAATTAATATGTATAAGAATAAATTACTTATTAAAAATAAGCCTAGACGAAATTCTAAAGTGAAATAATTTAAACACATGTATATATTTGACAATCACTTTAACTTTAAATGAATCTGAAAATAGACAACCATGTAAGAGCGGCTACAGATTTGGGGAAGATGAAGGCAGTTGTCTCTTCTAAGTTATATAGGCTGCTCACAACATTAAAGACCAGAATGAAAATGGGGAAGGACTGTTGCAGTAGTACTCATTCTTCTCAAGTGCACACGGAACCTTCTCCAGAATAGACCACATAATGGGTCACAAATCAGTACTCAACCGATACCAAAACACTGAGATATTCCCTGCATATTCTCAGATCACAATGCTTTGAAACTGGAACTCAATCACAAGGAAAAGTTCAGAAGGAACTCAAACACCTGGAAGCTAAAGACCACCTTGCTTAAGAATGCTTGGATCAACCAGGAGATCAAAGAAGAACTGAAACAATTCATGGAAACCAATGAGAATGAAGACACTTCTGTCTAAAACCTATGGGATAGGGCAAAGGAGGTCCTAAGGGGAAAATACATAGCCATCCAAGCCTCCCTCAAAAAAATTGAAAAATCCAGAACACATCAGCTGTCTCTACACCTTAAAGAACTGGAGAATCAACAACCAATCAAACCAACTCCACACATAAGAAGGGAAATCATCAAGATTAGGGCTGAGATCGATGAGGTAGAAACCAGAGATACAGTAGAACGTATCAATGAAACTAGAAGCTGGTTTTTTGAAAGAATCAATAAGATCGATAAACCATTGGCCACACTAACCCAAAAGAAAAGAGAGAAAGCCCAAATTCATAAAATTATGAATGAAAAGGGAGAGATCACAACTAACACCAAGGAAGTAGAAAAAATCATCAAAAGTTATTATCAACAGTTATATGCCAATAAGCTCAGCAACCTAGATGAAATGGATTCGTTCCTGGAAAAATATAAACAACCAAAATTGAACCAGGAAGAATTCAACAACCTGAATAGACCGATATCTAATAACGAAGTTGAAGCAGTGATCAAAAACCTCCCAAAAAACAAGAGCCCAGGACCTGATTCCCTGGGGAATTCTACCAAATCTTCAAAGAAGACATAATACCTATTCTCCTGAAGCTGTTTCAAAAAATTAAAGCAGAAGGAAAACTTCCAGACTCTTTCTATGAAGCCAGCATTACCCTGATCCCCAAACCAGTCAAAGACCCTACGAAAAAGGAGAATTTTAGACCAATATCATTGATGAATATGGATTCTAAGATTCTCAACAAGATCCTAGCCAACAGTATCCAACAGCACATTAAAAAGACTATCCACCAAGATCAGGTGGGATTCATCCCTGGGCTACAAGGATGGTTTAACATTCGCAAATCAATCAATGTGGTACAACAAATTAATATGAGAAGAGAGAAGAACCACATGGACCTCTCAATTGATGCAGAAAAAGCATTTGACAAAATCCAGCATCCATTCCTGATTAAAACGCTTCAAGGTATAGGGATAGAGGGAACATTCCTGAACCTCATCAACTCTATCTATGAAAGACCCACAGCAAATATCATCCTCAATGAGAAAAAGCTTGCAGCCTTCCCATTGAGATCAGGAACAAGACAAGGATGCCCACTTTCACCACTCTTGTTCAACATAGTATTAAAACTCCTAGCAACAGCAATCAGACAACAAAGAGAAATAAAAGGTATCCAAATTGGTAATGAAGAAGTCAAACTCTCTGTCTTCGCAGATGACATGATTCTTTATATGGAAAACCCAAAAAACTCCACCCCCAAACTACTAGAACTCATACAGCAATTCAGCAACGTGGCAGGATACAAAGTCAATGTGCAGAAATCAGTGGCTTTCTTATACACTAACAATGAAAATACAGAAAAGGAAATTAGAGAATCGATTCCATTTACTATAGCACCAAGAACCATAAGATACCTGGGTATAAACCTAACCAAAGAGGTAAAGGATCTGTACTTGGGGAACTACAGAACACTCATGAAAGGAATTGAAGAAGACACAAAAAGATGGAAGACCATTCCATGCTCTTGGATCGGAAGAATAAACATTGTTAAAATGTCTATACTGCCTAGAGCAATATATACTTTTAATGCCATTACAATCAAAATTCCACCGGTATTCTTCAAAGAGCTGGAGCAAATAATCCAGAAATTTGTATGGACTCAGAAGAGACCCCAAATCGCTAAGGAAATGTTGAAAAACAAAAATAAAGCTGGGGGCATCACGTTACCTGATTTTAAGCTTTATTACAAAGCTGTGATCACCAAGACAGCATGGTACTGGCATAAAAACAGACACATAGACCAGTGGAACAGAGTAGAGAGCCCAGATATGGACCCTCAACTCTATGGTCAATTAATCTTCGACAAAACAGGAAAAAATATACAGTGGAAAAAAGACAGTCTCTTCAATAAATGGTGCTGGGAAAACTGGACAGCTATATGTAGAAGAATGAAACTCGACCATTCTCTTACACCGTACACAAAGATAAACTCGAAATGGATAAAAGACCTCAATGTTATACAGGAATCCATCAGAATCCTAGAGGAGAACATAGGCAGTAATCTCTTCGATATCAGCCACAGCAACTTCTTTCAAGATATGTCTCCAAAGGCAAAGGAAACAAAAGTGAAAATAAACTTTTGGGACTTTATCAAAATCAAAAGCTGCTGCACAGCAAAGGAAACAGTAAAAAAAAAAAAAAAAAAACAAAGAGGCAACCCACGGAATGGGAGAAGATATTTGCAAATGACAGTACAGACAAAAGGTTGATATTCAGGATCTATAATGAACTCCTCAAACTCAACACACACGAAACAGGCAAACATATTAAAAAATGGGAAGAAGATATGAACAGACACTTCTCCAATCAAGACATACAAATGGCTATCAGACACATGAAAAAATGTTCATCATCATTAGCCCTCAGGGAGATTCAAATTAAAACCACATTGAGATATCACCTTACACCAGTTAGAATGGCCAAAATTAACAAAAAAGGAAACAACATGTGTTGGAGGGAATGTGGAGAAAGGGGAACCCTCTTCCACTGTTGGTGGGAATGCAAGTTGGTGCAGCCTCTTTGGAGAACAGTGTGGAGATTCCTCCAGAAATTAAAAATAGAACTTCCCTATGACCCTGCAATTGCACTCCTGGGTATTTACCCCAAGGATACAGATGTCATGAAAAGAAGGATCATCTCTACCTCAATGTTTATAGCAGCAATGGCCACGGTCTCCAAACTATGGAAAGAACCAAGATGCCCTTCAAAGGACGAATGGATAAGGAAGATGTGGTCCATATACATTATGGCGTATTATGCCTCCATCAGAAAGGATGAATACCCAACATTTGTAGCAACATGAATGGGACTAGAGGAGATTATGCTGAGTGAAATAAGTCAAGCAGAGAGAGTCAATTATCATATGGTTTCACTTATTTGTGGAGCATAACAAAAAGCATGGAGGACATGGGGAGTTAGAGAGAAGGGGATTGGGGTAAATTGGAAGGGGAGGTGAATCACGAGAGACTATGGACTCTGAAAAACAATCTGAGGGGTTTGAAGTGGCGGGGGGGTGGGAGGTTGGAGTACCAGGTGGTGGGTATTATAGAGGGCAGGGATTGAATGGAGCACTGGGTGTGGTGAAAAAATAATGAACACTGTTTTTCTGAAAATAAATAAATTGAAAAAATTAAAACAAAAAACATTTAAAATCCACAACTAGAATAAATTTTTAAAAAACTAAAAATTAATATGTATAAAAATAAATTACTTATTAAAAATAAGCTTAGAAGAAATTCTAAAATGAAATAATTTAAACACATGTATATATTTGACAATCACTTTAATGTTAAATGAATCTGAAGATAGATAACCATGTAAAAGAGAGGCTATAGATTTGGGGAAGATGAAGGCAGTTGTCTCTTCTTAGTTATATAGGCTGCTCACTACATTAAAGAACAGAACCAAAATGGCGAAGGACCATTGCAGTAGAAGTAGCGAGAGAGCAGACTCCAATGAATGAGGGGTAGGGGGATACATCTAGAATATCTCCAGAACCAACCGTCATGGATTTGAGCATTTCAGAGCAATAATAGGAGAGAGAGAGCTCTGTGAGGCCAGAGGTCCACTTAAGATGTACTGCTTTCTACAAATCCAAAAAAACAAGTTTAGTGTCAGAAAATTAGTGGTATGGACTCCCAGGCAGAGGGTTGTAAGGGGAAAGGGGAGTACCTTCAGAATAGCTCCACTGAAGAAATGAAGGCATAAATTCCTGACAAACTTCATCTACTTTCATGTGCTTTTTTCCCCAAAATGAAGAAAAAGGCATTAGGGAAATGAAACAGGATATTGAATGACACCATAAATTAGAGTTAGAAAAACTCAGTGAGAAAAGTACAGACCTCAGGGAAGAAGCAGCAGCGTATCTAAACATTACTTTTTAAGTGAAATGGAAAGTAGTAAAAAATGCAGCAAACAGTGCTGTATGAGAATGGGAAGTAAGAAGAAAAAAATGCTAAGAAAGAAACTAAAAAGGAGACTACAAGATTTGAGAGAAAATATCAAAATGTGAAGTTATGGACAGGAAATGAATATCTGGAATGCCTCTGGGAAAACCAAAGCAAAAACACAGAAACGTTAAAAGTCATAATACAGAATTTTTTGTAAACACAATAGATCCTTTCAAACTGCTTATTAACAGAGTACCCTTAGCACTGACTCAGAATGACAAATGGAAGGCTTAGTAAAATCATTGAGAGAAAAAATGAAATTAAAATTGAAATGCAAAATTTAATTAAAATGTAAAGAAAAAAGGAAATCCTTGGGCACCTAGGGAAAAAGGAGTAGATGACATATAAAGGAAAGGAAATGAGAATGTAAGCCACATTTCTGAATGCCGTATTTTGTACCACAAGAAAATGGAGTAATGTACTGAAAGATACTGAAGGGAAGACACTGTGAACTATGGATTTTATAGCTAAAAAACCTGATTTATACAGAATAAAAATCTTGGCATTCAAGTCATTATGCAAGAACTCAGGCTATATTTTTCCCATGACCCCTCGAAGAGGGATGACCAAACATAGAATAAGAAATGCCTTGAAAGAATGACAGATGGTTAACAGGCAATCTATGATGACTTTACATCACTAAGGTTCTGTGAGAGGAAGAATGACCTCAATGGCAGTCCTTGGGTAATTGTTTCATAATAATCCAAGAGCTTTCTAGGATCGGAATGCTTTTTATTTTATGTAAACATATTTTTAATACAACTGGAAGTTAACATTGCTTAATATAGACATCTTATGTTAATTAATTGATTTTACATTTAAAAATAGTAAACTTCCAGCATTAAGTGTAATGGTTATTCAACAAAATGCATTCCAAGTCCACACAATTCAGGAAAGAAATAACTGGCACTACATGAACTGACTTGGGAGAGAGGAGTGTTCATGGGGGAGCCAAGAGGCAGCTCTCTTGTTGGCCTCACGGCTTATGGAAGCCCCTGAAAATGGGCAATCTACAGCCCCTCCATAACCAGAATGGTTGCTCTATTGAGCAGTGATAGAATCTACAGAACTAGCAAGAATCCACAGGTGTCACAGTGATGGATGGAAGAGGGGCTCAGCAGGGTGAGTGCGTGGGTACCTGTCAGTCCCTGGAAGATGACCTTGAGCCCTACAATGCCCAAGGGTCTGATGCATAAGGTACTGGGGCCTGTTTGCTGCTCTGTGCTGAGGGGGTGATCTGTCAGCACACAGAATCATTTCACCTGGGTGACAGGCAGGTCATCTTCCAGGATAAGGTCCTCTGGGCTGGGAAATAATGCAAAGGGAAGGGGAAGACTCTAGGTTTTCAGAGATGAACAGTCTGATTTCCACAGACATGGGTCGAGGGAGGAGCTGGTTGTCTCAGGTCTCATGGAACAGGAGTGGAAGATGACCCTTTCTCCCCCCCCCACTCCTCCACTCAAGTCAGTCCTGTCATGAGATCTTCACCTCAAAAGTGGGCAGCTTCCTGGAGGGCTTCCTTTTTGCTCTAATAAAGATTTTTATTTCTAGCACAACCACTAAACCTTGCCTGTGCTTTTCAATTAAAAGATCAAAAATTCTTATGCAGTGGCATTAAAAATATAGGAAAGCAGCAAAGTATATGTGAAACTTAACTTGCCTTCTCTGCTTCCTCTGCACACATATTCCACATGTCCATTTTCTCTACTTTATCATGTCATGGAAGTTGTAGCTCACCAATCCAACAACAAAATGAAATAGAAGGCATCTTAATCAACAAAGAAGAAGTCTAATTCTCACTCTTTGCAGATGACATGATAATTTATGTGGGAAACCCAAAAGACTTCACTCTAAAACTGCTAGAACTCATACAGGAATTCAGTAAAATGTCAGGATATAAAAGCAATGCACAGAAAGCAGTTCCATTTCTATACACCAAAAAGATGGAAGAAAGAGAAATTAAGGAGTCCGTCCCACTTACAATTGCACCAAAAACCGTAATATACCTAGGAATAAGTTGAACCAAAGAGACAAAGTATCTGTACCCAGAAATACTGAGTACTCTGTATTTATACAGTACTCGTGAAAGAAATTGGGGAAGACACAAAGAAATGGAAAAATGTTCCATGTTCATGGCTTGGAAGAACAAATATTGTGAAAATGTCTATGGTACCTAGTGCAACCTACGGAATTTTTGGAATTTAATGGAATCCCTATGATAATACCATCAACTTTTTTCAAAGAAATGGAACAAATAATCTTAAAATTTATATGGACTAAGAAAAGACCCCAAATAGCCAGAGAAATGTTGAAAAAGAAAACCAAAGATGATGGCATCACAATTTCAGACCTCAAGCTTTATTACAAAGCTGTAATCGTCAAGATCGTATGGTATGGGCACAAAAGCACACACACAGATCAATGCAAGAGAGTAGAAAGCCCAGTAATGGACTATGGTCAACTAATCTTTGACAAAGCAGGAATGAATGTCCAATAGAAAAAATACAGTCTCTTCAATAAATGGTGCTGGGAAAACTAGACATCCACATGCAGAAGAATGAAACTGGACCATTTCCTTACACCACACACAAAAATAGACTCAAAATTTATGAAAGACCTCAATGTGAGACAAAAATCCCTCAATATCCTTGAGGATAACACAGGCAACAACCTGTTTGTCCTCAACCACAACAACTTCTTCCTAGAAACATTGCCAAAGGCAAGGGAAGCAAGAGCAAAAATGAACTATTGGGAGTTCATCAAGATCCAAAGCTTTTGCACAGCAAAGGAAGCAGTCAACAAAACCAAAAGACAACCAACAAAATGGGAAAAGACATTTGCAAATTACATATTAGATAAAGGGCTAGTTTCCAAAATCTATAAGGAACTTATTAAACTCAACACCCAAAGAACAGATGTTTCGTTCAAGAAATGGGCAGAGAACATGAACAGACATTTCTGCAAAGAAGACCTCCAAATGGCCAACAGACACATGAAAAAGTTCTCAACATCACTCAGGACCAGGGAAATCCAAATCAATACCACAATGAGATACCTCCTCACAGCAGTCAGAATGGCTAAAACCAACCAGTCGGGAAACAAGAGGTTTTGGTGAGGATGTAGAGAAAGGAGAATCCTTCTAAACTATTGGTGGGAATTCAAGCTAGTGCAGCCACTCTGGAAAACAGTATGGAGTTTCCTCAAAAAGTTGAAAGTAGAGCTACCTTATGACCCAGAAATCCCACTACTGGATAT
Organism: Mustela nivalis; assembly: GCF_964662115.1. Classification (NCBI taxonomy): domain Eukaryota; kingdom Metazoa; phylum Chordata; class Mammalia; order Carnivora; family Mustelidae; genus Mustela; species Mustela nivalis. Next base: position 94,247,980 of record NC_139021.1, on the reverse strand, counting down.
TTACCGTAATGATAGAAATGTAGTGATCTGGAGGGGCATGTGCACCCGAATGCTTATAGCAGCAAAGTCCACAATAGCCAAACTATGGGAAGAACCTAGATGTCCACCAACAGATGAACTGATAAAAAAGATGTGATAATTATATCAGTATCTCTCTCTCTCTCTCTCTCTCCCTATATATATATATATATCTATATATCTATGATATATAGATATATATATATGTATCTATATCTATCTATATCTATATCTATACCTATATCTATATCTGCACACACACACACACACACAAGGGTCATGGGATTGAGTCCGGCATCTGACTCTCTGCTCAGCAAGTAGCCTGTTTCTTCTCTCTCGCTTCCTGTTTCTCTTCCTAAATGTGATCTTTCTTTGTCAAATATATAAATAAAATCTTAAAAAAAATAAATCCTTCAAAGAAACAATTAGGTTAAATTAAATTATAATTAAGTAGCTTAAATTATAATTAAATCCTAATCCAATTTTAATCAATAAGTCAGGTGCCCTTATAAGAATGGGAAGAGACACCAAGGATGGACCTGCATAGGGAAAGACCATGTGAGGACACAGGAAGAAGGTCCAGTCTCCAAGCCAGAAGGAGAAGCTTCAGGAGAAACCAAACCTTCTGATACCTTAATTTTGGAACTCCCATCTTCCAGAATTCTGAAAAAATAAATTTCTTTTGTTTAAGCCACCCAGTCTGGTGGCTGGCATTCTATTAACACAATCCTGGCAACCTAATGGACATTTTGGCATTGAAAAGTAGGGAGCTGCTGTAACAAATACCTGCAAATATGGAAGTGACTTTGTGGAAGTGGGATGGGGAAAGGCTGGAAGAGTTACAAGGTGTATGTTAGAAAAGTCTACACTGACTGGAAGAGACTGTCAGTAGAAGTATGAACCTTTAAAGGTGATGCTCATGTGGTCTCTGATGGGAATGAAGAATGTTATCAGAAACTGGAGGAAAGGAGATCTTTGTTATAAAGAGGTGAAGCACTTGGCTGAATGGTTCTTAGTGTTTTCTGGAAAACAGAACATATTTGTGATGAACTTGAATGATTACCTGAGGAGATTTCTAAGAAAAAAAATGTCAGGGGTGCAATCTGGATTTTTGTTACTGTTCATAGTAGATTGCAAGAGCTTAGAGATAATTTCAACAAGGAATTGTTAAATAGTTGTTAAGAAAAAAGGAATCAGACTTTGAATACTCAGAAAACTGTCAGCCCATCCACACTGAAAAACACAATAAAAGCATGATCTGGAGAGAACAAGAATTGTTGGACAGAAGAATACTTCGGTAAAGACATTATTAGGTGTGACTCCTGGCCAGCAAGATAGGAATGTGCAATGTTGAAATTTGAACCAGGGATCCACTTCTGGAATTTCAGCTTTTAACTCCAAAGCTCCCAACTTTCACACTCTCATATTCACAGAATCTACCTCTCTATCTTGTACACTATACACACACACATACGCACACACACACACATTACATGGGATACAAGTTTGGTACTTTCTCCATCCCCCTGTGGTACAGATTTTAAAAGACAAGACGTGAAGTTTAAGAGGCGTGACAGTACTATAAAAATCATAGTACCATACGATTTCAGTTATATGTGGAATCCGAAAAACAAACAAAAACCAAACTCTTAAATACGGTGAACAAACTGGTGATTGCCAAAGGGAAAATGGGTAGGAGAATGGGAAAAACAGATAAAGGGGATAAAGTGGTAAAATCTTTTCAGTTACAAAATAAATAAGTTACAGAAAATGTAAAGTACAGCATTGGGAATATGTTTAATAATACTGTAACAATGCAGTGTGGTGACAGATGGTAACTATGTTTATCATGATAAGCCTCAAGTAATGTACAGAATTATCAAGTCACTCTATTGTACACCTGAAACTAATATAACATAGTATGTTATTGATACTACAGTATTTTTTTTAATTAAAAATAAAATAAAAAGAGCAATACCAGTGCTATGGGTGATTGGAATGTCAAAGGGACATTTCTTAGCCTAACGAGTTTGTGTCTATAAACATAATGTGGAAATGTTTGGGATCTTGTGTTTTCTGGAGTGAGTTGAGCAGTAACTTACATTTGCTAGAAAGGGGGGAATCTCCCCATCCCACTGTCTATTTAGTGTTTTCATATATGAGGGCTAGGTATCATTGGAAAATTCAGATATCTGAAATAACTGAAAACTGAGAAGAAACATTTTATCTTTGGTAAGCCCATTGGCAGCTTCTAAGAAAGGCATTTATTTCAGTTGAATGTTAAGAAAGCTCCAGCTGACTGGAGCAATGTGTTAAAAGACACTTGTCAGATTTTCTTTAAGAAAAAAAAAATGTGTTTTATGGGGCACTTGGGTGGCTCAGTTGATTAAGCATTCAACTCTTGGTTTTGGCTCAGGTCATGATCTCAGGGTTGTGAGATCAAGACTTATGTGGGGCTGCCTGCTCAGCATGGGGTCTGTTTCGATTTCTGTTCCTCTCCCTCTGTTACTGCCCCTCATCCAACTCATGTACATGAACATCCTCTCCCTCCTCTAAAATAAAGGAAAATCTTTTAAAATGTGTTTTTTTCATTTTTGAGATTTTGTACATCTGGATTTTCCTATAAAATTGTTGACCCGATTAGGTAGGGACAGCTCTACGCCCCTATTCAGCAGGAAGAGGTTACAGAAGATGAGACCTTCCACCTTCAACCACCTTAAAGATGTAAGGGTCAGAATTGTTCAGGGGGGAATGATGAGGGAGCACAAGGCTGGCTGAAGACAAAGCAAAAGCTGGCGCCTTGTACCCCCACCTCCATCCACTCCCCCTCAGTCCTACTTGTAGCATCCCTCAGGCAGCCCTGACTGCCATGAACAATAGCAAATAGTTAACTTGCAGAGCTCACAATCCTGCTAGACAGGAGTCTGCCTTGGCTTACAAATGTCCTCAATCTCACTAACAAAGATGATTGATAGCAGGATTGTTACATTCCACCAAAAAGTCTCCCAACCATCTTAATATTAATGGCTGGTCTAAAGACAACATTGATCTAGCCACAAGGGCAAGGGCAAGGCCTCAGGTAGGCCTGGGACATCCTGGCACATAGTAGGCCCTCTTTAGCATATGTAAACTCCATTGAAACCTTCCTTCCCCTCCCCTTTCCCCAACCACAGGGTACATAACCTGCCATCCCTCACAACCTGGGGCAGCAGCTCTTCCTACCCACGGGTCCTGTCCCCTTGCTTTAATAAACCACCATTTTGCATCCAAAAAAATTTGATAATTTTAAATGTTGGGAAGTAGTTAACATTAAGTATGTTGAAGGCAAAGAAAGCTGTCTATGCACTGAGACCCAACACCTCATTTGTAATCTCTGGCCTGCACAAAGTGATGAAGAAGGAAAGAGTAGCAAGTCTCATTACACACCAGCTAAGGCTGGATAACAAAATGTTTAGTGTAGCCAGTAAGCTTGGTTACAATTAGCAGTAAGGGATTCGAGGAAAGGAAATAGATAGTGTTCACCAACCGGGAAGTTTTGTTATGTGGATTTGGCAGGCAGTCAAGAGATGGAAAGAAATCTGTGTATGAAAAGAAGGACATTTTGTCTGTACTGTCATTTGCAAATATCTTCTTCCATTCCGTGGGTTGCCTCTTTGTTTTCTTGAGTGTTTCCTTGGCTGTGCAGAAGCTTTTGATTTTCCAGGATCTATAATGAACTCCTCAAACTCAACACACACAAAACAGAAAATCATATCAAAAAATATGAAGATATGGACAGATAACTCTCCAATAAAGACATACAAATGGCTATCAGATACATGAAAAAATGTTCATCATCACTAGCCTTCAGGGAGATTCAAATTAAAACTACATTGAGATATCACCTTACACCAGTTAGAATGGCCAAAATTAGCAAGACAGGAAACAACATGTGTTGGAGGGGATGTGGAGAAAGGGTAATCCTCTTTCACTATTGGTGGGAATGCAAGTTGGTGCAGCCTCTTTGGGGAACAGTGTGGAGATTCCTCAAGAAATTAAAAATAGAACTTCCCTATGACCCTGCAATTGCACTCCTTGGTATTTACCCCAAAGATACAGATGTAGTGAAAAGAAGGGCCATATGTACCCCAACGTTTATAGCAGCAATGGCCACAATCGCCAAACTGTGGAAAAAACCAAGATGCCCTTCAATGGACTAATGGTTAAGGAAGACGTGGTCCATATACACTATGGAGTATTAGGCCTCCATCAGAAAGGATGAATACCCAACTTTTGTAGCAACATGGACGGGACTGGAGGAGATTATGCTGAGTGAAAGAAGTCAAGCAGAGAGAGTCAATTATCATATTGTTTTACTTATTTGTGGAGCATAACAAATAGCATGGAGGACATGGGGAGTTAGAGAGGAGAAGGGAGTTGGGGGAAATTGGAAGAGGAGGTGAACCATGACAGACTATGGACTCTGAAAAACAATCTGAGGGTTTTGAAGTGGCGGGGGGGTGGGAGGTCAGGGTACCAGGTGGTGGGTATGATAGAGGTCACGGATTGCATGGAGCACTGGGTGAGGTGCAAAAATAATACTGTTATGCTGAAAATAAAAAATAAATTAAAAAACAAAAAGGACGTTCATGACCCTATTGTTGGCTAGCTGAAATAGCCTGGAGGTGCACTAATTTCTCTTTCAAGGATAAGTTTATAGAAAGAATAAATAATATATAAATTAACAGAGATACCAGAATGAGACAAGTGAGGCCCCCAGGGTACAAAATTGAAGGGGCCACTCACTTGCAGGGTCATGAAAGTTCATGGATGAGGCTTGTGCAAACCTAGGTGGGAATGCCTCCTGACATCGCGTGCTCTGGATGCATCAATTGCCTCACCTTAGTATTGGTTCTGGTGTTCACACTACATCAAAAACAATTATTCTTTTCTCAGATGATATGGCTATTTTTCAGTTTGGGGAACAGCAAATCTTAGTGAAAAACAGTAATGAAAGAGTAGTAAAAAGAAAAAAACCTGGACACTAATGGCCCATTTTGTGATGACAAATTTGCAACTATTTGCTCCAATAAATCAAATTTTATTTTGTATTTATAGATTTTCAATTCTACTTCCAAACTCTGATACAACTTCATTTTCTTGGTTTATTTATTCATTCCAAAGTATTTACTGAGTTCCTACCTAATGTGTCATTGTGCTAGGCAATTGATTATACATTGGTGAATAAAACAGAAAAGGTGACTGCCCTTTTGGAGTTGACAAGTGAGAGAGAAAAAAGGCATTTATTATGTATATAACTAAATTAGTAAGTACTTATCATTGTGGTAAGGACAGTAAAAGAAACACGATGCAGGAATGCTTACTCTTATTGGTTCATGTTCGAGAACACAGTCAAGGATCACCTCCAAGACCCTTGGTGATACAGTGTGGTTGAGGAAAATTCCTGCCTAAGTCCTAAGACATTTGAGAAAGTAAATTATATAACATCTTTTCTTTCAATATTAAAGATAAAATTGAAATAACCCATGCATGCTTTAAAAATAGGAAGATATTTTTTCAAGTGTTTAGAATAAAAACAAAACACATTTGGCCATACCACAAAGATACTACTAACAAAGTAATTTCTTTCTTTCTAGTTTTGTCTCATGCCACACTTTAGTAAAATTCATAATACTTCTTGACTACTCTTCCTCTGCTCTTGTTGTTCTTGTTTCTCTTCCTTCTCCTATTCTTACTTTTAATTCTTTCATACATACGATTGATCTAATTTTAATTTCTTCTCATTTAAAGCTATTCTTGGAGGGTAGCCTGGGTGGCTCAGTTTCAGGTCTTTTACTTTTGGGTCCTGGGATCCTGCCCAGAGTTGGACTGTGTGCTCAGCAGGGCATCCGTTTGAAGATTCTCTGCCTCTTTCCAACACCCCCCCCCACTCTCTCTAATAAAAATTATTTAAAAAGAAATGAAAAATAAGAAAAACCTGAAAAAAATAAAAGCTACAAAATAAAAATATGAAGAGTGCCACTTAATGTTTTTCCTAAGCTCTGAAGCTTTGAAGCCCTCTATTATCAGTGAACTTGAGAGGAGTGAGTTTTTTCTGATGGTGTTCTAGGGAACTGATCCCTTGCCCTGATCCTCAAGTGTACTTCAACTAGCGCAGAAGCAGCTCTCCTAAGCAGCAGAAACAGGCCTCCATGTAAGCAGCTCTGGATTCCAGTATATGACGCTGTTTTACTCCCTGAAGGCTTGCAGTGCCAATGGGTGAGATAAGTATCACTGCACCTGGTTTTCTACCCAGGAAATGAAAATTTTCACCCCAGTTCTTCAGTGAGCCCTCACAAAAGGAAAAAAAAAATCTGAACCACTCAGTCAGACCCAACTCCTATTTCTATTGATTCCTGTGGCACAGACCCACACCATACCTGCGGGGTGTTGGAGATCTTGCCATGGTTCTGTTTTTTTCCAGACCCCTCCCAGGAAAGTGAATGCCCTACCATGCTGTGATTCAGAATATAGGGCTTCACAGCAGAAAGCCAGGATCTAGCTTCGTGGTTTTCAGCCATTTTTCCCTAACTGATGTCTGGAAACTCTGAAACATTCAGACCCCACCTGTTCTTCTTGTGACCCCCCAGGATCCTGAGATCATACTGTCACACCTGAGATTCCACCCAGCTTCACCACTTGAACACTTTTAAGCCAGGAGTGTCCCTCACAGTAGTAGACTCCTGAGTGTTTCAATCACACAATTCGTTGCAGTATACACCTCCAGATAGGTGCCTCCCTTCTGCTGTATCCACAGCCGTATCATCTGCACAACTTATTCCCACCCACGCCACTCGAGCTCTGAAGCTGCTACAGGTACCACACTGGGAGCCAGAGGTAGCTCTGCTGTATCCACAGCTGTATCATCTGCACAACTTATTCCCACCCACGCCGCTCAAGCTCTGAAGCTGCCACAGGTACCACACTGGGAGCCAGAGGTAGCTCTGAGTGGTTCAGGATCTTCTTCTGGGGCTGGTGCTGTAGGTCCAAGAAGAGAAAAGTATCATCACCATGATTGACTTTTCATGTTCCTCCTAAATAAAGGAAAAATTTTCCACCATTCAGTGTTCCCTGAGTCCACGAAGCAATCCCTGCAAGGTCTCCTCTGATGGCAGGACATGGGCACAGGGATCTGAGAGTACTCCCGGAATACCAGTCAATAGAGGCTTGCTCTGTGGGGCCTAAGCTTTTCCCTCCAAAGGTCTATATCAGAAACACCCTGTTCTCCTCACCTCAGCATCTCTCTGGTTCCCCTCCTTCTGCTCCTCCCCCTCCTGCTTGTACTCTTTTCCCCCTAGTAAATAAATAAAGTCCTAAAAAAAATACATGATTGAGTGTAAAAGTGTATATTGAGGCCTTCAAGACCTGGCTGGAAACACCCTCCTGTGTGTTTTTCTTTGTCATCTTTCCTCTTGTGCTGATGGCATAAGAGGTGCATGACAACCCAGGGAGTGAGAATGCCCATGGTGGAGGGACTCTGCATTCCTGAAAGACCACATAAAGGATTTCAGTCTCCTAATCTGAAAAGCCCCTCAGCACTGTCATGGGGGGAAATCTGTGGCATGCTACCAAATTTGGGGAGTTACTTGATAATTTAGCATAATGTGATATACCTACAACATGTTGAAATCACCACGTAAACTTCAGCATTTATCAGCCTAAAACCTTTAAAAATGACCAGAGAGGCACCTGGCTTCCTCAGTCAGTAGGATACTTGATCTCAGGGTTAGGAGTTTGAGCCCCACATCAGGCATAGTTAACTTAAAAAACAAAAGAAAATAAAACAAAAGGACTTACACATGGCCAAAATGAATGAGGCTCAAGCAATGGAGCTGGTCAGTGTTGGGATGGATCCTGTCTCCCATTCATTCAGCCACTGGGCACTGCCCACTCAGATGGTGCCCGTGCTTATCAGCCAACCAGGTTCTCCTTCTATGACCTCAGGGTCTAGAGGAGAATATGGAGAAACAAGAAACAAAAATGTGAATAAAAAGAGCAATTGCATGTTGTAGCTGTCCTGATAACCATTGCTGGTTCTCTAATGTTTGCTCTTCCAGAATAAGGAAACTTTTTTCTTTAGATGTCCATGACTTATAGAAATGTAAAAAATATTTATTTATAAGTAAAGCATTCAACTTTTCTCTAAAAAAAAAAAGAAAAAAGAAAAGAAAATAGCAATTGCTCCATAGGAAAAGAGCAAAGGACTACAACTAAGTCCTGAGCTCCACCAGGTGAGGGGTATGACAAGGCTATGCTGAGATGACATTGAGAAGTCCTGTGGCAGGAAAGGAAGGAGACAGCCCTGCACAATTCAGAGTATGTTTAGCCTTGCAGAGGGCACCATGCAGCAGAGGATTGGAGGAAGAATTTGATGTTCCCAGAGGGGAGGTTAGAAAGGAGGCCAGGGGAAGCTGAGGAAGAGAGCAGAGATGGAGGGTAGGAGGGCCACAGCCCAGGGCAGCTTGACAGTATCAGTGTACTTCTCCCAGTGCTGTGTGTCCACATTTCCCCACATTCAGTGCCTGAACCCACAAACACTGTCTCTTGGTCTCAGGGGGTCAGTAACCAGCAGGGCTCAGCTGGTTGGGGCTTTTGAAAACACCAAGAGAGGACCTGCTTCACTGAGAACCTGACTCACTTAGGGGCGCTAGCCAGATAGAGCCCATCTCAAAGACCTGAGTTCTCTCTGTTGTTGACCCACAGTGCTAGGACATGTGCGTATGTCTGTGCTTGTACTCCAGTGTGAGGATCTGAGAGAGAACATGTGTCAAAGTCAACATGGGGCTAGGCAATGGGCTTTTAAAAATAAATCTCAGCAGGGCCTTTGGGTCATGTTGCCATGTTCTGTGGAATGGAAGTGAATCACTAAATTCAGACCACACTCAGGGGAAAGGGTTGCAAAAGGATGTATACAGAGGAGTTGGGGAACCAGTACAGCCCCTGCAGGGAGAAGGTGACAATCCCTGAAGAATCGTTGCCTTGCCCAGAATCAGGCTAGTAGGAAGTATTATTATGTATGAACCCAGATCTTTGAGTTTCCTCAAAGGTTGGGTCCTGGATGTACCTAGTCATTCACTGGGGGCTCTGGAAAAGGTTGTCTAGAAGGAAGTGGCTGTAGACATGGAAATGGTATTGGGCTGAGGGTGATCATTGATGTCCTACATAGGAGACATCTCTCCATGTTCTTGTATGAGGAGGACCCCAGGTCATGGCAACTCAGTGAATGGACCCCTATCAACATCACACCATTTGGAAAGGAGGTCATGGCTTGCCTCACAGGACAGGCAGTCTCTAGGGGTAAGGGTGGATTCTGACCATCAAGGGCCAAGGCTCCAGTCCCTTCTTTAGGGTTTGCATGGAAAATTAGAAGCCTAAGGTCTTGGGAAGCTATTGCCCACCCCTCTCTAGGTGGGGCTGTCATCTTCTGGGACTCCAGAATGTGAGCACTGATGAACACTTGCATGCACACAGGAGCGAGTGTGCATGTGCACACAAAAACACACAAACCAGTCGGGACTGTGGGGTGGGATCTGACTAGAAGCAGATTCAAAGAAGTTGATAAGAGGAAGGAAGTTTGGTTGGTGATATTTCCTACATGTGACACTACTCCTCTAATATCATAGATATTATCCAACCTATACCTGTGAATATCTGGTAGAAGGGCTTGCTAGAATCATCTGTATTTTACAGAGAAGACCATTCCAGTTAGGCAAAATGGCTTATTTAGAGTCAAAAACAGGTAATAATAGAGATCTGTGCCTGAAACCAGGTGCGTTTCCAAGCTGAGGCCGTGGCTGCACCCAGATCTTCCCTGGGGGCCTGTGGAGAGGGATGTGTTGTTGTCACTGTTTTCACATGTGGCCTTGCATGAAGAAAGGGTCTGAGGAGAGGGCAGACCAGAACACTGTTCGTGTAGGTGCCAAATAAAGAATGGACTCTGGTAGGGGATTCCAGGCAGTGATGTCACTTCCTCGACCAGAGACCCCAATAGAACTTGGTACCCCTGCAACCAGGCAACCACATTCTAGTGTAATCCAGTATCAGAGTTACTTGGCTGGAGACATCTGATATGGAAAGATGTTCTCTTGCTTCTTGCCTACTTCCTGGGGCTCTGGCTCCCAGAAACCCCAGGGGAATGGCGTCTTACATGCTGGGGATGTTGGCTCAAACCCCAACCCCAATTCCTCAGGGCATTTGGCAGGAGGTGCTATAAGGTACTTAATACTGAGCAGACTAGGCGGTGCCCACCTCTCTGAACCATCCAAGGGCAGCCCCATTCCTTCCTCTTAAGTTTTAGGGAAAGAGGGCTATGTGTGGTTTCCCGCCCATGGCCTGGGGGAGGTTGAGCACAGTGGATGCCCTGGTGATCTCTTCTTGTTCACACCAATGTCATGGTGGGCAGGGTGGAAACAGGATTCCTGAGGTGACTGTTACCTGTACCAGAGCACATCCAAGGCCCTGAAGCTGTGCCACGTTTCTCTCTCCTTGGTGGAGGTGTGTGCATACTGGGGTATGGTGTGTCTGGAACAGAGTTCCCTAGATCTGAAGACCAACAAAGCCATTCAGACAGGGCTCTGAGGGCGCCTGCCTGGCTGCCGGGCACTGCCTCTGTAGAACTCTACAAAGCAGATGAGGCAGAAGCTGAATGATGAGATACCCTGCTCTACCTCCGTGAAGGACAAGAAGGTGCCCCACACTGCCAACAGAATCCAGTGCTGGCTCAGGGTGAGTGCACCTGAGTGCAGGTGCTAGGGGGAACTGACTCCCAGGGCACTGATTCAGCACAAAAGGCCCCACTTCCTAGAAGCCAGCCTGAGCTCCTAGAGTCCTGTACTCCCATGAATATGCATCCCATCTCTTCCCCAAACTTGCCCTCATGGTCCTGCCCATGCCTTGGATAGAAGCAGAGTCACTGTCCACATATTTATAGGAATAGAGACTTACTAAAGAGACTTTAAACTATGTCCCATCCCATTTATCTAGAATCCTTTTGCACTGTGCTATGGATTTTCCTAAATGGTGCTCCCAGGTGTCCCCATTGGCCCCATAATCCTTCCCCAAATTCGGCAAGTCTTGCAAATGATCATGGTGAGTTGGGAGACTTTTATCTAAAGGGACCTCTGGCTCATGGTACTATGTCTCTTGTTCTGCCCTTCTGTTTTGATGGAACACATCTTTGGGGCCCTCCAGGGTCAGGAAGAGGGATGTCACTGCACTGCACCCCTTCCTGAATGCCAGTCATTTATCACAGACATTGAGCCCTTTACTGATTCAGGACTTTGATGTGATCCCCTTCTGTCACCAACACACAGTACTGCATCCAACATTCTCCATGCCCTAATATTCTAAGCTCTTTCACCTAAAACATCTCTGTGTTCTTGTCTCAAGAATGGGATATGTTATCAGTAATCACAGGATCCATGCCATTCATGCAAAGACGTGCTTCAATACTCAGCTCACATTGTGACCTGAGATACTATCAAGTTCAGACATCATTTCCTTCAATTCCTTTAATAGATGCCAAGAACATCTTTTTTTCTTTTTCCTTAAAGGTTTACTAATTGATTGGTCAATTGATGGATTTGAGAGAGAGTCAGGGGGAGGCTGGGGAGAAGCAGAGGGAGAGATAGAATCCTCAAGCAGACACTGCCCCATGTACACAGCCCTATGAGGAGCTCAGTCTCAGGACATTGGGACCATTACCTGGACCAAAACCAAGAGCCTTATGTTTAACCCAATGAAACACTGAGTCACCTTATTCTTTTTAGGACTGTGGGCCCTCTTGTCCCACCTGTTGCCACAAGTCACTGAGATCTGGGGGTTCAGTCTGCCCTCCAATCCCCACCTCTCCTGGTGGCTATAGCACTGACTCATGTCTCCTCTGATTCACCTCATGATAATAATGGATCAAACAGGAAGAGAAATGACACCTCCATGCTAGGGACCAACTGGCCCAACATGCTGGAGACAGAAATAAAACACCTGGTGCCTGCCTTCCTAAGAAGAGATCTTAAGTATGTCTACATGTTCCTGGGGACACACCAAGCCTTTGACACCACCCAAGATGTGTCGGACCTCTTATTTGCAAGATGAGCACCCTGCCCCTAAATACCAAGTGTGATTTGGCCAATGCGTAGTTGTGAGACTTTGGCATGTCCCCAAACTTCACAAAGCCTCAATTTGCTCCTACCTGGGGCAGAGTTATTATAAAGACTCAGTGGAGTCTTTTAGGGAAAGGACACCTGGGTGTCTGCTCCTGTGGAAAAGTGTGCTAGAGGGCCGTGGTCAGGAAATTTTAGCATTCTCCTGCTACTCATGATGAAGCCTCTGCCTAATCCTTCACTATCACTATGGTCTTGCGCTGGGCTGTTTTGCCATTTAAAGGGAGATCTGAGACTCCATCTGGGGATCGTGGGTGTGAGTAAGGGGCAGGCCCACTCACATATCTGTGATGGCTGGTTGGGGCGCCTTCATTCATCAAGCATTCAGGAAGCTCCAGTCAGTAGAGGCATTTATCTAGGAGCTGAATAGGATCCCTACAGAGAACAGGCAGTACCCCAGGGCTACAGAGTAGTAGGGGGTCAGATGTTGGCAGAGCCCAGAAGAAGCGGAACATTTGAGTGAGCTTTAGCTGATAAAGGAGGGCCTTCCCTCTCCACCGGTCAAGCGAGGTACTGTAAATTAGAGGGGCTGCTGGACCTTCAATCACACATCTGTTATTCGCGCTTTAGGATAAAGGTCTGAGCGCTTCTTCTGGAAAATGGGAAGTTGTCCTGGGGAGATGTGGTTGGTGTGTGAGCACTGTGGGAGAGCATAGGGGGATGGAGGACCTCTTGAACCCCTAAGAGGGTCATTCTCCATCCCTTCCTTCTCCTGGCTCTATCTCTACCCTATTCCGGGACCCTGAACTGAGGATTTAGGAACCATCACACAGCATTCTGTTGGAACCTGGACACTGGGTTCTCAGATGATTCTCAGGAGACCCAGTAAGAGTTAAGGGAGCATACATCCCACACTCTGTGGGATATTAGTGTCAGTGGAAGGAGACCCACTCATGGCACCTAGTAAATAAGGCAGCACTTGCATACAGGAGGTAACGTTTGAGGCATTGGGAGGGTCCTGGGAAGGCCTGGCTAAAGACAAAGTCCCTTAGTTCCCTCCTTGGTTGGATCTTCACAGAGCAGTGACATGTGCAGTGAGGGTAATCAGGAGGCCAGACACCACCCCTCCTTGGCACATGCCAAGGAATTGAATTCAAGGGGCAAGTAGGCAAGGAGACATCAGGGGAGCTGGACACACTCCTCGGTCTAAGGACAGAAATGGTCACACCATTAATCAAGGACTCCCACTCACAGTGCCTTTTTGCCAGCCTGCTGTCTGTGACCAGGCCTGTCTCAGGCAGGACTGCCAGATCACAGGTGGACCAGGACTAGGACTGGACTCCGACAGGAACTGGAAACCCAGGGGCCCAGTTTCCCACAGGGGTTCCCTGGGATATTGGTTAGGATCGGTGCCCTGTCCTCTGACTTCTCTGCCTACCTGTCTGTCCCTCGGGCACTCTATTCCATCTTGAGCACATGGCTAGAGCAGTATCTTGGGGATTTTTTCCAGCCCCCAGAATTACCCAGCCTGAATATGCTGATGGCATACCTGGGGCTTAATATGCCAGGCTCAGACCTGGAGTGCCGTGTCCAGCTTCTGCTCTCACAGCTGCAACAGCTTGAGCCCACAGAGCCAGAGCCTGTGGATGAGGAGGACTGGGGGTGGCTCATGGGATCCTGAGAAGGAGACAGTGTGGGCTACAGGTTGGGCCGAGGGGAGTGAGTAGTCTCAGATCCCTGTCCCTATGAGCTTCAGTTGGGGAGACCTTCCAGGAATTGGGTCTTGAATGCAGACCACACTGAGTGGTGGGAAAAGTTTATTTTATTATAAGGCAAAAGGAAAGTCAGTCATGCTGATGATACTTTCTCTTCTTGGAGCTACACTACCAGCCCCAGAGCAAGGTCCTGATCCACCTCGGGAGCTCATCCTAAAACCTGCTCTGGCACCTGCTGCATCTTTGGATCCTGAGCTGGCCCACCCCATCCCTGCTGCTGTGGCTCACCCGTCAGGAAAAGCAGTGACAGCACTTGCCCTGTTGGGGCCAGTGCAGGTGGTAGTCAGGGCTCTAATTCACTCTCCTGAGATGGAAGAGCCATCAATCCCTTTGCCTGACCTGGATGTCCAGAAGGGTCCTGCCCCTGCTCCTGGGGTTCCTGAAGAGCATAAACCACCACCTGCCTCAGTGGAGCAACCAGCCTTAGACCCTGAGCATTAGCTGGTGCAGGCTACAGCCCCAAACAATGCCTTCCCCTCCCCTGGCATTGCTTTCTTTATAATATTTGTGTTTTTGTATACAATTGTGTAATGCCTTAATAGATTTTGTTCATTAAATAAGTAGAATTTGAGTTTACATAAAGTTTTACTCACATATTTTTCAATGGTATATTGACGTCTCATTAGGTACATTCAGAGTTTGGCACAACCACTTACTTCTACAACATTTCTATCAGAGACACCTGTGCTACTAATCACTCACAGCTCATTCCCTCACCCCAGTCCCGGAAACCACTGATCTTCTCTCTGGTACTCTTCTCTCTGGTACTTTACCTCGTCTTGGTTTTTCATGTGCCTGGAATCCTACAATATGGGCATCTGTGTGGGGCGCCTGGGTGGCTCAGTGGTTAAGCCGCTGCCTTCGGCTCAGGTCATGATCTCAGGGTCCTGGGATCAAGTCCCACATCGGGTTCTCTGCTCAGCAGGGAGCCTGCTTCCTCCTCTCTCTCTCTCTGCCTGCCTCTCTGCCTACTTGTAATTTCTCTCTGTCAAGTAAATAAATAAAATCTTTAAAAAATAATATGGGCATCTGTGTCTGTCTGCAGATCATAAGAGTGATTCACATTTTCTAATTTTTTATACAAATAACATTTTATTACATAGGAATGTTTCTGAAAGAACAAAGATCACAGGAAGCCCCCAAATGAACTATTTTCATTATCTGTGATAGGGTTCCCTTTGACAAGAATCCCTTGAAAAGCAGAAAGCACAAGAGAAATGTCTGGGTCCATGAGACACCTTTCAATTCTTTCATTTTCCTGGACAGTCTACATTTAAAGTATTCTAATGGGCATATTATAGAATATTAAAATTATAGCTTAAATATTCTCATTTATTGCTAATAAGTTAGATAATAAGATAAATAATTCTTCAGGTTTTATCCAGACTATGTTTATTTAGTAAATAATGATTTAAATATGAAAAAAGGCACGTTCCTTCTACCAAGAAATAATTGCCCATAAGACACAGTAACCTTCTTCCCTGCCTTTCCCTGTAATTGTAGTGTGTGTGTGTGTGTGTGTGTGTGTGTGTGTGTGTGTGTGTGTGTGTCAGAGTGGGTCAGGGAAGCTTCCAGGACTGAGCCCTTGTTCTATCGTATGTCCCCACAGTGGACAGGCACTGTCGCTGCTGTCTCCTTGGGAATTCTCAGTGACAGCACTCAGCAGACCCCATAATTGAATAACTAAGCCATTTACAATTATTTGACTCTCATAATGTAAGTGATAAGCATGTCTGTGCTATAAATCTCTGTTTCTTTAGGAATGATTTCTATAAACACCAATACTGAACCACATTTTGGGGGAACTGGCTGCTGGTTCCTCTATGCCCTCTTTATCAAGGAGAAACATTGCTTTGGAAAGGAAGGATCCCAGGTTCTATAGATGAGAACTGAGATCATGAGGAGGACAAGCCACCAGTGATGCCATTGGGGTATTGGTAGTGACCATAGAGCATGGAAGAGCCTGCACACAATGCCCCTCATATGTCCTCTCCCACAAGCTTCCTTGCCTTGTGTCCTGGAACACACCTCACCCATGCTCTGTCTGGTGACACACTCCAGCCACTCCAGCCCCTCATGCTTTGTAACACAGATTCTAACTAGAGCAACCAGACCCTGCTCCAGGCCAGCAGAGGCGTTCAGGCGAGGCCACTCTTCTCAGCTTGATCCCTGTCCTTACTGGCTGGACCCCATCATCTCAGGGAGGAACCTCTAAGGACAGTGCATGTTAGCGGGTTACAGACAAGTTGTAGTTTTAGTGGCAACATCAAGAACCACTTGAACTTGTGTGAGCAAGAGAGGCCTTTACAAACCCACTGGCTGCTCATGTAAGCTGCAGGATAGACAGAGCCTCAACCAGGGGCTTTCACACTTGACACAGCTCAACCACACCCCTCAGGATCCTCTAGCTGTGACCCCCTGACACTTCCAACCCCAAACTTGGCATCCCTCAAGTTGAACCTGTCTGAGAGAGGGGGCTGTGCTTCCTGCTGAGACCCTTTTACTCCCACAAAGTCAGGTAAAGAGGAGTCCACTTGATCTGATGCTGTAATAGAGGCCATCGTCAGTAATTCCTGTCTTCTCTGCCATAACATGGAGCTAACCAGGCACAGAAGGTACATCTTCAGAGAAAGGACATTTGGGGCTCTCTCTGCAGGAAGAGAGAGAAACACCTGTGAGTGGGTCTCAGTAAGAAAGGAGAGCTCTGAGCACTAAGGGAAGGGCTGCCATGGGCTGGGAACTGCCATATTGGTGCATGGCACAGGATTTCTGTTGGCTTGTAGGTAGTGGCCAGGCTTCATCCTACTAATAGGTCCAACCCAAACCAAAATGATGCCCATAAAATACTTCCAACTCCAACTACAGAAAGGCTCTAGGACCCAGCATCCAAGGAGGCCCAAGATGCTATGTACCAATGATTTCATGGTGGGGGAAAAGCGGGACAGTCGTGATGGAACTGAGGCAGCTCATTTCCCTGCTTTGGGGAGAAAGAGCCCCATCACAAGGCACCCCAATATTTGTTCCAAAAACGCGTAACAGCTGAGGGGGCTCCTGCCTCCCAGTCTCCACAATGAGAATTGTCCATGTCCGGACACAAGCTCTGGGTGACATATGGTCCCAGGGCTTTCCTTGGTCTGATGGATGAGCCCCAGTGTTGTGGGATTCCATAGTGGAGGGGATGAAGGATTTCTAGAAGGACAACTGAGTCAGGGGAGCCTGGATTGGCAGGCTGAAGGGACACAGTAAGGCAGAAGCCCAGAGCCCATGACAGCAATGTGCTCCCAATGAGCTAACTTTAACAGGCAAAGCTAAGGATTACTGAGTATTTTTTGAGAGAATGAATCATGTCAGTCAATCCCCCTAACAATTCCATGAGGAAGGTAGAAATACTATCTCTATTTGATGAGGAAGGAAACCAAGGTTTTAAGAAACTGCCCCTTTCCATGCTCCGCATTGAGTCCCAGGCAGGATTTGAACCCAGGGCTTCCAGCATTATGGGCCTGACCTCACAATAAAGTTGCACGCAGATGCTTCAGAAGAGACTTCTCAACTCTGATGTTAAATGAGCCTTTGTACCCAGGGAGAAACCTCCTCCTACCCAGACAAAAGCTGGCTGGTACTGGGAGAGTCCTTAGTGCCAAGGCACAGCATCATCAGACAACAGATGCGGGACAAGCCCCAGTCAGAGGTGGCACCACTGCCCCTTGGATTCAGTGAGGTCTCCAGGCCTGTGGAGCTTTCTGCACTCTGAGTTCCAGGAGTGAGTTGTGGATGGAACACAGGGTCCAGTGGCAGAGAGACAGCAGTTCTAGCCCCTGCTCAACCTCTTTGTTGCTGGGTGACCCCAAGCAGGGCTCTGAAGTTACATACCTCTTCCCTAAATTGGAGAATGTAATGGGTACTGCTAAGTGGGATGTAGAAAGAAATGAATCCTACGGTTCCTGCTTGGTGCCTGGGAGCACGTGTGGAGCCCAGAGGGAGGGCATTTTTGTCAGTGACCAATTTACCCATGCACCTGTTCTTCCACTTGTTGATTCTGGTGTCGTCCTTAAAAAACAGATGCCAAAGCTAAGGTGATGAATATTTCTTCTTAGGCGTTCTTCTCTGAGGTTTATAGCTTTAGCTCTTAAAGTAAGATTGTGACCCATATGGGGTTCATTTTGTGACTCCTCTGAGGGCAGGGTCCATGGACCTTCCTTCAGTCATTTATAACTTTATATATTTGTATGTGTAAGAAGGGTCTGGTCAATAGATCCGCAAGAATTTGTAGAATAATATTTCTTCTATCCTTGAAGAAATTCACTGAGATTGTGAAAAGGAGGTTAACTTGTATCTTGAGTGGAGGTGGAGCAGTGTCCTTGTTAAGAGCACACTCCCCCCTCTGGTGGCCACAGGAGACATTGCAGTTCCCTGATGTGTCTGCAAAGCAATCCACAGTCAATGTTGGGCATCTTCAAGGATTCATAGAGAGATCCTAACATTTCTGTAAAATTTAATGTTTTGGAGGGTGTCTTCTAGGAAATCTGTGATAAAGTGCACTATTTAGAGAAATATTTTCTGAGAATCCTAGTCAGGCCCTGAGTTCCAAGATAGAAAGTAGGGAGAGTGGTGGATGCTTCCCAAGAGTCACAAGGAGTACAGTGGGGTATAGTGTGGAAGATAACTGGCCTACACCAAAGCTCTGTATATCCAGTTGAAAGAAACAAGCCATATTTATGGATTACTGTGCTTACATTAACCATAAAACATTTTAGAAAAATTGAAAACTATCACTCAGCATATCTGTATCCTCTTTTCCCAGTTAGATGACATCAACTTATATTCCCAGCTTATTTTTTACTTATTAGGAGAAGATGATGTCATATATTGAACCATTAATGACTTTACAAAAATCCTTGCAGAACTAACAGATGGATTAAGTCCTAAACTTATTGACACAGATTTAATATACAAAAATGAGTTTCATCTCTATACATGAATAATGTGCTGTCAAGAACAGAAATTAAGAAAATATTTTGTAATTGATAATCACTCAAAAAGAATAAGATACATAGGAATTACTTTCACCCAGAGGTGGAAGACCTGCATACTAAAAACTTAAATCATTAATGAAAGAATTTGAAAAAGCCAGAATTAAGTCTGAAGACACCCCATGCTAATGGATCCCTAGAATATATGTAATCCAAAGGTCCACACTGTGTAAAGGAATCTAAATATTCGGTGAAAACCCCATCAAGATATAATGACATTTTCAGAAATAAAACCAATAATCCTACAAAGTGAATGATACCACAGAAGGCCCTGAATAGACAAAGCCATCTGGGGAAAGAACAAAACTGGAGACATCATGCTTTCAGAGCAGAATATCCAGCAAAAAACCCACACATATGTAGTCGATTAATTTAGAACAAAAGCTCCAAGAATATAAAATTGGGAAGCCACAATCTCCATGAAAAGTGGCTTTGGAAATACTGGGCAACCTCAAGTAAAGCAATGCAACTGAATGTCTATCCAACCCCATCCACAACAACAAAATCACAATGTGTCAAGGACTTCAACAAAACAGCTACAGCCATAAAATTCATAGCTGAAAATTGGGCAGAATGTTATTAACACCCCTGATTTTTTATAATAAATTCCATAAACAAAATTTGAACTCCAGATTCTGAGATCAAGAGTCAGATGCTGTGCTAACTAAGCCAGCCAAGAATCTATTAAAACAATGGGGCACAGAGGCACCAGCAGAGATCTATTCATTTATCCCCTTTAACACATTTTTTTAGAAGAATGTTTCTTGAGTTCCTTCTTGACACTGACTTTTGGATTTGACATCAAGAGCAAAAGCTACAATGAAAAATAAAATGGGACTGAATCAAACTAAAAGCCTTCTGTACAGCAAAGGAAATCTTCAGTCATCAGCACACTGAAAAGACAACATACTGAAGAGAAGAAAATATTTGCAAACTACCTAATTGTTAACTGTCTCATATCCAAAATATTTAAGAACTCATACCATCAGGGAAATGCAAATCAAAGCCCAAAATGATGTCACCTGTCACCATGACTAGTATCCAGTAGACCAAACTAGAAGGTTTGCCAAGATGTAGAGGAAAGGTGACTGTGCTCCTTTGGTGGGACTGTAAACAGGCTCTGTTGGTAGGACTGTAAGTGGGTGCAGCCACTATGGAAAACAGTATCAATTTTTCTTAAAAAAAATTCAAAATAGGGGCACCTGGCTGACACAGTCAGAAGAGTGAGAGACTCTTGATGTCAGGGTCATGAGGTTGAGCCCCACATTGGGGGTAGAGAGTACTTTAAAAATGGATATAGAACAACCATATCATCCAGCAATTCCCTTACATATTAAAATGAATCCAAGTCTTCTCTCTTCTAAAATGAAGGTGTATATGGGTGCCTGGTTGGCTCAGTCGTTAAGTGTCTGCACTCAGCTCAAGTCATAATCTTAAGGTCCTGGGATCGAGTCCAACATTGGGCTCCATGCTCAGTGGAGAGTCTGCTTCTCCCTCTCCCACTCTCCCTGCTTGTGCTCTCTCTCCCTCTCTCTCTCTCTCTCTCGCTTTGTCTCTCTGTCAAATAAATAAATAAAATATTTTAAAAAATAAAATAAAATGAAGGCATATAGTTTTATGTGCCCCGCTGTTTCATTCCAGCACTGAGAGTCTCTGTTCCTTGAAGTAGACTGTGAAGGGCCCTGGCCACCAAGGCTCAGGTAAACTTCCTTCCAGAGCTCTACTCAGATTCTGACAAGTTAGCTCTCAGTCTATTCCCCTTGTACCCACAACTCTGCCTCCCCAGTCTTTCAAGACCCAGCCCACCATCCCCTGGGAACTTGACATAGGTTTGTGGTTTGACTGACCCAGGAGTTGTTGAGTCAGCACTGCCCCAAAGCTATGTCCTGAGCGGTCCCCTATAAACATGCCTGGGTCACAGGAACTTACGAACTACTTAGCAGAATGCTCTCATAAGCACAGCTTCCCAACCTGTATACTTGCTGATCAGGGAGCACATCCCGGCCTTTGCTGTGTCACTGTATCCAATGAGCCATAAGGTGTTCTGTACAAATTCCTTCCACACTCATCCCTCAAGCAGCCAAGTCAGATGCACATGGTCACCAAAATGTTTCTGGCTTTAAGTCTTCTGCTACTAATGCAGCTATTTCCATCCTACCTCAGCAGTATCTGGAAGTGAGGACACGCTACTGAGTCTTCTGATCTTGAAACCTTAGACCCTTCATCTATCTCATGGTCTGATGTGCTTGGTGTCTTCCTTCTGCTCTCAGGAATCTTTTTCTTCATAAGGTCCAGTCCTTGGCTCTGAGTGCTGCATTAACGAATGGAGTCCACCAGGTAAACTTCATGATCCTTAGAGTCTCCCTGCTGATAGCTTGGGAACAATACTCTGGAGTTTATGGATTTCTAGGAGTTTCTGGAGTGAATAAGTGATATATATCAGTCTAGCTGTCTCAGATTTTGTTTTGTGGAGGGAAACACTGACACTGACAGGGCAAACAAAGTCCATTCAAATGTAAGATATTTCATACATATACATGATCAAAAAGGAAAATCCAAACCATAATTTGTCTCATTTTATATTTATTCAAAATGATGACCTAAGTTTGTTTCCTTCAAAAGGCCCACATAAGAAAGCAAGAGCCTATTATAATTGGTCATTTTGACAGAAATCTAGGTGGTGTTTTTCCTCTCCCATCACTGACCTTTTCTTCCTCCAACTTGCAACACATAGCCTATTCTTTTTTCTTCTTTGGAAGGAAGCCAGGTGCCCACCTTAATGCTCAATCCCTGAAGAATAGGGTCTTCGGATAATCACACAGAAACAATGGCTGGCCCAGTTGGGGCCAATACCCACAAGGGAACTGCATTTCCACTTTTGGCAACATTATCTGAGTTGAAATTTTAGATCCCAATTGCGGAAATTTGGAGCGAATTTTCCTCAGCTCCTTCCAGAGGTGAATGTGGGACGTGACTGCCCCAGGGCCTGACTGCTACAGCAAGGAACACTGCTCCAGAACTCCAGACTATGAAGACTATGGGAGGATTAACTCTGAAACTGCCTGTAATCAAAAAAGAGTGTGAGTGAAGGAAGGAGAAACAGTGAAGCATCAGTGTGGGAAATACCCACTGGATAACAAAAGTACTTGAATGCTGAGCAAGGACTGGGCCTGATGTCTTGCACCTGGCATGTGTCCCCACAGAAGGCTCTCTCAAGCAAGGACTAAAGCCATAGTTGATGCCAAACTCAGTAGAAATTTACAGTCCCTTCCAGGCAGTGGAGATGTGAGAGAAAGTGTTTGGGCTTTGGAACCAAGGCACAAAAAGTTCAGTGTCCAGTTTCTCATATAGTAGTCCTCAAGTCTCTGTTCTCTCACAGCACACAAAGACCATGATGGTGCCTTTTCTTTTCTCATGCTTGATCAAATGCCATGAGGGAAATCTAAAACCTCCTCAGAGGTGAGGTTTATTGTTAGATGAAGTTATTACTGACTCATTAACAGAGAATCTGAAGTGTGTTTTTTGTTCATTTATCACCCTGTGAACATGTTTTTCAGTGGTGATGACATTTCTCCCCAGGTTTATTGAGGTGCTACTTGGTGTACAATAAACTGAGGCCCAAGCATCACCAGGCTTCCCTCAAGAGAAGGCACAGGGTCCAAGTGGATGCTCATTGCTCACAATCCTTGTCTTGACTTCTGGGCATTACCTGTAAGACTGGCCATTGGGGAAGTACAGTCAACATGAGTTAAAAATTTGCCATACTAGCATTTGTAGGAACTTTCACATGATGACCCCATGCCAATGCTTAAGTGGTTCTTTAGATAAACAGAAAAGAGAAGGAAAATAAATAGAAAAAGAGATAAATAGAAAGAGAATGAAAACTTCTCATCTCTGTCTATGAAGCTAGCATTAACCTGGTCCTCAAACTAGGCAAAGATCCCATGAAAAAGAAGAATTTCAGACCAATATCCCAATGAATATGGACACCAAGATTCTCGACAAGATTATAGCTAATAGGATCCAACAGAACTTTATTAGCACCATGCTCTAACCAACTGAGCTAACCGGCCACTTCCAACAGAACTTTAAAAGGATTATCTGCCATGACCAGGTGAGTTTGATCTCTGGGATGCGAAGGTGGTTCAATATCTGCAAATCAGTCAATGTGACAGAACAAATCAATAAGAGAAGAGAACCACATGGTCCTCTCAATTGATGCAGAAAAAGAATTTGACAAAATACATCATCCGTTCCTGATTAAAATGCTTCAAAGAATAGGGACAGAGGGAACATTCCTCAACTTCATCAAATCTATCTATGCAAAACCCACAGCAAATATCATCCTCAATGGGAAAAACCTGACAGCCTTCCCTTTGAGATCAGGAACACGACAAGGATGTTCACTCTCACCACTCCTGTTCAACATAGTACTAGAAGTCCTAGAAACAAGAGACAGCAAAAAGAACTAAAACGTACTCAATTTGGGAAAGAAGTCAAACTCTCTCTCTCTGCAGATGATGTGATACTTTATACCCCAAATACTCCACCCCCAAACTACCAGAACTCATATAACAATTCAGTAATGTGGCAAGATACAAAATCAATGCACAGATATAACTTGCTTTCTTATTCACTAACCATGAAAATACAGAAAGGGAAATTAGAGAATTTACTATAGCACCAAGAACCACAAAATACCTTGGAATAAACCTAACCAAAGACATAAAGCATCTGTACTTGAGGAACTAAAGAATATTCATGAAAGAAACTGAAAAAGACACAAAAAGTTGGAAAAGTATTCCATGCTCATGGAACGGAAGAATAAACATTGTTAAAATGTCTGTACTTCACAGAGCTTTCAATTCCATCCTGGTTCCATGGAACTTTCAATTCCATCCTGGTCAAAATTCCACCAGCATTGTTTAAGGTGCTGGAACAAGCAATCCCAAAATTTGTATGGAACCAGAAAAGATCCCAAATTTCTAAAGAAATGTTCAAAAAGAAAAACAAAGCCAGGGACATTATGTTGCCTGATTTGCATATGGATGCAAAACTCTATCGTCAAATAATCTTCGACAGAACAGGAAACAGTATCCAGTGGAAAAAAGACAGTCTCTTCAATAAATGGTACTGGGAAAATTGGACAGCTATATATACAAGAATGAAGCTTGACCATCCTCCTACACCATGTACAAAGATAAACTCAAAATGAATAAAAGACCTCAACGTGAGGCAGGAATCTATCAAAATCCTAGAGGAGAACATAAGCAGTAAGCTCTTCGACATCATCCACAGCAACTTCTTTCAAGACATGTCTCCAAATGCAAAGGAAACAAATGCAAAAATGAACTTTTGGGACTTCATCAAGATCAAAAACTTCTGCATAGCAAAGGAAACAGTCAATAAAACAAAGAGGTAACCCACGGAATGGGAGAAGATATTCGAAAATGATAGTACAGACAAAGGGCTGTTATCCAAGATCTATAAAGAACTCCTCAAATTCAACACTCAAAAAAGCATATAATCTTGTCAAAAAATGAGTAGACAGGAACTGACACTTCTCCAAAGAAGACATACAAATGGCTACCAGACACATGAAAAAATGTTCATTATCATTATCATCAGGGAGACTCAAATCAAAACCACTTTGAGATGCCACCTTACACCAATTAGAACGGCCAAAATTAACAGCACAGGAAACAGCAAGTGTTGGAGAAGAGATGGAGAAAGGGAAATCATTTTCCAGGGTCCTGTCCCTTGAGCTCTCCAATTGGGAAACACTGAGTCACGCCCCACAAGTCCACCTGCCACCCAGGCAGAAACGATGCCTTTCAGAGCTGTGGAAAAGCCTCAGAGTGAGAGAAACCTTTGTGACCCAACAGGGCCATATCCAAACTCTGGCGCCACGGCGGGACAAAAGTCAGAGACTGATGCCTGGCCACAACCCCTCCCTCAACTCTGCTCCAGGAAAGCTCCCCTGCGCTGGGGCCCTTGGGTGGGCCCCATCGTCTCCACACCTTTTCCAGATGGCCGAGACATGCCCTAGGCAAAAAAGCGCTCTAGGCCACAGGGGACAGGGCAGTCCGAAGGGCTGCCCAACACCGACCAATTCTCACGAGCTTTCTGTCCAAACCTTTATCAATTTGGGCATAAAGCTCATGAGAATTGGCCAGAAAATCCCCAGCGAACTCGCTTCGTGTGACGCATGTCTGCCTGGCTCGGGATCCCGAGTTGTCCTGGCTCGAACCCTGCCAGAAGGCCCTCTTGTGAGTCAGGTGCAGGTGAAGCCAATGCCTCCTGCTCCTCAGCCTCCAGGGGTCCCCTCCCTGTCGCTGGCAGATGGGGCCTGCCATGCCCCTAGGCCCGGGCCTGAACCCTCACCTGGTTTTTCTGTCTTCCTTTTCCAGGGTCCTGTCCCTTGAGCCCTCCAGTTGGGGAACCCTGAGTCCCACTCCACGAGTCCACTAGCCACCGAGCCAGAAATGGTGCCTTTCAGAGCTGCAGAAAACCCTCAGAGTGAGAGAAACCTTCGTTCCCCCACTGAGGCCATCCCCAAACTACGGTGCCACAGCAGGCTGAAAAGTTGGAGACTGACACCCTGCCAAAACCTCTCCAACAACTCTTCTCTGGGAAAGCTCCACTGTGCCAGGGCTCCCAGGTGGGCCGCATTGTCTCAGTGCATTTTCCCAATGGCCGAGACATGCACCGAGTGAGAAAGCACTCTAGGCCACGAGGTACAGGGTGGTCCCCCATTGATTTGGGTAGAAAGCTCATGAGAATTGGCCGGCATTGGGCAGCAATTGGGACTGCACTGTCCCCTGTGGCCTAGAGCGATTTCTTGCTCGGTGCATGTCTCAGTCATCCGGAAAATGCGCCGAGATGACCCTGCCCACCCAAGGGCCCCTGCCCAGGGGAGCTTTCTAGGAGCAGAGTTAAGGGAGGGTTTCGAGCCAGGCATCAGCCTCCAACTTTTCCTCCCGGTTTGGTGTTGACAGTTGGGGATGGCCTCAGTGGGGGCATGAAGTTTTCTCTTGCTCTGAGGCTTTTTGCGCAGCTCTGAAAGGCAGTGTTTCCTCTTGGTGGCAGGTGGATTCATTGGTTGTGACTCGGAGTTTCCCCATTGGAGGTCTCAAGGAACAGGACCCTGAAGACGGAAGACTGAAAAACCAGGCGAGGGTCAGGGCCCTGGCCTAGGGGCATGGCAGGCCCCATCTACCAGTGCCACCAAGGGTACCTCAGGAGGCTGAGTAACAGGAGGTGGTGGCCTCACCTGTGCCTGACAAACTGTGGGCTTACTGGCAGGGTTCGAGCAGGGACAACTCAAGATCCTGTGCAAGGCCCAGGGGGTGGCCCTGCAGACATGTGGTGCATGAAGTGAATTCGCCACAGGTTTTCCAGCCAATTCTCATGAGCTTTCTGCCCAATTCAATAACTATATCAATTTAGGCATAGAGCTCATGAAAATTGGCCAGTGTTGGGTGACTATTCAAACCGCACTGTCTCCATGCTGCCCACCCGAGGGCCCCTGTGCAGGGGAGCTTTCCAGGCGCACAGTTGAGGTAAGGAGTGTGGCCGGGCATCAGCCTCTGACTCTTCGGCCCAGTGTGGCACCAATGGTTGGGGATGGCCTCAGTGTGGACATGAAAGTTTCTGACAGTATTCCACAGCTCTGAAAGGAACCATTTCCTCCTGGTTGACATGTGGACCCATGGGGTGTGACTCAGGGTTCCTCAACTGGAGGGCTTGATGGACAGGACCCTGGAAAAGGAAGGCTGAAAATCTAAGTGAGTGTGAAGGCCCAGGTCCCATCTGCCTGAGCCAGGGAGGGTACCCCAGGAGGCTGAGTAACAGGAGGCGGTGGCCTTACCAGCTCCTGACTCACTGAGGGCTTTCTCACAGGGTTCAAGCTGGTGGAACTCGGGATCCCAGGCCAGGCCCAGAAGGCAGCATTGCCGACTTGTTGCACATGAAGCGTGTTTGCTGGGTGTTTTCCAGCCAATTCACAGGAGCTTTCTGCCATCATGAGAGGTAAGGTGTTTAATGATCCTGACTACGCAGAAAAATGAGACTGCTAATCCACCGTGGAGGAAATGGAGGGCATGTCTGTAGTATAAGAGATTCCTTTGAGGCAGCAAGACCTGGTATGAAAGTCAGTGAAAAAAGACAGCTGTCCAATCCAGGCAGAACTACTGGTAGTCCATAAAACTCAGGAATGAAGGGTTGGGTCACTCCACCAGATAAAGAATTATGACCAGCTGAGGTGCTTGTTCACAGTGAATGTAATGTAGAATGAGCAGCCAAAGTAGCAGGTAAAATACCAGCTATGACCATGTGACCAGTTACAGAAATAAGGACTCTAATTCTTCTTTTCATAAGATTTTGTTCATTTGTTTCTTTGTTCAGAGTGCAAGTGTTGGGCGGGACAGAGGCAGAGGGAGAAAGAATCTTCAGCAATTCCATGCTGAGCACAGAGCCCCATGTGGTGCTCAGTGTCAGGACACTGACATCATGACCTGGGCCAAAACCAAGAGTCGGAAGCTTAACCAACTCAGTCACCCGGGCATTATAGGACTCTAATTCTTATGAGTATTTCTTCTCTATTTTGTTATGAGTATTTTTGTGTTGATCCATCTGTTTTCTTCCTTCTCTTGGTCCCTTATCAGAGAACATACGATGCACGTTTGTGATGGTTAATTCTATGTGACAACTTATGTAGGTCAGAGGATCCAGATAATTGATCAAATACAGGTCTGGATGTAACTGCAGAGGTATTTTTTTTATATGTGATTTTTACTTAAATTTTGAGAAAAGCAGATTATGCTCTGTAACGTGTGTGGGCCTCATCTAATCAGGTGAAGGTCTTAAAAGAAAAGATTGAGGTCCCCAAGTGTGAAGGAGTTATGCCTCCAGGCAGGGATCAGACTCAAATTGCCACATCAGCTTGGTCTGCATCCAATCTGCAGAGTTCAAACATTCCAGCTTTAAAAGTCAGAAAATTCTTTAAAATAAATCTCTTTCTCTGTCTCTTTCTCTTTTTCTCTCTCAGTAAACACACATACACATTCTGAAACCCTACTACAGAAAGTACTTCCCATTTGTAATTAAGAAAATGATGAATAAGGAATGGAAGATGGGCATCCTATTTACTCAGAAATTATTGGCATGTGTCTTGGCTATTAATTATAAAAATTCTAACGGAAGTTTCTAGTAAATTCTCAACAAGCACCTTAAAAGAAAGTATAGAAAAGGACTAGGCTATATACCAAAACCCAGAAAAAAATAAACAAAATTAAAATCCAGTAACTGCATGAAGTAGTAGGCAAAGTGATCATAAGAATAAAATTAATCAAATAAGAATCATACACAACTGCAACTAAGAAGGGACATATAGTCAGACATCAACAAAACATGAGCATGGGATTTGCTTCTCCTGGAGGCAATGGAGCCAGGATGCTGGGTTTCTCCAAACTCTGAGCAGGCCAGTCTGGATTTGATCCTCTGGCAGAGAGCTACCCACTGAAGAACTCAGGGGTGGTTCTCTTTCCTTCAGAAAAATTGCTGACAGACCATCTGTCACACACTCAGCCTGAGCCTGAGCATAAAGAATAGCAGTGTCAGCCACAATTGTGATTCTTAAGAATGACTCTCAGCCCCAACCTAGTGCAGTATCCTCTCACGGAGAAGAGCCTGGTTAGGAAGCTCGGAAGCCAGGCGACTCACATTGGGCCAGGGCGCATGGCTCTGGGATCAGCTGTTCCCAGGACGGGTTGGGAGATCTGATCAGCGTAAGAAGTGGGTCAGATTGAGCAGGGTGGAGATGCGTAACAAAGAAATAAATGTGGACACCCGTGGCTGGCTGATACTCAACCTAGATGGCTCAGTGGGTTAAGTGCCTGACTCTTGATTTCAGCTCAGGTCAGGATCTCAGGGTCAGCTGGGCTAACCAGCACTTAGCAGGGAGTCAGCTGAAGATTCTCTCTCTCTCTGCTCCTCCCCCCTCCATTGTACTTTCTATCACTCTCCCCAAATAAATATATAAATCTTTTTTAAAAAAAGAATGATAAGAAAGGCTGCAGGGCTAAACAAAGTGAAAGGCCAGTGAGTCATCATGACATCTCAGATTTCAAAATGATAATGAAGAAAGTGGAAAACAACCCAACCTCCAAAACAGACCAAACTCCGTGGGGGGGGGGGGGGATCTGTTGCCTTTTAAAAAAATGTGCCCTTGGAAAATATTTCCAAGGACACTTTCTGTTACTTGCTCATTGGGCTTCTTATGAATATTTATGGCACAGGTATGGAATGAATGCTGTTACATAGAGCATGAACATGAAAACAGGCAGAAGCCATGAACCCGGCATCAGAGAATGCATTGCTAAGGCAATTTCTGGTGCTTCAGGATTTCTTGTCAATTTGGCTGTGACTGTGATGGTATCTGTGGGGTGTTGTCTACTTAAGGACACGGCTCAGGGGCCAAGCCGTGGACTACGGCTTATCTTCACAGGTGTGTTTAGAGAGAAGGCCAGAGCTCAGTATTGTTAGGTAAATTGCACATTTTTATTAAAGCAATAATCTTTGAAGAGTTTAAGTACTGTTTTCCATTTCGTATATTATGTACCACCTGAAGGGACAGTCAGCACTTAGCATCATGGAAAAACTGGGGGTGACCCATGGGTTTATGCTGTTGAATAAAGCTGCAAGAACCTGTAGGAGCTTCAGAAAAGCACACATTTGCTCAAAATAATTTTTTAAGTGAAACTGTATTAGGAACTAGTTTCAGTCCCTTTCTGGCTCACATTGGCCATTTTTAAAAAGGGGTAGAGGGAATGTAGCCACAGCACGGATTTATCCATTTTCACACCAGACCTGAGGAAACTCACGCTCTGCATTCTGTGTTCTTCAGAGAAGGAAGAGCACCACTGTGATCCAAAAAGCGTGACCACACAGCATACCCATACTTTCATGTAACCAATGGCGCAGGTGGAAACACACGTGACCAGCCAGTCGGGCAAGTGATTGTAGCTGGGGTCGCTGGGGCCAGGGAGTTGGTTGGAGTCAAGTTGGCCCACAGAAGTGCATTTTAAAGGAAACTTGCTGTAATGGGGTGTAAACATTGGCAGAGAAAGGAGTCCTGGCGACTTCCTGCTCCTGCCCCCTACAAATACCACTGACTATCTCACTGTCAAGGAGGAGACATGCATCATTTGTTTTCTTTAAAGTGGAAGAATCAGAATCTACAAATGCCTTGATGTAATAGAACAGGTCTTATCAACTTGACATTCAGCACGATCCAATGTCCTAATACAGCCTGCTTCAGGTTCACTTCAACTTGCTTGGACTTCTGAGGATCCAAGGAGCTAATCAGTGCCATTTCCTAAAAATTTCCTAATGGGGGTTCAGGGCCAGATGGTTAAGTGTCTGCCTCTGTCTCATCTTTAGATCCTGGGACCCAGCCCTGTGAAGGCATCCCAGCTCAGTGGGAAGTCTGCTTTTCCCTCCCCCTCTGCCTGTCCCCCCTGTTTGTACTCTCTGTCTCTGTCTCTCTGTTTCTCAATTGAATAAATAAAATCTTAAAAAAGAAAATCTCCCAACATCATATCTAGGGAGGGACTGTAACTTCCTTGTCAATTAAAGATGACAATAACCCAAATTGTTGAAACTTTTGTGCATATCCCACTCTGATCCTGGGATAATTTGGTAGGTTGTCTTCATCATGTTGCTGGTTTCCTTTTCTGTGCACCATACTTGCCAGTGCTCTGAGAACATGAACGTAAGCCCATTTTTAAAATTCAACAGCTCCTCCTGGAATATTCTGGAGTTGATGACCACCACTCACACCTCACCAGGACATATGAGAGCACCTGTGATCCTGCTCCTTCCCCAGCATTTTTTAGCTTAGCCAGTCTGATGATTGAAACACCTTATCATATCCTCCACTGTGTGCAGTTCGCTCTGTCAATGGAAGACTCAGATAGGAGGCAGAGTAGTTGCAACTTCACTAATCCTAGAAAGATAACAGGCTAGAGAGGATATGAAGCAGAAGCATCCTCTGTGTAGTGAAAGGGACCACAAAAATCCTCCAGGTCTCACCGAACTGGATTTACAAAAAATATTTATATTGGAAGCTAAACTCCTTCTCTAGATACTAACATGAATATTAAGAAGGTTTCATTGAAGCCTGGGAGAAATGCAGAACCATTTGGGAGTTCTTGTCTATTTCAGGGAATGTCTTAGACTCTGGGGTTTGCGTCTCTCCGGCCCAGAGTTTGGGCAGGGCCTCAACTGACCTTCCCGGATTTGAATAAAAGACACAGGCACAGATGTGCTCAGTGCTTCAACCTGAGTTGTTGAGTGAGCACTCCCAGGTAAAACATTTCTCAAACCTTGGCATTCATCACAGAAAAGGCAGGGTGGTACACCCTGTGTTCTATCATTGGAGATTTTATTATGTATCAGGTGAAGCACACGGAAGAGGAAAACAGGAATGGAGTCCATCTCTGTGAACATCAGTGTCATTACCAGGCATGTAATAGTGCACTTCAGATGTCTGCCCAGTGTAAATACTTGGAAACATTGTGCTTTTCTTACAAAAAGATACACATTATACCTAAATATGTAGACCAGTGTTTATAACTGAACAAGCAAAATACTCCAAACATGAAAGCCCCATCTAATTTTCTCCAAAAGCTGCTATATCTCTCAAATGCTTACTTTCCACCATGCTTTATTTATGAAAAGCTCCTTTTTCTCCATCACTTGTCAGGCTCAGGGCTTGTTAGCCTGAAAGTCCCTGGCTTAAATTCAAATACATTTTCACCTCCTGTTCTTTGATTTAATAAAATCCATCCCCAAGTGTGAGGCCTGGTCTGATCTGTTTTCTGTAAAGTCACAGAAACCACTTGTTCCACAGAACCACAGAAACTGCTTGTTCCACAAGCCCTGGTGGTGGGCCAGCCGGACCCAGGCAACTGCTGCCTGGCACAGTCAGAATGCAGCCTGCTAACAGCCACAGCCCAATACCTTCATTTGCTGCTAAAAATCTCCAGCCTAGGAGGAAGCAAGTACCATCCACTAAGAATCAAAAGCCTGCATCTTGTTCTTTTAGGTCTGGGAACCATCAGAAAGTGACCTTAGTTGGATTCAGCTTGTCATAAACAAGGCAGTGGGGAGGTTTCAAAACTGAAAGTCACACTGGGCTCTTTAAGGTCTTGGCAACAAAGACCCCTGCAGGGGACAAAACGTCTTACAATCGGGTTTTCTCCTCCCTTCCTGTTGGCCATTTCATTTTTGCTATGTCTAATTTTATTTCCAAAGGGGTTGTTTACATTTTAGTGTATCTTAGTGTTTAAAAGTTGCAAGCTGACATTTATGAATTATATAGAAGATGTAAGGAATAAGGAAAAGAAACCCATACACATCCCAACCGTTCTAAGAAATGCAGTATCACCCACAGCTTTGGAGTCCTCTGTACATCCCTCCCCCTGTCTATCAGTCCTGTTCACTATTCTCTGTGTTACTTTATGTTTTTACCAAATTAAATGCATTGCTAAATCGTATTTTATTTTGTATAGTTTCAAAAATAGAACAAATGCAACCATCCTTCACAATTTTTCTGCAAGTCGCTTTTATCTCTTCCTCAGTAGCACTGTAACTTGAGCATGATACTGCAGAGCACATACCTTCCACTCTACAGGACTGGGTTGGTCCCCATTTTTTATTACTACAAAATGGCAGGTTTTCTCTAGCTCTAGCAGCAGAATCACTCTTTCAACAGGCGTGCTCTCTTCAGCCTGGCCCAGATCATGGTGAAGCATTTTCAAAAGCGATGGCTCTAACTCACAGCCCTACCCCAGTCAGAACCCATGGGCAGAGGCATGACATCATCACACAGGCCGCTTTCCGTGGTGTCAGCAAAACACTCCATACCCAAGACATTCTCAGAACTGAGGCTACTTTCTAGACACCAACGTAAATGTTGAGAAACTTGGTCTGTCAGTAGCAGTTCACTGCAAGCCTGGGAGAAATGTAAAGTCATTTGGAAGTCCTTACCTACTTCCTCAGCTTTGTAAATTTTGAATAGTCATTAATTTTCTAAGTCCCTCTATCTGAAGTTAGTGAAGATTAATTGAAATAAAACATCTTAAGGTGTTTTCAAAATGTACATGGCTAAAGAAGCACAGAAGAAATTTGAGTTTCTTTTGTACTAGGGTGATGCAAGGAAAGAACATATTATGTGGGGACACTGGAGCTACAGACAGAGGATAAAAGTTCCTGGAATTAACCAAAATTCCAAGGACAACTCCAGATTTTTTTTCCTTTTTTTTTTTTCATTGTAACAGTATTCATTGTTTTTTCACAACACCCAGGGCTCCATGCAATACGTGCCCTCCCCAATACCCACCGCCTGGTTCCCCCAACCTCCCACCCCCTGCCCCTTCAAAACCCTCAGGTTGTTTTTCAGTGTCCATAGTCTCTCATGGTTCACCTCCCCTTCCAATGTCCCTCAACTCCCTTCTCCTCTCTGTCTCTCCATGTCTTCCATGTTACTTGTTATGCTCCACAAATAATTGACTCTCTTTGCTTAACTTATTTCACTCAGCATAATCTCTTCCAGTCCCACCCATGTTGATACAAAAGTTGGGTATTCATCCTTTCTGATGGAGGCATCAAACTCCATAGTGTATATGGATCACATCTTCCTTATCCATTTGCCCGCTGAAGGGCATCTTGGTTCTTTCCACAGTTTGGCGACCGTAACCATTGCTGCTATAATCATTGGGGTCAGATGGCCCTTCTTTTCACTACATCTGTATCTTTGGGGTAAATACCGAGTGGTGCAATTGCAGGGTCAGAGGGTAGCTCTATTTTTAATTTCTTGAGGAATTTCCACACTGTTCTCCAAAGTGGCTGCACCAACTTGCATTCCTACCAACAGTGGAAGAGGGTTCCCCTTTTTCCATATCCTCTACAACACACGTTTCCTGTCTTGCTAATTTTGGCCATTCTAACTGGTGTAATGTGATATCTCCACAGATTTTTAAAAGCTATGAAACTGATGGAGCACAACTGGAGATCTCAAGGGGAATAGGTATCCTCTGAGCTTCATGCAGGATGAAAGGCAAATTGACAAAGGTCTGTCTAGCACAGTGAGCGGGTAGGAGTGTCAGGCCTGGGAGGGTGGAGGGATGACAGAGCTACAGGGCTAGCAGTGGAGAGGGGATGTGGCTTGGCTACTTGTGTCCCTTACCTGCCCTCAAGGGCCCTTTGTGACCAGACCACAGCTCTGTGATGTGGGCATGGGGCTTGTGTCTGTATGGACACACCCAGGGCTCAGTTGTCTGAGGGCAGCAGTGCGATCAGTCACTAACTCTCAGGGCTCAGTTACCTGAGGGCAGCAGTGCGATTGGAAAATAATTCTTTCCAGAGGGAAGAGATAATTCTCCAGAGATGGAGAATTATCTCTTCCCTCAGGAATTCCTTACGGATGGTTGGCTGAGCTCCAGTCCCACTCTCTGGGCAGTTAATGCCATCTTTGCCTTTGTGTGCGGACTGGGGCTCTTTGTCTTCATACTTTCGTATTTCCAGCCTGATCCGTCCTCACCACGAGGCAAGAAACATAGGAATAGCAGGAAGGTAAGGAACCCTTGGCCCAGAGACAGCAGAGTGTAACTCTATCATCTTTTCTATTATTCTTTCCACTTTTCCAAGTCACTGGAGAGACTCCTGAAATTGGAAAGAATAGAATGGGTATTCTCAGGAGAGTGTAGAGCACCATCCATCCAGGACAAGCCAGACCAGCCAATGGTTAGAGGGACATGAGGATTTCTCCCTGAAGATCTCGGGTCGGAGTCCAGGTGTGGTGGAGGGGTCCAGGGCAACGTCCCAAACACAGTGACCGGTGACTAAGGACCGGAGGTTAAGAGCTGCCTCTCTAGCAGAGGTCAGGCCCCTGAGCATTGGGTCATCTGCTGCTGGGGTGGGGGTCCCAGCCTCCCCTGTTTTTTTATCTCAGTACCAAGTGGAGCCACGGAGAAGGAGCAACGGAATCAAATATCAGACCATGAAAGGTGAGTGTCCGCCACTCACCCCTGCGTGCCCCAGTTACACTGTGCCCCCCGCTCTGAAAGCCCAGTACCACCATCTCCAGGACACCAGAGCCTAAGCCCATCCCTCAGGAAACAGAGCCCTGGGTGGGGGTTGGGGGCTCTGAGGAGGGAGAATGAACCCACAGGCTTCCCAGATTCTGCACCAGAACGAAGCCCTGAGGGGCTGGAAACTGATATCCCTCACCAGGCACCCCAGGGCCTGGACTGGGTGCGGGACCTCCCACTCCCACTGTGGACAAGCTGTTCAACTCTGCTTAGATTCCTCTGGAGGCTACAGTAGTCCTTCTTCCCCCAGCAAGCTCATGAATGAGGAAGCACTTTGGAAAAGACAAAGCGATCCCCATCATGAATCCTGTAATCTCCATGCAAGCATGTGGCCTTGGACAGTGCTGTTTGGGGCTCCCAAGTCCAATCCCCCTAAGGTCTCCCCTAAAGGGACATTGTACCCAACCTCCTGTAAGATCCCTGGACCCTGTCTTCTGCTGTGACCCGGTCTCCTGCTTCCAGGTTTCAGAGAATTTCTGAAGAATCTAGAAGAGGTTCAGGACCTATTCTCCCTTCTGGAAAGGTAAAGAATCTGCCCCCTTCTCCCCTGGGTGGGCCTTCCCGAGTCTATGGTGTGACCCCTAGGCTGCCTCTGGGTCTGTTTGCAGGGGCTGGGAGGAGCTGTGGGGACAGACTGTGACCAAAGCCCGGGGCTGAGGGACAGCAGGAGCATTGTGATGTGGGCATGGGGCGTGGAGGGCCATGGGGACTGCTCCCAGCCCCAACTGCTACAGCAGCAGCTCATGCCTCCTGTCTCCCACAGCCACCTGGAGAGGCTCTCTGGCCAGGGGGGCTTTCACCAGTTCTTACGTCAAGCAGCCCCTGGACAGGTGCGCCGAGGGATGCCAGCTAGAGCCCGTCAGCCATGCAGGGAGCCTCTGAAAGATGCTGCTCCCGCTGTGGCCCCATCACCTTCCCTAACTCCACTGACGGGGTCCCCTCAGCCTCTGGCCTCCACCCTGCCAGCAGGACCAATGTCCTCTTCAATTGCTGTTGCTTCACACTCCTCCCTGACTACTTCCTGGCTAGCAGAGCCTTTCCTCCCCCGGGATGGCTTTCCACACCAGCCACTTGCTCTTCCTCCTTCCCCACCATGTCTCCCTCCTTCAGAGGCCTCCCCTGGGCCTCTGACAGCCTCCTTGGCCCCAGAGTGGCCGGACTCTCCTTTGACTCTCCCTCAGTGTGACTCAAGGGCACCCCTGCCATTCCCCATCCCACAGAGCTCGGCTCCACACACGCCCTGGTTAGCTGACAGGTCAGCTTCTCCTGTCCCAGCCATCTCGGGCCTGGCCTGCTCACACTGCCCCATTTCGGCCCTGTCCTGGTGGCAAGCGGCTGCCAATGCCTGGAACCTGTCCACCTCAACACGCCTGGAGTCCCATCAAGCGCCTGTGTCCCATGGCCCACCAGAAGCCTTGTTCTGGGGAGACCCCACACACAAAGAGGAAGAGACTAAGATCCCCCCTTCCATCAAACCGGACGTCCAGAAGATTCTGGAGATACTAACTGCCAAGACAAAAGAACTGAAGTCTTGGAGGGAGGACAAGAAAGAAAGGTCAAAATACCAGCTGACCTCTTTCGGGAGAATGTTCAAGTCCCCAGGTGACAGGCAGGACACCATGGGCTGCCCATCCTTCTGGAGCATGAGGGGCAAAGCAAAACAGCTGCTTGGCCCTGAGAAGCCCCCACATCCCAAGATTCCAAGGGACAATTTGGAGCAGAAATGCCTCCAGCTCTTCTGGGGTCTCCCCTTTCTGCACAGCGAGTCCCTGGTGGCCACTCTCAGAGTGACTGATCCCCCACTGGAGTTTCCGTCTGTCATATTCAATGAGCTCTCTCATGCCTTGCCACTCCAGATTCAAGGCAACGTGACTCCAAGCCTCTCCCTGACCCATGACTTAAATCACCCTTCGGCTCGGCCCCAACCCCTCCCTCTAACTCAGTCCCAGCCCCTCCTTCTGGATCAGCCCCTGCCCCTGCCCCTCCCTCAGACTCAGCCCCAGCCCCTCCCTCTGGATCAGCCCACCAGGAGCAGCACAGTCGAGAAGCACCCAGAGAAGGATCTGAGAGACCATTTCAGGAAGTTGGGGCAGTTCAGAGAGGGTCAGATGCCTTTGAATGTTCATCCTTCCAGGCTTGCTGCCCACCATGCCTTGGACCATCCTGGAAAGCCATGCCCTCATGGGAAACCTGGAAAGCCAGTGCTTTCCAAATGCTGGGAACCCTCCCACGATTTTTCCATCCTCAGTCCATATGCTCAGCGGATGCTAGAAGCACATATCATGAGGCTCAGGGTGAAGCACCGGTGGGGCCTCCCCCTCAAGGTTCTCAAGACTATAAACCTCTTCAAGTTGAAGGGCTTCATCCTTTCCCAGTCCTTCCCTTCCCGCTCAGCCACCTGCATATCCAAGGCTGGCTTGGGCACCAAGTTCGGGGGAAATCCTCCTCAGCCCTATCAAGGACAGGTGATGAAAGAGTCTTATGCCACATGGGGAGGTCCCCTCAGTGCTCCCCAGCCTACGTGTAAGGAAATCCAGCAGGCTCTGGAAGGGAACTCACCTGGGGGTGGTCCTCTGGCTCTACAGGGGCCCAGGCCACCTTCTCGGACCTTCACATACAGCTTTGTGGGCAGAATCTGGCACAGTGAGACTGCCTCTAGGACTCTTATAAACAGCAACTTAGAGTCAAGTCCAAGTCCAGGATCGGCCACAAAGGAGCCAAGGAGGGTTAATGGGGGTCGGGCCTCACGGGACGTGACCATGCTAGAGGTCAACTTAGAGCCCCAGAATTTGAGTGCCAAAGAGCCCGGGGAGGTGGGGGAGTTCAAGGAGGACCCTGCCTGGGGAGTCACCTTAGAACCCCGTGTGCTGGCCAACAACCAAGGCCTCCGTGGCAAGCTGAGATCAGGGTCTGCAGGGAAAAGTGACATCCCCCTACAACATACAAAGTTGGTCATCCGAGACCCCAAAGAGCTATGCCTTGAGGCACAATGCAGGGGATCGGAGCCCCGGAAGTTGATGGAGTCAGAGAACCAGCCTCGTGATGCCACCCCCACCATGCTCCTTCAAGACTGTGAAACTGGGGTCCTCCTTCAAGACTGTGCGACGGAGAGTCTCTTTCAAGACTGTCAGTCCAACATGTTCCTCGCTGCCAACATCTTGGCTGCTCAGGGATCACTGTCTGGCTTCCAGAGCAGGTCCAGTGAAGACATATCTACTTCTGAGGTGCTGCATGGCCAAAGATCCCATGAGCAGAGCCCCCACAGGCAGCTAGGACCCCTGGGACTGCAGCACCAGTGTAAGAGCCTGAGGAAGTCATGTGTCCCCTGTGAGGAGAGAGAGAGCTCCAGGAGGTCCCCCTTGAGAGAGCCTGCCAAAGGGTTGTCAGAAATGAAGTTGCTCCAGATCAGTGAAGTGAGACGTCCAGCCCAGAGCAAGGAGTCAAGAGAGGCCTCGGGAAGCAAGGCCTGTGAGATCTTGCTGAAGAAGGAGGAGGCGCCTCCGGAAAACTACTTCAGGAGAAGGATGATGCACTTGCTCCAGTGGTTCTTTCCCAGTAGACGTAGAGGACTGGAAGATTCCATTCAAAAGGGCAAGGCTTCATCATCCCAGGGCCGGGGACAAGTCATGGGCAGGTCAGCCATGGACAGCGCTTCTGCGGAGGCTCAGATGGTCGTGAGGGCTGTTAGGCGGATCTTACAGGAGAAAGTGTTGCCATACCAGGGACTCAGGATCCCAGAGGTCGGCTGGTGCAAAAAGGATCTCCAGGCTTCGGCAGACCCCGATGTCTGCTACCAAAGAGTTCTCTCCTACCAAGAGCAGAGGAGAGTGATGAGGGACACAGTGAGTCCACAGGGCACCACCAGGGCTCAGAACTATGCCAACAAGACCAAGTGCATCGAGTGGCCCTTCCCCACCAGGGTGCCAGAGTGCCCAAGCAGACCCTGCCAGAATGGGTCCCTGGTGCCGGGCCCTTCAGGCCGCACCCTGCAGGCCGACTACCCCAGGCACTCCCTCCTTAAAAAAGACAGTTCACCTGGTCAGCGACTGTGTGCTTCTAATGCCTTTCCTGGCAGGACAACTTTCCTCCAAGAAAAAACACAAACGGTGCAGAGAAAAACTTTTTTTTTCTCACATTAGTACATCATCTATGGGCTAATGGCGTCTTCATGCCACAGTTACTTAGCTTCCCCAAAATAAATTTTTTTTTCCCCTCATAAGTGGTGATGGCTTCTGTGTGTGCCCTGCTGTTGTGGGAGGGAAGGATCAGGGTCTTCTCTCCCCGAGGACCTGCTTTGGCTTCCAGAATGAATGGGGCTTGGAGGACGGTTTATCTCGGGGTCCACCCCCACCCCCTTCCTCCCTCTTCTTCAGTTTCCTTGACAAGGTGAACAAAACCCAGACTGGGACCTCGCACTGCCCATCCTCTCCTGCTCTCCCTCCACCTGGAGATTGTGTGGCTTTAGGGAGGGTTTGCCGAGGCAGAAATCCCTCACAGGCTTTAGGAAGGATGGAATCCTAGATTAGAGTGGGGCCTGCAGTTGGGAGACACATGGCTGGCCTTGAGGGCAGAGGTGAGAAATCCTGCCCCACCCCCTGCAGTCTCCTGCGGGGAGTAGTGGAGGGCCACCCTAGGAGCCTTCTCACCCCAGAGAATCCCATCTTAGCGCCCTCAGCTCCTCTTCTCACACTCAGAGCCGCAAGGGACAAGCTCGATCCCGGAGCTGAGGGTGTGTGGGGCGTGCCACAGAGATCCCCAGGGACCCAATGCCCAGGCCCAGGGCACTGAAGGGGACTGCCCACCAGCACCCCCTTCCCCTCTTGGGGGATTGAGGGAGTGTGGCTGTGGGCAGGGGTCCCGGTACTTAGGGTGGGATGCCAGGAAGGAGGTCAAGTGACAGAGTGTGCCCATGCCTGATGTGAGGACTGAAGACCCTTGGTGTCCCACTGCCACCTATGTGCCCTGGGGCTGTCCCTGCAGGGTCTGCGCCCCACTGCAGCTGCCAATTCCAGGGGTGGGGGGGGTTGAGGGAGTGGGGTGGGGGTTGTACAGAAGCCACCTGAGCTCCCACACAGACAGACAGGCGCCCAGAGGCAGCAAGGCCTTCAGGCAGAGAAGTTAATTTCTGCATAATTTGATAAGCTTGTAGGACTGGGGGCCCCAGACAGACTTGTGGTCTGTGACCCTTATGTACATGTGTGGCCCAAGGATGGCTCCCAGGAGACTGGTGGGGACCACTTCCCCTAACCCCTCCCCTAACCCCTCCTCCAATGACTTCTCTAACCCCTACTTTAGCCACACCCCTAACCACTCCCACCTTCAAAGGAACCAATCCATGTGACTGATGAAGAGCAGGAAAGTTTCTTGCTGTTGTCTGCTTTGTAAAACAAGGTTGCTTGTTGCC
Source organism: Mustela nivalis (assembly GCF_964662115.1). Taxonomy (NCBI): domain Eukaryota; kingdom Metazoa; phylum Chordata; class Mammalia; order Carnivora; family Mustelidae; genus Mustela; species Mustela nivalis. The sequence goes on along the minus strand of NC_139021.1, from coordinate 94,207,459 downwards.
ACCTCTCTTCTGTATTATTTCACAGACAGACAAAGCTTTAGAATGAAGTTCTCCCTCATCTAAGAGAGTGGATCTTCCCACATTTATGTTTTATCACAAACCTTTCCTACAAACATTTCAGAAATGCCAATATAATATATAATACTTTCTACAAATGAATAAAAGCAAAGATTTATCTCATTCATGTAAATGCTAAGAAAGCAAGACAGCAAATTAGTGATTGAAGCCTCACACCTGAGGCTCATGCAGACGAGCAGAGACCTGCAGCCGATCAGCTACAGAGAAGGATGATACACGTAACTGATGTCGACTTTGCAATCACAGGGAAAACTATGATGTGGGATATGAAAAGTCATAGAAATGGTCACTGCCTTTCAAAACATCCCTCCTATTCTTCCCCCCCAGGGTCCAAGAGGCCGATGAGGCCTCAAACTTTTGATTTACCATGAGCCATAAAAGCTTTTCAATCTGGAGAAGTCCCTTTCTGAAATGGAACCACCCTTTTATGGCATTCTTTTAAGTCAGGTTCTCTCCTTCATTTCTTCATCCAAACATATTTGTTGAACAGCCAGGGTCGGCATAGAGCTGGAAGAGAAGTCCCCATCAGCCTCTCTGCTGGCTTGAACCACACAGACAGAGAACTAAAGAAAAGGTCCCACCTGTGTTGAGATCTGACTGTTTCCAGGACACTAAATGTGATTTTTTTTCATAAGCAGGTTCTCAAGAAATCCATGCCATGGCCCTGTGTGTTAAGGTTAATCAGGCTGTTTTTTATGGCAAGAAAGAAAAACAGAGGTTGAGGTCTGGAAAGTTTCTTGGCCAAGGGGTCATCCCTGGAGAGGCCTGCCCCTGAGACTGAGGGTGGGAGGTTTCTGGAATAATGTCCCCCACACTAGGGCACTTGCTGGGAGGAATGCACTTACTTACAGGAGGTTTTATCTACACATACTCCTTGGTTTTCCTACCAAATAGGACTGCTGAATCATGAAAACACTAAGTAGGAATTCTCAGGGGAAATGCCAAGAAAGAAACATTGAGACTAGGGTGCTGAGTGACTGTCTGTCTTAAGTCAATCTTTCATCTGTCTCATGCCTTCAAACTACCCTTTGTTTTATGCCACAACTACCTATGTCAGCATGTGGAGGGTTTGCACAGATGGGCTTAGAAGCCCTACAAACTCTGACTAAAAGAAAGACCCCATGACAAGATTTCACCCATGCCCAGGAGTTTAAAGGACAGCAGAGAGAAACAAGATTCCACATCAGAAGAAGCCAGGGACATCTGGAGGAGAAAGGTACAGCTTAGTCCCTCACAGGCCTGCTTCGCATGGAAAGAAAGGCAGAAAATTCTGGCACTCCTTCCCTTGAGCATTGAAAGACCATTCTTCCTTCACTCAAAAATTACCACCCCCCAAACAAACAAACAAACAAACAAACAAACGTAACATGCAGAAAGGCTAAGCCAGGGGCAGTGGTTTCTATCCCAACTATTCCTGAGTCAGTATTATGGTCTTGCAATACCTCACTTTTATTGTTTAACTGTCTCTGCTCTGAATACATTTCAGCGAAAATTCTTAAGTGAGCATTCAAGTGAAGCAATAAAAATGTTATGTACTGTGATCAAGTGGGCATTTTAACGACTTATAATTGCGCTTCTAATGTAGGAAACACTCCATACCTCCCAAGCTAAGCTTGTTAGGGGTCAGACAGATTCATGAATGTGTGCAGTCTCTATTATATTTCTGTCCCGGGTTGTTTTACTTCTAAATGTTTATAGATGCTTAAACAGTGATTGAGAAAAAAAAAATATTTTCACTATATTTTTTCACTCTACAAACCCACTTTAAATATTCTGGAAATATTAAAAGATATAATTCTCTCATTCCGTTCTCATGTCTCGAAGCCTTTTAGTTTGTGTTTTTGAGAATGCTGTGCACTGAAAGTGATGGAAGTGTGCTTGGGTGTCCTGATACAAGGGTGGTGTTTTCCATTCGATGCCTGTTTCTTGAAGGCTCACTTAAGCCCAGAGGAGCTTCTGACATATTCTGCTGCTTCTGTGGGGGCTCTGCCTGTCCCATCACTGGGCTTACTTGCCCTGCTCTGTGCCACCAATAGTTTACTGGACTCCTGGGGGTCTACGTTCTGGGATCATGGCTTCTCAGCTGGATGTACTGGGAGAGACCTGGAGACCACATGATCTGCCTACAGAGTCATAACATGGCCCGGGGTAGTAACAGGGAAGATCAAGGGTTGAGTGAATGCTCAGCACTGCTTCCCTGGGCTCCCCGCCCCCACCCCCTTGCCAGGGCAGCACCCCACCTCAGCTTCTGGCCACTCACTCTCAGGACACAGTGGTGGGTGCTACAAACTAGGGTTGTAAGAGCCTTCTGCCCACATGTGACATAAATGTAATCTTAGTGAGGCAGTGATGAACCAGGGAAGAAAACAGTATCTGTTAAGTAGCTTTAATGCAAAGTGTGACTGTCCTGCAGTGTCTGTGCCTCCATTTCTGACTCTTCATGGACTTCCACTCTTTTTCCATGCAAAACTGAAGGGACAGTGATGCCTTGGCTAGCCCCTACCATGGAGTAGGGAAGGGGTGCTTGTGATTTATACACTGAGAGGAAAGCACAGGAATCCCATGGGCAATGATTTGTGGAACCAGGCCAGGTAGAAAGAAGTAAAAGAAGGAACAAAAAGAGAAAGATGCAGTGTCCTTTTCTTTCAGAGCAGAGTCTGAAAGGTGGCCAGGAGCTGGGATCCAGGGCCCTGTGGACACCACAGACCTCTGAGCCTCAGCTGAATGCACAAATCTCAGTTCCACATCACCATTAATGAACTGAAATGTCTCCTCTCTGTCAGTTTCAGGTGATGAAAGACTATTTATATATTTTGGAACTGTCCTGGGCAGTACCAGAGTCTTGGTTCTCTTACCTGAGAAGGAAAGTAAGGTTGAAAATGAGAATAAAGGGTAAAGACTGATCATAAATTGTTAACTTTTCCTCTCCCCCTGATGACTCAACATCGCCAGGCAGAGGCTGTGAGCCCCCTCTGGGGCTCACCAGGGTGGTCAGGCTGGCTCCTGTCACAAGGTCTCCATCTCACCTTCCTATGTCTATAACCCAGGGACTCCAAACATAACAGTGAAATCCCCTCAAGTCTTTGTGGCCATCCCAACTTGAAATACATGGAGCTGACCAGGTGTTCTCAGTGGTTCAGGACTGTACCTGCTGGATACAGTTACCTCCTAGGCCCGCCTGCCATGTGGCCACCAGCAAGGAGTGCCGATTGTGCCTCCTGCCCTAGCACCCAAGGGCATAACAAGTCTGGTCATTTCTTAGCTTTCCTGTGTGTGACTTCCACGACCATGCTGGAATGTTCCTTAAAGACCCTACAAGGGGGACTAACCTCCCCCACTCACAATACAGTGGTATTGGCAGAAAACAGAATCTTCATTACAAATACATGTGGTCCGGGAAAGCTAAGAGACTCACTAAACCAGACTTAATCATTAAAAGATAATATCAGGAATTCTGTCCTTTTTGTAAAGCATCCTAGATGCCTGATGAACTCAGAGAGCCCATTTCCTGCCCATTTCAGTGGATCACAACAGCTCAGTTCCTCCCTGCCCCAAATCCTTGCTTCTCTGACTGACCCTGCTCTCATGACCATCAGCCATGGCTTATGACTAGTCAATGCCAATTGTCTAAAATACACTAGAAGGAGGACCTTGCATGACAAATGATTGAGACAGAAGAAGTCATACTTCTGCCACAGTCTCTTAAAACACCAAGAAACTTCTTTAAACTTGAATCAGAAGAAGTCAGGATATCTAGCACAGGAGGCTATGCATCTCTGTCTGAGTGGGCCAGTCCCTCAGATCACTCACCATCTACGACTGATTTTAAAAAGACAGTGTGTACTAAGTAAATGTAATTTAACTTATATAATTTTGGAATGCTTTACAAAAAGGACAGAATTCCTGATATTATCTTTTAATGATTAAGAAAAGAGTTAGTTTGACCTTTGCTCCGTATTTATTCAAGTGTGATTTTTAAGCCTCATTTTACTAAATGAGATGAACCATAAAGCTATGGAATATTGTAGCATGAGCAATTCAGAAGTCCTGAATGCAGCTGAAAGGCTAACCTGTGCAGAGAGGATCTAAGGGCAGGGGACCCGGAACAACGTGCTTGTAGATGTCACCATAGGCTTATGTCATGCACAACTTTTCAGTCTCATAATGAATGGGTTTTGTGAATTCAAAATTATTCTGTAGAAGCGGTCATAGCTGTCTTTGCCCTCCGTCATCACTCTGGTGACTGGGCACTAGGAATCCTGTAAAATATTTTACATCAGACCTACCCACCCACCAGTGATAAAACTATAATATGCTCTATATACAAAGAATCATTTAAAAGGATTTTTAGGAGCTGGGATTCTATGAGAAGACAGCTGCTTTCACCTGAAAATGCCATAAATACTTTCCTTACAAGATTCCAAAGGCTGATGGGTGAGAAAACATACTAGACACCAAGTGCAAGGGGCCAGAGCCAGGCTCTCAGGGCTGTGCAGGCTGGGACTGTGGGCCATGAACCAGCACCACCAGATCAGGAGCCCCAGAGCCTGGGGTCCACAGCGAAATGCAGTAGGTGCACTGGTCTGAAGTCAGGGAGTGCTCCCTGGAGGAGGAGGCAGTAGATGCGGGGTTTCCACAGCAGAGTTTAGATGAGGCCACCAGAGCAGGGATGACGTGGGCAGGGCACACCTGCAGGGAAGAAACCAAGGGGAAGGAGGACACAGGGGGCTAGCAGGCTGCCCCCAGGACACGGGAGGATGTTTAGGACATGGGCTGGCCAGGGGACGAGCCTGCAAATCAGGTCAGGACATCGCACTGTGAGGGGTACTGAGTGTCCGAGCCAGAAGGGCGATGCAGACCCCAGACAAGGAGAACTCAGGGAGGCTTCAGGGTGCAGACCGGCACCTGCTCCAGTGGGATGACCCAGCAGGGCCTGGTTGGGGGAGGGGAGTCGGGTTGCTGTGAACCTGGGCTGGGAATCTATCTTTACAGACTGTACCTGAAATGGAGCTAATTAGTGATCAGGACTGAGTGAAATGGAGTGAGTCCAGTTCTTGGAAAGTTGCAAGGTGGTTTGCCTCCTGGTGTCCAGCCTGGCTTTTGTTGTTGTTGGGTTTCCCTTTTTTTTCCGACTAGCTGCCGTGAAATCAGCATCTGTTAGAGTTCCAGTGACTAGCTGGACGTGGGTGGGGGCCATGGGAAGCAGGGTCCCCATCTTCTCATGTGGATGCAGCTCACTCAGGGCTTCCTGGGGGAGGGCCTGCGCCCTGAGAGTCTCACGTGGATTCCGAGTCCTTGACCCTCCACAGGCTGAGGTCAGAGAGAGGACTGTCCCTCCTTCCTCTGGAGGGTGTGCCCTGGAGAGGGCCCTGAGAGGGGGCCTGTGGACCTGTCCCTTCTTTGCCAGTGGCCTCCCTGCTGCACTTGTTGGGGTCCCTTGGTTGTGAGGATGTGCCCCACAGAAGTGGTAATTTAGTGATTCCCCAATATGGCACTGCTTCCCCCCCGGGTGACGGTCACATCCAGCTGGCCCTCAGGAAACATCTCATAGGAAATGGGAAGTGTGGGTGCCTGAAAATGGGCTGCAGGGAAGGGCAGAGGGGATTTGCAGAGCCAGTGATAGAGGTACACAGGACATGGCTGGAGGTCAGCAGGGACATGGGAGGAGCCTATCTGAGTACTGCGTCCCAGGTGGGGTTCCAGCTCTCCGTCAGCCCACAAACCTTCCCTGAGGAGGGAAGGCTGCTTTGGTTGCCAGCGTGTTATTACAGTAACTATCATGGCCTGAGCACCAGTGGGATGGTCCCTGGTACCTGGGAGCCTTGGCAGTGCCCTTTCATGATATGAGTGTCCAGACACATGGTGTTTCCAGCAGCATCTGGAGAGATGGATACCAGCCCTCAGTGCAAGAAACACATCTGTGTGCAAGGAGGAGCCTCTCCACTCACACACGGTCCATCAGTTTAAAGGTCCTCTTAGGCATCACACATATCAGTCTGACAGGGTAAAGACTTCTTATTCCAGCAGTAACTGGAACCCACTCACACTGTGTTTTCATTTTAAAAATATGGAAACTGGGAGACGAAAATAACAGAACACGAACATGTATGCACCAGCACATTTTGAAATAGACTGGATATTTTAAAAACTTACTTAAAAATTCAGGAGAGTGATGTCAGCAAGATGACACACAAGAAAACTCCAGGCTTGTTCCCTCCACAGAAACACCAAAAACAACTAGAGACTGACCAAAATAACCTTTGGGAACTATGGGAATGGCCATAGTCACAGCAACCAAGTGAGTGCTTGGTCAAGAAGGAGCCACATGTGGCAGGGCAGGAAATTCCATGAGTGTTGGGCAGAACACCTTGAGCAGAGTAGTCACCATAAGTGAGGCCCCATTGCAAACCAGAGAGTGCAAAGTGGACTAATTTGAGACCTTTTGATTTCTAACCTGTCTAGGGGATACCTGAGGGACTGGTCTTGGGACACCCAACACAGAGTTCAGACAACCAAAAGTGGCTCACAGCTCAGAAAAGGGGAAAACAATGGAAGCCGCAGGTATGACTTATGAAAACCGTCCTAAAGGTCATTACAGACACAGACATCTGGGGCAAGTGATTATAGATTGAGGAATACAATAGAACAGCTAACATCCCTAAAATGAGCAAGGGTGTGAACCTTACAAAAAGGAAGACATTAAAAACAGCCATACCAATGGGAGAACTGGGAAGAGAGCATGTGCACAGATGTAGGGATAACACAGGTATGAGAAAAGTGCATGCCAGGCTGATTAGCAAGGGTCTCCCCTGCATGAAGCCAGCATGCAAAGCCTGGGAGAGGGGGCTGTTTTTAAAAATATCCAGTTTTCAATATGAGATCACAAGCTATATAAAGAAGAAGTAAAATATGGCTCATTCAAAGGAACAAAATACATCTCCAGAAACCATGCCAAAAGAAACATTGGCTTTGGACTTACTAGAGAATGGCTTTAAAACAATTGCCTTAAATATGCTCTAAACGCTAAAGGAAAACATGCACAAAAGAAATAAGGGAAATCAAGAAAATATATGAGCAAAATATTTATAATATAATATTTACAAAGAATTTGCAATTATTAGAAACAATCAAATGGAGGGGCACCTGGGTGGCTCAGTGGGTTAAAGCCTCTGCCTTTGGCTCAGTTCATGATCCCAGGGTCCTGAGATAAAGCCCTGCATCCAGCTCTCTGCTCCCCCCATCCCATCTCTGCCTGCCTCTCTGCCTACTTGTGATCTCGGTCTGTCATATAAATAATAAAATCCTTAAAAAAAAGAATCAATCAAATAGAAATTTTGGAGATGAAAAATACAAAGTTGAATTGAAAAAAAGTCATTTGAGGGGTTAAATAGAAGAGGCAAATAGAAAGAAAGGCTCAGCGAACTTGAATACAGGTCCCTTGAAACTATTGAGACTGAAGAGTAAAACGAGAAAAAAAGGACAGTGAGCCAAAGCCTGAGAGACTTATGATGGGAGAACATCAAGCTGAACCATATAGACATTATGGGACATGCAGGGGAGAAATGACAGAAAAAAAGGCGGAGTAGTAATGACCATGCATTTCACAAGTCTGAGGAAAGTCGTGGATATAGCAATACAAGCTTAACAAATGCCAAGGAGGATAAACACAAACAGACCCACACCAAAAGAAGAGTGGCTCATCATATACGGGGTAGCCTCTGTAAAACTATCAGTGGGTTCCTCGGGCAAAAAGACAGGTCAGGGAGAATTCAACATTAGGCAAATGTCCTTCAAAAATGAGTGAGAAAGAAAGACATTCCCAGATCAACAACAGAAACTAAGAATGTCCATAACCACTAGACCTGCCATACAAGAAATGCTAAAGAACGTCTATCAAGTTGGAATTAAGGACGGTAGATGGCAACTCAAAACCATAGGAAAATATCATATTCTCCAGGAGAGAAAAGTACATGGACAAATACAAAAACCAGCAAAGTATTATTGTAATTTTGGATTGTTACTCCTTTCCACATCTCTTGATAAATTACTGACATCCATTATAACTCCACTTTTTATTCTTCTACAAGATTAGCAACAAACAGCCATATAAGTATATATGTAAGTATATATAATACTTATAAATCTATGTTACTAAGTACAAAATATATAAAGATGTAATATGTAAATAAGGTAAAGTGTGTGTGAATAAATAAACAAATGAATAAGATGTGGGTAAAAAAGCTAAAAGGAGAATTTGTATGCAATAAAGTTAAATATCAGGTAAAAACAGGTTATCATAACTTTAAGATATTATATGCAATACCCATAGAAATCACAAAGAAAATATTATAGAATTTACAGAAAAGAAAATGAAAGTTAAATCAAAATGAATAAATCAAAATGAGTAAAAAAATTAAATTCAAAAGAAGACAATAAAGGAAGAACAAGACAGTTAAGACCGAAAGACAACAAATAACAAAATGCCAATAGTAGGCAATCCTACCAGTAACCACTTTAAATGTAAGTGAATTAAGTTCCCCAATGAAAAGGCCTGTATTGATGGAATGATACCAAAAAACTAAGACCAAAAACCCAGGATCCAACTTTATTCTTTCTATAACATTCTCATTTTAGATGTAAGGATATAAACATAGATTGGGAAGTAAAAAAAAGGTAGAACAAGATATTCCATGCAATTAGTAACCAAAAGACCAGGGTTGGGTATACTAATATCAGATAAAACAGACTAAGGCAAGAAGTGTTTCAAGCAATGAAGAAGAACATTATACAATGATAAGAGCTCAATTCACCAAGAGGATATAAGAATTATAAATAAATGTGCAACCAACATCAGAGCACCTACATATCAAACTGACAAAACTGAAGGGAGAAATAGACTGATCTAGAATAAAAGAAGGAGACTTCAATACCACATTTTCAATAACAAACAGAATAATCACACAGAAGATCAGTAAAAATTAGGGGACCTCAACAAGACTATAAGCCAATTGGTCACAACAGAGATTTACAAAATACTCCATCCAACAAGAGTAGAATACACATCTTTTCTCAAAAAGACATGGAACATTCTCTAGTATAGACCAGATGTTAGCCCATAAAACAAGTCTTAAAAAATTTAGAAAGTTGGGGATTGTGAATAATATATTTTCTGATCAAAATGAAATGAAACCAGAAATGTTTCAGAAGGAAAACTGGAAAATCTACAAATATGTGGAAATTGAACATTACCGTAAACAACAAATGAGTCAAAGAATAAATCACAAAGGAAATGTGAAAATTTATTGAGACAAATGGGAATGAAACCACAACCTAGCAAAACTTATGGGATGTAGTAAAAGAAGTGCTAACAGGGAAATTTATAACTATCAATGCTTACATTGAAAAAGAAGAAATATCTCAAGTCAGCAACCTAACGTTACACCGTAAGGAACTAGAAAAAAAAAGAACAAATGAAATCAAAAGCTAGCAGAAGGAAAAAAAAATAATAAAAATTAGCAAAATAGAGATAGCAAAATAGAGAATAAAAACAAGATAAACAAAACAAGATAAGCAAAATAGAAAATAGAAACAGAAAATCCACAAAATCAAGAGTCTTCAAAAATCAAAATCAAAATCTTAGCAACACTGACTAATTAAAAAACAGAGACTACTCAAACAGCTAAAGGCAACAATGAAAGTTGGTCATTATGACAGATTTTATAGATAGGGAAGGGTTATAAGAGAATACTGTGAACACTGTATAGTAACAAATTGAATAACTGAGATGAAATGGATTAGTTCCTAAAAATATGAAATTTCACCAAGACTAACCTAGAAAGAAATAGAAAATATGAACAGATCCATAACAAGTAAGGCTACTGAATCAGTCATCAGGTCTCCTTACAAAGAAAAGTATCTGACTTGATGGCTTCACTGGTGATTTTACCAAATATTTAAAGAAGAGCCAACACCAATCCTCTTAAACATTTCCAGAAATATGAAGAGGAGAGAGAACTCCCTGACTCATTCAATGAGTTCAGCATTACTCCATAATCCAGAGATACTACAAGAAAAAAAAAAAAAACAAACTACAGACCAATGCAAGAATTGTCAACAACATACTAGCAAACTGAATTTGGTAGCATATGAAAAGGATTATGCACCATTACCAAGTGCGATTAATTCCTGGAATGCAAGAATGAGTCAATACACAAGAAACATTCAGTGTCATAGGTCACATAAGAAAAGAAGGGCAAGTCACATGATCATCTCAATTGATGCAGAAAAAGCACTTGACAACATTCAGCACATTTTCATGATAAAAGCACTCAACACACTACTAATAGAAGAAACTATATCAACATAAGAAAAGCCATATATGAAAAACACACAGTGAGTATCATACCCCCCAGGGAAAGGTTACAAGTTTTTTCCACTAAGATCAGGAACAATTCAGGGATGCCAGATTTTTGTCAATTCTACTAAACATAATACTGGAAAGTACAAGCCAGAACCCTTAGCCATGAAAGGGAATCCAAATTGGAAAGAAATAAGTAAAATTATCTCTGTTTGCAGATGGCATGATCTTATATGTAGAAAACCCTGAAGATTCCAGGGAAACAACAACACTTTTAGAATTAATCAATGATAGTTGACCAAAATCAACATACAGAAATCTGTTGCAATTCAATACCCCAGCAATGAATAATTTAAAAAGGAAACTAAGAAAACAATTTCATGTGTAACAGCATCAAAAAGAATAGAATACATTGGAATAATCTTAACCAAGAGGTAGTAGAGCTGTACACTGGAAACTACGAAATGCTGCTGAAAGAAATGAAAGAATACTCTTATAACTGGAAGGCTATACCATGTTCATGTTTTGGAAACCTTGATATTTTTAAGATGTTAATGCTTTGCAAAGGGATCTACAAATAATTTTCAACATGGGTGCCAGGATTACACAACAGGGAAAGGACGGTTTTCCAACAACCGAGGTTAGGAGAATCGGATAACAGTATGCAAAGGAATAAAAATGGACATTCACCTTATGCAGCATACAAAAATTAATTCAAAATGAATTAAAGTTCTCAGCACAAGACCTAGGGCTATAAAAACTCTTCAGGAAGAAAAACCGGACAAAAGCTTTATCACATTAAATTTGATGATGATTTCTTGGATAGGACACTAAAAGCACAGACAACATAAGATAAAATAGATAAATTCAAATCCATCAACATTTAAAACTTTTGTGCTTCAAAGAATGCCATCAACAGAGTGAAATGGCAACCCATGAATGACAGAAAATATCTGCAAATTCTCTATCTGATTAGGGGTTCATATCCATAATATATAAAGAACGTTGTACATCCCAGCAAACAAAAACTCAAACACCTTGATTTTAAAATGCACAAAGTACTTCAATAGATATTTATCCAAAGAAAACATACAAATGCCCAAAGAACACATGAAAAGATGCTCAACATCAGAAGTCATCAGGGAAATGCAAATCAAAACTACAGTGAGACACCACTTCCCAACCTTTCGCTATTTTTTTTTTAAATGGGAAATAAGATGTGTTGATGAGCATGAGTTGCAGCTGCGGTGCACTGGTGGGATGTAACACAGCAAAGCAGACAGTTCCTCAAAAACTTAAAAATAGAATTGTCACAGAATCCAGGAATTGCACTTGTAGGAATACACCCAAAAGAACTGAAAGCAAGGTGTCAAAGATATTTGTTCACCCAAATTCACAGCAACTTTATTCACTACAGCCAAAAGGTGGAAAAGTCCACAGATCCCCCAGGAGAGGAGATGAGCAGAACTGGCATATATATATTGTAAAACATTCTTCAGAATTAGACACACGCCCCAGCACTGATCGACCTAGAGGACATTATGCTACATTAGATCCGCCTGTCACGGAAGGACCAAAATGGTATGACGCCACTTAGATGAGGTGCCCAGATGAGTCAAATTCATGGATACAGAAAGTGGAAATGCGGTTGCCAGGGTCTGGAGAAAGGGAGGGATGGGGAATTAGTATCTAGAGGGCAGTGAGTTTCAGTTCGGCAAGATGGCAAGGATTCTGGAGAGACCACAATGTGAAAATGCTAATGCCATTGACCCATCTACTTAAAAATAGTTACAAAGCTAACTTCTATGTTATGTCTGTTTTACCACAATAAGAAATATTTAAACAAGAAGTGCACTTCCATTAACGTGAAGGAAACCCAGCCTGATTTGTAATGCAGTGAGAAACCCAATTCCTCACCTACACTCCCTGGGGTGATGGGGAACCCCATCCAACCCCACCTCTCAGTGCAGATCTCCTGGTCACCTTGTGAATCAGCCACCATGCTCACTCCCAACATCATGGCAGTGACATGGGACTCACCTGCCATCATGCCTCGTTTGGAGTCACAGAGTGGCAGGATGCTTGGCACAATATCTCACCTGTTCTAACACAGTGGGAATATACCCACCACCAACTTCACACAGTGAGGGCCCCCAAATGCCTCACTCTGGTGTTTCTTTTTGTTTTTGTTTTTTTAAGGCTTTATTAATATATTTGAGAGAGAGAGAATGCATGTGCATACACTGAGAGCACATAAGCTGGGACAGGAGAGAGTGAGAAGCAGCCGCCCCACTGAGTAGGGAGCCTGAGGCGGGGCTCAATCCCAGGACCCCAGGATCATTACTGAGCTAAAGGCAGATGCTTCACTACCTGAGCCCCCCAGGCACTCAGAATGCCCAGTCTCTTAACCTAGATGTAGCTACCACCAACAACTTTTATCTTCAGGGTAATAAACTCTGACTCATTAATCCAAACAGAACAGTGAAACACAGGAAGTTAACAATCCATGACTCCATTAGGATAAAGGCAGAGGCTTCCCCTCTCACCCCCTTATGATTTGCACAGGGGCAGGGCATACAGCTGAGCAGTCAGGTCTCACTGAAACTCCCCCACCCCACCCCAAGAACAGGTAGCAGCCTCTCCCAGAAGGTTGTGAGCCTGTCCCCACTGGGCTTCTTGGGGACTGCAAAGCAGGAGAGGGTCATCTCCAGAGGCTGCTCAATAGGCTAAGCAGGATTGAGGTAACAAAATCTGCCTTTGGCAAACATAAAATGTCTAGTCTAATTTAAAAAAAAGTATAACTTGGGAGTCACAATGCTAAAATCAGGAGTAAGAAGCAGAAAGCAAAACCGAAGCACATTCAGCTGCAACGTGTGAAGGAGAAACTTAAAATGAGAGTTGAAAATGACATGAAATTGCTGAATGGAGAGCCTTGGCTCTGGGGTGCTGTCCAGCCCCCTGCCCAAGGAGCTGCGGGGAGACTGGCAGTCAAGTGGCAGGCGTCTGAGTCTCTGCACAAGGTGCTGGAGCTGGGAACTTCCATCTGCCTCTCCCCTGTGTCCCCTACCCTTCTGATTCATTCCTGACCTACAGTGGTTCCTCAGGATCAGGCTCCAGGTTTGGAGTGATCCAGAGAACAAGAGGTATAAGGGCTGGATAGGAAGATCTCCTAAGACAGCTGCTTCAGAGAGAAAGGATATGAAAGCCAGAAAGGCAGAGAGGGAAGTGAACTCAGAGACACCGTGTCCAGGCCAGACGCAAGTCTAGGATGCCCATCTTCACTGCCTTGTATTTACCTGAACCAAGATGCCCTGAGATGCTGAGCAAGTCCCCAGCCAGGGATGAGGCAGGTGATGCATTTTCCCAATGCTGAGAAGCTCTCTTTGCTGGCACCCCAACCTGGAAGAAGCCGCCTTGGCTGCTCTGCATTTCACTCCCACCAGAGAGAAACCATCAGCAGCGGCACCATGGGGGAACTCTGAACAAGATGGCAGAGCTCTACGGACCGAGCCCAGGAGGAGCTGGGACAGCAGCCAAAACACATCATTCTGTAATGCCACAGAGGATCTCAAGAGCAGCAAGTGCCCAGACATCTCCTGACCACTGTCCTTGGGTGCACCTTCACTTGCAGAACCCAAACCTTGGGGGACCCAGATCTGCCTCTACCTCCCCAAGGGCATGGCCATCCTCTCATGCCTCCTCCCCGTATTCTGTAAGGCTCTCTTCTGCATGGGCCAGGAATGGATCTCAAATCAGGCAACAAGAACAAGAGCGAAAAGGAAAATAAACAACTATGTTGATCTTACCTAACACTATTCTAGGGTAGCACTGAAACTGACCATTGTGCAACTCGGAGCTTCAGTTTCTCATTCTGCAATGTGAAGACACCTGCTGAACAAGACCAAATGACATAAAGCACCTGGAATGCTTGAAACCACGTCTGGCTCATAGTAAATGCTCACTAAATGTTGGATGCCAAGCCCCGGGCATCATCTTGGTTCACACACCCACTTCCTTCTCTCGGTCCCACTGCATGTTGCACTTGGGGTGCTCTTTGCTCATCTTCCCACATTCTTCAGAAGCATTTTTCTTCGGGAGCCTGGGTGGCTCAGTGGGTTAAGCCGCTGCCTTCGGCTCAGGTCATGATCTCAGGGTCCTGGGATCGAGTCCCGCATCGGGCTCTCTGCTCAGCAGGGAGCCTGCTTCCTCCTCTCTCTCTCTGCCTGCCTCTCTGCCTGCTTGTAATCTCTCTCTGTCAAATAAATAAATAAATCTTTAAAAAAAAAAAGCATTTTTCTTCAATTCCCTATGAATTCCAGATTATTGCTCTTCCTCTCTTATAAAAAATGCTCACAACAGCCAAAATGAGAAAGTCTATCTCTGCAACTGCCCCTCAGAACAATGTATTACTTAAACTATAACCCCTGGATGATTTTAGTAGTTACCAAGGACATTTAGATACGGCCTTAAGAAAAACATATACCGGCAACAGGTCTTTGGGGGAAAGGACGATATAAGACCTTGAAGCTGAGCAGCTGGGGATGCCCAGGTAGCTCAGAGCAGAACGCCACCAGCTTCCTGGAAGCAAGCAGCTGGGAATGCCCGGCCTGCTCAGGGCTGACCACTGCCTGCTTCCCTTTTCCATTGTCTCTCCTTTCTCCTCAAAATAGCACCTGTTGTTAGTTAGATGTGTCCTTTGAATGTGCTTGTTTAACTATAAACTTTACCCTCCTTCTTGTTTGTCCACAAGACATGTGACTAATGTTTGACCTTCATCAACTCTTTTGTTGGTTATTGTTTCTATCTAATAAAAGTGAGACTGAGGAGTTGCTTGGTGCAGCAGTCTTTTCGACTGTTGTCCTCTGCTCCCTTTCTCTTGCAGCCGACTTGTTTGTGCCTAATTCTTCTCCTGTTCACGGACTGGAAGGGCATAGCTATCATTTGACTACAGCTGCCTTTGTCCTTCCTGGCCATTGTCATGTTGGGATGTGTTGGAATCCCAGTACTGGGACCTGTGAATGTGACCTCGTTTGTTATCTGGTCTTTGCAACAGTCAAGTTAAGGTCACTGGGATGGGCCCTAATCCAGTATGACTGGATGGTTTGTAAGACAGATGAGAGTAGAGGGGAGACAACAAGAAGACACATGGAAGATGCCTTGTGATGACAGAGGCAGACATCCCAGTGATCCATCTACAAGCCAGGGGCCCCAAGAATCACCAACAACATCAAACTATTAGAAGGACATGGAAGCACTGGGTGTAGTGCAAAAATAATGAATACTGTTATGCTGAAAATAAATAAAAAATAAATTTTAAAAAAAGGAGGACATGGAAGGTTCTCCCCTAGACCCTCTGGGTGAAGTATGTCCCTGACAACATATTTGAGTTTGTATTTCTAGCCTCCAGAGTCATGCAAGCATAAATTTCTGTTGTTTTAAGCCCAAGGTACTTAGTAACAATGCCTAGGAATATCTTACAGGGATAGACTTAATTCCTTCCCACCTCAAGTTGCCCAGGAGTGTCTGAGAGGCAGGTTTTCCAAGAGAGCCAGGAGCTCACTGTGTGCCTCCTTAATAATCAATTAATGAATTTATTGAATTTAAGGGTAGAAAATATTCAACAAGTTGATGAATGCACTGAGCATTTTACTTATTATTTGGGGGCACACAGAAAAAAGCACTACCACATTAACTTTGCCTTCCATTTGAGACATTTTTCTAACCCTCAAGTTTCCTCCCAGGAAATAGGAGCTGGTGCTGGGTTTGAATCTTCCTTCAGTGGGAACTTCCAGTAATAAAGCTCTTACTGCAGAATGTGCCCAGCTCCCTGGGGGTGGGGGTGGGGGTGGGGGTGGGGGTGTATCTTTCTGTGGTCCTGCAAATTTTCTCTTCTTTTAAAAAGAAGGCTACTGAATTAGTACAGTGATCAAAACTCTGAAAGGAAGATAAGCCACTTGGGTTTGAATGATTAAGTGCCTTTGCCTAATGCACATCAAATGGGGAGGATTTTAAACTTCTCTCTCGGTCACAGATGTGACACGAGGCAAAGTTCCGGGGCATCTGCTGCCTGCCTTTCTCCTCCTGGAAAAAGGGTCTGACCTTGGATTCTTTTTCAAAACTGGACTCTTTTGATAGTTTTTAACTGATTTATCCTCAAGGGCAGAAGGAACAAGATTATGCCAATAAGAAAGTAAAAAGAGTTCTGAGCATAGCACAGCATCACAGGGACTACGACTGGCAGGAGATCTGGTGTCTCCAGTGTGGAGCTCAGCCGGCAGACAGGAATGGGACAGAGAGACACGCTCATCTCCATTCACACAGGCCTCTGTACCATAATTCTAGAGGCATCTTGCCCTTTTATGTGCAAGATGAAAGTCACCTAAAGAAGTTTTTCTTAAATTGGAGTAGTATTTATTCTTGTCTGTATCATCAAAAAGCCTATATTAGAAATATAGTAACAGATGACTTAAGATTCTATTTACATGAAGGACACTCAAGCCTAAATCCTCATTTCAGCTGACTATCTCAAATAAATAGCGAGCATATTTTTATTTTTTTATGTGTAATAAAAAGGGCATGAATGATATGACTTGTAGCCATTAGCCTGTAGATCTTAGAATCGACACAATTTATGTCAAGGGCGTAATCTGGGGAGAAAGGCCAGCACAGAGCATTATGAAAGAGAGAAGTCAGGAACTGGAAGTTTCCAATTGCCATCAGGGAAAGACTGGCATCATGGAAGTCACAACCATCCTGGAAAAAAAAAAAAAAAAAAAACCAGGAATGACAGCGTTTTGGAAGCCATTCCCCCAACAGAGAAGATGTGGCTTCATGAATATGGGGCCAACTCATCAGGCCTTTTTGAGAACCACAGAGATGCAAAGGCTCCTACTGCTTTAGAGGACAAGAGCACAGAGCTTGGGGAGATCCATGTAGAGTGAGCAGAAGCAAACCTGGACTGGGTCTGGGGAGGCAGCCCCTCAGCTCTCAGGGTTGCTATTCTGATACACCCTGATAATGGCCTCCAGGTTCTTGCGCTCCTAGAATACCTGGCAAGGACATGTGGGGCCACTCAGGTTCACTGGGGATTACCTGTCCTTACAAAGCCTATGGGTAAGAGAACCATAGAAACACACTGTGTAGATGAGAAATTAGAACCCCTGTGTACTGTTGGTGGGAATGCAAAATGGTGCAGCCCTTGAGGAAAAGATTTTGGAGCTTCCTCAAAAACTTAAAATAGAATAAACATACCCAGCAATTACACTTCCCGGGATACGTCCAAGAAACTTCAAAGCAGGATCTCCAAGAGATAGGTGCACCCATGTTCAATGCAGTATTATTCATATTAACCAAGATGTAGAATCTACTTAAGGGGCCTTTGATGGATGAAGGGATATCTCAATCCATTCAGGCAGGTAGAACAAAACAATGAAGACTGGGTGCCTTCTAAACGACAGAAAATTAGCGCTCACAGTTCTAGAGGCTGGAAATATGGGGTTGGTGTGCCAACATGACCAGTGAGGATCCTTTTCTGGGCCACACACGTTCACTGCGTCCTCACGGGGCAGAAGAGTGTAGGCATGTGCCTGAGCCTCTTTGAAAAGGCACCGTCTGGTTCTAGAGGATTCTGAACCCATGACCTAAGCACCTCCCAAAGGTTCCACCTGCTAATACCATCATCACCACTGGGGGTTGGGGTTAGAGCAATGACTTCAGGTGGGACACAAACATTCAGGTCATCACAACAGATAAAGAAAAGATGGTGTCTCAAGACAATGGAATATTATGCAGCCATTACAAGGAAAGAGGTCCTGTCCCATCAAAGACCTTATGCTGAGTGAAGCAAGCCAGCCACAGCTAAATTTATGCTATAGGATACCACTTACACAAAGCACCTGAAGCAGTCAAAGTCCTAGACACAGTTGCTGAAATGTGGTTTCTAAATGCTGGGGAGAGGAGGAAGGGGAACTTGGTGTTCAGTGTGTTCAGACCTCCTTCCATTTTACAAGATGAGAAACTTCTAGAGATGTGTTGCTCAACATCATGAATATACTTAATATATTAACTTAATATAATTATCTTCAGTAATTATACTTAAACACGTAAAACCCATTAAAATAGTAAATTTAACGTTATGTGCTTTTTACCACAATAAAAATGAACCATTTTGTATTTTGTTTTTTAAATCCTTTCAAACCAGTACTTAACCAAACAGCAATATATACATGTAGTTTAAAAATAACAATTATTGCGTATTTTTAGCCCCCAGCCCCTTCCACAGAGTGAGAAATGCTATTACTAATTTGTTGTGTGTCTTTCCAGAATTAATGCGTGTGCACACATGCATGCATATGTGCATGTTCATCTCAGGGACTTCGGATGGGAGCACAGTGTGCGTACTGCTTCTCCTCACTTTGAAATACTGTTTCCTAAATCTTGTTATCAATAAATAGATTCACTTCTCTCTTTTCAAAGGAAGGCATTCTATGAAATACTGCACTTTAGCATGCTTTATCTCTGCACTCGCCAGCGGCAGAGAACCAGACCATGACTGTGACGACATGAGCACTGTCCTCACAGGAGTAATCTGTGCAGCTCACGTGTCCCTGTGGGATTCATTCCTAGGAGTGGAGTTTCTACTCTGTTTAGACAGTGTACCGAAGGGACTTAAGGTCCTGCTCCTTCCTGTCATCTTCAGAGCTAAAAGCAGGTGTTTGGGAACCCCTTTACTTAATTTTATGGAAATTGTCCTCCAAGGGTTTGTGAGAGTGAACAACTTTTCATATATTTATAAAACTCTCGCTTTCATTTTATTTACAGCCTATTTCTATCTTTACCCATTTTTTTTCAAGAATATTTATTTATTTGTCAGAGAGAGAGAAAGCGCCGAAGAACAGAGAGCAGCAGGCACAATAGGCAGAGCAGGCAAAGGGAGAGGCAGGCTCACTGCTGAGAAAGGAACCCAGTGTGGGACTTGATCCCAGGACCCTGGGGTCATGACCAGAGCTGAAGAAAGATGCTTAACCAACTGAGCCACCCAGGCGTCCATATCTTTACCTATTTTTAAAATCTTACCCATTTATTTACAAGAATGCTTTATAAATAAAGAGAACTTCCTTTGTCATATATATTTAAATTTTCCTCAATTTATCTTTGGTGTTTTCTCACAGCAATTTTTTTCCCCACATCATTTTTAATTATTCTGATTTATCAATCTTTTTTATTTTTTGTAGCATTTGGTTTTCCCATTTTCCTTAGCATGCTCTTTCCAATAAGCCACACAAAACATTTTCTAATTGCATCTAGTCCTTTCTCTGTGGCTGACTTATTTTAAATTGTATCTATTTAAGATGTAAAATAGGGATCTAACATTATTTTTTTCCAGGTTGTCCCAGTATCACTTATTGAATAATCCATTTTTCATCACTAATTTGAAATGCCACATTTATTTTTTGCTAATTCTGTAAATATATTTAACGAACCCTATTATGTTTCTGCACTAATCTTGCATTATTATGCTAATATAAACAATATTAATATTAAGTAGTTTCAAACAGCTATGTTTAAGCTTCATAAGGCATTTTACTAACTTAATAAGAATAATTCCCTTTAATAATATTCTTTTTACCAATTGCTGTGGCTACTTCTGCATGCAAACATTTTAAAATGAAAGTTAGAAAGACTTCATATTAGGGGGGCCTGGGTGGCTCAGTGGTTCAGCGTCTGCTTTCAGCTCAGGTCATGATCCCAGGGTCCTGGGATCAAGGCCCACATCAGCCTCCCTGCTCAGCGGGAAGCCTGCTTCTCCCTCTCCCACTCCCCATGCCTGTGTTGTCTCTCTCACTGTCTCTCTCTTTCTGTCAAATAAATAAAATTGATCGAAAGGAAGGAATGAAGAGAGAGAGAGAGGGAAAAAAAGACAGTCTTCATTTTATTTTATTTCATTTCAGGGTTAGTTAAGGATGAGCATACATCATACATCATTACACTATCAAGTCCTAATACCCAAGGACAAGGATTAATCCCACTTTTCTGTGATGCTCCTTAATGGTGTTTTAAGTACTTTTTGAGCATTTCTTATCAATTTTATTGTTTGTGATTCTATTCTAAATGAAGTCCATGGCTCCCTCATCATTTAACTAATTACTTATAGGTACAAAGAGAAATTAATTAATTTTGGAAATTATTTTCCTAAGAAGGTATATTGCTGAGTTATTTTTTTCAAAATTATTTCCCAGGAGATTTTCTATGGTTCTCCAAGAACATACACTGATAATTTATCTTCATTTGTAATTTTTATGCTTCTTGTATTATTTCCTTCTCTATCTGAATGTACTTCATAACTTGAGAATGTAAGGTTAGAGGCTTAGAAAGGAGGGCTTAACATGTTCATCTTTTAAGGTCATGTGGGATAAGTGCTTTTAAAAAGCCCTCCAAATTCTCAAAAGTAAAGGAAATCCCAGATTGATTATCTCTGACACAAATTCTGAAATAAGGCAGAAGTAGAAGTTTAAAACTTAATCTGGATGAACAAACAATAAGGGGAAAGACTACTTTCCTCCTATGTAAGACAACCCATTATTAAGACAAGTCACCCATAAGACCTCATGACAGAAACTTGAAAAACACTGGTCTCCTTCAGATTGCCAAGCAGGTGTTTGTTTTTCATCCATGTTAATGCTGTTCCTCAGTAAATGATACTGTAGCAACTAGCAGCCATCTAGAAAAATCCA
The DNA here is from genome assembly GCF_964662115.1 of Mustela nivalis. Lineage (NCBI taxonomy): Eukaryota > Metazoa > Chordata > Mammalia > Carnivora > Mustelidae > Mustela > Mustela nivalis. Next base: position 94,186,291 of record NC_139021.1, on the reverse strand, counting down.
TAAGCACGGATCCCTACCTCACACCTTAGACAGATACAAAATGGACTAAACCAGGAATCAAGCAACCTGTAGCCCAAAGCCAAATGCAACCGGTGCATGTTTTTGTAAATAAACTTTTATTAGAACACAGCCACACTTACACAATGCCTGTGGCTGCTTTCACACAAGGGAGGTGCTACAACAGAGACTGTATGGTCTACAACACTGAAAACATTTGTTATCTGCCCCTTTACACAACAAGCTATCAGACCCCTGAGACACACCAGCAGTCCTCTCAGTGTAAGAAATCTGAATGTATTTAAAGGGCCTCCAGCTTCTCAACTAATGGCCCCGACAGTACTGGCTGGAAAATTTGAGGACTGCTAATCGGAAATTCTCATTATCTCAGAGTTTTAAGACCAGCTATATTAACATTTTTTTTTAAATAGTAAAAACCTGTCATCCTCTTCTGCAAAATACTATTATTTATTTCATTGTTGCCTTTGTCTATACAAATTTATAAAATGTGCTCTGCATCAAAGGTGAAAAATTGTTCTAACTGCAGGCAGGCACAATTTCTGGAACTTTCAGAGATACTGTACATATACAGAATGCATAAGTACACACCACACTTGCACATTCTGTATATTTACAGTGTCTGCAAGTTGTAGAAAGTATAGAGTTGACAGTCCCTCCATCTGAGACCAAGTGTTGGTACAACATCCTCTGATGTTCAGCTGCCTGAGTTGCAAGGGGCTAGGAAGAATCTCCAGGAGACTCTACTAGATTCCCTAAGCTTCCTTGCCTTCTGCCTCCCTGAGACTCACTCAGCTCAATGATGTTTCCTTTCAATGACTGTGCTGTTGCAGAAACTTTTCTGTAAGAATTTAATTTTTCCATTGTTCACTTTTCCTGCTTAACACAAAAAGGATATTTTATTTTTTATTTTTATTCTCTTTCAAGGAATTAAAAAATTTCTACTTTTAATGAATTAGGTACAAAGGATAGACAAAGAAACAAGTCAGAGACCCTGACTCCAGAGCCGATGTGAAATACTCACGAGATGAATGAATGGAGTGAAAGAGAGTAGTGAGCGAGAGATGAGATTAGTGAGCGAGACACGAGAGAGTAATGTGTGAGACATGAGAGAGTAGTGTGCAAGATATGAGAGTAGTGAGTGAGCCATCAGAGAGTAGTGTGTCAGACATGAGTGAGTAGTGAGTGAGATATGAGAGCAGTGTGCAAGACATGAGAGAGTAGTATGTCAGACATGAGAGTAGTGAGTGAGACATGAGAGTAGTGAGTGAGACACGAGAGAGTAGTGTGTGAGACATGAGAGAGTAGTGTGCAAGATGAGAGTAGTGAGTGAGAGATGAGAGAGTAGTGTCAGACATGAGAGAGTAGAGTGTGAGACATGAGAGTAGTGAGCGAGAGATAAGAGAATAGTGAGCGAGACAGGAGAGAGTCGTGTGCAAGATGAGAGTGTAGTGTGCGAGACATGAGTGGTGAGTGAGACATGAGAGTAGTGAGCGAGAGATAAGAGAATAGTGAGCGAGACATGAGAGTAGTGTGCAAGACATGAAAGAGTAGTGTGCAAGATGAGATAGTGAGTGAAACATGAGAGAATAGGGAGCGAGACATGAGAGAGTAGTGAGCGAGACATGAGTAGTGTGCAAGATGAGAGAGTAGTGTGCCAGTTGAGAAAGTAAAAGAAAAAGAAGTAAAAGGTATTCAAATTGGCAAAGAAGTCAAACTCTCTCTTTGAAGATGACGTGGTACTTTATATGAAAAACCCAAAAGACTCCATCCCCAAACTACTAGAGCTAATTCAGCAATTCAGCAATGTGGCCAGATACAAAGTGCATGTACAGGAATCAGCTGCTTTCTTGTACACCAACAATGAAAATACAGAAAGGGAAATTAGAGAATTGATTCCATTTACTATAGCACCAAGAACCATAAGGTACCTGGGAATCAACCTAACCAAAGAGGTAATGGATCTGTACTCAAGGAACTAGAGATCCACTCTTCAGAGAGATCAAAGAAGACACAAAAAGATGGAAGACCATTCCATGCTCACGGATTGGAAGAATAAATATTATTAAAATGTCTATACTGCTCAGAGCCATCTATATTTCAATGTCATCTGGATAAAAATTCCACCAGCATTTTTTAAAGAGCTGGAGCAAACAATCCTAAAATTTGTATGGAACTGGAAGAGACCCCGAATTGCTAAGGAAACGTTAAAAAGGAAAAGCAAAACTGGGGGCATCCCATTGCCTGATTTCAAGCTTTACTACAAAGCTGTGATCACCAAGACAGCATGGTACTGATGTCCTATTTTTATTAAACTATCACACTTGGGTATTATTTCTGCTTAAGCAGTAAACTACCAAGAACTTATTTTTAAAAAGTAAAACAATGTATATTTACCCACATGATTATCATTTTTGGCAGTCTTTATTTTTAATGATTTTTAATGATTCGTTCTGCCTGGTAAAAGACATTATATTTGAAGAAATAAGAGTTGTTGTTTGCAAAATGACTCAGAATAAATAAAATGAATTTGTTTTATTTTTATTGTTCTCATTCCTTCATTGAATAATCTCAAATTGGGATTACCTATCAAGTATGTATTATACACAAGCAAAACAAACAGCATTTGCAAATGCGAATACCACTTGTTCTCACCTGGAGACCATTTTTCAGGTCTCCAGATTTGCTAAAATCCCAAGGATTGTGGGTTTTTTGGTTGTTGTGAAAACTAGGTGGGGTGGGTGCGGTACTGGCATCAGTGGGCAGAGCACATGCAGGCTGTCAAACGCCCTGCAGGGCACCAGTCCGGACCCTGCAACGAAGAAGAATCTGGCCCAAGATGTGAATCATGTGGCCGGTGAAACACTGAGACTGGTGCGTGAGGCACCACGGCTCGTTCTGCAAACTGTGTTTGTGTGGCGGCAAAGACGTGAGCCGTGTTTGTGAGGAACCAGCCCAGGGTCCCACGTGCCCTGCAGCAGGGTCTGGAGCTCGCCGTGCGGGACAGAAAGCGTGGGGCGCGCTCACGGAGGACTGTCACCAACAACACAGTGTGAAGAGACTGCGCGGTGGTTCCAGAGCCGGACCGCGGAGCATGGGGCGCACATGAGGTAAGAAAGGCGTGGGCTTTAAGAAGACCAAAGACAAAACCACCGTCTGGATTGGGGCCAGGGGGAATAAGCCCAGGTTTCAGCCTTGACAGCCGGGGAGGCTGCGGCTCGGTGGGTCCGGAGCGCTGGCAAGAGGCTGGGTCTGAGAGCCGGAGAGCCCGCAAGGGCAGCGGCCAGGAGGTCGCGGCTGGGCGCTCGGGGTGTGGGGGGCTGGGCCTTAAGGCGCTGGAGCATTAGGAGGCACACGTCGGGGTTACCAGGACACCTGGGAGAGGGGACGGCAGGAGCGCCCGACACGCGGAAGGAACCAGGCAGGCACCGTCCTGGGGGCGGACACCGAGAGGTCCGGCACTCGCGCTGTCCAACGCCGCCCAGGACTTCCGCGCTCACAGGGGACGAGGCCCGCGGTCCTGGCCACCGAGTAGGCAGGCTGCACGTGCTCCACCCCCGTAGCCTGTCCAGCACCTCGACCCCGCAGCCGGTAGCTTACCGCTCGTCACGGTCCGACGCCGCCGGGTATCTGCCCCATGGGCCAGAGGAGAGGCTCCTGGAAGGCAGGCTGGGGGGGGGCAGCACCCCACGCGGGGCATGGCCAGGCCCACTGCCCCCCCCCACGCTCGTGGGGACCCGCGGGGACACATATCGCGGCTCTCACGTGTCCCCTCTGCTAGGCGGTTGAGGTGCGGTGGGAGCAAGGCGCCTTCTCTTGCGGGGCGACGAAGCCGGTGCTGTGGGGGTGTGGGGACACCGAAGGAAAACATGGGGGGCGTGGGCAACTGTTTGCCGCCAAGGTGGGGCGCGTCTGTGGGCCGCGGGGCCGGGGAGCCGCTGGTTCCGAGCGTGGCTGAGGGCGCCGCCTGCGGGGTCGAGCAGCGGACACGTGAGGGCGTTGGTGTGGAGAAGACGCTTTGCTCCTGCCAGGCTGTTGGTGGGCTCTGGTGCTGTGTGTCCTGGGAGCGCAGACCCGCTGCGGGTCAGGGAGGGCGGCTCTGGGGCCTGATCTGTCCCTCCGCCAGACACCGCGGTGCGGCCACCGCCGGAACCCCCGCGGGACACCGTGTGGACATGCGAGCGGACACCGGGGAGCCACGCGGGCCCGCGGGCGCGACAGAACGCTGGCCACTGTGCACCCTCGCGGACATGCAGTCGGAATGCGGCTGGACGGCAGGGAGCAGCGCTGGGGGTCCGCACGAGGTGAGGAAGCAGCCGCGTCAGGTCCTGCCCTGCACACCGAGTGGACGGCGCCGTTGTCCTCGTTGCTCAGGACAGCCCAGACGGGACAGCTTGGTGCGCGCTGGGGGGCGCTTGTGGGAGGAGATGTGACACATGCACACGCACGACACTGATATATCAGCCGACTGTGAAGAAGACGGAGTGACCGCACGGACGGGGCTGCCGCCATGACGCCGAGTAACCGCAGTCTGCCAGGGACAGACGCAGATGCTGTCCGAGTGCACTTCTGCATGCGCGAAGCTTGGCCCGACCTCCAGCACCACCGCCACAGCCGAGAACAGCTCTGGAGCAGGGAACAGCTGGGGTGTGTGTGGGCCTCAAGGCAGGGGCGCGGGAACGAGAGAAGTGGGCGAACTGCCTTGTTGGTTATGTTTAAATCAACCCGGGCCGAAGTTAGCGTTCTCGCCGGGATCCAGGATGTCAGACATGACCCGACCCTACCCTCTTCTGGGCCCCACCCGGCCCTCAACCTCGGGCCAGCTTCCTGCCCCAGGAAACCTCTTCTGAGAGTTGGTCTCCATCCTGACCGCTCCGTGGCACTCCTTTCCCCAGAAAACCAACTCGCCCTTCCTTCCCTGCTGAGGATCATTGCCCACAGCGGCTCTAGCTGCAGGCTTTTCAGCACCCGTTGCTGCCCTTTCTGACTCCCAGTGCTCGCGCTGGACACACTGGCGCTCCCTGAACCAGGCTTTCTTTTCTCTGTAGAAGTGACCGCTGACATGCCCTGTGCTCTACTGATGCATTGGCTTCTCCGTCTCTGTGCTGGAGAGGATTCTGTGCTTGACCTCCCGTGTTGTCTGGGCACAGAGTCTCCCTTGCTCTCTTTCCAGCTCCGCTCATGCTCAAGAGATCACTCTCTCGGGCCCTTGGTTAGCTCAGTCCACGAAGACCTGCCTTTGGCTCCAGTTATGTTCTTGGGGTTGAGTTCCACCGAGTAGGCAACCAGCCTCTCCTTCTCCCTTTGCCTCCCTCCACCCAGGTAGTCATTGCTCTAGCTCTCTATCAAATAAGTAAATAAGATCTTAAAAAAAAAAAAAAAGAAAGAAAAGGAAAGATAAGACTACCCTTCATGAACTATCCAGCGTGTGCTTGCCTGGTTGGACCTGTGGCTGGACCCTGAGACTCCTAAGCCAGAAATCATTTCTGCATCCAGTGTGGACTTGAGGGGAACCTGGTGCACTGCCTCTGAGAGCTGGTCTCCTGTGGAACAGGTGGGACTTGCAAACAGGCTTTTTGAAATGCTAAGCCATATGAAGAATGCTGGCAGCCCATGCCTGTGAAGACACAGGAGGCAGTGAGGATTGAAGGTCTAATAACATCATCTTGGACCTAATAATTTAGCTTTTTAAGATCTCCTTTTAGCTATGTTTTCTTGACTGTGACCCAAATGTGGTTTTATTTCCCATACTTGAAGGAATAGTGGTGGTGGCTGCTTCGGCTCTCTTGAAATTGGCGGGACACAGCCACACCACAGGAACATGAAACAGGGCAGCCTGAGCAGGCAGGAATTCACTGTGTGTTCAGCAAAGTCACATTTGGCATGGCCAGAGATGTGCACAGCATCTGCCATGCTTCATGGCAGGTGAGACATCCAAATGGTAGAAGATCGTAAATCACTGGGTGAAATTACTTTGCACAGATAAATGAGCTTACATTTCTTCTTTTTGCTTTGTTATATGTTAGTGGTTAAGAGCTATTTCATACTTTTCTGTGTAATCTAGTTAATACTCTTTTAAAAACCTGTCATCATTTAACCTCAGGAAAAGGAACATTTTAGCCTGTTCAGGAATATAAAGATTCTTACATCACAAAATGTTAAAATGTATTTGATGTGTGCTACACATGTAAATATCCTGGTTCTGAGTCTGTGCCTATGAATTACATGTTTGATTTAATGGTTGTTACAACTTATAACATTTTTTAAAGTAGGCTCCACAGAGCTCAAACTCGTAACCCTGGGATCAAGACCTGAGCCGAGATCAAGTCAGACACTTAACCTACTGAGCCACCCAGGCAATGCAGGTTGTGAATGATTTTTTTAAAAAACCTCTTATCTTTAAGGTGGTGAAGTTCATTTTGGGCTGCTATGTAATGAAGCCACATGGCTACTAGGTGGAGGTGATGTACAGCGCAGAGCACACTGCCCTTCTGCAGAGACTTTTCATTATTTTAAAAGTTGTTTTTTTTTTTTTTAAGTAAACTCTGCACACAATGTGGAGCTTGAACTCATAACCCTAAGATCAAGAGTCGCACACTCATCTGATTCAGCCAGCCGGGCACCCAGAGACTTTTACTGCTTAATACAAAAAATCAAATGGAAAAGTTCTGTGGAAGTGGACATTTTTGAATATACATCCATTTAAGGTTTCAAAGCACTAAATACGATCAAAATATTCAGGACAAAAATTGTGAAGATAAATTATCCTGGTAGTGTTATTCTGCATTTTCCTCTTTTTTGAGGGTTTATTCATTTTTCTTTCACATATTTTCAGTTTCAAATTCCATGTGTAGTATATAAAAGGAAAATGCATCACTATCTAAAAGAGCACACATGCATACACCTAGACACATAAATACATAGTTCTTACTGTAGTATTTACAAGGGGGAAAGCAATGACCTCTTTTGTCATGAAAGAACCTTTGATCTTTCTATGTATATTTCTCTTTTTCTTAGTAACTAGAAAAGTAGCAACATAGTTTAAATTTCTTTTTTTATGTTTAGATACTGGCTGCTTACAAAATTGATAATGTAGACTGTCAGAAAATACAACATTGCATGTCAGAATGCTTTTGAAGTTTCTGGTGTGTTTATATTGCTTTGCTGTGATACAGAATTCGAAAGGCCTTTGCTCTGAATGGATTTTATTTGTCACCATTTACTTGTTACTTTTGTTTTAAGACAACTGCAGAAAATCAAACACATTTTTTTGGTGTGTTTATTTTTAAAGAAAGCATTGTCATCTGTGATACGCCTGTGGGAAATCAATGTCATTGTTTTACTTACTATATATCGAAGTTGTCAACTAGCATCAGGTTCTTGGGTGCTCCTTCTCTGAACAGGGAATGAACTTTGGGGACCACTAGCATCATTGCTATGACACGTGTCTGGGGCCATTTCAATTCATGCGGGGAAGAGTCATGCCCTGGGGAGCTCCTAGTGGGGGTGTTCTGAGTCGTCCTGCAGATGTCAATGCCCCTCAGGCTTGGAAGGAGTTACTTAGAGTGCTGGAGTGCTCAGTCCAACCTGGAAGCTCATTCATTGATTCATTGATCAGCACAGGAGTGCCTGTGTATATCGTGTCTTTTGTACATAGATGAGGGGAGCAGGCAAGGGTGTGGACAGAGAACAAGGAAAGGAGAATGCCCAGTCCTGAGCCTGGTAGGAAGCACATGCTCAGGAATTGGAGGCAGTTGTGACATTCTGGGAGGCGGGAAGTTAACCAGGAGGGTTTGTGGCACAGAGAGAGCTTTAAGGAGGTGTTAGCTGTCACAATTGTCCCCTGGTCCTGAGAGTTGTTACAGTGGTGCCTGAGATCTACTGGAAAAGACAATGACAAGATGGGGGGGGGGTCATCAGGTGGGCTGTTTGGTGGCATGAGGGGCCTGGAAGTCCTATAGGGTGAGTGGAAGATGGGGAAATGAAGAATCCATGCCCCTTTGCCTTTGAGTGTGGGAGAGAGATGGGCAATGCCACAGGAGGGTAATGCAGGTTAGAGCAGAGATGCCCACACTCTGTAGGAAAGCCTGCACCCTCCACATATCACCCAGAGCCAGCCTCCTCTTATCCAAACCACATCCATGTCCAGAGAAGAGGGTTTTCATCTGGACTCAGAAGATAGATACCAGCTCTCCCGCAGTCATGGTTCCACTCCACAAACATGAGCAGGTAACTAAGAGATACCAACACATGAAGAAATCCAAAGAGGAGTCACTGCAGAAAACAAGGAAATGATGCTAATCCAAAGAAGGCAAGGGTGGAGATAGACCTAATCCAAACGATTGTGGGTGTACTGGATACAGCTGTCCCTGAAGCCTGATCTTGAACATTTGGATTACATAAGCCAAGATGCCTCTCTTGCTATAGCAGGTCTGAATGGTACCCACCATCCACATACAAGATGGCCTTGACTGTGTTCACTAATGTATCTACTCTTGGAAAATTTGGGGACATTTTTAGGGTGAGCATATATCAATTGCAGGAAAAAGAAACATTACTATGATGCCATTATTTCTTCTGGAAATTCTTTGCAACACAAAGAAATGAGACAACTAGGCAAAAGAGTAAATTGAGTTTATGACAGTTTCAGAGTCTTCAGTCTTTGCTTTATGGGCCATTTAATAAGTTCTTAGCATCAATGATGACCTGTAGGTACTCATAATCCTCTCCAAAGAAATCAGTCCACTGTACGTCTGCTCAAGTGTTGTCATGTGGATTAATTCATTATCCTCTGTTTCACTTTTCCTTAAAACTTCACCCATTAATAAACTGTTTCCTGTTTCAGTCTGTATTGTTGCATTTTGCCTGTATGGCTCTTAACACTTTGCATGCAAAAGCTGCATTTCTTCCACTTCCATTTTTTCATGTCTCAGATAATGTTGTAGGGCTGTTCTAAATGAGGAAAGTGGTCTGAGAACTGTCTTCCCTTGTCTCTGTGGACACGAAATGCCAGTTCTTCTAAGGGCTTTATATCTGATGTCAACTCTGTGTTCCTGGTTTATTATATTTTCCGTTGTTAGCTCTGAGATTCCAAACCCCACAGGGTTCAGGAAGAGAGCAGAAAGCCCCTGGGGAGCTACCATATGAGGATGCATCTCCTTTTTCTTTCAGAGCAGCCCACATTCGTTTATTTTACTTCCCTTGAAATGATGCTACCTTTCCCTTATGGGAATAAAAATTTTATGGCTCACTGTCCACACATAAATCGTCTGACGGATGTAGGTTGTGAATTTGGATATGGTGCTCAATTTCAAAAGATGAAGTTTCTATCTGGGCTTGAAGTTTTATTCTTTTTTCTTTTTTCACTAATTTTTGGAAGCCTGTTTTGGCAAAACCTCCACTGAATTAGGTCAAAGAGAATACCAAGGTTGGAAAAGAGAATGGTGAAGGTTTTTTTTTTTTAATTTATTTTTTATTTTCAGCATAACAGTATTCATTATTTTTGCACCACACCCAGTGCTCCATGCAATCCATGCCCTCCAAATACCCACCACCTGGTACCCCGACCTCCCACCCCCCACCCCCTCAAAACCCCCAGATTGCTTTTCAGAGTCCATAGTCTCTCATGGTTCACCTCCCCTTCCAATTTCCCCCTATTCTCCTCTCCTATCTCCCCATGTCCTCCATGCTATTTGTTATGCTCCACAAATAAGTGAATCCATATGATAATTGACTCTCTCTGCTTGATTTTCACTCAGCATAATCTCTTCCAGTCCCGTCCATGTTACTACAAAAGTTGGGTGTTCATACTTTCTGATGGAGGCATAATACTCCATAGTGTATATGAACCACATCTTCCTTATCCATTCATCCGTTCTAGGGCATCTTGGTTCTTTCCACAGTTTGGCAACCGTGGCCATTGCTGCTATAAACATTGGGGTACAGATGGCCCTTCTTTTCACTACATCTGTACCTTTGGGCTAAATACCCAGGACTGCAATGGCAGGGTCATAGGGAAGTTCTATGTTTAATTTCTTGAGGAATCTCCACACTCTTCCCCAAAGAGGCTGCACCAACTTGCCTTCCCACCAACAGTGGAAGAGGGTTCCCCTTTCTCCACATCCCCTCCAACACATGTTGTTTCCTGTCTTGCTAATTTTGGCCATTCTAACTGGTGTAAGGTGATATCTCAATGTGGTTTTAATTTGAATCTCCTTGAGAGCTAGTGATGATGAACATTTTTTCATGTGTCTGATAGCCATTTGTATGTCTTCACTGGAGAAGTGTCTGTTCATATCTTCTGCCCATTTTTTGATATGATTGTCTGTTTTGTGTGTGTTGAGTTTGAGGAGTTCTTTATAGATCCTGGATATCAACCTTTTGTCTGTACTGTCATTTGCAAATATCTTCTTCCATTCTGTGTGTTTGCTGTGCAGAAACTTTTGATTTTGATGAAGTCCCAAAAGTTTATTTTCGCTTTTGTTTCCTTTGCCTTTGGAGACATATCTTGAAAGAAGTTGCTGTGGCTGATATCGAAGAGATTACTGCCTATGTTCTCCTCTAGGATTCTGATGGATTCCTGTCTCACCTTGAGGTCTTTTATCCATTGGGGAGACAAGATAGCTGGGAAGTAGGAGGAGGCGCCCTTTCAACCTGTACCCTAAAGTGAGCTGATTACCTTCTAAAGAAATCATTCTTTTTTTAAAAAGATTTTATTTATTTATTTGAGAGAGATAATTCAGCACAGTGGCCATAACTCAGAGGTTTGTAGCTGAGAAGCTTGACAGGCAGGATTTCTGCTGGGGCCCCAGCGTGAGAAGGAGAGGAAGCCTTGGGTGCAGGAGAGCTCTGCCGAGATCCCTCCCCTTCTGCCCTCCTGGGAGTCAGCTTCCATCAAATAAAGATCTGTTGTTAGTGTGTTATGCTTCTCATTGGATCTCATTTTGCTCCCCTGGGACTCCCTCGCTTTTAGGTTAATATAAACAACACATTTTGAGTCATTTTAATTAAAAAATGGGTACTGACTCAGTGTCCATCATGAAACCACCATGAGAGTGTTCTATTCTGGAAATTGCTAGTAGCAACTCAGACCAGCCTCAGACGCTATTCTTTGCACATCGCAATAGGCCCTTTTCAGCAACCCTGTTCTTCTGACAAACTCCTGCTCATGCTTTGAGCCTCTGCACAAATGCCACCTCCTCTGGGAAGCCCTCCCTGCTTCCACCCAGGCTTGACTTGATGATACGTCCTTGACATCATTTCTGTAGTACTTTCCCCATTTCTGCAAGATTTTCTTCACAATCTTCATAAACCTTAAGGGTTGGCCAATTCCTTTAGAAATAAACACACAACTATCTTACAATTCAGCGTTCACACTCAGGTATTTGTCTAAGACACGCAAACGCGCGTCTGCACAGAGCTTTGCACACGATGTTCATAGCAGCTTTAATCGTCCTCGTCAAAGCAAGAAGCAGGGCAGCTGTCCATCAGCTGGTGAGTGGGTGCAGAGCATAGTCTGTCCACACAGTGCAAGGCCACCCAGCAACAGAAGTGTCGAACCAATGTGTGCAGAAGCACGGGGATTTCTCAGACACGTTTTATGAGCCAAAGAAGCCAGACACAAGCGTGTATACTGTGATTCCATTTACAGGAAATTCTAGAAAAGATCAATCTAAGTTACAGCCTGGAAAGCAGAGCAGTGGTTGACTAGGGCTGTGGGGCAGGCAAAGATAGCTGCTGGGAGGGGGTGGGGATCAGTGATGGGATGTCCTGGCCTCAGATGTGGTTCCCAAAATGGCAATCTTGTGTCCAAATCAATGTCCATGGGGAGTGGGCAGGACGGGATAAGGGTTGGTTTTGCAATCCAAGGGGCTGCTTTGCAGGGAATAGGACTTCTGAGCAGTGGATAGACAGCTCCACAGCTGGAAAATGAGAAGGGGCAGGGGACAGGGTCCCCTGAGATGGTGGCTGGGGTTAAAGGTATAGGGGCAAAAGTGGGCTAGTTAGTTACGGGGACAGAAGCCAAGTGAATCCGGGAGGGTGAAGGGAATCGATTCCTCAAACAGAAGTTGTAGAGAGACCAGGGATCCTAAACATGAGCCCTCTCCTATAGCTGAAATCAGCACGGCCCCTGTGGAAGGCAGAAAAAGGCTAGCCCAGATGAGGGCTCGACCTGGGAGTCAATCCTAATCTGGAGAGACACTCTGCTTCTGAACCACGTTGCCAGCCTCTGCCTTTCCCCTGCTGGAGCCAAGGTGCTGTGATGCTTAACAGTGGAATCTCTATTACGTGCAGCCTTGACATTGGGGTATAGTGGGAGAGGCCCAGATGGCCTAGCCACATGCTCCGCCCACTTTGTCCCCCGGGCAGGGTCCCCGGCCTAGCAGGTCTGCTGATCCCAGGCCCAGGTGTGCCTCACTTCCCTCCACGGTCAGCATATATGACTGAGAAATTGCTGTCAGTCTCATCTGTCCTATGTTGGGAGCTGTGTGTTGGGCCCTCCCTGGAAGGCGAGGTGGGACACCCGCCTTCATCAGGACACACAGGGAGTCTTTGAAGAGTCATGGAAGAAGCGTATTTCTGTGAGACTTCTTGTCCCTTTGGGCATGGCAAGTGTCAGCAGGGAGACACCAGCTCCAGGGCAGTGAGCCTGCAGTGCTTATGGGGCAGAAGTCCACCTGCCTCTCAGTCCTCTCTCCTGAGAACCTGTCTTCGCAGGGCTGGCCTTGCTCCTCTGTCCCCACTCTGAGCATAGGAGCATCTCTGCTTTCCTCCTCCGGTTCCATGTCCTCTCCTCAGATCTGTCCCAGAGGACAGCAGTGAGCGCCATTGTCCTTGCCCACACCCCTGAATCTCCCCCCCCCCAACAGATGGGATGACCTTGCTTCCACTTCCCAGGAGCCCTTCTGCTCCTGTTGTGGTTTCCAGCTCAGGAAAGTTGGTTTATAGAGCAAATTCGAGAGGTCACGTGTATCAGACTCCCAGCAGGGGATGGTGTGATCACCTCCAGGGCAAATCAGGGCTTTTCCTCATTGCAAGGCTTCAGAATAACTGGGATGGGGGCAGAAGCGAGCATGGGAGCCCCACCTTCTTTGCTGCTCTATGAAAAGTGTGAAATCATGGGAGGATGTTTGGGTCAGTCCAGTCAAAACAGCAGCTGCTTCTTTTCAATTTCTCTCCAAGTGACTGCCATCTGGGACTCCTGAAGGCTGAACTGGGTTGTCATTAGGGTGAGCCTTTTTGACTCATGCTGTTGTGTGTTCCCTAAGTGTAGGGGAGGGGCACACAGCAGCTTCTGCAGCTTCCAGGACCCCTGGTCCCTGGGGTGGCTCATTGAGGGGCTCCGGACTCAGACGTTGACCCTAGTTCTGATGTGTGGCCCCCCGCAACACCAAGCAAGTAACTCTGTTCTGACAGCATCTACCTGGAGATGGCATCAGATCCTCCAGGCTGCGGACGCAGTCCCACAAAACTGGTCCTTACCTGGAGTCAGAAGTCAGTTGTGAACCCAGGCTGTGCCCTGTGCTCCAGGCCTGGCTCTAGGTTGGATCTCATGATCCACTCTCCCAGACTTACCCTGGTTTTTATAAATTTGCTAAAATGACTGCAGAACTCAGAGACGTTTTACTTCCTGGAATACAGGTTTACGATAAAAGGATAAAACTTGGGAACAGACATATGGGAGTGAGGCACAGAGCCCGGCATAGGGAAGGACACAGAACTTCCATGCTCCCTCCAGGGACTACCTCTCCAAACCCCGACCCCACTCCTTCACCCTTTGGGGATTTGTGGCTTTATCATTATTATTATTAGTTTTCTGTCACTTCTGTTCCCTGAAATAGCGCTCTACTTAAAGTAACTTGCAAAAAAACTCGCATAACCATCATAAATTACCTAAATGCATCATGGAATGTCAAATGCATCTCTTCACATAGAAAATACTGTTTACTTCCTACTAAGTGGGGAGTACTTTTTAAATATTCTTATTCCAAGTGTTTATAAACACTTTTCCAAATGCATTACAGATGATCTGTCACACCAGCACACTCTGTTCAACAAGGGCCTAAATAAGGAACACAAACAATTCAGCTTTCAAGCAGAGGGACTTTGGGGAGCCTGGCTGGCTCTGTCAGGAGAGGATGGCCACTCTTGGTGTTGGAGTTGCAGATTGGAACCCCATGTTGAAGGTAGAGTTTACTCAGAAAAAAAAAAAGACATAAAACATAAAATTTAAGTTATTGGGGAAGATGATACTATTGTGCATAATCCCTAAAATAAAACAAAACTCAACATATGGTGTGACGTCCATAAGATAAGTTTTACCAGCATGCCAAGGAAATTAAGCAGTGCCTTCCACACAGGGATAGGGTTCACATGGGTAACACAGGTGCCAATGAGTCAGGTGGTAAACTGAGACCACCTAGAGATGAGTCACTAGGGTTGGCCACATTCTGTTTATAGGGCCCAGTCAGGAGTGGGGCTCCCAACCTCCAGGAAGCAGCGACTGTGACCCAGAGCTGGTGCCATGAGTGGACTTGTTCCCTAGGACCAAAAAGCAGATGACCAGGTTTCTCCTTCCCTTCTGCTTCCCAGTTTTCCACCAGTGTGTCCTCTGGTAGAACCATCGAGAAACCAACCCGGGTGCCTAGGAAATGCAGCTGGCAGGAGCTATCCCCACAATACAGGGAGGAGCAGGGAGAGTTGAGGGATGATCTAGGAGCGGCCTGGTCAAGGACGGTACAGTTTATAGAGTTGACACACGGTGTATGAATTCCGGCAACAAGGTGATCCCATGGATGCTTTCCTGGGCTCATTTCCTTCTTATTTCCAAAGCTGAGATCACGCTTTCTTTATAATTTTGTTCTTTCTTTTTAACATTCTGTCTCAATAATTTCTCCCATCCCTGAAACAGGACGTGAACACTCAGAGTCTTTAATAGTCCATTTTATTAGTGGGCCACATGATCCTTGATATGCTTCTATCTTGCACGGTAAGAGCACGTCCAGTATTTCACAAATGTAACTCTGTGAGACACATCTTCATGCATTATTCAGAGTTCAGACTTCTCCTCTGTCACCTGTTTATGGAATTATTGGTCCAAGTATCCAAAAGTTCCCATGACTCTTGAAGTCTGTGCTCTAATTCCTTTTCAGTATTTGTGTTTTTCAGCCTCTTCCTTTTTACTTCAATAGTCACCAGTGTTTGTCAGCTGTACTGATCCCTGTGGGTGTCCTCTGTCTTTCACTGCTCCTGGTGAAAGAAAAAAAATACTCTCCATAGTTCTAATTATGTTTATCTTTTGAAGACTTAGTATTTTTAATATACATTTGCCCTTTTTATTGCAAATACTGTGGTGTGTCTTTTTTTCTGCTCATTTATGTATTGGGATTATTATAATGTTTTGTGGGTTGGAACAGACTTATGTGTAATAATCTTGATTCCTTTCTTTCCTCTACTTTCAGAAAAACCCTGGGTGTGTGTTTGTTTCTGTTCCTTTTTGAAAAAGCATCCCTGTGGCTGATGGAACTTCCTGCTGGAGCTCAACTGCCAAATGACACATTTGCTCTCGGGCAGGTCCTGTCCCTTGTACCTTGGGGACTATGATGTCCACATTTGTCAGGGACCACCTCTGGCCGGGAAAGTCCCTGCCATTACAAGATGGTGCTTGCCTCACTGCCAGCAAAATACGCTGCAAGTAAACAACGAACGTTCTGGTGAAGCCCGCCTAAAGGAGGACATAGTCATTGGCTGTTTCAAATTTAATCAGCATAGTAACAGGACTCTCATTGGCTCTTCCCATTGCTTGGCCCCTTATTGGTCACTCTGCCGCATATAAGCTAAGGAAGTTGACGAAATAAACAGATGAAGCATTAAAACCATACCAGGCTGATTGTCGTTCTTGCGGCCGAGGGCAATACACATTCTGTAACAGTGCTTCTCCAGGCCATTGTTTCTCTTTCCCTTCAGAGCAACAACCCACTGCCTGGCACAGCCAGGTCTGGGCTGGGGCACCTACGTGACCTATATGTGGAGCCATTTGCCTGAGGGCCACCTGCACACGGCCTGGGTCTCCATGTTACCACCAAGTCCACGGTGGTGCAGCCACGAGCAGGGGCCCCTGTGACGGTTGTCCAAGGAGCAGATACATGAGCCTTCTTACAGTCATACCTGCCCTTCTTTCTCCCAGGCCCAGCACGCCCGAAACTGAGCCCTCCCATGCCCCTGTGATAACTGCTCACATCACTGATTGGCTGTTTGAGTTAAACTTGCTTGTCAACCTTGTTCACATATTATTTTGAAAAGATCGGAAACAGCTTGTGCCTTTACAGAACATGTGTCCCAGGTCCCTGGTACCTTGTGATGCTCCCATGGAGAGGAGTACCGGTGAGTCACCGGGGAAATGCACTTTTTCTGTCTTTGCCTCTGCCCTTGTCCTACCTAAAATCAAGCTCCTTTTCTCTCCTAAAATATGTTAGATTTCATGTCCTCTGTTTACATGTCATCTCTTCTCATTGTGGGATTCACTACCCTGTACCAGTGTCACTCTCCCAGGGCTTAGGAAGGATGGACTGACAAGACAGGGGAAAAGGACACATGACAAATGAGCTAGGTTTTCAGCGGAGAGACAAGTTAACTTTCGTGCATTTGCAGAACTGGGGCATGGAGCTGTGATTTTGGGGTGTATATGCTAGCTTCCTGGGGACACCTTGACAAGCAATCCAAACTCAGGATGGCTGTGGGCACGGCTCTGGCTAACAGGCAGCCTCCTCTTGCACACTTTCCCTACTGGCCTTGGAAAAAGTTTGGTTGGAATTGTCCACCACTCTCCCCATATCTCAAATGGACAAATGAATACATTGATGTCTCCTGTGCGTTAATCTGATTTACCTCCTAAGAGGTTTCAAAAAGTAATTTTCATGTGGCTTTATTTTCTTCTCACCCTTAAGTAACAAAGACTGGTTTTCCTCTCCCCCTCCAGTTTCCGTGGGGCTGTGCATTGCCCAGAGGTTAGCAAGGCAGCCCCCGGGCTTGCGGGGAGTGCATGGTGAAGATAACAATGCGTGGCAGACACCAGAGTGGGAACATGCACTTCTGGGAAGGCTCCGTGCTCAGAGCTAGAATCAGTGTGGAAAGTCAGTGTGTGAGGACAGTGTCTAAGGAACCTGATTGGCCAAAATGTTGGGACAGTTTGCTGTAGGCATGGAATTACATGAGAAAAATCCTTCGGCGTGTGGTCCAGACTGGCTTGGAGGAAGGACAGAGCAAGGAAAGAGCTCGGGTCACGTGGCCATATGAGATGAAAAAGACTCAAGTGTTTGGATTCCTCTGAACACAACATTGCTATGGAAGGTCCTAGAGCTTGTGACCTTATCCCTCCACAGGTTTAGATGGGCAGGTGCTGTGGACTGAATGTTGGGTCCTCCAGCCCCTCAGTTCATATGCAGAATCTGATGATGGTCAGTTATTAAGTCCTTGGGAGATGAACAGCCACTCTCCGGGGACTTAACCAGACTATCCCTACAATTCAACACCCATTTTCAAAAATCAGTGAGCAGTGCCTCTCTGCTAAAATGTGAAGTATAATATTTGGTGGTCTTGTGAACAGTGAACTTTTCTTTTTCTGCATGGCATCCACGTGGCAGTGTTGCCAAGCGGAGGGATAGACACCTGTCCTGGGACAGGTTTTTGAGGATTGAGCACTCAACCCTCAGGGAACCTGTCCCAGGGCAGATGTCTATCCCTCCTCTTTGCAGGTTATGTTCCTACTTAAAAACAACTCTGTCAACCTCCACAAATCCAGCCGTGAAGGGTACCAGAGAAAAGGAGCATAAAACAAAAGTAAAACTCAGTGGGATGCATCTCATGATACCACAGCAGGGCTGAGGCTGATTTTCCAATTAACTAGTGAATGAATGCCATTGACCCCATGTGGGCTGGGCTCTCCTCATACTCTCCCATTGGAACCTTTAAGGACCGCAACGTCAGAGTCACTTAAGACAACCTGAAGGAAACAACTTCCATTATGACAACAGCCCTTCATTGTTCTAACCCCTTCCAAATTCCACGCTGAACCTCAGAGCATGATCTAAGACAGACATGTCTTTAAGGATCTGTCAACAGACATTTGGTGAACACACCGGAATTATGGGAGGACACGATACCCAGTCCCTGGAGTGGTAAAGGTTTACGATTTCTGGGAAGTTCACCACATGACAGTGAATCATACCTTCTTCTCCATCACACGAGTTTCTTGATCACCAGGTAAAGTCAGGATTAGACACATGATAGATGCCAACCCACTCTGCTCAATTGCAGAGCGCGTCCTGGGGGGAGCTTCTGGGGGAAGCTGAGATGTCCTCCCAGTCCGTCATGAGAAATCCCATCAGATGGAGCCATCCCATGACAGAAAGAAAAAAATATCTACTTATTGCAGAAATGGTTTGGATGTTTCCAGTGAAAATTATTTAAACGCTACACGGATTTCACCACAAGAAAATGGGTTGTGCTTTTCACGTTTGGAGAGCACCCCCCCCCCATGCCATGCTGTTCAAACTCAAAATGTAATGGACACAAATATTTCCAATGAAATTTAAGATTGCTCATGAACAAAGAAAACAAAAATAAAATGTGCCAAAAGCTTTTAAACATCCTGAGTTATAAATTCTCCACTAGAAGTCAGACCTTTTCTTTTTCTTGTCTTTTTTCCTGTTTTCAGCAATCCCCGGGATTGCAGGAACCCACTCCTGGCCCAGCACCATGCACTCAGGACCTAGGTGTTGGCAGGAGGAGGGTTTCCCGGGGTCTCCCGGGTGATTGGGTACTCAGATGTCTACCCACAGGAGCACCTGTGCTCACAGAGTTCTACCACGCAACATTTTCCCCCACTTGCTTATGTTTGTTTGCTTGTAAGCTTCTCAAAGGAGCTGGGAGTGTTGGGGGCCCTTGTGGTATTTTTGAATGCTTTCTGGAATATTCAACAATTCTTCAAATAGTGTAATCATGTGGTTATACCCAACCACAGGAAGCCATTTACAAAAATTATACTTTTTCTGTTTTTTGTCTTCAGTGGACTTCCCAGACATTCAGAGCCCTGCTCAGAAAACTAGCTTCTCATGAGAATGCGCGAGCCTGAATTGGAAGTAAGTGTGATTTTGGGGGGAAAGACAACTTAGTAGCAAGAAAAAAAAGGGGGGGGCCTGGATAAAAGTCTAGTATAGGACGAGGCCACAGTGAGAAGACTGGCTTCCTGTAACTCGTTTCACAAGAGACAGTGGATATTTCTAGGATGATACCACATGGTAAGCTGCCAAGAAATAAAGTCACAGGGTCATTAAAACACAGAAGAAAGTGAGACTACTATGTGTCAGGGAAGAAAATGAGATTCCATTTTGAAAACTAAAATTTATCAGGGGCAAATGTCGTCACAGTATTACTTGCTTTAATCCCTGAAGCAGTCAAAAAGTGAGGTGATACATTTTCTATTATGTTTAAATAAATGATCTTTTCTCCATGTGTAGGGTTTATGCTCTAGGTGAAAATTTACACCTGCATTTTCCAAGCTTCAATTCAATGCTGGCATTCTGTGCTTCTGACGTGGGTCTGGGAAAGGTACCCCAGTTCCATACAAAGGCCCAGAATCTTGAGTGTGACTGCATAACCCACTGTGGTCATGTCATACAGCACGCAGAACAGGGAGATTATCTGGCAGTGCCTGATCCAATGACACACGCCCTTAAAACCTGAGAACTTTCTCTGGCTGGTGGCAGAAGAGAGAAGCAAAAGGAGAAGTCAGAGTCCACACACTGCAAGGATTTGACTCACCATTGTCGCCTTGAATGTGAAGGATGCCAGGTGGGAGGGAGCATGGGCCACCTCCAGGGAGCAGAGTGTGACCCTCCAGGTGACAACCAGCAAGATACCAGCATTCTCAGGCCTGCAATCATGGGGAACAGGATTCTGCCCTCAATCCAAATAAGCCACAGGAGACCCAGAGGCAAGCCCAGGCCAGCTCTCCTGAACGCCTGACTTACAAAACCAAGACAATAAATCGATTCTGTTTGAGCCCCTAAGGCTCTGTCTGGTACTTGCTGGAAGAAAACTAAGACAGCTGGCCTGTGCATTTATCAAATTCCTAAGTGATTTAATGCCATTGGAGTCAATGGTCAGATCCAGAACTGGCTACCTACCCGCCATGTGTGTTCTCCCACATATGACTTACACATTCTGTGTTGTTGTCTTCTTTTCATCTGAACGCAAATACATATACAGCTCTTTTTATTTATTTTTATTTTTTAATTTTTTTAAAAAGATTTTATTTATTTACTTGAGAGAGAGACAGTGAGAGAGAGCATGAACGAGGAGAAGGTCAGAGAGCCCAATGCGGGACTTGATCCCGGGACTCCAGGATCATGACCCGAGCCGAAGGCAGTCGTCCAACCACCTGAGCCACCCAGGCGTCCCAATAAACAGCTCTTTTTAAAGCGGTAAGACCAGGCCATCATGTTGACTTGGTTTTTTCCTTCTAACTTGTTTGAAATCTGGGGGTCTTTTATTTTCATCACTAGCGAAATCCAGCAGACACAGGTAACGCATAATCCTCTGAAGTTGACTGGTTCTCTCTGGAGAGATGGGGACTGTTGTTTCTTGTACCAAATTTGAGCGCATTCAAACCTGCCAGAATCAGATTTCACATTGCAAAATTCACCTTCATTTTGTTGTGGATGTTTGGGGTTGGGATGGCTTAGCGAGTTTCCCGTGCCCCAGCTCACTGACTTTCATGTGTTCACGATGCACATGAGGGGAGTCTGTCATGCATGAATTGTTCTAAAGAAAATCAAACTCATTCTAAGGTTTAACTCCCTTTAAAAGAGTAGTTTCTACATTGTTCGTGCAAAGTTCCAGTTCAGGTTGGGCATTAAAGGCTGATTTTGGGGACAATCAGAGCGCAAATCAGAGCCAGCCCCAGGTGCACCAACCAGCATACAACATCTTTGCTGCGGCATGAGACACAGAAGGAGGTATTTGGCATGAGCCCAAGTATGCAATCTTGGGAGCGATCCATGATATTTTGTGCATGTGTTCCTTCCTTTTCCTCCCATTGGATTATCAATGTCCTTATTTTCCCCTTGATTTGACTCTCCTGGAAACATCTAGCAAAACTAATTCAAGCAAGGGCTTAAAAGCCCAGGAGAGGGCAATGCCAAGAAGCCAAGGATAGAGACAGGACATAAAAGTTATAAAAATGTGGAAAGTGGGGAACTAGGCAGATACAATGCTTGAGAAATAATTCCCACCTGCACAGACAGTGTTTGTGGCCACAGCTCTCTAGCAGGTGGTGTGGACACAGCTCCTGGGGCACATACTTTATGCTGGGAGAGGCAGAGACCTACAAGCCATCGTTTCCTCCTTCAGGGACACCCTCTGGTGACCTGTCCCCATGACAGCAGCGATGCCAGGCTACTGAGCTCAAATTCTGTCTCCCCTGTGAACACTGTATTATCACTGCAGGGGCATCTGTTGTTGCTTCAGACTTCTGGAATATGTCCTGGTTATTCTGCTCTTCTGTAAACAACATGATTTGGTTGTTTATGGCACAAATAATTTCTTACTCCAGGGAAGATAAACTATATCTCTTATTCCATGTTTCTCCTATTTCTCTCTATTACTGCTGAGGGCAAACATAAGAAAGGAATGGATTTGGTTAAAATAGAAAAGCATAGCAGGGTGAGTTCATGGAGAAAATAAATGTAATTTAATTATTCTGGGACACACGCGCATTAGGGGAAATCCAAGGCGGGGGTGAGTAGGTCAGGCACTACTGCATTGCTGGGATGCGTTCCTGATTGGTCATAAAAACAAAAAAAGCTCTGATCTTCTTCAGCATCTTCTTTCTCGTAATTCTGATTTTTTGAAACAAACTTCTGACCTGTGCATTGTCTTTGGTTGCGTGGATTTACCATGCTCTATTCTCACAAAGTAACCTGGCTAATTTTCCCTCCCAAGCAACGCTTCCCATTTGACAATTATTTGGGAGACAATGGAACCAATTACTTCACTTAAAGTCTGTTTAAAATAATCAGTAGTTTTAAACAGCAAATTAGACACCATTTTCTCCAAGTAAGAATTCCTGGTTGAACCCTCAACTTTTCATTTCATTGATAAAATCCATTATTTTAGTTTTTTTGTTCTTTTGAAAGTATACCACAGATTTAAACATTCTGAAAATGAGAGACTCTCGGAAAGAAACCATTTGCTTCCCTCATGGGGTCATTCCATGGCCCTGGATTTTGTGTTGGGATGGAAACACTGCCTTCATCGCATTTACAAAATCTTATGGATCGATTTTGGTTGCCTGGAGCCTCGACTCCACTTGGAGGAGAATCTGGTGATCAGTTAGTCATGTCTGCCGGGAATGGCAGGGGGTGGTGTGGAGTGTATAAGAACTTTGGACAGTGTGTCTTTATTACCAGGACCTGAAAATGTGCCTTCAATCTGTTTATTTTATGACCATCAGTGTCGACAGATTGAGTAGAATATCCTAATATCTAGTGGAAAAAAAGAAAAGAACTGACATGAATTCAAATATCAATTTTTTTTAAAAATGGAGATGTCTTATATAATGACATTTGGCTAAATGTAAAAACAGCAACAGTCGCTAATACTTATTGAGTGACGAGGACATGCCAGGAACTGTTCTAGATGAGTTCCTGTGTCTGTCCATTATGTTATATATAATCAAAGGTATTGATTGTCTCGAGTATTTTCTAAAACATGAGAGACAGAAAACGTTCAAGGGAGGTTCTTGCAAAATAAAAAAGAGAGAAACCCTCTTATATCATTATACGAAGTATAGTTTTTATACTCAAAACAAGTCACTGAGAATCTTTAAGGAAGGTAATAGCTGTAATCATATATTTTTTAGAAAGTTTAAAGGGAATTCCAATTAAAAATGAGTCAGTAGATTTACACACAGATGAACACTCATTGCTGCAAATGTACAGTCCTGATAGATAAATTATATAAAGGGAAAGTGAAGAGGAATAGGCATGCTATTTTTTTTAATTTTTTCAATTTATTTATTTTCAGAAAAACAGTATTCATTATTTTTTCACCACACCCAGTGCTCCATGCAATCCGTGCCCTCTATAATACCCACCACCTGGTACCCCAACCTCCCACACCCCTGCCACTTCAAACCCCTCAGATTGATTTTCAGAGTCCATAGTCTCTCATGATTCACCTCCCCTTCCAATTTACCCCAACTCCCTTCTCCTCTCTAACAACCCTTGTCCTCCATGATATTTATTATGCTCCACAAATAAGTGAAACCATATGATAATTGACTCTCTCTGCTTGACTTATTTCACTCAGCATAATCTCTTTCAGTCCCATCCATGTTGCTACAAAAGTTGGGTATTCATCCTTTCTGATGGTGGCATAATACTCCACAGTGTATATGGACCACATCTTCCTTATCCATTCGTCCGTTGAAGGGCATCTTGGTTCTTTCCATAGTTTGGTGACCGTGGCCATTGCTGCTATAAACATTGGGGTACAATAGGCATGCTCTTAAACAAAATCCACCATGCCATGGGCAGGGGGGAGCAAAGCAGAGAGTGAAGCCAAAGTCATGGGGCCAGTGTTCCCAGGCTGTTCACAGGTTCCCCCACATGGGGAGCAGGAACCATGTGTTTTACAAGACTTGACACCAGGGCTGAAGGTGAGACTGTTCACCCCTGAAACGAGGCAGAGCGGCTGTTTTCAATGATACCTGAGCCTCTGACTTGTATGGAACAAGAGACATGGGGAGCAGGGATGCAAAGATTAGGCTCATGACAAGAGCTGAATGAAGCCCATGCTGGTCTACAGTCCCCAACCTCACAGGGGGGAAGGAGCTTCAGACCACTGCAAATTCTGGTCCTGACAGAGGGGGCTGGGAGCCTGGGGGTAACAACCCCCCACAAAACCCCAGCATATGTGTGCATATGTGCGCACACACACACATCATATCATCATACCACACACACATCATATCACACACACACCACAGACATCATATCACACACACGTATACATGCACACATGCATATGCCATATCATCACATCACACATACACACCCCACACATAGACCACACACATATCTCTCTCACACACACACACACACAGAGCATATCACCATACACACATGCACATGCCCAGACACCACACATCTCTCTCTCACACACACACACACCCTGTATCCCCACTTCATACCACATAACACACAGTTTACAGGTTGAAGATGCTTCTGCTCATAGGAGCCTACAAGTTAAATTTACCAAACCCATAAAGAAATCTCGTGCTAAAAATAACAGCAAAATTAATACCAGAGAATTACCTGAGGTTGTAGAAATTGAATTTAGAGAAGGTTTTGGCAAAGATTTTAGCATTAGTATGTATAAGAACCTTAAGAAGATAAATTAAACTAAACTATCTATTAAAATAAAAAAAAATGCAACACATGAACAGGCAGATGTGAAATGAGAATAGGGTAACTTAGAAATGTCCGTTAGCGAGCGGGCACCCTGCCAGAGAGACTGGAAGAAGGCAACCCTTTTACAAAGGGAGTTTTTAAAAAATAAAAAAGTCTGTTTGCTAGATAACAACTGGATGTATGCATTTAAACTTGTCCCCTTAGTCCGCTGACCAGGAGCCCACTGTGTGCCTGGTATGGAATGCTGTGGAGGACGAACCTCTCCAGGGCTCTGCATGAGTTTTAATGTTTTCAGCTGTAATAAAGAGAAGAGCCAGTTAGAAATATCTTTAAACCATAGGAAAAGTTAGCCCACATAACAAGAAGGCCAGAGTAGGGCAGCTCCAGAGTTGATGCCTTTGGGGGCTCAGCAATGTCATCAAAGATCAGGTTGCTTCCACCTTTCTGCTCTACTATCCTCAGTGTATCCTGCCCAGAGTAACCCCCACCTTGTCACCCCAGCATAGCTGCCATTGCTCTGGGCATTCACAGGTTGGCCTCAACAAGCATACAGGACACCAGAAGGAGACAAGGGACTATTTCTTCCAGGTCTATTTATTGGCTAGACTATTTGTGGTTTACCTGGTGGATCTGGGCATGGGGCCCAGCACCCTCTGAAGACATGGAAGGTGAGCATCGGGAAGTAAGACACAGCATCAAATATTAGCACAGGACTGCTGGCTAGTAATTCCTTCATCATCTCAGATGCCACAGGTCCTCATGGCAAGATCCTGGTAATGAAGTCATTGTGGACTAATGTCTCCTCATACCCACACCACAGTAGCCAGAAGATATCGGGCAGCTGGAATATTCAGGAAAGAGTCTCAGGTGTGCAGTTTCTTCAGAGGCCCTATAAAGAAACTATTGGGGACACTCCACATCCTCAAATCTAGCAGCCCATCTCCTGGGTGATGGTTGCCTTTACAAAATGCTCCTCTGTATCTTGTGACTGGGTTTTATCTTGAATATAAATGTACTATTTTGGAATAGTTTTATTTCTGTTGTCTTTATGTTTTCTATTTGTCTCCATTTCCCCTCCACTAGTTATACAAGTTCCTGTCCTTTTGTCCTTGACCTCCTCACAAAGTCTCTGGTGTTTCACTCAGACATAGTTCAGTCTTGCTTTGAGATCTCTGGGGAGAACCTTTTCTTGTAAGAGGCAGATTTGTTCTGTTTTCATCTACTGGTATATTTATTCATATTCCTGTGATCTGTTCAAAGCCTTCCTTTGTTTCCTGTATATTTCCATATTTTCTTCTCTTCTCTGCTTTTGGAATTTCCTCTGATAATGTTAAGGTTCAGTAAGCATATGTGTGATTACTCTGGGGGTTAACTTTTTTTTTATTTTTTATTTATTTTTTTAAAGATTTTATTTATTTATTTGACAGAGAGAAATCACAAGCAGATGGAGAGGCAGGCAGAGAGAGAGGAAGGCAGAGAGAGAGGAAGGGAAGCAGGCTCCCTGCTGAGCAGAGAGCCCGATGCGGGACTTGATCCCAGGACCCTGAGATCATGACCTGAGCCAAAGGCAGTGGCTTAACCCACTGAGCCACCCAGGCGCCCCTGGGGGTTAACTTTTATAAGGGGAAAAAAACCCACTTTGGAACATACAGTAAAGTGCAAAGAAGGAAATTAAAAGATAAGACTGTTAATGGTTAACATTTACTCTGGAGGTTAACTTTTATAATGGTAAATAAAGTATATACATTTTAAGAGTATACGGTAGAATATGGACAAAGAACTCTATTTCCTGATTTTTAAAATCTCTTCCTTTTGGTTCAGAATTCCAAAATGGCTTTAATGATGTGGTCTTTGACTGAAGACTATGGAAACTAACAGACTGTAAAAAACACATGATCTTGGGGGCAGACAGACTTCTCCGACAAGGCTGATGGCCAACAGCCATCTTTTGGTAGGTCTCTTCTGTGCAGTGAAGCTAATTTTTATGGTTACCTTTTGAAGCATGCATCATTTGATGTTCTTGATAATTCTGATTTCTACAGAATAGACTTGAAACTAGATGAATTAACCTTTTAAAAAAATTAGTAGAAGCTTTTATAAAGCTCAGTAAAGACCTGCTAGCCTAAAGGAAAACACTTCAGATGAATGAAAAAACATCTTTTCTATGCCTTCATGAGCGATTACTCTTTGATTCTATGTTAGAAAAGGGAAAATCCCTGTTTGATTTTAGAAGCCACTAGGGTGCCATTTAACCCAACAACAATTGTGTGTGAAAGACCATAAACATGAGTGTTTCAGAGAAAAAAAGTGCAGTGAAACAGCATCACGAGCAGCTCGAGAGACAAGGCAGGAAGACCATTGAAGGGACAACTTCTCAGGGCACCTGGGTGGCTCATTTGGCTGAATGTCCAACACTTGATTTCAGTTCAGGTCATGATCTAAAGGTCACGAGATCGAACCCTATGTCAGGCTCCACACTTTGCATGGAGTCTGCCTGAGATTATCTCCTTCGCTCTCTCACTAGCCTTCCCTCCCATCCCATCCTCTCTGAAAAAAAAATTATAACATAGATGTTTACCTACTGTCCATAAGTAGTTATAGAAATATAAAATAGGGGCACCTGGGTGGCTCAGTGGGTTAAAGCCTCTGCCTTCAGCTCGGGTCATGGTCCCAGGGTCCTGGGATCAAGCCCTGCATAGGGCTCTCTGCTCAGCGGAAAGCCTGCTTCCTCCTCTCTCTCTCTCTCTGCCTGTCTCTCCACCTACTTGTAGTCTCTGTCTGTCAAATGGATAAATAAAATATTAAAAAAATAGAATCACGAGAGACTATGGACCCTGAAAAACAATCTGAGGGTTTGAAGGGGCGGGGGGAGGGAGGTTGGGGGATCCAGGTGCTGGGTATTGGAGAGGGCACGGATTGCATGGAGCACTGGGTGTGGTGCAAAAAACAATGAATACTGTTATGCTGAAAATAAAAAAAAAATTTAAAATAAAAAGAAATATAAAACTGTTAAAAATTCATGCACAACCATGTCCATGAGTGTAAGCTTTAGTATCTGATATGTCATTATAACTTAGATTCAGCTAAATACACACTTTCAGAAGAAGATCTTTATTATGAATGAAAGCTGATCAAAAAGGAAGGAAATATTTACCTGATGGAGAGCTATTGAATGGGCCCCCAAAATTGCGCCCCAATCAAATAGAGAAAAGGAAACTTGAATTTTGAAAGAGTATCATTTCCAAATTCTGTGAGGAAGTAGTCCTTTTTCTTATTTTCTGGAATGTAAATCACATTCTGTAGGGCACAGTACAACCACTGCATAGAGAGTGCATGGTTTTCTATAAACAGAAAACATGTGTTCCATATTCCTCATAATTTAACTGAGAGGACGAATTTACAAAGTGATGATCTGCTTTTGTGCTGCAATTTAACTCTTGGAAAGACCACTGCACTTCAAGTGCATTCGGTTTTGATGGCATAGGTTAAAAATTGCAGCTAATGAAGAAGCATTGATAACATGGACCTTTGGGTCAGTAGACCCATCAAACAGGTCTTGCATTTACTCGAGATTCTCTAGGTCTCCCCAGACTGCTTTTCCCTTGGCCACAAGCTTCTCTGTCTTCTGGACATGCTTTTGATTCTGCATGCTTTGCCATGAGCACAAATATAAGTACAGGCCAATTTTTGTCCCTATTCTACAGAAATTTGTAGGATAGATAAAATGTGCACCAAAATAATTATAATAGTAGGAGGGATTTCCTATGAGCCACAAGAGTGCTATTACTCTAATGGCAAACAGCAGCCCCCTCAAAGATATTCACACTCTGATCCTCAGAACCCTGAGCGTCTGTTACCACACGTGGCAATGGGATTGCAGCTTCAATTAAGAATTTTTAGAGGAGCGGATTATACTGGATTGTTTGGGTGGGTTCAATGTAATCACAAGGGCCATTACAAGTGAAAAGGAGAGGAATAGTCAGGCATCAGAGTCAGAGAGATACTATGCTGTGTCTTTGGATGTGGAAGAAGGGGCCACAAGACAAGAAATTCCAATACATCTATGAATTGTAAATGTCAAATAAACAGATTTTCCTCTGGAGCATCCAGAAGGAAAATGGCCCTGCTAACACCTTAACTGTAGTCTAGGAAGAACTGTGTGGACCACTGACTAAAGAGAATGAATCTCTGTGAATTGTTTGAATCCATTGCCTGTGATAACTTGTTACAACAGCAGATAGGAAACACACAAGTGAAGGAAGTGCAAAGAAGGGATCACATTTTTAGCCGGAGCAATAGAGGAGATTTTACTGAAGGAAGAAACATTTGTTGACCTTGGGTGGGACTGTGACCTTCAAGTGAGGTAGTGCCATGAACCAACGGGCAGAGCAGTGGCTGTGAGGCATGTGTTGAGGTTCTTGTGAAAGGTAGTATTGGCCAACCTGGGGACATGGGAAGAGGAGCTTGGTGACAGGACTTGTCAGGGATGGCAGGACCTGGAATTGGGAAGCTGGGCTCGAGGTGGAGTTACCCTGGAAGAGTCCAAGCTCAAGATGACCTAGTGTATTTGGGAAACACATCTGCAATCGTGTCTAGTGGGAGAGGGGAGGGGGAAGAGCATTTAAGAGGAGGAAGAGATGTGGCCATGGGCACTGAAAGGTGGGGTGGATGAAAAACTGGAGGCCTGATAATGTGTAATTGTTCATTTACTCATTACAGAGAAATCTTCTCCAATGAAGACATACAAATGGCTATCAGACACATGATAAAATGTTCATCATCACTAGCCATCAGGGAGATTCAAAATAAAACTACATTGAGAAATCTGTCCCAAGTGTTTTCTGATAGTGTCTCTCTGACTGTCATACCTAGCCATCCCTCCTCCCCTTTTCACTTATGATAACCCTTGTCTAGATTCAGATCTGGGCACCTATCAGAAGCTGACACATTACAGCATGGGGAGAGGGAGACATATCAGCTAAATATTCCCACACATCCAGGTAAAGTCACCATAATAAGAAATGTCAGAAAGCGGGGGGGGGGGGGGGGAATGTCCTCGTGCTGCACTTTACAACGGTGACAAGGTGAGTTCACTCTACCTGAGATCTTAAATCATTGGCGAGTGATTAAAAAAATAAAAAACCAACAAACCAGAGATCAAGGCCCAAATGATGCCATCTTGAGAATTTGGATTTGTCCTTATTAAAATGTCTTTTGGGAGCTTTCAAATGCTCCCATCCCCTCTTTCCAGGTACCAGGAGCCATATTGCAGAGCTGTGGCTGTCTGCCTGGTAACCCACTCTGAGATCTGGGGTGAAGCTGAGGGTCTTCCTGCCTCAGGGCCCAGATGGGGAGCATGAAGCCCTGCTTTCTTCATTTGAACCTTCCTTAATGAAGCTTCTAGGGAATGCTCCTTCCAGAAAGGCTCAGAAACAACTAAAAGTAGACCACATGGGCCCCGGTCCTGCCCATCCTACCTTAAAGAGCGTACCTTGAGTCCCCTCTTCCCAGGTGGAAAGGTAACTGCAATTGACTAATCGCCCTCAGGTAAAGAAAAATGCATAAATGTCAAGGAGACAGTAAGAAGCATATCTTGTAAGAATGTTTCCATGATTTTCAGGAATTTATTCTTCAAGTCATTGTCCATTATGCTCTCATTTTCTACTGTTGCATTCTATACAGATACTTCCCTTCAAATTTAAGACAAAGAAAGCCCTTATCTCAGTTAATGTATTTTTTTTTGTGGTTTTTCATTTCTAAGATAATTATTTCTAACTTTTTTCTATGTATACTTTACATTGTTAAGGAGGATGAAGGTTGCAGGATTTTATGATAAAGTGTAGCACTTTTTCTGCCTTGTATGAGAAGACCCAAATCTCCACTGTGCTCATGTCCTGTTGTGCCCACCCACATGGGTTGTCAGAGGGACGACTGTCTTCTGGAGAGAATCGGTTTGGAAAAACAGTTCTTTTGGAGATGACTTCCACAGCTGAAAACAAGTAGGGAAATCTACTTTTCAGTATGAAAGAAGAGTTCAGAATGGAGACAAGTGCCTCAACTCCAGGGAACAGGGTATTTCGAGGGAAACCCCTCAGAAAATGGTAAATCTTATAGAGGAGTTTCAGTTAGTGTAAATGGATGAGACTTCTGGGATTACGGGATTTGCCAGAGCTCGCAAACTTAAAAGTACTGAGTCGTCACACAGAACGAGGAATGATGCCATTTGTCAGCAGAGACACATAAGGAACGGCAGCAAAAATGCTTCCGAAAAGCCCCCCCCATTTGAGAGAAGACAAAGTTGTGCCTGGAAATCAAGCCTTTTGGGATGAGGTTGGTGATGCTTGGGCACACTGGCTCTCACAGACACAAAGCCCTGTCATGGGTTTGGGGGCTTTCAGAGAAGCCCAGGCACCCATCAGCTGTGTGGTTCATCTATTCTTGGGGCTTCAGGTACCTGGTCTATAAAATTAGGTTGTCACGTACAGACAAAAGGTTGATAACCAGCATCTACAAAGAACTCCTCAAACTCAACACACACAAAACAAATAATCATATCAAAGAATGGGCAGAAGACATGAACAGACACTTCTCCAATGAAGACATACAAATGACTATCAGACACATGAAAAAATGTTCATCATCACTAGCCATCAGGGAGATTCAAATTAAAACCACATTAAGATATCACCTTATACCAGTTAGAATGGCCAAAATTAGCAAGACAAAAAAACAATACGTGTTGGAGGGGATGTGGAGAAAGGGGAGCCCTCTTCCACTGTTGGTGGGAATGCAAGTTGGTGCAGCCTCTTTGGAGAACAGTGTGGAGATAACTCGAGAAATTAAAAATAGAACTTCCCTATGACCCTGCAATTGCACAAGTGGGTATTTACCCCAAAGATACAGATGTCGGGAAAAGAAGGGCCATCTGTACCCCAATGTTTATAGCAGCAATGGCCACGGTCGCCAAACTGTGGAAAGAACCAAGATGCCCTTCAACGGACGAATGGATAAGGAAGATGTGGTCCATATACACTATGGAGTATTATGCCTCCATCAGAAAAGATGAATACCCAACTTTTGTAGCAACATGGACGGGACTGAAAGAGATTATGCTGAGTGAAATAAGTCAAGCAGAGAGAGTCAATTTTCATATGGTTTCACTTATTTGTGGAGCATAACAAATAGCATGGAGGACATGGGGAGTTAAAGAAGAGAAGGGAGTTGGTGTAAATTGGAAGGGGAGGTGAACCATGAGAGTCTATGGACTCTGAAAAACAATCTGAGGGGTTTTAAGCAGCGGGGGGGGGGAGGTTGGGGGAACCAGGTGGTGGGTATTAGAGAGGGCACGGATTGCATGGAGCACTGGGTGTGGTGCAAAAATAATGAATATTGTTATGCTGAAAATAAATAAAAAATAAATTAAAAAAATAAAAGTTTAAAAATTAGGTTGTCACATGACCTTTAGCTAACGTTGCCTCCAGCCATGCTCCTTCTCTCCTCCTGCATCCCCATCTACCTTCTCCTGCATTAGAGGAGTCTGTACCCAGTGTCCTCCCCAGTAGCTGCCCTGACCTGCAGAGAGGGACTCATGGGAGCATGGGTGCATTAAAGAGTTAAACCCCACTCTTTGTGAGCCCCGGCTCTCTCTGTTCTGGACCAGTGTCTCTGAGCAACGTTTGTTTCTTTCCCACAAGACACACAGGTTTCCTCCCTCCCCTTGAGCACCCCAATTGCCTCCTCTACTCCTGAGGACATGAGTTTCAGACTTCACTCTCTCCTGTTTCTTTTCCCCTGGAGTGACACGTGGCCATCAATGTCCTAGAAATACAGAGTTGGTACGATGTCAGACTGCTGCTGGCATCTCAGGCACTCAGCAGTGCTAAGTGGGAAGATGTGTTGCTGAGCCTATACATACTTTCTCCCACCACAGCCCTTTCTTCATGGACCCTTTGAACAATGGCTGTGGTGGCTAGGGTCCACAGAACAAGTCATCCTATGTACTCACTGATTAAACGGCTCCTGTGCTGAGCATTCTCATGGACATAAATGTCTCCCCAATTTTTAGCCATCCAGAGAATTCCATCCATAGACCTTTCCCCAGTTTCCCTTGCCACCAATTTTCCAAATGTGCTCAAGTCCTTGACCATGCAGCCAAAGTGTGGACAGCAGCCCAAGAACTGGTATAGAATTCCCTGTCTTGCTGTTTTCCATTTCAGGAAAGGGAATTCCTAGGCATGCTGCTTGATGTTCTGTGCCCTGGGAGTATTTTCCTTCGTGGACGTCTTGGACAAGGGCACAGGGAGGCGACCTTCCACTTCCAGGTGGTGCCTGAGTACAAACCAGGAGCATCTCTGAACCAGGTCCAATTTTTCTCTTCTTCTGTCACCTGACCACAGGTAACTCTCCATGAGGAGGCTATAGGCACATAATGGGAAGGAAGGCAGCGGGTCAAGAGTGGGGAACCATGCACCCTTGGACAGCTTATTTGTGTAAATTACATGCCCAGGACTGCCTGGGCCCAGCCATGTTTATAGCAGTCCTGCTGCATGATGGAACGCTGCTTGAAATGTTTTACTTTGTGGCATGGTGGGTCAGATGACACCCACTGATGGCTGAGTGTCACCGTGTGTCATGCTCAGGTCACCTGTTAAGTCAGTAGCCCAAGATTAAGTAACTCTCCTAAGGCCCTCTAATGGGCCTTCAGCTGTTTCTCAAAAGGAACAATTATCCAAAGAGGATGGTGGGGCTTGGTCCCCAAACTTTAAGGTCCTGCACGCAGGTCACCTATGAGAATTGGCCAAAATTCCAAATAGCTATCCTATCTGCACTCGGACCGAGTGGCCGAGCAGCTTGCAGAGCAGTCTAGACCTGATGCAGAGCCTTCTGTCATTCTGGGTTTTCACTCAAAATCAGCAGTTTTTTGGGTCACTCAATAAATGAATTGGAGTCCCACATCTAAATGAAGACTGTTTTGCCTCCAAAAGTCAAAGGAGGTCATGGGCATCATATCTCATTCATGGCTGCTGGAGAGGTCAGATACAATAAGTGAAAAATTAGAAGGGACATCTCATCATGCTCCACAGGATGGGACCCTAGAAATTTCACCGAGGTCAAGGCCTCTGAAATTGTCTAATGTACTTCCCATCCTCTGTTGTACTAACATCTTCCCAATAACTCTACAGTGGTTGCAGCTTCTTGTTCACAAGGTCCAGTCATCAATGTCATGGGCTCATGTGAGCATGGTCTCTTGTGTGGAAGGGAAAGGCAGTCAAGATCACTGTGAATTAAACCATGGCACAGGGCTGGAGAATTGATACACCTCTGTAGGACAAGACAAGGTATTGTTGGCCTGGCCAGCTGAAAGGAAACTGCTTCTGGTGGTTTTTACAAACAGGTTGGAGGAGAGAGCATTTTTTAGGGTGATAGCTGTAGACTCGATTGTGGGGGACATGTTAATTTGTTCAAGCAATGAGGCTACATCTGGTGCAGGAGGGCAGAGTCACCATCTGGGTAAAGTTATGAGAAGCCATAGTCATTATTCAGGATCCATCTGTTTTCTGCACAGACTTAATATGCAAGCCAGATGGAGAGGGGTTGGCCGTCACCACCCTGCACCCCTCAAGTCCTTGGTGGTGGTGTTCATGTCTGCAGTCCCTCTAGAAATGTGCCCTAACTTACAGTTTTCCACTAGAGACAGTTCTAGTGGCTTCCACTTGGCTTTCTCACCATAATAGCACTTATTAATAGGCCATGAAATCAACACAGGGCTGTTGCTGGCTGCTGGGAAGGTCTTCCCAACTATGTAGTCCAGACCTGCGAAATAACTACAGGACAAACTTAGGGATCCACTGGGTCAAATATGAGATCAGCCTTCGACTGTCTGATTTCCATATGCTCTTACTCTTATAGGACAACTGGGATGTTTCACGTCTCCTGAAGTTCTTGTCAATTCAGAGCCTGTGTTCATAGTCTCTGAAAAGTCTGATTATTTTCTTTTTTGTAATGCACAGTAACCCTGCAGAGGGCCGGAGGTTCCTTTGGGGAAGTCTGGGTGAAGCATTAATAGTAAAAATTTTTGGCATTGTAGCAGAGTCACCCCTCTTGGCTTTCCATCCACTCAAGGTGTCTTAGGTTTGCGAACTGGCTCAAGACTGAGGAGCCATCGTTCTCTGTTTCCAGGACTCAAGTTAAGGTCTGTTCACTCGACTAACATTGCTCACATAGGTCGAGTATTGGACATCCCATTTCTTTCCTTTCTAGAATGCAGGGATCAAGTGCCAATTACTCTGTTGGCTCTGCTCTCCACGATGGCCTCAGGTCCACACAGCTTTGGCTGTGGGGTGCTACCCCTGGCTCATGCCACCCCCGATCCAACCAATTCTACTGCATGCCAGTTTCCTTGTTATAGCCACAGTTCCTTCTGGAGAGTCCGGCTCATGGCAAAGAACAATCACAGAACCCCTCAAGGATGCAGCCTCCACTCACTAGTGATTTCTCACAGTCCTGGTGTAAGGTCTGGGGTCTGGTCCTTCCCAGGGTGGGTCAGAATGTCTTTGTGACAACTACACTCTACTTCCCAGCCTGCTGCAACAGATGAAGTCTTTCTGTCCGCTGAAATCCCTATGCCAGAATTCCAGTCCCTGGTGTTATGGTCTTGGTAGGAGGTCCTTGGTGAGATGATTAAATCAGGAGGGGGCAACCATCATGGATGGGATTAAGGCTCTTTGTAAAAACACTCCAGAAACCTTGGGAGAAAACTGGCAGTCTGCAACCTGGGCCTCGCCAGAAGTTGACCACGCTGACATCCTGACCTCAGACCTCCAGACCCAGTGACTGTGAGAAATAAATAAGCCCGCTGTGATTACGACCCCCAACCATGCTGCTTTGTCCACCAGCCCAAACTGCCTACCAGACCCCCTGAGCTTTGAATCCCCACCTTTGTAGGACACCAAGGCTGGCCTGGTGCTTTAGCTTTACTGAGCAAAAGCCACCTTTTGGGTTATGTTTCCGCCAACCAACCGTTTGGACAAACCGACCCAAAGCCACCACATTAGATGCAGACTCTCTGCTTAGTGGGTCCATCTTGGCAAATGTGTCTTGATCTGCCTTTCTGTTCCTTCTATCCTCCAGCCCCAAGGCATTTGGGATTGCTTCCTTCAGGCTCAAACTTTTGGAGGAAAGTTGGCTTTCTGTCATGTTACTTTTTAATGGGACTTAACATAGGAGGTGATTGTGATCTGTGGATTCAGCTGGGTTCAGAGGAGTCTGGTTGTTTGCTAGTGAGATCAGTACTCAGTGAGATTAGTACATCGCTAATTAGCATATGCCAAATGCCTTGAGTAGGTTGGGTTACGTTCAAATACAGCTTCGAGTTTGGACGAAATGTTAATACTAATTGCCCTTTAACTCAAATATTGGTGTCAGGCTTTAAATTCCCCTATAAATTCCCCAAAATACCAATTCTCCTAAATTGGTAACCAGAAATGGATGCTGGTTTCACTTTAAACCCCAAAAACCATCTGCTCCACCCCTCTGGCTTTGCTTAAGCCCTAGGAGCGGAACACCTCTCCCAGAAGTGGCCTCTGTTCGGGAGCATGGATTACATGGCAGCCCTGCAAGGAACCGTCAGACACATCTCAATCCCATCCCGTTTGAAACACAGCCAGGATCTCACTCGTGGCATTCCTGTCTGATTGCGAAGCCAGCCGGAAGCCCAGAAGAATCCCTGACAACTTTGTTTCCTGATATCCAGTCATTCTGGTCTCATCCTAAGGGTGGTTCAAATCCAGCCATAAAAGTCTTTCTCCCTGGATGTCGGCCAGATCCAAATTGCCCATTCTCTGTGAATCCTGCAGGAGACCCCTCCCTGACCCACCTACACCCACATTAGACTGATGCTATCGATTCTCCACATGGAGCATGAATAGTCTTTTCAAAATGTTCATCAAAGTTATCTATTCTTGTCATTTTTAAAAGGTTTTATTTATTTATTTGTGTGTGTGTGAGAGAGCATGAAAGTGGGGGAGGTCAGAAGGAGAAGCAGACTCCCCACCAAGCAGGGAGCCCAACTTATGGCTGGATTCTGGGACTCCAGGATCATGACCTGAGCAGAAGGCAGATACTTAACTAATGAGCCACCCCATTAATACATTTTAATGGCTTTCCATTAAACTGTTCCTGGGCTAAGGAAAAGGACCCTTAAGGAAGCCTTAGTAAGTCTTGAGGGTAAGATACCGAACTTCACTTCTGGCAACTTTCCCTAACATGTACAAGTGTGTGCACATCTCTCTCTACACACACACACCCCACAAACACAAAACTAGAATACATTTGATAAATGATGTATAATGCATATAATTATCTACCTCATGTAAACTTATATACACTCACATGGGTAATATATAATTACATAAATATACGATATTATAATTTTATGATTATATGTATAATATATGTTTAATGCAGAAATATATATAATATATCATGCATAATAACCACATATACCTATACTACAAAAATTAAACATTGTTAATTATTAATGTAGTAATTCATGTCTAAGGCATTATTAAAATCCATTATTTGCTTCCTGGCCAAACTACGGATTATAAAGACTTGAGATATGCTCTGCTTCTTCTGCTCCAAACGATTGGTCTGAGAGGTGTGCTTCCCTCAGTTTTTGGGACTGAGACTTATTATTTAGTAAACTGGGATTTATGGCAAGGCTGTGTCCCTTCAGAGAGAAGTCATCTGCTCTCCTCTGTGGTAACCGTGAAGATCACACTTTCATTGAAGTAGAGTTCAGATAACATGTAATTCATTATTTTAAAGTCTACAACTTACTGGGATTTAGTTTAGTCACAATCTTGTGCAACAGTTACCTTTGTGTGGAGCCAAAAAATTTTGCTGCCCCCAAAGGAGATCCCAAACCCTTAGGCAGTTACTCCCTTTTCCCTCACCCCCATCTCCCCCTGGCAAGCATGGACCTGCTTCCTGTCTCTGTGGATTCACCAGCTTTAACTATTTCTTATAAATAGAAACACATAATATGTGACCCTTCACATCTGCCTTCTTGTGGTGATCACAACATGTTTGAGAGCCATCCACACTGGAGCACTTATTTTACTGTTTTTTTTTTTTTTTTTTTTTTTTTTTTTTTTTTTTTTAATGGCCAAATAGTAGTCTGTTGTGTGGATAGACCACATTTTTTGTTTATTCATGTCCTGAACATAGTAACTGTGGGAGCTCTAATTTTTACCTCATTCCGCTTATGCACCAGTCTCTCCTGGGCCATAGGACATGTCCAAATTATCGCTTCCTAATTAAAAAAAAATTCCATTAGTTGGATGGAGTAAGTTAGTCACCTTTCTCTGCACAGAGGCCCGCAAACACCATCCTCACAGTGCTCCCCACCCTTATCCTGTTTCTGTTCCCTTCTGCACAACACACTCCTCTTAGTATGTTTGTGTGTGTCCCTAAAGATGCTGCAGCTGTGTACAACATGGGGGCTCTGAGCATGTGCTTTTCCTTTTGCAGTTCTGCTCCAAAAATCTTATTCTCTGCTTTCTCCCTTCTCAGTGCACTCTGGGTCTACTTATGTTGTTGTTGGTCCTTCTTCCCACTTGGGCCTTTTCCCCTGCCACAGGTTCTGTAGCAAGCACTGAGTGCTTCTGTCTCATCAGTTCACCAACAACAACAAAAAAAAAGGAGGTTCTTTCTAATTCCCTGCCACGACACACCGAGCCTGTTTCTGTGTCTCCCTATGGACGAATTTAAGCATATCTCTAGATAGAGGCCCAGGAATGAGATAACTGGTCACAGGACACACACTTTTTGTCACTGAATGCTCCCTGGACTCCTTTCCAGAATTTTCTGTGATTTGCACTCCCACAGAATGGCTCAAAAGGCTGTTTCCTCCCACCTAGGCTGACATATGTTATTATAACCCCCTTATTAGTCACTTCATTGTATGTGAAGTGTATCTCATTATTTCAATATACATTTCCTGGCTTACTCGTGGATAGAACATCTTTTCACCAAATAGATTTTTAGTGTTATTCTCTGGAAATTGCCCATCATTTGTGGATTTTGTGTCTTTTGTGGATTTTTTAAGATTGGGACCCCTTAGCTTTGTTGTTGCTCTCATCCTCGTAGCTCATTTGTAATAATTTTTGGATATAGGATGCCTGGGGGGGCTCAGTCAATGGAGCTCCTGCCTTCGGCTCAGGTCACAATTCCAGAGTCCTGGGATCAAGCCCCGCATTGGGGTTCCCTGATCAGTGAGAAGCCTGCTTCTCCCACTTCTTCTGACCCTCCCCCTGCTTGTGCTCAAGCTCTCTCTTTCTCTCTGTCAGATAAATAAAATCTTAAAAAAAAAAGAATTTTGGGATATGGTAGACTTTGATTTATTGTATTTTAGATATGTCTCAAAAATAAAGTCTGTTTTATGTATGTAGTACCTTGCGTGAAGTCTCTCTTAACACTCTGTGGGTGTTTATTGTTGATTAGAAGTGCTTAATTGTCTTGAATGTTTTTATTGTGTTTCTGATGCTTTTCCTACCACTTGGTTAGTTTTACATTCTCTTCTTTCTTCTTTTGATCTTTAATCTATTTGGAGTCCAACTCTCTATCCAACAGCTGAATTAATAAATAAACAATGGAAGGAGAAAATCACCCTTACAGAAAAATTCCAATTAATGAATGTAGACCAAATGAGGGGAATAGAAAATCACCATTAGCACATCACAGCGATATTGCTGCTGGCAATATCCATGAACAAATGCCAAATATTTGATTAATTACTATGTTGGTTTTAACATATGTCCACAAATTATTTGATATTCCTCTTTCCAGGAGGTGAAGCTTGATTTCCTTTCTGCTGAGTGTGGGCTACAATTAATGACTCATTTCTAATAAATAGTGAACAGAAAGGGAAAAATATTAACTCTAGTGGAGAAACAGGTGGGCGCCAAATTGTTGAAGGTTCATGTGACCAGAAATAAGTCATGTGACCGAGCTAATGGAAGGACTCAGGCTTATCACCCCTGTGGCATCCTTCTAAAAATCTGTGCCTCCCAGATCTTCCCAGAAACCCCATCTGATTATGGGAGGACCCTGGACACAGCCAAACCCCAGGACCCTTTATGAAAAACTTGACCTGGACTCTTCAAAACATCGGGACCAGCAAGGACAGATTGAGCTGCTGTCTCTTCGGAGAAGACCTGAGACTACATACCGTGCAAAATCGTAGGACACAAGGGGAAAAATCAGTTAAATTCCAGTCAAGTCTTCAGCTTGGATGATAATAATATGTCAATATTAATTTCTTAGAATTGGTAAATGTACAATGATTATATTAGGTAACATTGTGGGGAAACTGGGTGAAGGCTCTATGGGAACTCTGTGCTCTTTGCAACTTTTCTGCCAAACTAAATAAAAAATAAAATTCATTTCACAATAAAAATTTAAAAAAAAAACCCCACAAACACTTTACAGATAACATGATAAACTAGAGGAAATAATTTTTCATAGTAATGTGGTGTGGAATGTATATTTATGACTGACAAATTTGACTACATAATAATCTTTCAATAAAAATAGCAGAGCAAATAAGTGAAACCATATGATAATTGACTCTCTCTGCTTGACTTATTTCACTCAGCATAATAATCTCTTCCAGTCCCGTCCATGCTGCTACAAAAGTTGGGTATTTGTCCTTTCTTTTTTTTTTTTTTTTTTTTGATAAACATATATTTTTATCCCCAGGGGTACAGGTCTGTGAATCACCAGGTTTACACACTTCACAGCACTCACCAAAGCACATACCCTCCCCAATGTCCATAATCCCACCCCCTTCTCCCAAACCCCCTCCCTCCAGCAACCCTCAGTTTGTTTTGTGAGATTAAGAGTCACTTATGGTTTGTCTCCCTCCCAATCCCATCTTGTTTCATTTATTCTTCTCCTACCCACTTAAGCCTCCATGTTGCATCACCACTTCCTCATATCAGGGAGATCATATGATAGTTGTCTTTCTCTGCTTGACTTATTTCGCTAAGCATGATACGCTCTAGTTCCATCCATGTTGTCGCAACTCCTGGGTATTTACCCCAAAGATACAGATGTAGTGAAAAGAAGGGCCATCTGTACTGCAATGCTTATAGCAGCAATGGCCACAGTCGCCAAACTGTGGAAAGAACCAAGATGCCCTTCCACAGACGAATGGATAAGGAAGATGTGGTCCATAGACACTATGGAGTATTATGCCTCCATCAGAAAGGACGAATACCCAACTTTTGTAGCAACATGGATGGGACTGGAAGAGATTATGCTGAGTGAAATAAGTCAAGCAGAGAGAGTCAATTATCATATGGTTTCACTTATTTGTGGAGCATAACAAATAGCATGGAGGACATGGGGAGTTAGAGAGGAGAAGGGAGTTGGGGTAAATTGGGAGGGGAGGTGAATCATGAGAGACTATGGACTCTGAAAAACAATCTGAGGGGTTTGAAGTGGCCGGGGGCGCGTGGGAGGTCGGGGTACCAGATGGTGGGTATTATAGAGGGCACGGATTGCATGGAGCGCTGTGTGTGGTGAAAAAATAATGAATACTGTTATGCTGAAAATAAATAAATTAATTTAAAAAAAAAAAAAAAAAAATAGCAGAGCAAAAAAAAATACTCTAATTAAAACTAACAGTTAAAGAACAAAGTGGGGGTACTACAAGACCACACGTAGAAAGGGATCTTGGATGCAGAATACACTGGGCACGAGGCAAACCCACAGGTAAAGAGGTACTTCCAGTGACCTTGAATCAATTTTACTTCAAAGCCACTGTAAGTGTATCTCTGCTTTACACTGTTCCTGGGTGCTGTGCCGGGTATCCCTGAGCGCTGCACAGGGTGAAGATCTCCGATGTATGAGGACGTTCTTTGGGTGACATCCAGTCACAACACCTGTGTACTATTTCCTTACTAATCCATTCCTTAAAAATCCAAGTGAAATACATCTCTTCGGTGCTCAGGCAGCCTCTGCCCACAGTCTTCAATTCAAAGCCTCATGTGGTAACTTATTCACTTATGTCCTTGTTGTGAATCTCTTCAGTCCATCCAAAGCATTGCTCAACAAGTAAACATACAACATTTTGCCCTACAACATGGCTTGATCAACTTACTGCCCTTGTCCAAGCGTTGGAACACTTTCTGCTGTGGACAAGGCCACTTCAATGCTGGCCTCCAGGGTCCAGCCTGGTTTGCAAGGTCACCTAAGGGACCCACAGTAGGGAGGAAAGGGGCCCACTTATCTCAGACTTGTATGCAATTGTTAAATACTCTCACTCTCTGCTTTTTAATTCCTAAACAAAGGTTTGAAAGGATTTTCTAAAGAAACCACGTCCAAAGGAATTTAAGACTCCCCTGGCTGAGTCTACTCATTACTCCCATTAAAACTGGTCTGGTAAGTAGGACTTCAGGCAGTTACAAGTGTGGGTGCCTGAGGGCAAGTGAGGACCCCAGCAGAAGCCCTTGAGCTGCAGCATGAACTTGAGCTTGAGAAACAGACAAGCACAGGAGGGCATCCTAGGAACCTGGTGTCAGCAGATGCATAAAGTCAGAACAGCTAGCAAAGACCTGGAACATGAAAGTACTTTTACATGATGCCCAATATCATAGACATTCCCAATGCACTGGGAGTGTTAGACAAGGAGAGTCACCAAAATAGGGGCAGAGCAAAAAGTGCAGTGAAATGCAGGGAATCATGTGACCCCCTTTAAGTAGGGAGCAACACAACTGCTTATGCATATCATTGGCCACAACTGTGACCATGCACAGAACCAGAACGGGGTATCCCTCCTCCTTCCTCCATCCCCTCTTGCCTCAGTCAGTGATTTTCAGGTTGACTCCCACAGACACTGGGGGTCCCTGTGGTTTTCCTTGGGGGTGGGATGGAATGGAGGTGATAGATGAAGGCTTGAGCAGAACCCCGACATTTCACGAGTGATTCCGTCAGAGAAATGCCTTGTTCATCTCTTGCTGTCCTGAGCTTTGGGAAGGGTTGCTTCCCAAAACCAGAGACGGAATCTCCTGCCCAGGCTGGCCCCATTTCTGTTCTCTCATTACACAGACATGTGCTGATCCCAAGGGTGAAAACTACATATCTTGCTGTAGAGAAACTTTCCCGATTCTTCTCTGGAAGAGACTTCACTTAGGGACGAGCCAAAGTGCAAACCTGGAAGCAGGGGGTAAATGGAAGGATTCTAAGGGTTCTTTCCCAAATTTATGAGTGGGCAGCTTAGTGCTGGCTTCATGCTGAGGTTCTTTCCTTCCTGCACAAGTGGAATTTGTGGAGGGATTGAATTCTCCAGAATGGAGGGTAAGGACCTCATTCTCCCAAGGAGCTTGAGCGATTATGTTATTCATTTAGGACAGAGCTAATGTCCTTGGCTAAAGCTGGTGGTTTAA
This sequence comes from Mustela nivalis, assembly GCF_964662115.1. NCBI lineage: Eukaryota > Metazoa > Chordata > Mammalia > Carnivora > Mustelidae > Mustela > Mustela nivalis. Next base: position 94,143,351 of record NC_139021.1, on the reverse strand, counting down.
GACACCTCCTGGCTGATTCCCCCATTAACAGGTATCTGTGAAGAGTGAGCTTTTGTTAACAGCACCCGTTATGGTATGCACTCCATGGGTTTTAACCAACGTGCACAGTCACATACCCACCAGCAAAGCCATTTCCTTTGTTGCAAAACATCCATCGTGCTTTGCTTCTGTCATGGAACCCTCCAGGCACCGGCAAGCCCTGACAGTAATGGATCTGTGCTCCATCCCTTCTGCTTCCCCTTTCCAGGATGTTGCAGATGGACTCAGAGACTGGAGATCATTTCAGGCCGGGCTTCTTCACAGTGAAATGCATTGCTGAGTCATCCACATTTTTGCCTGGGTCAGGTGTTCCTTCTGTTAATGAGTCATGTTCCATTGTATGGATGCAGCACAGTTTGTGAACTCACTCCCCTGCTGAAGGACTTCTGGACAGCGTTCACTGTTTCAGGATTAGGACAGAAGCTGTATTTACAACCCTGGACATTGGTGACCTTTATTAACTTACAAAATGAAGCCAGTAAAGGAGTTTATGTATCTCCATGCACCCCACTTTTCCAACTGGCCTTCCTGGTCACCAGTGGTCTTTGATGGAAGGAAGATATAGGGAAATGTGATTTGACCCTACTTGCTTTCTGACCCCTGAGGGAAAGACCAAATAGTCCTGGAAAGCCTGAGGGAAAGAGAGAAAGGGGGAGAGAGAGAGAGAGTAAGAGAGAGAGAGGGGCGAGGTGGCAAAACCATTCCCTGCTCAATGCAGTGGGAGCTATAGCAAAATGTGAAGGTTGAATTCTCTTTCATGAAGGGAAGAAAAGTGCTCAGAGCGTAGAGACACAGAAAATTCAGACCTTGAAGTCATCTAATCAGTTGGACTCTGCTGTGCTTCTCCCTTCTGGAATACCTGCCATCAAAGAAAAAAAAAAAACTTCCTAGATGCAGGGTAATGAGATATGCAATGTTGAAGAAGTGATATAGGTAAAAAAGAAATAATGTAAGACAACAGAGGATGATTGCATATAGGACCTTGAATGGGAAAATGATCCAATCTCTCAACTCATTTATTCTGATGTAATTTAATGAAGGCATGAAAAGTCTTTGGAAAGTTCTAGTGAGCTGAGATACTGCAAATTAAATATAAAGTGGAAATGCTAGCACATTTCTCCACAGGAGACTGGATGTTTGATTTTGAAAATTAAAAAAGACTACTTCCTGCCTAAACTAGACACTCGGTCTTGTTCCACCTCCTGGGTGTGGCATCCACTCCCTGGAATGTGACGCAAATGACATCTCTTCTTCCTCCAGCGCTCCTGGCTGAGGCTGCTGGCCAAGCCTCCTGGTTCCCTGGGTTTAATCCCCAGGCCTCTTTTGCCCTCTCTCCTCTGGTGGTCCTGCCTTTTGTTTCTTACCCACATCCCACGGCACCTCGGTCCTTACCACACTGTACCGTGAGATGTGTGAGCCATGGTTCTGCTATGTCTCCTTTCAATCTGAAAGCCTCCCCTGGCTCCCTGTTACCTAGATGATGAAGCCAAACGTCTCTTGGCCCTTGGCCATACAGACACACAGCGAAAGGCTCACTGAAATTGTTCTGTAATACCGGATTGCTTCTTGATAATCTCATGCAAGAGCACGTTCTGTGTTACAGGCTCAGCTTCCTTGTCCAGGCCTGTCCGCCTGGTGGCTGGATCTCCTCTCCTTGCCTGTCCTTATTCTCCACGAGGACCCCTTAGAACTCTCAGCATGTATGCCTCATTGCTGCCTGGACGGGAGGGCTTGTAAGACCTGGAGGAGCACAAGATGATCAACATAGTCTGAAATAAAGCATGGACTGTGTGGTGTTCAGAGACCAGGTGTCCCAGCAGATGGCGAGCCATTGTCCTCCCTTCCCCATCCCAATCAGATGACCGGGCCACTGCGGACAGGCTGCCAGGTTACAATGCTCCATCTGGAATGCTACCACCCCAGGCAATCCCTTCCTAGCTGTCAGAGCATCTCCCCCAAGCTGTTTTCACTAACAACGCCTTGGACACCAAAGGTCATGGGCGTTTTGTACACCAGGAACCCAGGCTCTGACACCAGCTAGGTGTGGAACAATTCAGACCCATTCTGATGTGAACTAACCCTGAGCTGGGGCAGACCTCCCAGTCCCACCAGACTATCCCCCACTTCAGAAACCAGTCACAAGTCCTGGGCCACTCGCACTTCTGGTGGACCAGCTTTAGCCTAAACATTCTAGGACCTGCTTTTCAGATTTGAGTATTTGCTAGAATGGCTCACAGAACTCAGGAAAGGGCTCTGCTCACTACTGTCAGTTTATTGTAAAGGCTCCAACTCGAGAATAGCCAGGTGGATGAGAGGCACAGGGCGAGCCATGTGGAGAGGGACAGGGCATTGCCACACTCTCTTGGGGGACACCAACCTCCATCATCTCCATGCCTGCACCAACCCAGAAGGTCTTTTTGGAATTTTCAGGGAGGTTTCATTACATAGGCACAGTTGATTAATTTGCTGGTCATGGGTGATTGACTCAACCTCTAGCCTCTCTCCCCTCCCAGGAAGTCAGGAAGGGGGGCAGAAAATCCCAGCCCTTTAGCGACATGGGTGGTCTCCAGGCTGTCATCCTCCATCCTGGGGCCACCAGCCATGTCACCGGAAAGCAGAAGCTACTCTCATTTTCTGACGATTCCAAGGGTTTTCTGAGCCCTGTGCTAAAACACAGGGACAAAGGCCTAATACATGTTCCACATGTTCTCATGGTTTCTTGGCTCAAACCATCCCATGGTGCCCCCTCTACTCAGAGTAAAGGCAAAAGTTGCCCAGTGGCCTGCAAGGTGCAGCATGACCTAGCTCCGCTCAGATCTCATCTCCCACCGTCTTCCCCAGTCTCACTCTTTATCCACTGCCAGTTGCTGCTGATCACACATAGCTGACATTCCCTGCCTTTGGGCCTTTGCACCTGCTCTCCCTTTGCCAGAAGTAGGCTTCCCAGTTGTGTGAGCAGCTGCCTCCCTCACCACCCAGGACCTCAGCTCGAGCATCCCCGTGTCGAGAAGGCTTCCTTGAAAGGAGACAGCAGCCTTCTCCTGGGCACTCTCTTCCCTCTCCTCTATGTTTCTCCCTGCTGCTCACCATTTATGACACTCTGAGTCCCCTTGCTATCCATTGCCTGTCTCGCCTCTGCTCCCAGCATTGAGAGCCCAGAGAAGCCCCCTCTGCTTGTCTCTGGGTCTCCCATGCTCTTGCATGTAGTGGTTCTTTCCACTTCTGTTGGCCGGAGAGTTTTACCCCCCAACCACCACCGTTTGCTGGGTGGGTGTCTGTGAGCATCTGTGCTGCAAAGAAGGCAGGAGGGAAGGAGCGAGGCTGCCTGGGCTCAGCCCACCATGACCAAGTGAAAGCCGGCTGATACCCAGTGATGTGGGGTGGGCCCAGGTCTTCTGGTTCCCAGTCCCATTCAGTGGACTCCACCGTGGTCAAGGTACCAGCACCGGCCACGCTCAGGACTGAAACTTGGACCCCATCCTCAGACTCCAGATTCAACCTGGTAGGTTTTCCCGAGTCAGTATTCATGTCCTGAACTGAGTACGTCTTACTTGTCAGTGGGGACAGACACGTCAGCCACCCCTCACAGGGGCCAGGCCTGCAGACGGTTCTGGCCCAAAAACAGTGGATGGAAAGGGTGCTGGTGTCACACGAGAGCACAAAGGGTAAGGGAGCTAGTCCGTGGGGACACAGCCCATCTTTTGTGCGAGTGCTGCGATGTAGACTCAACTCGGTTCCCTCATGCCCTGTGGCTGGCTCCCTGGTTCCAGCCAGGACCGTTCCTCGGTGAGCAGGTGGCCTTGCAGCTGCTGCCGGTTCAAGTGATGAGCATGAAATATGTCCTGTACCCCTATGCTCAAGGTTTTACGATCTTTCTTGCAGTAAATACAAAGACTCCTAATTTTTTTTAGACCTCAAAACATAAGAAATAATAATAGGCCTATTCCAGTAGACAGCAAGATCTTGGTATTATTGATCCCAGTTTCTGTTATTTATGATGCTTGCTGTTAAGTTGACCGGTGGTTTACCAAGTGATGTCTATGATACATTAAGCACATGAACTATTTTAGGCCACACCATTCTTGCTCTCACACTAATAGAGAGGTCAGAGAGGTGAGCATCTCATATTTTGCTGTTAACAACCTGCTATCACCCCCTCAAATAATATGATTTTTAGTTGTCCAGCACTTTATAAAGAGAATGTCTGTCATCTTTCAAATTCATCTACAAGTGTCTACTAACCACTTTCTCCACCAGATAGTGTACTGAACAGCCCCTGGTCAGTGGTCCTTGGAGTGCTTACTCTAAGAGAGATCAATATTGACATATCTGTAGACAAATCAATCAATAAATGAATTCAAAAGGGGACAGGTTCACCCAAAATTGACTTCTCAGTTATGCACCACGTATTGTTTTCTTTTTACTTCAGTGTGTTTGTGTGTGCGTGTGTGTGTGGGGGGGCGGGGGCATGGAACCATCCCCCTTACAACAAAGGCATGCACTGCAGACTTTAGATCTGTTCTTCATTTAATCCACCCGTATGATTCTAACTCATTAATTAAATATTAAACTTTCTAAGCTGTTATATGCCATGCACTGAATATGCATTCCCTGTAAATTTAGAATAAAAATGTAACAAGCCAGATAAATTAAGGAGTCATCACTCACATAAAATCAATTATTTCTTTTGCTACAAAAGAAAGCAATCCTGCTTTGGTGCCTGGGAGGCTCAGTGGGTTAAGTGTCCGACTCTGGTTTCAGTTCAGGTCGTTGTTTCAGGGTGGTGAGATCAAGCCCCGAGTTGGGCTCTGTGCTCAGTGTGGTATCTGCTTGAGATTCTGCCTCTTCCTCTCCCTCTGTCCCTCCCCTACTTGCTTTCTCTCACTTTATCTCAAATAAATAAATAAGGTTTAAAAAAAAAGCAATTCTGCTTTCTTTACACCTCATCAGAAGATACTAATAACTGAATAACTTGTAACCAGGAACATCTCAGACCAAAAAGCTAAGAGGAAGCCAATGCAGGCAGACTGGTGAAATGATGCCCCCATGCTTGGGACAGAGGTTCCATCATTTGAGAAAAAATATCAGAGGTCAAGAAAGTGAAACAAAATAGAAAGGCACATGGGCATTTAAAATAAAAAAAAAAAAAGGAGGACTTAGGATTAGTTTTTGATTTTTAAGAATTGGTTGCTACCAACTGTGGAGAAATGTGGATCCCTTACTTATCTACTTATTTTAATAAGAGCACAGGCTCAGGGTTTCATCCCAAAAGCAAAGCCTCAGAGAGTGGTCCAGAGGGAACCTTTTGCCCCACCCAATCCCTGTAGGCATGGAACCATCCCCCTTACAACAAAAGCATGCACTGCAGAGATTGTATTGGGAATGGCACTGGGGGGGTCATGGGAACCACAAGGTATGGCTGAAATGCCATTCCTAACAGGGGATGGCCATTCCAGGCACCCCAAGAGCTGGCTGTCCCCCCCTCCCCCAAATTCATGTCTGCCAGCTCCAGGCACTGGCTGAAGTACAGGGGTTGGCCAAGGCCAACAACTACCTACCTCTGGAGACAAAAGAAACCAGCAGAGCTCTGGCACTCATCCAGAGTCAGACCACAGGAGGCTTCCTGAACATGAGACACAGAGTGGTTTTCTTCAGAAGACATCTGTTGAATTTTGTGTAGAAGGAGCCTGTGATGCCAAAGCTTCTGAAAAGCAGAGTAAGATCTCCTATAGGCTCAGGGTCTTCAGGAAAGAAAGACCTGTGGCAGTAGGTGCCTGAGATAAGACCTCTACGGGGAGGAGAAAGTAGACCCTGATGGTCTACACTTGACCTTAGCCTGAGGGTTTCTGCTGCATTTGGTGGGAGACCTCTGCTATGGACATTTACATGAGATTAGAGTGACAAATTTGGAGACATTGAGTGGGGGGAGTGTTGAAGCGATTTCTTCACTGAAGACTTTTGAGATATTTTGAAGCTGTTGTCTTTTTGGCTCAAAGGAAGGTGGAAAAAGGAAGTGGATCTTCTCAACCCAACCAGATCCACCATGGGTTCTCAACTGAAAGGACTAGAGGGGAACTGAAGGTACACTGAATCTCACTGATGTTTACCCAAACTGCCACCCAGTTCTGATCGAGTGTAACTCTGACTGGTGTAAGGCTAAATACCCATCTGAGAAAAAAAAAAAAAAAGGAAATGTAAGATGTTCCCTGGTGCATAAAGGAAGGAGAACTCTGTCCTCCTAATGTCTCTGTATCATTTTCTTTAGGAAATTTGAAGTTGTAAGTGCTCTGTCCACCTCTACAAGGTGTGCAAAAGCTAAATTGGGACTCTTGGCATCCCAAGAATGTCCTTCTTGAAGATCTTGGAGGTATCTCTTCAAAATACAAACACCAAGAAGTATGACACCCCATCTTTCTGTTTCAGGGGGGTTCAAGTTTCAACCCTTAGCTCCAAGTGGTAACTTCCTCTTTGTGTAAAAGACACCGCAAGTTCTAATTTTCTTTTTGAGAGTTAGGACAATGTACAAGGATGAGTATCCCTGGCTGTGGGAAAGGGTGGGATTCTATTCTGCCTTTGCAATATCTTTAGTGGATTGTCTAATGGTTATACAATATCAGTTTAATGCTTACTCAATAACAAAACTATTCTCTTGCTTTTTATAAAAATAAATTGGGGAAATATTTTCTGGGTTGGCAGCAGGCTTTATTTTGGTGTTTTCCCAAAACTCGATGTGGGGAACCAGCCCCCACACATCCTCTGACATAGAAGAACCCCTCCAATAGTGGGGAACATCCCTAGGTCCTCTAAGGATGTAACTGGAACACTCTCAGCATAGAGCCATGCAAAGAGGCAAGATGATGGAGCTGCTAAACAAGAGAGACAAGGGATGATAGAAACAGAATCACAGATGACCTAGCTGTTAGCAGTGGCAGACAAGGGCTTTTAAATAACTGACTGATGTATTCAAGAGACAGATGGAGAAGATGGAAAATGGAGGGTTTTATCAGAGAATTGGAATGTATGAAAGTCAAATAAGCATTCTAGAACTGAAACCATACAGTATCTTAAATTATGATATCAGTGGATGAAAATAAGAGTAGATTGGACAGGATTGTTGCACCTGAAGACAAATCAATAGAAAATATCCAAAGTAAGTAGGCAAGAAAATAAGCATGAGGCAAAATAAAATTATAAGAGACATGTAGAACATGTTCAAACTTTCTACGGGATGTGTAATTGGAGTCTCAACGGAGAGAAGAAACAGAATAAAGCAGAAGCAAAACTCACAACGTTTAAAGAAATACTGGCCAAGGACTTTCCAGAACTAATGAAAAAATATTAACCCAGAGGTATTTGGTGAGTCAAAAAGAAAACATCAAAAAAAGACAAAACACCAGACCTTGGTCTTTTTAAGCAAAACCATTTAAAATCAATGACAAAGTGAGGCACCTGCCTGGCTCAGTTGGAAGACTGTGCAACTCTTGATTTCAGGGTTGTGAGTTCAAGCCCTGTGCTGGCTATAAAGTTTCCTCAACAAATAAACTTAAAAAAAAAAAAACCCTGTGGAAAAAAAAGAAATCTTTAAGACAGCTAAAAAAGAGCCAGAACACTGAAATATTCCTTTCCTTCCTAACTACTTCATCAAACCATTTAAAATATAAATACAAATGGAACCACCACACTGAAGAACTCTTACTACTGTAGCAGAGGTTATATATACATGCTTGTAAAAGACTGTTCCTGTGGAGTGAGGTTTGTTATTCAATTTGTGAGTATATTTTACTCTTATGAATATGGTTCTGAAAGCAGGAACTTTGGATGAGAAGGCAAAATCTTAAAGCAAAGAGGCTCTCAGCTGGAAAGTCATAGACATCAACCTCCAAGGGGAAAAGTTCAGAAGAGAAATAAGTCTGGTGCAGAGGAGACACGCAAGAAGAAGCTGGGAGTCCAGATGCCTGAGAGCACTGGAACTAAGAACCGTTACATTTGTAAACACACTGACAAGGAAACGTGTATGGTAAGAAGGGTGTGGTGTTTTGGTTTTTTCCAAATGAATAGCCAATTGATCTTTCACCTTTTGATTCATTCACCCCTATTTCACCAATTTGAAAGCACATTTTTATTGTATACAGATGTATCCTTTGGTGTGGCTGTTACATTTTTAGGCCCTGTATTCCTGTCCCCACTATTCTACCGGTGGTACACAATGTGGATGGACCTACCATAGGACACCACCGTACTACCCCACACTGATGATTTGACTGTTCTTCACTTTCTGCTTTTTGCTGCTGTGTATAAACTCCTTGTGAATTGCAGTGGTTCTAGTATCATTTTTTCATTTCACGCTTTGTGCCTTATCCTGAGCACTATTCCTTTATTAAAACCAGCAAAATGGGGGCACCTGGGTGGCTCAGTGGGTTAAAACCTCTGCCTTTGGCTCAGGTCATGATCCCAGGGTCCTGGGATAAAGCCCCGCATCAGGCTCTCTGCTCCGCAGGAAGCCTGCTTTCTCCCCTGTCTCGGCCTGCCTCTCTGCCTACTTGTGATCCATCTGTCAAATAAATAAATCAAATCTTAAAAAAAAAAAAAAACCCGGCAAAATGGTTTTGGGTTACATCCATGTTTATATATGTAGCTCTGACTACCTTTTAGTATCTTATATTCCGTTCTATTAAAATAACTTAATTCTGTTGAAAGGCCTCTTATTTCTAATTTTTCACAATTATGAACAATACTATTTTGGACATTGAGTATTTCATACAGAGTAGAGCTGAATCCTCAACCCACAGTGAGAAATAAGGTTTTAGTGACTGTAAATACAAACGTTTGTTGATTCGATCAGTATTTATTAGTCACTTACTAAGTAGAGGGCATTGTACAGCAGTAAATAAAACAAAAGTTCTCTTCCTGAGATTCAGTTCCAGTGAGACATATCAGGGTTGTCAGAAGACAGAAAACATAGCAGTGATTTGAACAAAAACAATATGATAGAGAGCATTGTTAACTTGATGTATAGTTGTTAACTAGGGATCTGAAAGGGTAAAAAAAACCATTGTGTATTATGAAGATGGCAGGAATCTGAAAGGGGAGAATAAAAGTCAAGTGTACCACTAAAGTAGCAACTGCCAGCAGAAGCTACCAGCTCTAGACTGGTCAAATGGAGGGAATGGGAGGATCCCTCAGAGCTGAAGTGCAGGCCTCCGAAAGGAAAATGTTCCACTGATGTGGGTGTCCGAGCCCAGAGTAGGCACCTTATGGTATTAGGGCCCATACTGGCTGAGGAGAGAGTGCTGGCTTGCTGGCACTGGTTTCTCTGATGGGGCATGATGACAGCAGTATCCACATGTTACCAAAACCACAAATTGAATTTAGCTGCTGCTCTCAGAAGACCCTGTGCATGACTGGCATGATACAGTATTGCTAAGGTGCTGACAGCTCAGGATGCTGATAGGTAGCCCACAGGAGACAAAAGGGAAGAAGCATGTCTCTTTGCCCCCCTCCATCCTTGCAGCCCTCAAGGGAATGCTGTTGGCCAGCATGACAGCCAGTAAAACCTAAGTGTGGTTACAGTAGAAAAAGGCGGCAGGCCCAACCTAGTCATGTGATTGAAATTAACATGAATAATATTGATGTTTGGTGTCACTCAGTAGTATTGAATTTGTGTGCCATCTAATAGGAGACAATGAGAATACAGCCAAAAGTGTCTAACCTGAGTCTAAGCAGGAGGGACCATCAAACAAACTCACAGTGAGGTGCACTCTTTAAAATAGTGGCTCATAATCTCCAAACATGTCAAGTTCATGCAAGTCAAGAAAACTGAGAAAGTGTTCCAGGTTGAAGACTGAAGAGAGATGAAATCACAGAGTGTGATCCTGGATTAATCATTTGGCTGTAAAGGAAATGATTCAAAGAATGGGTGAAAAGTGAATGGTGTACAAGGATTAGGTGGTAGGTGTTAGTGTTAGTTTCCTGATTTTGATGTTTGAAATGTGTATATATTCTTGTTACTAAAGTATCTGGAGCATGTCGACAATGTGCTCTCAGTAATTTGGAGAATAAAAGGTTATTTGCACTACTGTTGCAAACTTTTCCTAAGTTTAAGATTATTTTCTAAGAATAATATAATTTGTGCTTGATAGATAATTCACCTAATCTTTGTTTCTTTAACTTCATTAATAATGTTATGCTATAAGTTAAAATTGGTTAATTTTAGGCTTGGTTAAAAATTAAACTGGTTCTAAGAGGCTTCTCTAGAGGAAGCTCACGTATCCTGAGCAGAAGAGCCTGGACTCTGAGCTGTTTACTGTGTACTTAGAACTCATATCTCTTCCATGTGTTATTCCTCACACATGGGTCTTTGGGTCACTTTTTTTAAAAAGTAAGGGGAGGGGCACATGGGTGGTTCAGTGGGTTAAAGTTTCTGCATTCAGCTCAGGTCATGATCCCAGGGTCCTGGGATTGAGCCCCACATCAGGCTCTCTGCTCAGTGGGGAGCCTGCTTCCTCCTCTCTCTCTCTCTCTCTCTGCCTGCCTGCCTCTCTGCCTACTTGTGATCTCTGTCAAATAAATAAACAAAATCTTAAAAAAAAAAAGTAAAGGAAATTGGAGGGCATTGGCAGCTGTGACTGGTACCCATGTTTACTCCTGTATTGGGGGTCTCTAGGCTCAAGCATTTTGTTCCTGGGCTGGCACCAGCCATTGTATTGGGAGGAAGAAGCGTTGTGAATGTCCTGTGTGGATGAAGGGAGTGGATGGGTTATCTATGGTAACTGTCCCTCTCTGGGCCCTCTGTATAGTGACTAAACATATGTTACTGAACACTTACTTCGTGTCAGGTTTTGAGCTAGAAATAGTCAAATTTAACTCATAGTGATCCAGTGAATGAATGACTGTAGTAATGACAATGAGAATGTGAATCAGGGAGGAGAAACCACTGTCAGAAGCCTGTGGAATGTAGGAGCTAAGGGTGGGAACCTCCTAGAATCCTTAAGGTGACCAAAAACTCTAGACCCATGTTGTATAATTGTACATCTTAGTTTATTCAGGCTGCTATGACAAAGCCCATAGACTAGGTAGTTTATAAGCAACAGATATTTATTTCTCCCACTTCTGGATTCTGGGAAGTCTAAGATCATGGCACTGGCAGAATTTGGGTCTGCTGAGGGCCTACTTCCTGGTTCATAGAAGCCCCTTTTGTCCCTGTGTTCTCACAAGGCAGACCTGGTAAGGGATCTCTCAGGTTTTTTCTTTTTTAAAGATTTTATTTATTTATTGAACAGTGATCACAAGTAGGCAGAGAGGCAGGAAGAGAGAGGAGGAAGCAGGCTCCCCACTGAGAAAAGATCCCAATGTGGGGCTCAATCCCAGGATCCTGGGATTATGACCTGAGCCAAAGGCAGAGGTTATAACCCACTGAGATACCCAGGCACCCCTGGGGTTTCTTATATAGGGGCACTAATCCCATTCGTTGAGGGTTCTACTCTCATGAGTAGAAAGTAAATATCTGATTCCAGGCCTGGAATTGGAAAAGCCGATGAGCCTACTCCAAAGGCCCCACCTCTAAATATTAATACATTGGAATTAGTTTTGCCACATGAATTGTTTTAGAGGGAACAGCTGATATGGGACATAAACAATCAATAGTGTCATTTCTTCATTTTTATTATTTATACTTTACAGATAATACTGGAGTGGGTTCTTTTTTAAAATTACATCTATTCATTTCTTTTCCCTTCCCTTCCCTTCCCAGCACAGGGACAGCAGTCCCATTGGAGGTTAGTGAGGTCAAGACCTCTCTTGAGGTCTATGAAGAGAGAATGTCCACACAGAGGAGCCGAGTAATACAACTGTTCCTATCACAGATACATGGGACACTGGGAGTTGGAGGCTAAGGAGATTGTAGAGGAAATATTTGGCATTGTTGGAGATGGATCACATTGAGGGGAAGATGAATGTATTGAAAAGAGGAGCCAAGTTTCTTCCTGTTGAAAGTATTTATAAATATAGAAAGGCAGAAGACTGAACAGAACCCCTAGTTGTTGAATCAGAATTGGAGGTATTGGTAGGAACTGATCATTTTGTAAATATACATGCACTGTTAGATCCATTTATGGGTGTATGTGTACATATGTGTGTAGACACATGCACATGTACATGCAGGTATACGTGTGTGTGTGTATGTGTGTGTGTGTGAATGTCCTCCTTACAGAGGTTTCCTAGCTCTTTTTGCGGAGATTTCTTAGGAGCAACTCCATCCCAGTAGCAATGAGGCCTGGCTTTTAGAGTTTGGTTTCTAGATACTATTTTCCACTTGAAGGAAGCAGAACCCCTTGGTAAATATCTGATTCCAGGCCTGGAATTAAAAAAGCCGATGAGCCTAAAACATATTCCTGTGAGAGAAGGCAAGGAATGGCTCAAGGAATAAGGGGGGGCATAGCAAAAGTACATAAAATCCATCTTGAAGATGCTTCTATTGGCCAAATATGGAACAACTTGATCATAAAAATGAATAGTAACTTTGGAATATAACCTGCATTATAAAATGGAAATCTATGAATCCATATTGATACAGAAAAAAGTGGGGAGAAGGGAAATTTCTTCCTTACTAGTAAATGTATGAGGAATAATGGAAATGGAAAACCAGTATTTGGTAATCATTATAGTGATTGACTCAGGTGAGATTATTAATAGATACTTAGATTGGTGAGTGGATGGGGAACAGGTTATTGGCATAATCTCAGAATATAGGGGCACCTGGGTGGCTCAGTGGATTAAGCCACTGCCTTCGGCTCAGGTCATGATCTCAGGGTCCTGGGATCAAGCCCCGCATCGGGCTCTCTGGTCAGCAGGGAGCCTGCTTCCCCCTCTTTCTCTGCCTGCCTCTCTGCCTACTTGTGATCTCTCTCTCTGTCAAAACAAAATAAATAAAATCTTTAAAAAAAAAAAAGAAAGAAAACTCTGTTTAAAAAAAAATCTCAGAATATATATCTCCACAATTAGCAATTTCAAAGGACTTAATGGTGCTATAATGGCAGGGAATCCTGGCAGATACCAAAATGACAAGATGATCCAGGCTAATGACACCATGGTCATCAGCACTGTGTGGCCCCTGACATGGTACTGACTGGTCCATCTTTTCTGCGGTGACTACCGAAAAAGCATGACCTAAGTCTGATAATGAAGAAACAACAGGACAGATACAGACTGCTGAGATCCAGGACTAGAAAGGAAACACTTTGTTGAGACAATTGTTGAGATTGGAATGGGGTTTGTGGATTTGACAATGGTGTTCTGTCAAGGTTGATTTTCTGACTTGCTTATTTGGTTGGTGGTTCTGTAAGAAAGTGTCTTTGCTTTAGGAGCATGCCTAGTGGAGCCCTTCGGAAATGTGGTGTATGACGTTTGCAGCTCTAACTAATATACTCAAGAAGAGAATAATGCTGATAGAATAGTTGATCAGACAGATATGAAACAAATGCAGGGAAATGTTAACACTTGGAGAAGGTAGGAATGGGGGATATGGGAATTTTTTGCACTGTTCTTGAAACTTTCCTAAAGTTTGAGATTATTTCAAAATAAACCATTAAATAATTAGTTTCTCTGGACTCCCCTTATACATCAGTTGTCTTCTTTGCTGTAACCATTGCTTTTAGTACAGTGTGTAACCTTTTACATATTCCTTTCCTGTATATTTAAAAGCCACATATATGTACATAGAAAGAATATATAATAAGAATACCATGTCTAAGATTATTTTTGTTATGCCAATTTTAAATAATATAGCAACATTCATGAAGTCTGGTATTTATTATTAGAAATGTTAAAATAATACAATTGCTGAATTATCAATTATTATTAATTAATTATTAATAATTATTATAAAATGTTAAACTAACTTCCCAAATGAAACTGTGCCTCTGGTTGCCATGTGGTAATGATATTTTAACTAGTAAGCCTAAATTTTATAATTGTTGGTATCTCGTGAATGAGCCCCACTCTTACATAAGTGCATAGGAGGTTTTATGGGTGATTTAATGATTTGGGATTCTTTTTCAGTACAAATTAAAATTGAAAATATTTCTTAAAAATCTTTAAAAGTCATCTAAATGAAGGAAATAAGAAAGCCATCATAAGGCAAACCACACATCAATGATTACTGCAGACAGATGCTCATATTGAGATATTAGTTAGGTTTACAATGGGAAACATAGTAACTTTACAGCAGAGGACCCTGGCAGACATAACTTTAACAGAGTGATCAACATATCTTGTTATATGACATGGCAACATGATGAAATCCCTGATAGGATTCTCTGACAAGCACACATCTCTCAAGTGGTATATTGTCCCACACATACATCATCCCAAACACGAAAAAACATCAGGCAAACATAATGGGGGACATTCTACAAAGTAATCAGGAACTATTAATCAAAGTGTCAAGGTTGTGAAAGACCAGGAAGATTGAGGAGCTGTCCCTTCAGTCAAGTGACATATCTCACACAGACTGCTGGTGTCACGTCCTGCAGCTCCAGCGGGTCCTCCCTTCTGAACGTGGGATCATAGTTTTTGATGGCTTCTGAGAATGGTGACATCCTGCAGGTTTTGGCCACTTCTTGGGAGATAAATAACAAATTCTGATCACAGAAATGCAAGGTAATCTCTTTTGGGGGGTTCTGTCTGTGTGATTTAACTCGAGAGAGAGAGAGAGAAAGAGAGAGAAAACTCAGGTAAGAGAGTTTTATCTTCCAGGTTGGATTATTGTTTATTGTGCTGGGACCTGAGTCTGTAGGAAAAATTCATTTGGCACAGAACCTTTATCCAGGTTCAAGATCCACTCAAGATCTACTCTCTTCACACCTTTCAAAAGACAATGCAGTATTGTTAACTATGATTACCATGCCAGACATTATGTCCCACAGCCTTATTTATCTTGTAACTGGCAGTTTATACCCTTTCAGCCCCTGTGCCCATTATACCCACTCCCCACACCCTGCCTCCGGCAACCCCTCATCTGTACTATGATTTTGGTTGTTTTTGTTTCTGTTTAAAGATTCCACATATAAGTGAGATCATACAACATTTTTCTGTTACTGTCTGACTTATCTCATTTGGCATAATGCCCTCAATGTGTAGCCAATATTGCAAATTAAAGATTTCCCTTTTCCTGGCTGAATAATATTGGTGTGTTTGTTTGTTTATGAATGTATTTATATATTTTCTTTGCCACCCATCTGTCCTAAGTGAGCACTCTTCAAGTTTTTTTTCCCAAGGCAAAAGGGACTGAGGCAAGTTTGCTGGCTCTGCTGGTTCTGCAGTTCTTAACAAGGTCTGCCTGCCTATTAATAATTGTACACAGGTAGAGGAGACTCATTCTGGGTCTCTTAGCGTATAGTGTTGGGTTCTACAACTACCACCAAGGCATTTTTGTTCAGGGATGGATGTCAAATTAGTTTTTAAAAAGAGAGAGAAAAAGGAGGAACCAACGTCTTATACTACAGCATCATGTTGATGTCACTCTCTAGAACATTTTTGTTTTCCACTTTTGTTTTACATAATCTTTATGCCCAGTGTGGGGCTCAAACTGGATGATTCTGGTATCAAGAGTTGCCTGACAAGCAGCCAAAACAAGCCAAGCACACCTCTGTATGTTTTATTTTTAATGTGATCTTGTCTTAAATATTCTTATATAAACCAAATTCTTAATTTCAAGGTATTTTGTAATCAGCCCCCCTGTGTAAGTTAGTATACCTCTGCATTACACAGTTTCTTTTTGTTGAACATCATAGCATCTTAGCATTCCACTATATGGTCTTAATTTTATTTTACTTACACAAACTAAAGGACATTTTGTTTCTAGTATTTGTTTTTATAAATTAAGTTTTACAGAATCCTCTTAGTTATAGCTATGTTGTTATAGCATAGTTGCACTAAATGTAGAATTCTCTACTGTGCATTAGGATATTGGTGCTTGGACTGTGTAAACCACATTTTATACTTACCCTGATTCCTGTTAGGCTTTTCCCTAGGAGATCCTACAGGAAGTTTGGAGGACAGGGTTACTGGAGGACCAACTTCCTTCTTCCTGTTTGCAGAATAGTTCCTTAACAGCACCCCAGCAGTGGCTCTTCACCTTGGTCACTAGTGGTACACTACAGCTTCTTTTATTGAATTATTTAAAAATTGAGATATAATTCACAAGTCTTTAAATTCACTCCCTTAAGAGCAGAAAATTCAGTGGTTTCAAATATATTCACAAAGTTGTGCCACCAACACTAGTATCTAATCCCAGCAGGTTCTCTCACTCTCCAGCTTCTTTTAGCTCTCTCACACATGTAGCCATATTGGTCCCTCTCTGACAGGCAGCACCAGCTGAGCAGGCCCCCCCTCAGAGGCATTATCCTCCCCCACCATACATTTCTGACAGGCCTGCAGGAACTGGATGGCCCCACTCTGAAGGTCTGCATTCCAGTTCTGCTGGGTTCTTCTCTCCCTATGTACGATAACATGCCCCAGGCACCTCCCCTGCTTCAGGTGTGGAATCCTCTCTTGAGGGCTAAGTTTGGATTCTTCGACTTCTTCCATCATGTTACCCTGGGGCGGTAGCTGCCATCTGCCATTATCCCTGTTACCCCGGTGTTCACTTTTGCCTTTAAAATACCTGCTTTATGGGCGCCTGCGTGGCTCAGTGGGTTAAAGCCTCTGCCTTCGGCTCAGGTCATGATCCCAGGGTGCTGGGATCGGGCGCTCTGCTTGGGCGGGGAGCCTGCTTCCCCCCCTCTCTCTGCCTGCTTGTAATCTATGCCTGTCAAATAAATAAATAAATAAATAAATCTTTGAAATTCCTTCAGAATTTGATAAAAATGAACCTCCAGTGAGTTTACCCTCCAGTGAATTAAACCCTGAGTAAAAGTGAGTAGGAATATGTATTTTCTCAAGCACACACCCTAACTCTTTATTACTCTTTTTAAAAAAAAATGAGTCTTATACTTCAAAATGGAATTTTACTTTTTCATAATTTCCCCAGATTGGAAGTTCAGGTCGCTTGGCTGGGGAAGAAATAAGTGAAGTGTGGTGAATTCATACCATGGAGTAGGACCTGGGAAATAAAAGCCAAAAGTGTATTGGTACACAAAACAACATTGATGAATCTTAAATGTATTGTACTAAGTGAAAGATAAGATTCATAAGATTACACATGGTAAGATTCTATATATGTGACTTTCCAGAAAAGGCAAATTGTAGGCATGAAGAAGAGATAGTAGCTGACAAAGGAGAAGAGTGGTGAGGAAGTTTGATTTCAAAAGGGTAGCATGAAGGATTTTGGGGGGCTGTGATGAAACAGTTCTGTATTTTGACTGTGGTGGTGGTTGCACAGACTTATGCCTTTGTCAAAATTCATAAAACTACAGAATGAATTTTTGTGTACAAAAATTTTAAAAAATTAAATCTCAATGATATCTTACATGTTTTTATTTAAGCATTTGCATTGTTTCAATTCTGATAATGGACTTTTATATCCATTTGTCATTCATTTTCACTTTATATATTGTCATTCATTATATTAGTGCTTAGTTCTGTACCCTATTATAAAATTTTCGTTCTGTTGATTTAAAGATCTCTCTTTAAATTAATACATCTTTTCTCTCAAATAGTAAAAATGGACTTTCCTGGTTTATTTGTTTTTAGCTTTTAAGAAAAATAGAACTGAGTTGTTATTTTTCTAATGTATCAGATACTTAATTTATGGTTTCTAATTTTGGTGACACAATGTGTCACCTCTATTTTTATTAACTTAGTGTTTTATTTTAAATCTTGAATCCATGTGAACTGTACCATGTATGATCTATGTACATAACTTTACACCAAATTGTTAGGAAGGGATTGCTGTTTGGAATATTCCATTGTTTCCTCAGTACTTTGAAGTGCTACATTTATTATACTGCATTCAAAACATATGCCTAATCATGGCTTTGTTTCCATGAAGTAGATGGCAAACTATCTTTAGTCGAGTAAAATTATGCGCATTGATACTTATTAGGAATTCTTTTTGAAATGTTTTCTGTTCCTTTGGATTTTTGCTTATTCCAGATGAAGTTGAGAGTGCTTTTGTGAAGTACACTTAAGGTATACAAAAATCAAAGAGAAAAAGATGTATATAAAAGTTGATGAGATTCATAGTGGAATGTTTTCAAAGAATATTGATTCTCTGAAAGGGATCTTTCATTTATTCAATAACCTTAATGTCGCAGAGGAAAGAATATGTTTATGTAAATGAATATATATATATATTTTTGGACTGTTTTATGATTTATCTACAATTTTCGTTTCTTGCTTTCATGACTTTTGATGAACTAGTTTTCTTGACCTCACCCTTGTCCCCTGGCTTTTCATTTTCTGAGAGAATCGCTGATGGTGTCAGATACAATTTTTTAAGCATTCTTTTATGGGTTTTTTAAAAAATATTTTATTTATTTATTTGACAGACAGACATCACAAGTAGTCAGAGAGGCAGACAGAGAGGGTGGGGGAAGCAGGCTCCCTGCCAAGCAGAGAGCCAGATGTGGGGCTGGATCTCAGGACCCTGAGACCATGACCTGAGCGGAAGGTAGAGAGGCTTTAACCCACTGAGCCACCCAGGCGCCCATAAGCATTCTTTTACTGTATTGGTGGAATCTACTTCCTAGCATTTGAAAAAGTGAAGGTTACATGCAGGTTCCCGTTCCCTGACAGCTCTAAATTGCACACTTGCAGAGAACTCAGCTGTAATCTGTAAGCTGTGGGGAGTCCCTGACGGGCTCTGACTGCTTGGAGAGCTATCTCAATAGCCCCAAACTTTCTCGGGCTGGATAGAAGATTGCACTCTCAGCCAATCTCGCACCAGGGGTAGCGGGGAAAGGTAGTTCAATTGGTAGCAGTGATTGCCCGGACTACCAGGATCTGAGCATGCCTGTTTCTGCACATGCCTAGTTCCGCCCTCTGCGACAGGTGAGCCCGGAACAGCTGGACAAAGGCTGAGGTTTGGCGCCACGCTGCCCGGGGTCGCGGCTCTGGCGTAGGGGGTCTGTGCCCCGTAGTGTGGAGGAAACCTGCGGCCCGCCCACGGCAGGATGGGGACCTCCGCATCAAGACTAGGGGTCGGAGACCCCACGTGATCGGCCCCTGCGCGGAGCGTGCGGGGCTGTTCGTGGAGCCCCTTTTTGGAGGCCAGAGGAAGAGGGCGTGTACACGTGCACGGTGGGTGTGCGGAACCCTTGGGTGGGGGACGGCGCTGCGGGGAGGACGTCTACGCGTGCGCGGTGGGTGCTTACGTGCGGTGGTCGGGGAAGCGGGGCGCGCCCACCCGGGCTGTGCGGTTACCGCCATGGCTGTGCGGTTACCGCCCGGCCTAGGGGAGACCCTTCCTTCGCTCTCCCTTTATTCTTCCTGGAGGCTGAGCTGCCCACTAGCCGTGCCCATCACTGCATCCCGATGTGCGCTGTTAATCAGTCCTGACTTGCCCTGGCGTTCACGAAGTGTCTTCAAGAATTCTCTGCTTTTGTCTTATTTAACTGCCAAATAATAATAATAATAATAATAATAATAATAATAATAATTTTTTAAATAAAAAAAAAATAATTCCCCTCTTGAAAGTTAGCGACTTGTTCAGAATCACCCTGTTAGTGGCGAAGACTGAAAGTCGTGTCTCCTGACTCGTGAGAGAGAACTGTCTGCTTTTACAGGCAAGGAAAAGCAAATTACATTTAAAAGGTCCTTTTGAAAAATGGCAACAAACATACAGAAATTGAAACCTAGACGTTTCCTTAAAGCACTGCTTTTTATAGCTTTCTGCGGAATCACTAACCAAGGGTTTAGTAACAGTAGGGAAATTGATAAACGGGTTAGTTGGAGTATTTTTTGAATAGTTTTGGTGAAGAGTTCATGTTATTTCACTGGGTGTATTGTTTGGTCTGAACTGGTTTTTTAAAAATTTTTGTGTGTGTGAGCATCAGGGGAGGTTTAAACTGTTAAATCCTCAGGGAGCAAATATTTACATTTACCCAGTGAAAAACGTTATGTCCGGGAGCTGCTACATGATAATATCAGAGTCATGTTATATAAGGGGTGTTTCAGCATCCGAAGGTCGGAGGTACCGACGTTCTTCCTGTCTGTTGGGTGTGTGTAGTGTTTAGGGCAGGAGGATTCTGGAGCTGCTAGGCACGCCAGATCTTCCATGGCCCCTTCCCTCTTGTAACCCAGAGTTGTCTGCATTTTCAGAGTTGTCTGCGTTTATCCAAGACAGCGGAAAATGAACAAGTCCCAGGTAAGTTATTTGTTCATTCCCCACTTTTTTTTTTTTTTTTTTACAGTGGACTTTGTGAGATTTGTAGGAGTCCATATGTTAAGATAGGGAAAATTAGTAATTGATAAAAATCTAACTTTACAGAAAAATATAAAGTAACATCAGGAGCAAGGCCAGGTTGGCTTATAGATACATACTGATCATTATATATCTTAGAGTTTCTAAGGTAATCCACAAATACGTCTCTGCTGTTTCTGATAACCACGGAAAAAGGAAGACACTGTATTTGGATACAGACAGACCCTTTCTTTTTTTTTTTAAACACAAAAAGTTCTTGAAAGGTATAATTTTTGGTCTTAACATGGGGACACATAGTGGGTAACCTTCCAGTGACCGCCCTGAAAGGAGTGCCTAAAGCCATTCCTCACTGAGAGTAATAGGGTCCAAGAGATAGTTAAAGTAGTGCATTTATAATGGTCTTATTTGGTCCTGCTATAAAAGCTGGTATGTTCAGAGGAATGAATGGCCTGCATGCCTGTTAGAAAAACTCTCCGTGAGGACTTTAGCCAGCTTATGTATTTAAGTTGCACAGCCAATGGTTCAGAGGTAAATTCTCTGGTAAGTATGTCTGAGCTTCCCAGTCAAATTCTTCCCATAGAATTCTGTCCTGGTCTTTCCCCTCTGCTATTGGGATCTACCCAGGTAAAGGTGGCCAAAGATTTAATTGTAATTGCTTTCCTCGAAGAACTGCTGCATTACTCTACTGCAGCTCCTGGATCAAGTCTTCTAGTATCAGTCTTCTGATGGCTCTTTCGTGGAGTCTTCCTCATTGAGCCGTGTGGTTCAGTTCCAATTTTTTATCCTTTTTCTACTAGCTTTATCATCATATCAATACGCAAACATTGAAAAGATAGGTAGAGAGTTGAATAGTACTGTTCATTGTTTTGAATACTTCTAGAAATGTATAAATTATCTTCATGTATATGCAATGGACATTTTCCCCCTCAATTGACCAGTAATTTGGGATCTATTCACATGTAGTTTAGCCCTTTTAATGCTCTATTTTTCACACTGTATGGTACACTATATTCTAAATACTATATTTTATTGATAGGCATTTAGGTAATTTCCACTTTTCATTAATATAAATGCTGCTGTGAATATACTTGTTCTCTCTGCATAGATGCAAGTGTGTCTCCAGACTCTGGAGCAGTGCTTCTCAAAGTTAGATTCTTTGACCAGAAATGGCAGTATCACCTTGAAACTTGTCAGAAATGCAGATTTTTATGTATGTTCCCAGACCTTCTGGAAGAAAAATTGGGGGGCGAGAATTATTTTTTTAAAGATTTTATTTATTTATTTGACAGACAGAGATCACAAATAGGCAGAGATGCAGGCAGAAAGAGAAGGAAGCAGGCTCCCTGCTGAGCAGAGAGCCTGATGGCGGGGCTCCATCCCAGGACCCTGGGATTATGACCTGAGCTGAAGGCAGAGGCTTTAACCCACAGAGCCACCCAGGCACCCCAGCAGTCCATATTTTTAACAAGGTGTGCATATGATGCTCATACACATCAAGTTTAAGAATTACTGCTTTTGAGTTACAGGATATGAGCATTTATAATTTTTCTAGGTAAACTTATTCATTAGAAGACTACTTTCCCACCCCTTATGGACATTGGGGAGGGTATGTGCTTTGGTGAGTGCTGTGAAGTGTGCAAACCTGGTGATTCACAGATTTGTACCCCTGGGGATAAAAATATATGTTTATAAAATATTAAAAAATTAATAAAATAAATATATACAAATGGAAAAAAATAAAAGAAGACTACTTTCCCTCTCTTCTCTCCAGATATAAAAAGTATTTGTACACGAAGGGGTGAAAACTTTAATTTCCATTTTTTTGGTTGTTGAATTTTTTTGACTTTCATAAATCTGGCTTTTTAAGTTCTTTCAGGCTATGGAGTTTTGTAATAATTCTTATGTATTTTAGGTGGTAATCTTTTTTTTTAAGATTTTTTTAAATTTATTTGACAGAGATCACAAATGGGCAGAGAGGCAGCCAGGCAATGAGAGAGGGGAAAGCAGGCTCCCTGCTGAGCAGAGAGCCCCATGGTGAGGCTCATTCCCAGGACCCTGGGATCATGACCTGAGCCGAAGGCAGAGACTTTAACCCACTGAGCCACCCAGGTGCCCCTAGGTGGTAATCTTTCATGATAATTTTTATCAATTTTCTTCTCTCCATATGCTTTGTCTTTTAATATAGTAGTATTATTTCTGGAAATTTTACATTGTGATACAACCCTTTTGCCTCTTCTATTTTTTATTATTGTTTTCCTGACCCTGCGAGCCTGATGACATTTTTCTGTTTTGTCTTTTTTCTAATAAGACTTTTTAAAAATATTTAGTAACTTAATCTAGAATTTTTTTTAGTATAATGTGATAAGGGATCTGATTTTATATTTGAGCATCTCTAAAAAATAAGCAGAACAATAAAAGGACTAACACGATACACGTGAGTGGGAATGCCTGCCGTGTTTCTTCTCCATTATGCATGTTGCTGACTTTGGACTGGGTTTTTTTTTGTCATGTTCACAAAGTATCCTTGGAGTCTTATTTTATTGAAAATTAGAATAATTTTTCCAAATGCTTTCTTAACATTTAATGGGAATGATGATATAATTTTTCTTTTTAGATCTATTATATTTCCATATTTCTTAAAAACTAATCTTTATTTTTTTAAAAGAAGCCCTACTTGGTCAGAGTGTTACTCTTTTGATGATAACTGTAATTCTGTTTGTCAGTATTTTTTTCCATAACCTTGTCACTTAAAAAACATTTAATTTGATTTCACTCATATGTATAATTTAAGAAACAAAAGGGATGAATATATGGGAGGGGGGAAAGGAGAGGGAAACAAGCCATAAGAGACTCTTAAGGACAGGACAAACAGGGCTGGTGGAGGGAGGTGGTGGGGATAGACTATATGGGTGATGGTATTAAAGAAGGCACTTGTGATGAGCACTGGGTTTTGTATGCAAGTGATGAATCACTTAATTCTGCTCCTGAAACCAGTATTGCACCGTATGTTAGCTGACTAGAATTTAAATAAAAATTTGGAAAAAATATTTAATTTGTTCCTTATTATTCCTAGTGGCTTTTCTAATTTGTTTGGACTAATATTTATCACAGATAGTATTTTATTCTTCATGGAGCCAGCTTTTGGTTTTATTGATTTTCACTCTGTTTTTTTCCCTTTAAAAAAAAAAGATTTGGGGTTCCTGGGTGGCTCAGTGGGTTAGGCCTCTGCCTCCTGCTCAGGTCATGATCTCGGGGTCCTGGGATCGAGTCCCGCATTGGGCTCTCTGCTCAGCAGGGAGCCTGCTTCGTCCTCTTTCTCTCTCTACCTGCCTCTCTGCCTACTTGTGATCTCTCTTTGTCAAATAAATAAATAAAATATTTTTAAAAATAAAATAAGTAAGTAAATCTTAAAACACAAAAAACTCTTTGGATTTAACTTCATTTTACCAATATCCTAAGAAGTCTTAAGCTAAACAATATTTTAAGTAGGAAAACACGCACTTTTAAATAGTTTGGTATACTGTTTCTGTAGTTATAAACATATATCAACTGGTTTCTTTTATAGGAAATCTGATGAGTTTATCACATCAAGCATTACATAATCCAAGACAAGAGCTAATTACCTTCTAACTATAGTACTCTCTATAACAATTGCAAATATCAAAGGTATTAGTGGTTAATAATTGCTACAAAATTTAAAACAAAATTTGTTTACTAGATTGTTTTTCAGATTGCAGCTGCTCCTTAGGGAATTCCTGTAAATAAAAGCTCCAAAGCAATTCATGTAGGGCTTAGTTTAGATCAGTACTTTTTTTCTCATTATCACTCCCCCTCCCACGACCCACCCCCCTGCAGTTGCACCATATTATTAAAAACACTAAGTGCCTGGGATATATGCTTCAGAAGACAGTGAATGAGTAATTTCAATAACGTGGAGTTCTTCATGTAAAAAAGATGTTTTTTTTTTTATTTTTAATTTTTTATTATCATAGAATGTATTATTAGTCCCAGGGGTACAGGTCTGTGAATCGCCAGGTTTACACACTACAGCACTCATCATAGCACATACCTTCCCCAGTGTCTGTAACCCAAATACCCTTTCCCTAACCGCCCCCCCCCAGCAACCCTCAGTTTGTTTTATAAGATTAAGAGTCTCTTATGGTTTGTTTCCCTCCCGATCACATAAAAAAGATGTTTTGTAGTCACAGTTACTTCAAAAAGTAATTATATCAAAATAACCTGGCATGTTATGCTTTAGCAATTAGAGAACCATGGCTTTGACACCTGACAGTTTATAAGTTATTGAAATGTGAAATGCTAGACGATGTGAACAGCTCTTCTCTCTTTGGAGTGTTGCAAAGTTCCAGGTTGACTTTATTTTTCAGATAACATCTTAAGCCCACTTTATAGCATACTAAGTCATAAAGGACAAATCCTTTCCTAAGTTACAAAACTGTAGCAAATTAGTACAGTACTCTTTAATACAATAAAATTATTTGTTGTTGTTGTTGTTGGAGTTATGTATTACTTTAATAATAATTTTCACTCCAAAAATGTCATTTAAGTACCAAAAAAACACTGTGGTTTTTAATGGTGCTTTATAACAGAGCAAGTTATTTTATACAAATCAATATCTTTTAAAACTGTAAAATTTTTCCTTTTTTAAAGATTTTACTTAGAGAGTGCAAATGAGTGTTCACACAAGCAGGGGGAAGAGGCAAAGGCAGAGGGAGAAGCAGACTTCCTGCTCAGTGGGGAACCTGATGTGGGGCTTGAACCAAGGACCCTGAAATCATGTTCTGAGCCAAAGACTGATGCCTAACCAACTGAGCCACCTAGTTGCCCTATAATTACTCTCTCTCTCTCTCTCTCTTTTTTTTAAGGATTTCCTAATGCCCATTTCTTGATTGGATTATTTGTTCTTTGGGTGTTGAGTTTGCTAAGTTCTTTATAGATTCTGGACACTAGTCCTTTATCTGATATGTCGTTTGCAAATATCTTCTCCCATTCTGTCAGTTGTCTTTTGATTTTGTTAACTGTTTCCTTTGCTGTGCAAAAGCTTTTGATCTTGATGAAATCCCAATAGTTCATTTTTTCCCTTGCTTCCCTTGCCTTTTGCGTTGTTCCTAGGAAGATGTTGCTGCGGCAGAGGTCGAAGAGGTTGCTGCCTGTGTTCTCCTCAAGGATAAGGATTTCCTAATGCAAGCTCTTTAGGTTTACTGTAGCAAGATAATTATATGTATTTAGGTGGCTCAGCTTTGTTCTGGGGTTAGTCCAAAGCCGGGAAGAGTACTAATGCATGAAAAGCTTTACAGTTCTACATTAAAAGAGATGTTATATGCCAATATGATTTTCTAGGTCCTTTTCAGAAATTGCTAAATTTTCACATAACTGCTAGAATCCTCAGGAATTAGATGGACATTTCATACAATACTACTTTCGGATGATCCCTTTTATTTAGAAATCTGCCACCTCTTTGTTTTGATAAAAAATCATACAGCTTTTCTTCAGCTTATTAAAAAATATCCTACCTAAAATATATTTCTGATTTTTAAATAACAAGTATATTGCCAGCTTGCAGAGATGTGGGGAGTGGGTGTTTCGTGTAACAGCTTTCATCCTGCATTTGGTGTCTTCATGCTCCCTCTTGCCGAAGCTGCCAAGTCTTCAGTCTCAGCATTTAATTGATATATTACCCATTCCATTGTTTCCTGGCCTTTATTGGCATTTGAAGATACCATGCTTGCTGTCATTCCTTCAAGGTAACTGCTAAGACTGACTCCTTCCATAGTGATCACAGCTTCTTGAGTCAAAATATTTTTTTCTGGGTCTTGAAGGTGTGCTTTGCTTATAAACTGCAGAAACTGTATTTGTAAGTGAAATATTATTAGATTTAAGTTCCATCGTTTTCTCTGCAGGATCGAGTACAGAGTGTTCTTGCACAAATGTGTTAGTTTTTGCTGCAATATGAGATTTCACAATGGAAGGTAGCCCCCACTCTGTGCTGAGAAGTCTTTGGCTGTACAGCTTTCCAGAGTGATCTGTATGTCTGTCCAGTACATCACCTCCAACCACATTTGGGTCTTCCTGCATTGCAGCTGTAATAGTTTCCAATGGGTGGTCAAAGACGTGGTCTGAAGTCCAGATCTTCATGGTGCCAGCCACTTGCACAATGTCCCTGGTGTTCACTTTTATTCTTTCTTTTAAAGATTTATTTTATTTATCTGAGAGACAGAAAGAACACGAGTGAGAGGATGGAAGGAGGGAAAGAATCTCAAGCAGAACCACTGAACACAGACCCCAGCGTGGACCTGATCCCACAACCCCGAGATCATGACCTTAGCCGAAACCAGGAGTCAGACGCCTAACCAGCTCCGCCACACAGGCGCCCCTTATTTCTCATTTCTTACCACACCAAGGATGTCCCCTTCTATCCCTTCTTATCTAAAGTTTTTCTTGTTTTTGTGAGTGTCTATTAAATTTTATTCAGTGGTTTTGAACATCTATTGAAATCATGTGATTTATCTCCTCTATTTTCTTAGTTGGTAAATTACATTAATTTTTAAATGTAAAACAAACTAGATATTCTTGAAACTGAGCTGGACCATGGTATTCTTTCTATATATTCCTGGCTTTAGTTTGATAATACTTTGTTTTGGATTTTTATATTTGTGTCCTTCATGAGAAAGACAGACCAGTAAGTGTTTTGGGGTAGAGAGGGGGCAGAATATGTTCTTGTTACGATTTAGTATTTAATATCAGGAATATGTTGAATATATAACATGAATTTGGAGTATTTCCTCTTGCTTTCTCTACAGGATCTTTTAGTTTGTTGCTGCTTCTTAGGTTTTTCATTCATATGTGAGGACATCTGTGATTGGAGTTGCCTTCATGGGAAGATTTCTTTCTTCCTGTCTCTCTTTTGTTAAGGAAGCTCTTTCCCAACTTGGGCTTGAACTCACAGCCTTGAGATTGAGAGTCAAGTGTTCCATCAATTGAGCCAGCCAGGCACCCACATAGGAAGAGTTTAAATTATAGATGCAATTTCCTTAACAGACATGTGGCATTAGATTTGATTTCCTTTCCTTTCCTTTCCTTTTCTTTCTTTGTTTCTTTCTTTCTGCCTGTTTTTTATAGACTACATGTCCACAGTGGAGCCCAGCGCAGGGCTCAAACTCATGACCCTTCGACTGAGACTTGAGCCAGGATCAAGATTCAAACACTCGGGGCACCTGAGTGGCTCAGTGGGTTAAGCCTCTTCCTTCAGCTCAGGTCATGATCCCAGGGTCCTGGGATCAAGCCCCACGTCTGGCTCTCTGCTCAGCAGGGAGTCTGCTCCCTACCCACTCCCACAACCTCTGCCTGCCTCTCTGCCTACTTGAGATCTGTGTCTGTCAAATAAGTAAATAAATAAAATATTTAAAAAAAATTCAGACACTCAACCAACTGAGCTACCCAGGTGACCCTAGATTTTCTTTTTTAAAAAGTAAGTTTTGAAAGTAGTTTCTTTCTTGAAAGTAAACTTTCCCCCAACATTTTCAAAATTATTGTCCCTTAATTTCTTCACTATATTTTCATAGACCACAGAAACTGTATAGAGATTTTGTTTTCATGCCAGATATTGGAGAGTGAACCTTTCTTCTTTATAACTTGATCAGCTTTGGCAAAGAATTGTCAAGGTACAAACTTGGTTTTGTCCTCTCTCTTTATACTATATGCCAATTTTTTAAATTTGTTAATGTCTGATCTGTAACATGTCTTTGTGCATATATTAGCTGTAACTTCCTCTTTTGCTTTAAAAAAAGGTAGATACTGATTCTTTTAACTTTTCTAATATATACTATTAAGGATTTTTTTTAAAGCATAACTTCTTAGATGTGTCTTACAGGTTTTGGTATGTTGTATTTTTAAAATTCACTTAAAAATATTGTCTAATCTAGGGGTACAAGAATGTTTCAGTCGGTTAAGTGTCCAACTCTTGGTCTTGGCTCAGGTCATGGTCTTGGGGTTGTAGGATTGCGCTGTATGGAGGGCTGCATGCTCAGTGGGGAGTCTGCTTGATATTCTCCCTCTGTCCCTCCCCACCCACTTGCAGGCACATGCGTGTGTTCTCTCTCTCAAATAATAAATAAATAAATAACCTCTAATCTCTATTTAGAAATATAGTTCTTAAATAAATATAGCAACACATGTATCTTAATCTGTAAACGTTGTGATGTTTTCTGGTTAATCTTTTTCTTACTGATATATTAGACACTGTAAAAAGAATGTTCTCTGTATGATATCAAATCTTTGAAGTTGTGGAAATCTGCTTTGTGTCCCACACTGGTCAATTTAAGTACAGAGTATGTGTGGATCTGAAAAGTGTGTGTGTGTATGTATGTAAATATATTTTGCAGTTTGGGACTACATTTTCCCTGAAGGTAATTACTGTTTCATTTCTCTCTGACTGCTTTTAAGGTTTGCCATTTATATTCAGTCTTTCTCATAGTTTTTATATCTCTTCTGAAAACTCTCAATCTGTCCATCTTTTTCACTTTATCATTTTTTAAAAAGATTTTATTTATTTATTTGATAGAGATCACAAGTAGGCAGAGAGGCAGGTAGAGAGAGGGAGAAGCAGACTCCCTGCTGAGCAGAGAGCCTGATGTGGGGCTCGATCCCAGGACCCTGGCATCATGACCTGAATCTAAGGCAGAGGCTTTAACCCACTGAGCCACCCAGGCTCCCCTTCCCTTTATCATTTTTTTTAAAAATTATAGTTGACACACAATGTTATGTTAGTTTCAGGCATACAATATGGTGATTTAACAAGTCTTTTTCTTTGTCATTTTAACAATAGTCATTAAATATGTCAGATAATTCCAATATCTGGAGCTCCCTGTGTCCTAAGCTTAAATTTTTAGAAGAAATATACTAGACCATTCATTCGGCAAATATTTTTGGAACACCTTTCATGGACTGTTTTAAGTGTTTGGAATATATGCTATAAACAAAATAACCTGCTTTTCTGAACCTGTTTGGAACCTGGAGAGTTCTGCATGGACATTCTGAATTACTTTTTGCTTTTTTTCTTTTCCTGAATTACTCTTAATAGACTGTTATGAATTGAGTTTGCAAGTGTTTTATTTAGAATATATGTATCAAAATTAAATAGGAATTGTTTTTTTTTAAAGATTTTATTTATTTATTTGACAGAGAGAGATCACAAGTAGGCAGAGAGTCAGGCAGAGGGAGAGAGGACGAAGCAGGCTCCCTGCTGAGCAGAGATCCCGATGCGGGACTCGATCCCAGGACCCTGAGATCATGACCTGAGCCAAAGGCAGCGGCTTAACCCACTGAGCCACCCAGGCGCCCCTAAATAGGAATTGGTTTTGAACAATATTTTGTTACTAAATTTATAATGTTCCACAGATATTTTTTATGGTATAGAATGTTTAAATTATATGGGTTGTTGAGGGTTGCCTAGTGGCTCCATCAGTTAAGCATTTACTTTTGGCTCAGTTCCTGATCTCAGGGTCCTAGGATCGAGCCCTTCATTGGGCTCCCTGCTCAACAGGAAGTCTGCTTCTCCCTCTGCCCCTTCACCTGCCCGTGTGTGCTCTCTCTCTCGGATAAATAAATCTTTTAATATAAATAAATAAATAAGCATGGGTTGTCACTTAGTGTTGGCTAGATTTTAATCCTGAAAAATATCTGAGATTGTTTTTTTTTTTTTTTCCCATGGTAGATTTTCAAGATCTTCAATTGATTTTTAAATATTTTTAAGTCCTATTTTTGGTTATTGGACTATACACTGATTTTCTACCTTTCTCTAAATCTATTTTGGTAGTTCCTTAATGTTTCAGCCCAAAGCATTGGTTTCTTTTGGGATATCATATACAATATTTTTTTCAGGAAAACAAAATATATTTCATGGAGATCTGAGTGTATCTCCTATATTTTCATAGATATATGACTGTGTCTTAAAAGTGTCCTCGTGGGGTGCCTGGGTGACTTAGAGGGTTAAGCCTCTGCCTTCAGCTCAGGTCATGATTCCACGGTCTTGGGATCAAGACCCACATCAGGCTCTCTGCTCAGCAGGGAGCCTGCTTCCCCTTTCTCTGCCTGCCTTTCTGCCTACTTGTGATCTCCTCTCTGCCTACTTGTGATCTCTCTCTCTCTCTTGCTCTGTTAAATAAATATTTTTAAAAAGTGTCCTCGTATTTATAGTTGTATTTTCTTTTTTTTTTAAATTTATTGATTTCACAGAGAGAGTGCAAGCAGGGGGAGCAGCAGAGGGAGAGGGAGAAGCAGGTTCCCCCTGAGCAGGGATCCCAATGTGAGGCTCGATCCTAGGACCCTAGAATCATGACCTGAGCCGACGCTTAACCAACTGAGCCACCCAGGCACCCCTATAGTTGTATTTTCTTTAAGTGATTGTCTTTTCAGATATTTGGTGCCAAAAAAAATAAATGATTTCTTTCTCTTCTTGAAGAATCATCATTGCTCATTTCATTCTTTTAGCCCTCAGTGTTACCTTATCTGCTGTGAATTACGTTAAACCACTTTAATTTTGCTTATCTATTTTTTAAAGTATTTTTATTCATTTGAGAGTGAAAGAGGAATGGGGGAAGGGCAAAGGGAGAGGAAGAAGCAGACTCTACTGAGCAGGGAACCCAACATGGGGCTTGATCCCAGGACCCTGAGATCATGACCTGATCCCAAGGCAGATGCTTAAGTGATTGAGTCACCCAGGTGCCCCTATTTTGCATATATATTTTTTGCAGTATATTTGATATTTGCCCTTTATTTTGTTTTCAAATTTTTTTGATATTGCAAATAATTGGTTTTGTTTTCAAATCAGTTATGTCACCCATTGGTAAGAAATTTAGCACATTCATATACCATTTTATAGTTTAGGTTTTTTGTTTTACAGTCTTGTTTACTGTATATCCTAGTATAACATCATTAATGTTTTGTGTGTTCTATGTCGTTTTAATTTTTGTCATACACTCAGTTTCTCGTTGCACTGCTGGTCAAATTTACTTTCCTTTTTTATTTTCCTAATTTGATAAATTGTTGGTTTCTAGTTTTGATTATGAAGACATTACTGTTATAATAGTCTATATTTCTCTGTTAACACATCTTCGTTGAGTAATGTTTTATTATCAGGTTCTTTTGATTGTCCATTTCTTCCCTTTCATCCAAACTAGAAAGGAATGTCAGAATGATATTGCATTTCCACATCACTTCTAAATAAGTGCCTTGGTTTTGCTATTGTATTTCAGAATCTTTTGTTTTAGTCTATTGGTTTTATGATATCATCAGTTTTATGCCAGGAACTTACTGTGTATTATAAGTTCCAAAAAGTATTTTTTGTCAGTTAATTCAGGTAAGCTGTATATACTTAAGTGTCAAGCTTGATGAATTTTTATATGTGTGTGTATGTGTGCACACGCATGCACACACACCCTTGTGTAATTGCCACCCAGTACCCAAGAAGTTTCTCTGGTACTTGAGGTTCATTTTACCTTGACATCTCTTATCATTGATTAGTGTTGCTTGTATATCTGGATTCCACTCAGTATCGTATATGTGAGATTCATCCATTTTTCAAAGTGTATCAGTTTTTCTTTTATCTTCGTTATGTATTCCACTAATAGCCATACTGCAGTTTTATTTCTCCATTCTGTTGATGGGCTTTTGGACTGTTTCCAGGTTTTGGCTAATAAATCAAACTGCTCTGATTATTTCCTATAGACCCTTTGGTTGACAAAGGGTATATAACTAGGAGAGGAATTAATACAATAGCTTTAAATAGAAATTCCTTAATATTTACCCAAGGTATATGTACTTGCTTATCCTCCCACTGGCAAGGTATGAATGTTCCAGTGTTTTCACATTTTTGCCAGTATCTCTATTTGGTATTTTCTTGAGTTTTTCATTTCAGACATCCCGGTGTGTATGTCATTGTGGTTATCATGTGAGAGTTAGGTTCGGGGTAGGTGGT
The DNA here is from genome assembly GCF_964662115.1 of Mustela nivalis. Taxonomy (NCBI): domain Eukaryota; kingdom Metazoa; phylum Chordata; class Mammalia; order Carnivora; family Mustelidae; genus Mustela; species Mustela nivalis. The sequence continues at coordinate 94,110,961 of NC_139021.1, read as the reverse complement.
AGGTACTAGATGGGATATGAAGGAGCTTCTCAGTTTCACTAATGTTTTATTTCTTGATCTAAATGCTAGTTTTATACATGTGTTCACTGTGTGAAACTACATGGAGCCTTTGTACTCCAAGGTTCACTTTTGTGTTATTTTTAAGTATATTCATACTTCAACAAATTTACAAAAATCACAGAGTTGACAATGACAAATTGTTAATCTAAAGAAGTCTCAAGGATATCATTAAGCTAAAACCAAGAGTCAGAATAACGTTAATTTTTTCATATACGGAGGTCAGAATTCTTCAGCATGTTGCCTTCCTTTTTTTTTTTTTTCTTAAGAGAGAAAGAGACTACACACATAAGCACATGCATGATTAGGGGATGGGCAGAGGAAAAGGGAGAAAGAGAATCTCCAGTGGACTCCCCATTCAGCATGGAGCCTGATGCGGGGCTTGATCTCACGACCTGAGATCATGACATGAGCCAAAATCAAGAGTCAAATGCTTAACAGACCCATCCACCCAGGCTCCCCTAAATTGAACACTTGTGTATTTCACCATTAAGTGTAATATTTGCTGTAGGTATATATGAAAGTCCATTATCACACTAGGGAAATTTCTAGTTTGTCACTAGTTGTTTTTTGTTTTGTTTTGTTTTTTAATTATGGTTTTGGGTATATACTCAGATGATCATATTGTCATCTCTTAGTTTTTAAAACCATTCTTATTTTTATTTCCACCTTCAGAAAATTCCTTCATGGCCTGTTCTTCTGTTTTCCATTTACAAAGTGATTTTTTCACACCTTGCATTCTTGATTATTGTCAGTCTCTTACTTCTCTGAGAGCTTTCTGATTCATTGTTGGTGATATCAAATGCTACCAAATTATTATGTTTGTCAAATCTTTATTTTCATTCTAGACCTACAGTATTATGTTTCACATTTAAGATGTATCTTGTTAAAATACAGTGTCCAGTTTATTTTTTCCCTTGCTTATTTTGTGATACTTGTGTTTATGCAGCTGTTTGGGCATATGCTCTGAGGAAATTTCTTTCTGCCCATAATTGGTGGCCATGTTCTCTCACTCTCTGTCCACTTATCAATTCCCTATTTGTTTCACAGCTTTTACGGTAGTAGTTTATCTAAGCGGTGTTCTTTGTCCTTTAGCTTTCCCTTTACTTTTTTGGGAAAATTGGTCTATAAATAAAAACCTAGTCACATAATTTTTATGTACTCTCAGATCTCTTCTCTGGCTCCCCTTTCTTTGAAACAGTGAGTCATAAAGTAGAGGCATGCACTCTAGATGACATCCCAAACAATCCAGTTGGTATCTTCTCTGTGTTCTACAGGTATTTCAAGTGTAACAGTTCCAAAATCTTCCCTTCTTGTTTTCTACACATCCTAATTATGGGCTCAAAATTGAAGACTTAGAAACTGGAATGTGTACTGCAGTGAATAAAATATTAATAAATATTAATAAATTAATACAATATTAAGCTGTCTCTTTACTTTTTAAAGTTGAAGAAGAATAAAGCTTGTCACAAAATATATTGATAATTTATTTTCATAATTCATAAATACAAATTTGTGTAGTACTCAGAAATACTCTCTAAGGTTGGTGGTGGTCACATATGTTGGAGACTTGGTGTGAAACTACTCTGTAATCCATTCCATGGCTTGATTTCTTCATGGCCCTTTCTGTCCTCACAGCTCCAGCTGCTTCTCAACATTTCCTGTGCTGTTTGCCCTCTGCTCATTTCCCAAATGTGCTAGAGGAGCAGAGGAGCCCTGCTTTCGCATGTACCATGGAGTTGCATGAACAACACAGCATGACTGTTTGTCCCGTAGCTGTTCTTCAGTGAAGCTCAAAATAGAACTAATTTTCTTCCTCATTTATTTTAGTCTGTCTGCTGTGTACTCTCACCTTAGCAATTGTAACATACTACTGTGTGTATTCTTACCATATTATTGCTACTTGAATCCAAGAACAATTTTAATAATTTAGCATTTCTAAGAACTAGAATGGTTCCAGATACAGTGTGCAATTTGATCATTTTTTGCATGAATAATACCTTAAGCAATGGCATAGTATTTCCATTATGGTTTCTCATCTTCCCACAAAGTATAAAGTCAAATGTTTTGCAAACTATTTGGTAATCCTGGTGAGGATTGGTTCCCATACAGCTTTTACCATGTTACCCAATTCTGAACATTTCAGATTGAACAGAAATTCCAGGGGTCAGTGTCATTTAAGGATGTGACTGTGGGCTTCACCCAGGAAGAGTGGTAGCACCTGGATTCAGCTCAGAGGTCCCTGTCTAGAGACATGATGCTGGAGAACTACAGTAACCTTGTCTCAGTGGGTAAGGTCTGGTTTTTTGTAATTCTAAGTAGCATGTTCTCATTCTTTTAACTGTGAAGCATATAGACACTGTAGAGTTGGATGATTTTTAATATTGGAACTGAGTAATCAGTGTTGATTGATCTCTTTTGGGTACCAGGAAGATATTTGTGTTTACCTCTTCAGTGAAATGTTCAATAGCATCTTCATCGAGCAGCTCCAGAAGCTTGCTGCTCTTTCAGAGACCCTGCAAGCCAGGCCTTCTGGTCTGAATCCTGAACACAAAGTATTGTGTTACCAAACCAGAAGTGATCTTCAGGCTAGAGCGAGGAGAGGAGCCATGGATACTGGAGGAAGAATTCCCAAGCCAGAGTTTCCCAGGTGAGTTAATGGACTCTGCACAGATGAACATCAGGGCATTTAGTATTTTCCCATGATTAACCCAGAGGTTGACAATTTCAAGAATATCTCTTTAGATGTCTTAATCCTGGGAACTGACTGGGAATACTGTTTTTTTTAACAAATCTCCTGAAACCACTCTTAAAATAACATTTTTTTGGATTCACTTTTTTAGTATTTACCATTCTTACATCTGTCAAAAAACCAGTCCTTGCCTACTTTATTTTTACTGTTGTTTTTTTTCATTCCTTTGTTTCCCAAAGCAGTTTCAGTTGCCTGCCTTACTGTCATCAGGCATTCTTTCATATGCTCATTTTTTGACTCCAAATAATTTTTGAGTAATTGCTATTATCTATGTGTCAATGAGCTTATACAAATAGCAGTACAGCCAACAAATACATGAAAAGATGGTCAGCATTACTAAACATCAGGGAAATGCAAATTGGAACCATACATCACATCATTTAGAATGGCTAGTACCAAGAAGAGAAGGGATAACTAGTTCTGGGAAGGATGCGGAGAAAAAGGAACGCTTGTGCACTGCTGACTGTGTTGTAAATGGATCAGCTACAATAGAAAATGGTATAGAGATTGCTCAGAAAGCAAAATATAGAACTATCTTGTATTATCCAGTAGTACCACTTGGGAAGACACCCAGAAGAAATTAAAACAGGCTGTGAAAGAGAGAATATGCATGCTGGTGTTTATCACAGTATGATTCACAATAGTCAGATACGGAAATGACCTTAGGTTCCTGTCAGTGGATGAATAGCTAAATAAGATAGGTATGTGTGAGTAATAGAATACTATTCAGCCATGAGAAAGGACATTCTGCCACTTGCAAAATGGGTGAACCTTTATATCAAGTGAGATAAGTCTGACAGAGAAAGGCAAGTACTGCATGTTGTCACTTGTGTCTGGAATCTAGAAAAGCTGAATTTGTTATGAACATGAGTAATGTGGTGGTTACCCAGAGGAGAGGGAGAGATAGAAGAGATGTTGTTTAAGTGTATAAAAAGTATAACGAGTAGTAAATAAGCCCTAGAGGGGTGCCTGGGTGGCTCAGTCATTAAGCATCTGCCTTTGGCTGGGATTGAGCCCCGCATTGGGCTCTCTGCTGTGGGAAGCCTGCTTCTCCCACTTCTACTTTCCCTGCTTGTGTTCCCTCTACTGCTGTGTCTCTGTCAAGTGAATGAATACCATTAAAAAAAAAGATAAATAAATAAGCCCTAGAGATGTCATATATCATATAATGAAAACAGTATTTTGTTATAGTAATCAAACTGAGACATTAGAACTTAATTTTTCTAATTACTAATAAGAAATTGTAATGATGTAACATAACAGGGTTGCTAATTATTGGTACAGTGGCAATTACACAGCATAAAAATGTATCAAATTAACAGATTGTACACTGAAAATTTATGCGGTTTTTTGTCAAATGTAAATTTAAAAGGTGACACTAAAATCATATAATTATGTGTATTAAAGCCCTGTAGTGGTAAAAATTATCCTAGAATTAGAGCAAAGTTAAGTTGACTGTGCTACTCTTAAGAATCTTAGGGAAAACCTTAAGGAGATCTCCATCAAAGCAGCATTTGATTTTTCCCCTCCATAATCCCAAAGGAAAATAAACATCTCGGGGCACCTGGGAGGCTCAGTGGGTTAAGCCTCTGCCTTCGGCTCGGGTCTACTTTGGCTCTCTGCTCAGCGAGGAGCCTGCTTCCTCCTCTCTGCCTGCCTCTCTGCCTACTTTCGATCTCTCTCTCTGTCAAATAAATAAATAAAAGCTTTTTTTTTTTTTTTAAGCAGAATTTGAATGAGATGATTGTGTGAACTGTGAGGATCCTGCTTCTTCACAGAAGGGATAATAGCAGCTCCTAAGCCAATGAGGAGGAATGTGTTTGGTGTTTCTTGGGAAACAGGAAAAATAGTCACAATGGCCAAGGGGAATGTTTGATGGGAAGTGGCACAGGAAATGGTGTCAGGCAGCTGTGGTCCAAAAGAAGAATATCATAAGTCTTACTGAAGTTTTTAATTTTATTCTTACTAGTGTATTTTGGGAAACAAACAATGTCTGATTTACAAGATCTCTCTCACCTCTGTAGAGAAAATGTTGGAAAGAACGTAAGCACTTAAGAGAGTTCACTAGTGGAACCTTTTAAGTTTTCCTGAAGGGTGATTATGGTCATTTAGTCAAAATTGGAGAGGAATGGAGGTAATGAGAAGAGGCTGGATTTTCTCTGCATTGGGAATAACTGAAGAATTAACATTTGTATTGGGGCACCTGGGTGGCTCAGTTGGTTAAGTGTTTGCCTTTGGCTCAAGTCATGATCCCAGGGTCCTGGGATCAAGCCCTGCTTTGGGCTCCCTGTTAAGTGGGGAGTCTGCTTCTTACCCTTCTTCTCCCTCTGCCCCTCTCCCCCTGCTTATGTTCTCTCTGTCTCTGTCTCAAATAAATTAAAAAAAAAAACTTTAAAAAGAAAAAAAAAGAACAAAAAAGGGAAGAGATGATGGCACTTGAAGTATTTAAAGGAATAATGATGAAAACTTCCCAAATTTGGCAAAAAAGATATTCATACCAATGGCATGTCATGATTAAATTTCTGAAACCAAAAGAGAAAAAAATTATGAGAGTAATTTTTGGAAATGATAGTGAATTCATCATCTGAAACCATGGAGGCTAGAAGGCAATAATCAATTTTTTTTCCAAGTACTGAAAGAAAAGAACTTTCAAACAAAACAGAACTGTGGCTTGTGAAAATACATTCATGAAAGGATAACTGAAGGTATCCTACAATGGAAAAAAAAATAGAAAATGTTGTTAGCAAACTTATCTTTTAAAAATGGCTAGAGGAAGTTCTTTAAATAGAAAGGAAATAACACAAGAAACCGTGGAGCTTCAAAAAAGAAAGAACATTGGAAGTGGCAAAAAATAAGGGTAAATATAATAGAGTTCCCATCTAAGAGTTTATGAAATCATATTTGATTGTTGATAGAAAATTTAGAATATCATGATTTGATGCTCTGCATGTGGAGGATATGATGTATTTACAAGATAGAATACAGGAATTTAATTGGAATTAAAGTGTTATATTTCCTTGAAGTGGTAAAATGTTCATCAAGGAAGACTGTAATAAATTATATATGTACATTTTACCTAGAAATGGACTTGGAATACTTAGAACAACCACTAAAAAAACTATACAAGGTGGTAAACTTAGAAATACTGTAAGTAAATGAAGACGGAATCTTTTAAGAAGATGTTCAAGTAACCAGGAAGAAAATAAATTAGGAACAGATGAATGAGAAACTGATAAAACAATAGAAAAATAAAACAACAGACTTAAACATTGACATAGCAGTGTCTACTGTAAATGTAAATGATCTAAACACACCAATTCAGGGCACCTGAGCAGCTCAATTGGTTAAGCGACTGCTTTTGGCTCAGGTCGTGATCCCAGAGTACCGGGATGGAGTCCCACATTGGGTTCCAGGCTCCATGGGGAGTCTACCTTTCCCACTGAACTTCTCCTCTCTCATGCTCTCTCTCAAATAAGTAAATAAAATCTTAAAAAAATTAAAAAAAAAAAACAAACCAATTCAGGTATAGACTGGCAGACTGGATAAAATAAAAAACAAAAGGAAGAAATATGTTATCTACAAAGAAATTCATTTCAAATACAACATAGTGAGTTTGATGGGAAATAGAAAAAGATACACTGGGGTACCTGGGTAGCTCAGTCATTAAGCGTCTGCCTTCAGTTCAGGTCATAATCCCAGGATCCTGGGATCCAACCCTGCATCAGGCTCCCTGCTTGTTGGGAAGTCTGCTTCTCCCTCTTTCACTCCTCCTGCTTAGGTTCCCTCTCTTTGTGTCTCTCCCTGTTAAATTAATAAATAAAATCTCTTAAAAAATGAGAAAGAGGAAAATACACTATGCAAACATTAATGAAAAAAAAAAAAACAAAACCGACTCCATTAATATTAGATAAATTAGTCTTGAGAGCAAAGGAAATTATTGGAGAAAAAGCAGTATTCCAATGAAAAAGACTGTGATCCAAAATGTGACCCCACCAAACAACAGAAAGAACCTCATAGTACACACATCAAAACTGATTGAGCTGAAAGGAGAAATAAACAAATTTTCAATTATATTTGGGGAATTCAGCACCTTACTCTCAGCAATTGGTAGAACTTTCAGACAGCAGATATAAATTGATGGCAGATGTAGAAGAACTGAATGGTACCATTACCCAGAGGGATTGAATGAACATTTGTAGATAGTACCTAGAAGCAGCAGGATATGCATTCTTCTCAAGTGCCTGAGGAGCACTCAGTAAGATACAACATATCCTATGCCATAAACAAACCTTAGTAAATTTAGCAGAACCAAAATTGTGCTATGTTCTCGTAGCATAAGGAAATCAAACTGCAAATCAGTAATAGAAAGGCAGTAGAGGGCACCCGGGTGGCTCAGTGGGTAAAAGCCTCTGCCTTCGGCTCAGGGCATGATCTCAGGGTCCTAGGATTGAGCCCGGAGTCAGGCTCTCTCTACAGCGGGGAGTCTGACTCCCTTCCTCTCTCTCTCTCTGCCTACTTGTGATCTGTATCTGTGAAATAAATAAATAAAATCTTAAAAAAAGGCAATAGACTCTCTCTTTGCTGGGAAAATTGGACAGCCACATGCAGAAAAATGAAATTGGACCATTTCCTTACACCACACACAAAAATAGACTCAAAATGGATCAAGGACCTCAATGTGCGATAGGAATCCATCAAAATCCTTGAGGAGAACACAGGCAGCAACCTCTTCGACTTCTGCCACAGCAACATCTTCCTAGGGACAACGCAAAAGGCAAGGGAAGCAAGGGCAAAAATGAACTATTGGGATTTCATCAAGATCAAAAGCTTTGCACAGCAAAGGAAACAGTTAACAAAATCAAAAGACAACTGACAGAATGGGAGAAGATATTTGCAAACGACATATCAGATAAAGGACTAGTATCCAGAATCTATAAAGAAATTAGCAAACTCAACACCCAAAGAACAAATAATCCAATCAAGAAATGGGCAGAGGACATGAACAGACATTTCTGCAAAGAAGACATCCAGATGGTCAACAGACATATGAAAAAGTGCTCCATATCACTCGGCATCAGGGAAATACAAATCAAAACCACAATGAGATATCACCTCACACCAGTCAGAATGGCTAAAATCAACAAGTCAGGAAATGACAGATGCTGGCGAGGATGCGGAGAAAGGGGAACCCTCCTACACTGTTGGTGGGAATGCAAGCTGGTGCAGCCACTCTTGAAAACAGCATGGAGGTTCCTCAAAATGTTGAAAATAGAACTGCCCTATGACCCAGCAATTGCACTATTGGGTATTTACCCTAAAGATACAAACGTAGTGATCCAAAGGGGCACATGCACCCGAATGTTTATAGCAGCAATGTCCACAATAGCCAAACTATGGAAAGAACCTAGATGTCCATCAACAGATGAATGGATCAAGAAGATGTGGTATATATACACAATGGAATACTATGCAGCCATCAAAAGAAATGAAAACTTGCCATTTGCAACAACATGGATGGAACTAGAGCGTATCATGCTTAGCGAAATAAGTCAAGCAGAGAAAGACAACTATCATATGATCTCCCTGATATGAGGAAGTGGTGATGCAACATGGGGGCTTAAGTGGGTAGGAGAAGAATCAATGAAACAAGATGGGATGGGAGGGAGACAAACCATAAGTGACTCTTAATCTCACAAAACAAACTGAGGGTTGCTGGGGGGAGGGGATTTGGGAGAAGGGGGCGGGATTATGGACACTGGGGAGGGTATGTGCTTTGGTGAGTGCTGTGAAGTGTGTAAACCTGGTGATTCACAGACCTGTACCCCTGGGGATAAAAATATATGTTTATATAAAGAAAAAAAAAAGAAGGGAATCTTTCTGCCCTTCAACAGATGAATGGATAAGGAAGATGTGGTGCATATACACTATGGAGTATTATGCCTCCATCAGAAAGGATGAATATCCAACTTTTGTAGCAACATGGATGTTACTGGAAAAGATTATGCTGAGTGAAATAAGTCAAGCAGAGAGAGTCAATTATCATATGGTTTCACTTACTTGTGGAGCATAACAAATATCATAGATGACATGGGGAGTTGGAGAGGAGAAGGGAGTTGGGGGAAATTGGAAGGGGAGGTGAACCATGAGAGACTATGGACTCTGAAAGACAATCTGAGGGGAATGAATTGGTGGGGGGGTGGGAGGTTGGGGTACCAGGTGGTGGGTATTATAGAGGGCACAGATTGCATGGAGCACTGGGTGTGGTGCAAAAATAATGAATAGTGTTATGCTGAAAATAAATAAATGTAATTAAAAAAAAAACATATATTTTTATCCCCAGGGGACGGTCTTTTATTTAGAACTGACCAGGGAGCTTGTGGCCTTAACATTCTTGTGATGTCTTGATTTGAGTAAGGACTGGTGATAACATCTTTAATGGCTACTTCTTTTTAGGGTCTGTTTATTCTTTGTTGGTCACAGGTGACTGTCATTAAAAAAAAAAAAAAAAAGACACCCTCCCAGCCCCACTCCCAACTTCAGACAGGTTTCGCCCTCAGCTAGGGCCAAGGGGTCTGGTGTGTTCCCTTATCTCTGGTTTCCTTACACCTCCACAGTTTTGGGATTTCTGTAAGCCCAATCCCATAGACCCCTACCTATCTCTCCCTACTTGGCCCTGCCTGTCCTTTACTCAACAGGTCAGTTCGTTTTTGTAACCTAGGTCTCCTAAGAAGTTTGCTTCTAGATAATAACATTACATATATGTGTATGTATATAGAATGTATGTATATATATAAAATGATAATTTGTGAGTTTTATGTACTATAATTATATGTATACATATATAACAGTGATATAATTTCTAAGTAAAGATGTAAAAAATAGAAACATATATTAGATATTATAAAAATTTTATTGCAGGGAGGCAAATTATATATAATTGATTGAATATATCTATTTTATGTTTGAACTAATTTGTTTATAAGTGTTCATATCTCAGTGGGCATAGAAGTTAACATTTTTCTTTTAATGTTCATAATTAAGCACAACATCAAATAAAATTATTTGTCAGGTTAAAAAAAAAGGCAATAGAAAAATACCTAAACATTTCAGAATTAAACAAGACACATGTAAGTAAAGCATGAATGAAAGACATCCCAAAGGAAGATTTAAAAAATAACACACAGAAATGTCAGGTATCAGTCTCACTGGAGTTCCTTATATGTGATGAGTTGTATTTCTCTTGATACTTAAGTTTTCTTTTTTGTGATTCTTTTTTAGTATTTTTACTATGATGCATCTTGGCATGGATCTCTGTTTATCTCACGTGGAGTTTATCTTCTTGAATTTGCATATTATTTTTCTCTTAAGTTTCCAGGGTTTTGCCATCATTCTGTTGAATGATTTTTCTCTTCTCACTCTTCCTTCTGTTCTTTTGATATTCCCATTATGAATATGTTGGTGCAGGTAGCACTGTCTTTCATTTGTTTGAGGCTTTCTTTGGTTTTATTCATTATTATTTCTTTTGTGTAAATGATATCTATTGTGTATCTTCAAGTTTACTAATTCATCTTTATAAGCTTGAATCAACGAATTTATAATTCCTGTCTAACAAATTTACAATGCAGATATTATAATTTTCAAATTGAGAATTTTTGTTTCATTCTTTTCAGTTTTTTGATGTTCTCTATGTGATGAGGGTGCCACCATACCGTCCTTTACTTCCTTGAACATGGTTGCCTTTTGGGTGTGTTTGTAAAAGCTGCTTTGAGAAGTGCTAAGTCTGATATCTGGACTCTTTCATGGGCAGTTAGTTGCCTGCTCCTCCCCCCATATATGTGAAATTTTCCTCTTTGTCTTATGAATCACAAGACAAAGCTTTATTTCTTTCTTTCTTTCTTTCTTTCCTTCTTCTTTTTCTTTTTCTTTCCTTTTTTTTTTTTTTTTTTTTTTTGTTTGGACAAAAGGGATATTTTAGATATTTTGTACCTAGCCTTATACTGATTCCTTCTTTCTCTGAAAGGTTCTGTTTTTATTTTTCCTTGCTTATTTATTTGTTTAATGACTTGGTTGGATTATGTAAAGTCTTTCCCATCCACAGTGTACATCTCTAATGACTCTTGTCAGAGGCCTCTGCCTTGGGGGCGCCTAGTGTTACTAGGATGACAGATAAGCTTTTCAAAGTGTTAGAAAGGAAAACCTGATGGAACTTGAGTGAGAAAAAGATGCACAGTTACAGTCTGTTTCAATATCTCTCTCCTGATAAATAGAAGAACACTGAGTAACCAAATTGACTTAATTGACATTTATAAAATATCCCCCACCCCTACACAGAAATAAACCAGTGGAATACACATTCTTTTCAGGAACACATGGACGTAAACCAAGGTAGATCGCATTCTAAGATATAAAACAAATATCAATTAATTTAAAAGGAGTCAAGTCATATAAAATACTTTTTCTTACCAGAGTAGAGTTAGATCTAGCCGAATCAAAAATCAATAACAGAAATTCCTAAATAGTTAGAAACTTAATGGCACACTTTTACATAACTTGATGGTTCAGAGAAGAATTTGAAGGGTAAGTTAGAAACTATTTTAAGCTGAATGTTAATGAATACAGAATTTGTAGGAAATCAACATATAGGAAATTTTTATATTGGAAATGAAGTATGTGTATAGTATTTCATTGTTTTCATTATTTTCCATATGATCTTTATTCCTTACTTCTCTTACTGTGTTTGGGTTTATTCCTTACTTCTCTTACTTCTTTTGGGTTTAATTTTCTCTTTTCTAGGATTTTTCCTCTATAGAAACTATAATCCTACATATATGCATATAATTTTATTTTAAAATTTTTACTTATTTTGCAGACTACCTTCTTTAGCCGGGGTCTTCCTTGTGATCCATTTCTTCTTTCTTTAGTTTTATTGTAATATTTTTCTGCTCTGTCATCACTGAGCCTTTTTCAATGCTATTTATTAAAATTCCAGTGAAGTCTCTTTTCTCTCTGGGCTCTCTGTCAGTCTGCCTGGACTACTACAACAAAACACCACAGACTGGGTGACTTAAATAACAGAAATTTGTTTTCTCACACTTCTGGAGTTTGTAAAGCCAAGGTGAAGGTGCCAGCAGGGTTGGTTTCTGGTGAGCCCTATCTCTTCAGCTTGCAGACAGCACCTTCTTGCTGTAGCCTCATATCGCTTTTTTGTGTGTGCACATGGTGGGAGCAAGGAAGTTGGTGTCTCTTCAACTTCAAATAAGGGTGCTGCTCCTATCAGATTAGCCCAACATGCTGATGACCTAATTCAACCTTAATTGCCTCCTTAAAGGCACTGTCTCCAGATACAGTCACCTTGGGAATTAGGGCTGCAGCATATGAATTTGGGAGAGGGACAATTCAGTTCATATCTGGCTCCTTGTAATTTAAGTCTGTTCCAAGGTCACATTGTCCTTTTTACAATATTATTCCTCACCTAGATCACTAAGCGTTGTGTCCTTAGTTCTCATATACTCTTGGAGTTTCCAGTGGTCTGAATTGTCATGTATCAGAACTGAGATGTCATCTCAGTATTGCCCCACTCATAGTGAGACTTCCCATTTCTGGTAATGATTCTGTTTACATTTAATCATCTCTGAGTTCCCTGTCTCTTCTTTATGTGTGGTTGCTACAGTATGTAGCTGACTCTTTCAATGGATGTGGGCTCATTATCAGTTTCTTCTGTATTTAAATGTTTCTTTTTTTAGTGGTGATTTGAATTTAGTAGTACTTTGTATCTCCTAGTTATGCCAAAGTCATGGCTTGTTGGAGGTAATTTTATTTGCTCTCCTTATATTGATCCATACATTTGTTTAGAGGGGAGATGGAGACATTCAGATTTTAACAGGTGCTGTTATTTTTTAGACATCGGAATGCAGATGTTCATGTTGTAATAGGCAGTTTCTGCTTCCTTTTTGTACTGTGCCAGGCTTTTGTTTCTTGTTTTCATTTCTGTGTTTTCATATCAAACTCAAGAATAGAAAAAAAAATATGTGCTTAAAATTATTTTCTTCTCTGGAGACTAAAAAAGAAATCCAAGTCAGCTATAATATAGGGCATTTGTATATATATTGCATTCCATTAAAAAATGTGTTAATATTTCTATGTAAGGTTAATTTTTCTTATTTTTAGAAATCTGGAAAACTGATCACAAGAAAGAAAGAAGCCACAAAAACTAAACATGTGTGGGAAGTTGCATTCATCAATAATAAAACACTAACTAAAGAACAAGCTAATGTAGTAGAAAAACCACTTAACTTGGACACAAAGTCTTTTTTCCTTCCAAAAGAACCCTCTGTCAGTGGGACTCATGTGGAATGAATTTCAACTGTATTTCAGAATTGTTTATTGATAAGAAAAACTATTTAGGAAAAAAAAGACTGGTGAATTTAATGCCTGTGGAAAATTGCTACTCAGTATTAAACATGAGAAAACTCATACTAGAGAGAAAAGTGAATTTTTTAAAAATGGGAAAACGTTGAGTCATGATGAGGACCCTATTCATCCTGAGAAGATTCAAATGTTAGAGCAAAATTTTGATTATAATATTTATCAAGAAACCTTCCTTGAAAAGGCAATATATAGTACATACAAGAGAGAGATTGCAGAAGGTAATGATTGTGAGTGTAATGAATATGGGAGAACCTTCTTTGATAGCTCATTCTTAGTCCATTGGATAAATTCCTCAGAGGAAAATCACTGTGGATTTAGTGGTTGTGGAAAATCCTTATGTATAAAGTCTACCCTTTTTTTTTTCCAGAAAAGGACATTTATTTTTAATTTGAAAGTTTTTTTCCCCCAACAAAATAACCTCTTAGTTTACTAAATGCGTTTTTTTAAATTTTTTTTTAAATTTTTTAATTTTTTAATTTTTTTATTTTTTATAAACATATATTTTTATCCCCAGGGGTACAGGTCTGTGAAACACCAGGTTTACACACTTCACAGCACTCACCAAATCACATACCCTCCCCAATGTCCATAATCCCACCCCCTTCTCCCAAACCCCCTCCCCCCAGAAACCCTCAGTTTGTTTTGTGAGATTAAGAGTCACTTATGGTTTGTCTCCCTCCCAATCCCATATTGTTTCATTGATTCTTCTCCTACCCACTTAAGCCCCCATGTTGCATCACCACTTCCTCATATCAAGGAGATCATATGATAGTTGTCTTTCTCTGCTTGACTTATTTCGCTAAGCATGATATGCTCTAGTTCCATCCATGTTGTTGCAAATGGCAAGATTTCATTTCTTTTGATGGATGCATAGTATTCCATTCTGTATATATACCACATCTTCTTGATCCATTCATCTGTTGATGGACATCTAGGTTCTTTCCATAGTTTGGCTATTGTGGACATTGCTGCTATAAACATTCGGGTGCATGTGCCCCTTTGGATCACTACATTTGTATCTTTAGGGTACATACCCAATAGTGCAATTGCTGGGTCATAGGGAAGTTCTATTTTCAACATTTTGAGGAACCTCCATGCTGTTTTCCAGAGTGGCTGCACCAGCTTGCATTCCCACCAACAGTATAGAGAGCCCAGAAATAGACCCTCAACTCTATGGTCAACTAATCTTTGACAAAGCAGGAAAGAATGTCCAATGGAAAAAAGCGTCTTCAATAAATGGTGCTGGGAAAATTGGACAGCCACATGCAGAAAAATGAAATTGGACCATTTCCTTACACCACACACAAAAATAGACTCAAAATGGATCAAGGACCTCAATGTACGAAAGGAATCCATCAAAATCCTTGAGGAGTACACGGGCAGCAACCTCTTCGACCTCTGCCGCAGCAACATCTTCCTAGGAACAACGCAAAAGGCAAGGGAAGCAAGGGCAAAAATGAACTATTGGGATTTCATCAAGATCAAAAGGTTTTGCACAGCAAAGGAAACAGTTAACAAAATCAAAAGACAACTGACAGAATGGGAGAAGATATTTGCAAACGACATATCAGATAAAGGACTAGTGTCCAGAATCTATAATTTTTTATTTTTTATAAACATATATTTTTATCCCCAGGGGTACAGGTCTGTGAATCACCAGGTTTACACACTTCACAGCACTCACCAAAGCACATAACCTCCCCAATGTCCATAATCCCACCCCCTTCTCCCAAACCCCCTCCCCCCAGCAACCCTCAGTTTGTTTTGTGAGATTAAGTGTCACTTATGGTTTGTCTCCCTCCCATCCCATCTTGTTTCATTGATTCTTCTCCTACCAACTTAAGCCTCCATGTTGCATCACCACTTCCTCATATCAGGGAGATCATATGATAGTTGTCTTTCTCTGCTTGACTTATTTCGCTAAGCATGATATGCTCTAGTTCCATCCATGTTGTTGCAAATGGCAAGTTTTCATTTCTTTTAATGGCTGCATAGTATTCCATGGTGTATATATACCACATCTTCTTGATCCATTCATCTGTTGATGGACATCTAGGTTCTTTCCATAGCTTGGCTATTGTGGACATTGCTGCTATAAACATTCGGGTGCATGTGCCCCTTTGGATCACTACGTTTGTATCTTTAGGGTAAATACCCAATAGTGCAATTGCTGGGTCATAGGGCAGTTCTATTTTCAACATTTTGAGGAACCTCCATGCTGTTTTCAAGAGTGGCTGCACCAGCTTGCATTCCCACCAACAGTGTAGGAGGGTTCCCCTTTCTCCGCATCCTCGCCAGCATCTGTCATTTCCTGACTTGTTGATTTTAGCCATTCTGACTGGTGTGAGGTGATATCTCATTGTGGTTTTGATTTGTATTTCCCTGATGCCGAGTGATATGGAGCACTTTTTCATGTGTCTTTTCGCCATCTGGATGTCTTCTTTGCAGAAATGTCTGTTCATGTCCTCTGCCCATTTCTTGATTGGATTATTTGTTCTTTGGGTGTTGAGTTTGCTAAGTTCTTTATAGATTCTGGACACTAGTCCTTTATCTGATATGTCGTTTGCAAATATCTTCTCCCATTCTGTCAGTTGTCTTTTGATTTTGTTAACTGTTTCCTTTGCTGTGCAAAAGCTTTTGATCTTGATGAAATCCCAATAGTTCATTTTTGCCCTTGCTTCCCTTGCCTTTTGCGTTGTCCCTAGGAAGATGTTGCTGTGGCAGAAGTCGAAGAGGTTGCTGCCTGTGATCTCCTCAAGGATTTTGATGGATTCCTTTCACACATTGAGGTCCTTGATCCATTTTGAGTCTATTTTTGTGTGTGGTGTAAGGAAATGGTCCAATTTCATTTTTCTGCATGTGGCTGTCCAATTTTCCCAGCACCATTTACTTTTTTTTTATTATTTTTTTATTTTATTTTTTTTTAAGATTTCATTTATTTATTTGACAGAGATCACAAGTAGGCAGAGAGAGAGAGAGGAGGAGGAGGAGGAAGCAGGCTCCCTGCTGAGCGTGGAGCCTGATGTGGGACTTGATCCCAGGATCATGGGATCATGACCTGAGCCGAAGGCAGAGGCTTTAGCCCACTGAGCCACCCAGGCGCCCCCCATCACCATTTATTGAAGAGGCTGTCTTTTTTCCTTTGGACATTCTTTCCTGCTTTGTCGAAGATTAGTTGACCATAGATTTGAGGGTCTGTTTCTGGGCTCTCTATTCTGTTCCATTGATCTATGTGTCTGTTTTTGTGCCAGTACCATGCTGTCTTGGTGATGGCAGCTTTGTAATAGAGCTTGAAGTCCGGAATTGTGATGCCACCAATGTTGGCTTTCCTTTTCAATATCCCTTTGGGTATTCGAGGTCTTTTCTGGTTCCATATAAATTTTAGCATTTTTTGTTCCATTTCTTTGAAAAAGATGGATGGTACTTTGATAGGAATTCCGTTAAATGTGTAGATTGCTTTAGGTAGCATAGACATTTTCACAATATTTATTCTTCCAATCCAGGAGCATGGAACATTTTTCCATTTCTTTGTGTCTTCCTCAATTTCTTTCATGAGTACTTTATAGTTTTCTGAGGATAGATTCTGTGTCTCTTTGGTTAGGTTTATTCCTAGGTATCTTATGGTTTTGGATGCAATTGTAAATGGGATTGACTCCTTAATATCTCTTTCTTCTGTCTTGCTGTTGGTGTAGAGAAATGCAACTGATTTCTGTGCATTGATTTTATATCCTGACACTTTACTGAATTCCTGTATAAGTTCTAGCAGTTTTGGAGTGGAGTCTTTTGGGTTTTCCACATATAGTATCATATCATCTGCGAAGAGTGATAATTTGACTTCTTCTTTGCCAATTTGGATGCCTTTAATTTCCTTTTGTTGTCTGATTGCTGAGGCTAGGACCTCTAGTACTATGTTGAATAGCAGTGGTGATAATGGACATCCCTGCCGTGTTCCTGACCTTAGCGGAAAAGCTTTCAGTTTTTCTCCATTGAGAATGATATTTGCGGTGGGTTTTTCATAGATGGCTTTGATGATATTGAGGTATGTGCCCTCTATCCCTACACTTTGAAGAGTTTTGATCAGGAAGGGATGCTGTACTTTGTCAAATGCTTTTTCAGCATCTATTGAGAGTATCATATGGTTCTTGTTCTTTCTTTTATTGATGTGTTGTATCACATTGACTGATTTGCGGATGTTGAACCAACCTTGCAGCCCTGGAATAAATCCCACTTGGTCGTGGTGAATAATCTTTTTAATGTACTGTTGAATCCTATTGGCTAGTATTTTGTTGAGTATTTTCGCATCTGTGTTCATCAAGGATATCGGTCTATAGCTCTCTTTTTTGGTGGGATCCTTGTCTGGTTTTGGGATCAAGGTGATGCTGGCCTCATAAAATGAGTTTGGAAGTTTTCCTTCCATTTCTATTTTTTGGAACAGTTTCAGGAGAATAGGAATTAGTTCTTCTTTAAATGTTTGGTAGAATTCCCCCGGGAAGCCGTCTGGCCCTGGGCTTTTGTTTGTTTGGAGATTTTTAATGACTGTTTCAATCTCCTTACTGGTTATGGGTCTGTTCAGGCTTTCTATTTCTTCCTGGTTCAGTTGTGGTAGTTTATATGTTTTTAGGAATGCATCCATTTCTTCCAGATTGTCAAATTTATTGCCGTTTAGTTGCTCATAGTATGTTCTTATAATAGTTTGTATTTCTTTGGTGTTAGTTGTGATCTCTCCTCTTTCATTCATGATTTTATTTATTAGGGTTCTTTCTCTTTTCTTTTTGATAAGTCGGGCCAGATGTTTATCGATTTTATTAATTCTTTCAAAGAACCAGCTCCTAGTTTTGTTGATTTGTTCTATTGTTTTTTTAGTTTCAATTTCATTGTTTTCTGCTCTGATCTTTTTGATTTCTCTCTCCTGCTGGGCTTAGGGTTTCTTTCTTGTTCTTTCTCCAGCTCCTTTAGGTGTAGGGTTAGGTTGTGTACTTGAGACCTTTCTTGTTTCTTGAGAAAGGCTTGTACCGCTATATATTTTCCTCTCAGGACTGCCTTTGTTGTGTCCCACAGATTTTGAACCGTTGTATTTTCATTATCATTTGTTTCCATGATTTTTTTTCAATTCTTCTTTAATTTCCCTGTTGACTCATTCATTCTTTAGAAGGATACTGTTTAGTCTCCATGTATTTGGGTTCTTTCCAAACTTCCTTTTGTGGTTGAGTTCTAGCTTTAGAGCATTGTGGTTTGAAAATATGCAGGGAATGATCCCAATCTTCTGATACCGTTTGAGTCCTGATTTAGGACCAATGATGTTATCTATTCTGGAGAATGTTCCATGTGCACTAGAGAAGAATGTGTATTCTGTTGCTTTGGGATGAAATATTCTGAATATATCTGTGATGTCCATCTGGTCCAGTGTGTCGTTTAAGGCCTTTATTTCCTTGCTGATCTTTTGCTTGAATGACCTGTCCATTTCAGTGAGGGGAGTGTTAAAGTCCCCTACTATTATTGTATTATTGTTGATGTGTTTCTTTGATTTTGTTATTTTTGGTTTATATAGTTGGCTGCGCCCACGTTGGGGGCATAGATATTTAAAATGGTTAAATCTTCTTGTTGGACAGACCCTTTGAGTATGATATAGTGTCCTTCCTCATCTCTAATTATAGTCTTTGGCTTAAAATCTAGTTGATCTGATATAAGGATTGCCACCCCTGCTTTCTTCTGATGTCTATTACCATGGTAAATTCTTTTCCACCCACTCACTTTAAATCTGGAGGTGTCTTTGGGCTTAAAATGAGTTTCTTGGAGGCAACATATAGATGGGTTTTGTTTTTTTTATCCATTCTGATACCCTGTGTCTTTTGACAGGGGCATTTAGCCCATTCACATTCAGGGTAACTATTGAGAGATATGAATTTAGTGCCATTGTATTGCCTGTAAGGTGACTGTTACTGTATATGGTCTCTGTTCCTTTCTGATCTACCACTTGTAGGCTCTCTCTTTGCTTAGAGGACCCCTTTCAATATTTCTTGTAGAGCTGGTTTGGTATTTGCAAATTCTTTCAGTTGTTGTTTGTCCTGGAAGCTTTTAATCTCTCCTTCTATTTTCAATGATAGCCTAGCTGGATATAGTATTCTTGACTGCATGTTTTTCTCGTTTAGTGCTCTGAAAATATCATGCCAGCTCTTTCTGGCCTGCCAGGTCTCTGTGGATAAGTCAGCTGCCAATCTAATATTTTTACCATTGTATGTTACAGACTTCTTTTCCCAGGCTGCTTTCAGGATTTGCTCTTTGTCACTGAGACTTGTAAATTTTACTATTATGTGACGGGGTGTGGGCCTATTCTTATTGATTTTGAGGGGCGTTCTCTGAACCTCCTGAATTTTGATGCTTGTTCCCTTTGCCATATTGGGGAAATTCTCCCCAATAATTCTCTCCAGTATACCTTCTGCTCCCCTCTCTCTTTCTTCTTCTTCTGGAATCCCAATTATTCTAATGTTGTTTCATCTTATGGTGTCACTTATCTCTCGAATTCTCCCCTCGTGGTCCAGTAGCTGTTTGTCCCTCTTTTGCTCAGCTTCTTTATTCTCTGTCATTTGGTCTTCTATATCACTAATATCACTAATTCTTTCTTCTGCCTCGTTTATCCTAGCAGTTAGAGCCTCCATTTTGATTGCACCTCATTAATAGCTTTTTTTATTTCAACTTGGTTAGATTTTAGTTCTTTTATTTCTCCAGAAAGGGCTTTTATATCTCTCGAGAGGGCTTCTCTAATATATTCCATGCCTTTTTCGAGCCCGGCTAGAACCTTGAGAATTGTCATTCTGAACTCTAGATCTGACATATTACTGATGTCTCTATTGATTAGGTCCCTAGCCTTCGGTACTGCCTCTTGTTCTTTTTTTTGTGTTGAATTTTTACGTCTTGTCATTTTGGCCAGATAAGAGTAAATGAAGGGGCAAGTAAAATACTAAAAGGGTGGCAACAACCCCAGGAAAATATGCTTTAACCAAATTAGAAGAGATCCAAAATCGTGAGTGGGGAGAAAGGGGATAAAAAGAGGTTCAAAAGGAAGAAAGAAAAAAAAATGCAAAAAGAAAAGAAAAGAAAAGAAAAGAATTTTTTAAAAAAGAAAACACCTAAGAGAAATGTAAAAAAGAAAAATATATATATATTAGATAAACTTGTAAAAAATCGTTAAAAAAGAAAAAGGTAACAGTTAAAAAAAAAAATTTACCCAAAGGCGAGAGATAAAAAAAAAAAAAAAATCTGAAAAAGAAAAAATTAAATTAACTGCAAGACTAAAAAAAATCACAGGAAAAAAGCCATGAGTTCCGTGCTTGGCTTTCTCCTCCTCTGGAAATCTGCTGCTCTCCTTGGTATTGAAACCGCACTCCTTGGTAGGTGAACTTGGTCTCGGCTGGATTTCTTGTTGATCTTCTGGGGGAGGGGCCTGTTGTAGTGATTCTCAAGTGTCTTTGCCCCAGGCGGAATTACACCGCCCTTACCCGGGGCTGGGGTGAGTAATCCGCTCGGGTTTGCTTTCAGGAGCTTTTGTTCCCTGAGCGCTTTCCGTAGAGTTCCGGAGGACGGGAATACAAATGGCGGCCTCCTGGTCTCCGGCCCGGAGGAGCTGAGAGCCCAGGGCCCCACTCCTCAGTGCGCGCTCAGAGTACAGCGCCCAGTTACTCCCATCTGCCTGACCTCTGGCCGCGCTCTGAGCTCACCGAGCCTGCGACCGGTTCAAGGTAACACCGAGCTTTGAGCTTACTGTCGGCTCTGTCTCTGTAGCTGGCTTTCCCGTTCCAATACCTGCAAGCTCTGCGACACTCAGACACCCCCGATCCTTCTGTGACCCTGAGGGACCTGAGGCCACGCTGACCCCGCGTGGGCTTCGCCCTGGTTTAGCCTCTGGAGCGATGTCCCTCAGCGGAACAGACTTTTAAAAGTCCTGATTTTGTGCGTGGTTGCTCCGCTGCTTGCTGGGAGCCGGCCCCTCCCCCCGGGGTCTATCTTCCCGTCGCTTTGGATTCACTTCTCTGCCGGTCCTACCTTTCAGAAAGTGGTTGTTTTTCTGTTTCCAGAATTGCTGTTCTTCTTCTCTTCGATCTGCTGATGGATTTTCAGGTGTTTGCAATCTTTAGATAAGCTATCTAGCTGATCTCCGGCTAGCTGAAGCAGTCTCAGCTTGCTACTTCTCCGCCATCTTGACTCCTCCCTCACTAAATGCGGTTTTAAGGAAAGTACGTGTCTACATCTCCTTGAATCCCCAGTTTCCATTATCCCATCATAGTCCCGACATGGATGTGCAGTTCCAGGGCCTAGGCTTGATGTTTGTTAGCCCCGTTTGTTCTGGGCTCCATCCCTGCAGGCCAGTAGGTGTGCAGTGGCCTAAATCTGGAGGCAGCAACACAGCTAGTTCCTAAAGTCTACCCTTTTGAAACATCATGGGGCACATATGAAACACTATGAGTGTAATCAAAGTGGGAATGATTTCAGGAGGAATTTATGCCTTTCACAACTTCAGAAACCTCATAAAGCAGAAAAACACTTTGAATATAATGAATGTGGGAAAGCGTTTTGGGAGAAATCCCACCTCATTTGACATCAGAGGATACACACAGGAGAGAAACGCTTTCAGTGTAATGAATGTGGAAAAACTTTTTGGGAGAAGTCAAACCTCACTAAGCATCAGAGCTCACACACAGGAGAGAAGCCCTATGTGTGCAGTGAATGTGGGAAAACCTTCAGCCACAAGTCAGCCCTCACATTACACCAGAGAACACATACAGGTGAGAAGCCCTATCAGTGTAATGCATGTGGGAAAACTTTTTATCAGAAGTCAGGCCTCACTAAACACCAGAGAACACACACAGGACTGAAAGCCTATGAATGCTATGAATGCGGGAATTCCTTCTGTATGGATTCACACCTTACAGTACATCAGAGAACTCATACAGGTGAAAAACCCTTTGAATGTCCTGACTGTGGGTAATCTTTCTGTCAGAAGTCACACCTTAGACAACATCCAAGAACTCACATATGGGATAAACCCTATGAATGTAATGCATGTGGGAAAACATTCTACTACAAGTCAGTTCTCACCGGCATCAGATAATTCATACAGGGTTGAAACCTTATGACTGTTTTGAATGTGGGAAAACCTTCTGCTTGAAGTCTACCTCACAGTACATCAGAGAACTCACACAGGGGAGAAGCCTTTTGCATGTCCTGAATGTGGGAAATTCTTCAGCCATAACTCTACCCTCTCTCAACATTATAGGACACATACAGGGGAGAAACACTTTGAATGTCACGAATGTGGGAAAATCTTCTATAATAAATCATACCTAACTAAACATAATAGAACACACACAGGGGAGAAGCCATATGAATGTAACAAATGTGGGAAAACCTTCTGTCAGAAGTCTCAGCTCACACAGCACCAGAGAATTCAGATAGGTGAGAAACCTTATGAGTTTAATGAATGTGGAAAGGCTTTCTATCATAAGTCCAACTTAATTGTCTTCCAGAGAACTCATACAAAAGAAAAGCCCTATAAATGTAATGAATGCGGGGAATCTTTCTGTGTGAAGTCAAGACTTCTTTTACATCACAGAAAACACACAGGGGAGAAACCCTATGAATGTAATGAATGTGGGAAATCCTTCAGTCACAAATCATCCCTCACAGTACCTCACAGGGCTCACCCAGGAGAGAGATCTTGTCAGTGTAATGAATGTGGGAAAATTTTTTACCGTAAGTCAGACCTTGCTAAACATCAGAGATCACACATGGTGGAGAAGTCTTATGAATGTAACACATGTGGAAAAACCTTCTCTCAGAAGTCAAACCTCATTGTACATCAGAGAATACACATAGGAGAAAAATCTTACAATTGAAATGGATGTTAGGAGTGTCGAGCTGTACTTCAGCAGCCATTACACAAGAATTCACACTGGCAGAAGCTCTGTTGACATCCTGAATGTTCGGGAACCTTTTTCCACACAAACTGGCCTTATTTTACTCCAAAGTAGACTGCGACAAATCCAGGACAGTCTTGTTAAGTAACATTCCATTGAATGCTACCAAGCAAATACTGGTATAAAGCGTGACAGATTTTTTTATTTTGTAAAAGTATCTTTGTTTGTTTGCTTTTTTAGCAAAAATACAAACTAGCTTATGTCAGAATTTATATTAAAGAGAAACCTTTCAATTTGGGGGTATATAGCTTGAAGATTATTTTTAGAAGTAACACAACATTAGAAGTTGAGTTTGGGGTTTTGATGCCATATTTATCTTTGGGAAACATAAAAAATTGTAATTTATAGAAGTATATTGTGCCATGTAAAGCTTTAAAAACCAAAAATAAATAAATAAATAAATAAATAAAATGAAAAAATAGAATCATGAGAAGAATTCTCACATGCCCTCCAGCAAGCTTCCTCTGTGGCTGATTTCCACAACCATTGTATATTGTCAAGCAGAGGGAGTTGATGGTACCACAGTACTAAGTCACATACAGTCCTTATTCTCACTTCAGTTTTTACATGCAGATTGTGTGTACGTGTAGTTCTGTGAAATTTTATCACTTAATAGTTTGAGTAATCATCAACACGGCTTACAAAATCGAAAAGGAATCTGGAGTTTCTGTTGCATTAGAATTACAAGGGAATCATGATTTCATCACGAGAAGTTCCCTCGTGTTAATCGTACTGCAGCCCTCATTCTGGCAATCATGTGAATATGAAGCTTTTTAAAAGCAGAAATAAACTGAGTAATTAGGGCCACAGCCTTAAATCCTTATGTGAAGCATCCCTCAAGTGTGCAGGATTTGCCTATCTAGATACGGTACCTTATATAAACTATATGTGCTTCATATGCATCATGAAACTTAATTCTAGTTGTGAACACAGAACAGCCACTCCTAATTTGGCAGTTGTTACCATATCAGGCACATCGCCCATGTGTGTAAGGGCTGAGCAGTTTGTAAAAGGAGGCCCACAGAGCTCATTTGTAACACTTTAGAATGTATAACTCAAAATAGTGAAGTGGCAAATAGAATGTATTCAGTGTAGAGGGATATCTAGTTCCTAGTCTCATTTTCCCCATTCACTCATGGTTCATGCCAAACCAGGAGGTGCCTTGAGTGTACATATGTGAGTCCTCTAGTCCTCAACCCAAATTTTATACAAACCCTCTGCAAGTTGCTGCCCTCTAAGGCAGAGGCCAGTGTAGCCAGAGACAGATATGAGCCCTTGGAGATTTTTGGCTCTGTGAGAAGGTGGGTTGAGACTGGAGCGGGCGGGGCTGGAGTGGGGCATTTATTGACTGACAGGGTATTAAGGTGGTATACTAAATTACACCACAGTGAGATTACACAAACCTGGTTACCGAAACAAATGATCTTAACTTGCACAAAGAGTCTAAGCTTACATCTTAGGAAACTAGGAAAAGGAGCTGATTAAATCCAGCATAAACTTTCTTTGAGCAGAAATCAGTAGAACCAAAAGTTAGTTATTTGAAAAAGTCAATGAAACTGATAAACATCTTTGCTAAATTAACTAAGAAAAAGAGAAGATACAAGGTGCTGACAAGAGAATGAGGGAAAGCCGTAACAACTGATTCCATGGACATTAAAAGGATAATAATACTATGGACTGCTCTCTGTCCACAAATTTCATAACCTAGATGGAATTAAATAGACCAGTTCCTTGAAGGACACAATCTGCCAAAACTCACAGAAAGATCTAAGCTGTTAAAGAAATTGAGTTAATACTTGATCTTCCAAACCAGTGTCAGTGTCCAAATCAGTGTTCATTAGTGAATTCTACCAAACACTTCAGGAAGAAGTGATACCATTTCTCTACAATGTCTTCCAAAAAGTAAAAGCAGAACTACTTCTTAACCCATTCTGTGAAGCCAGGATTGCTGTAGTAGCAAAACGAGGTGGACATTACAAGAAAAGGAAACTGCAGACAGAAGTCTATGTCTTGGAACATAGATGCAGAAATCGTCAAGTCATTATCAAATTGAATCCAACAGTATACATTTTCACACCATGACCGAGTGGGGTTTATTCCAGGTATGCAGTCCTGGTACAACATTTGATAATCAGCTCATGTAACCCATCACATCAACAGGCAAAAGAAGAAATTACCATGTGATCATACCAATAGGTACAGAAAAGCATTTCACAAAATCTTAACCCACATTCACAATAAGAAATCTCAGCATACTGGGAATACAGGGAATTTCTTTAACTCGGTAAAACGTCTTCAACAGCCCTATAGCTAACATTATACTTAATGGTGAGAATAGATGCTTTTCCGGTAAGGTAAGGAGGAAGGGGGCCCCTTTGACCACTCTTTTTCAGCCTCCTTCTGGAAGTCTTTGCTAACATAGTATTAAAAGAAAATAAACTTGGATTTGGAAGGAAGAGATAATAAAACTGTCTATATTCACACATGACATGATTCTGTAGGTAGAAAATTCCAAGGAGTCAACAATAGAATACCTTGACACTGGTAAGCAATTATAACAAGGTTATAAGGTACAGTGATTGAGTGAGTGGTAAAAAGAAATGAACTCTCAGGAATAGAAGACATGGAGGAAACTCACTTACATGTTGCTAAATGAAAGCCAATCTGAAAAGACTTTACACTTTGTTTTCCATCTATAGTGCATTCTGATAACAGCAGAAGCATATGGAGACAGTAAAAAGATGAGTGATAGCCAGCGTTTCGGGGCAAGGCAGGGAAGTTTTAATAGGTGGATTTTAGAGGATTTTTAAGACAGTGAAACAATGCTGTAGGATATTATAATAGTAGATACATGTCATTTACTTGTCAATGCCCATAAAGTATAAAACACAAAGGGTAAACCATGAGGTAAACTGTGGACTTTAGTTAGTAATAATGTATCAATATTGGCTCACCAGTTGTAACAAATGTACCACACTAATACAAAATTCAAATACGGGACTGTAGCAGTGGGTAGAAGTGAAGGGCGTACATAGGAACTCTGTACTTTCTGCTCAATTTTTTGTAACTCTAAAACTACTCTAAAAAATAAAGTGTATTAAACAACCCTGCCTGCATATAGCAGTGTAGATGAATCTGTGAAGCTGCTTTCTTCTATACTTAAAAAATTAAGAACTCACATTATTCAGTACCAGTTTTCCCATGGTGGGAGGCAGAATGCATTCTCAGAAATTGCATATTGACAGCCACTAAACCTATTTTCAGTTATAGCTTTTCTTTTTTTTTTAAGATTTTATTTATTTATTTGACAGAAATCACAAATAGGCGGAGAGGCAGGCAGAGAGAGAGGAAGGAAAGCAGGCTCCCTGCTGAGCAGAGAGCCCGATGCGGGACTCGATCCCAGGACCCTGAGATCATGACCTGAGCCGAAGGCAGCGGCTTAACCCACTGAGCCACCCAGGCACCCCAGTTATAGCTTTTCTGCTCTTGAAAGTCGTATTATCTTTCTTGGAAGTATCATAAATTTCTTACCTCTCTTCATGACATCTTGTTTCTATATTATGGTTTTTGTTTGTCATAGATTTCTGCACTGAAAATATAATCAACATTAATGAACATTTGAGATGTTTTTATAGTCTTTGAAATATTTTAAATTATAGTAACTGTGGCCTGAAATTAAGGCCTAGTATAATGGACTCTTTTGCATCTGAAACCAAGATGGAATCCCACCACCAACCGAGTGAATAGGATGCAGTTAATACACTTATCATAATGAACAGGATGGTCCATCCAAGATGAAGGTCACCATCTAAGATGTAATTCATCTAGTTATCATTAACTAATTGTTCTTGACTGACTGGTTCTGTGATATGACAAAGGCCCCTTGGGACAGAGCTGCTAGTTGCTGCCAGTCCTGCTTTTGACCTGCACTGTACTGCCACCTTTTTGGGGTGTCACTGTGTCTTCCCACCCTAAAAAGCTCTTGTCCCTAAGAGAGAATTGTTAATTGGCCATACCCCAGGTGACTTCCCTTTGGGTTCAGTTTGGCTGTGAAGCTCCTTCCTGTAAAGGCAGTGACAACACTGTTGCCTAACTGCATTTGCACCCCAGCTACCAAAGATCTGGCTAGAACTCTGTGGTTACTGCATAGTCTGGTGACCATCCCTGACGGCTCAGGGTATGCATGCATAGCATGGTTTGTTACTGTGTACTGCTGGGATGACATGCAGCTGTCCTTTGTGAAATTTTGGAAAGGTAAGACAACCAGCTCCGGTAGGATGACCGTGGCATTCCAGTTGTCTAAGAAGCTGTTGCTCAGGTAAGGGCAGGAGCCTTCCCTCTTTCCTCTTCTACTCCTTCCCTTGCTGCCGTTGTGCACACATCTGATGCCCGATGGTGTTGAGGTGCACATTTATGGTATACTGTGGCTCACTTGGTGATAAGAAAAGAGATCCCTTCCAAATCGCCAGAGAAAGTAGCTCAAATGCTCTTCTGATGCAAAACCTTTAGCCAGTGAACCTAAGTTCTGCTCAGCACTGCTGTTTTATCACTACTCCAAGGGTCTAATCTTGGAATTATGGAGCTTAATGGCTTTGACCGGGGCTATAGACAAATGACCTTACTGTTTGTGAACCCTGACCCCTGGAGATTGACTGGCATTCCCAGGAGGAAGCAACAACTGCCAAAGAGGTCAACTGCTGGGCTCTGGTGCTTTCCTTTCTGACCACCCAGGTCCACGCTACAGGTGACAAAAATAGAAACCTGTGACTTTACATGGCTAGAAGTCCAAAATATTCGGAGGGAATTTGTACAGAGAGAAAGGAGAGAGAGAAGGTGATGGGGATGGTAGAAAAAAAGAGACAACCATACAGAAGATGATCCATCAACCACTGAGTAATGGACTAAGCACACTCCTGCTGCTCCAGTCTTCTCCCTGTGCCTGTGTTGGAAAGAAATTCTCATCCTCTTGTTTAGGGGGAAAAAGACCCACTCTGTGCCTCAGCAAAGGGGATTATTCGAATGTGACTTAAGCCCAAGATCTTTAATCTGTAAGAAGGGACTATTACCATGGAGCAGGCCCATGGCCCTGAAGATCCTGCCTGGAGGATCTCTGGGGAAGGAAACTTGTAAATTTGATCAGAGTAAAGAAAAAAACCCTGAGGTCTGTCTAGTGACAACAAAAAGAAAGATGAAGCAAGAAAGAATGAGGGGGTGCCTGGGTGGCTCAGGGGGTTAAAGCCTCTGCCTTCTGCACAGGTCATGATCCCATGGTCCTGGGATCGAGCCTCACATCAGGCTCTCTGCTCAGCAGGGTGCCTGCTTCCCCACCCCCCCACCCCTGCCTGCCTCTCTGCCTACTTGTGATCTCTCTCTGTGTCAAATAAATCTTAGGGAAAAAAAAAAAAGAATGATTGAGGAAGGGGGAGGGACTTGGATACAGGAAGAGGAGACCACAAAATGATGGAAATGAAGGTCCACAGATTGACCCAACTGGGGGAACATACTTAAATAATTTGTACAACAAAGACAAAAGGGCATTGATTGGCTTTTGTACCTCTACTATTTAGTTTCTGAATTGACTTAAATATCTGCTGAAATGCACCATTGGAAAATTTCCATGGCCTTAAAACAGGGCTCAGATTATGGCTATATCTGCACATTCCACTCAATTTAATCATGTTACTCCTTAAAATCTTGGAGCAATTACTGAATATAAAATAGAATTTCTATAGACTAAATATTGGTGTTTTCCTTAAAATTCACTTGATGAAATCTAAACTCCAGTGTGATGGTATCTGGATAAGGTTTGGTTATGAGGTTGGAGCCCTCATGAGTGGGAGTAGTGCCCTAATAAGACTCCAGGGAACTCCCTTGGCTTTGTGCCTGTGTAAGGACAACCCAGAAAAACAGTTGTCCGTGAACCAGGAAGCAGGCCCCCACCAGACCCTGATACTGCAGGGCACCTTGGTCTTGGACTTGCCAGCCTGCAGAACTCTGAGAAATAAATTTCTGTTGTTTATAAGCCACCTGGTCTCTGATACTTTGTTTTAACAACCTGAACAATCTGAGACATTCAGGATAAATAGGTTAATTTTACCTTAACCAACAGAACTGTAGCCAAAGTTCTCCATGGTATAGCACCCTTCAACTTAAAGCACCATCCCACAGTAGGTTCTGATCCAGTGAATATAAACTTTGGGCACTTAAACAATCAATTTGACAAAATGGGACCCTTTAGTTGAAATCATTGTAAAGTCCTGTTCAGAGAAGTGATTATCACTACTGCTTCTCCATTTAATAGTCCAGCATAGTCTCTTCTTATACCTGGAAATGCTGATGGCACATCACAGTGGTAACCTCGGTGCTATGGCCCATCTGTTCAGGACCCAACACCACTTTACTGAAATTACTCCTTCTATCCCAATAGCCACCACTACAGATTTTGTTCTCACAGATTTGGGTACTATATTCTGTTCAGTGCCCTCTTCCACAACAGCCTCAGCCACAATTTGCCTTCACCTCCGAAGGGGCACAGTACACCTTTCTCAGGCTACCAGTGGGATATCTCAGCACCTCTGCCTCTGCACATGGTCTTTGCAGGCAGTATCTTAACTGCATCCACATTTCTTTAGGAGCACAGGTATGACATTATACTGATGATATCCTTTTCTGAGGAGCTATTTCACACATTCATTGTCAACATACACATACAAAAGAATCACAAAAGTGAATAATTCATTTTCCCATACATATTTGCAAATATCTGGCTCAGTATTGGTAAACCAAGGGCTGCTCCATCCCTGGCACTATCAAGAAATAGCTATTGATGATTCTCTCTGTTGTGTGTTCTTTGCACACAGAATGTTAATGCAAATAAATCATTTAGTCCTTTTTGGGTTCTGCAAGCGACTTGTTCTCCACTTCCAAGGTTCACTTAATTCACTATTACTGTTACTTTCAAATTGACTCAACTTGTATAGGACCTTCTCCAAAAGTAGACTCTAGAATCAATCCAGATTGAAATCAACAGGCACTCCTGTCAATGCCCTTCCTTCCCTCTAGAGACCTTAGCAATCTCCTCTCATGCCTCCTGGAGTATGTAGACCATCCATCATTGCCATTAATTGCCTGTGAGCTTCTGGCGTGAGAAACTACCTTCTTCGGTCCTGCTGTATACACCACTGGAGCATCAGTTGTTGGTCATATACTGGGCACTCAGTACATAGAGACTGAGCTTTTTCTTTCTCAGTCAGCTGGTCATAAACTTCTCATGAGACTATAGCTGTGACCTGAAGACAGTAAGATGGTAGAATATAGGAGTTAGTAGAGGTCATTGGCATACTTGAGTTTTCAGAACCTGCTGGAGACTAATCTTGTATATGCTGTTTCATTAAATGATGAAGGGCTGCTTGAGTACTCAGTTGTATGGCTTGGTGGATCATACAACACCTAGTTCTTGATGGGCAGTTCAGGATACATGGTAACTTGGTAGCCTAGGGTTAAGTGTTCAGTCTTAACACTGTGGCCCAACAGGCATGCCAAAAGCTGTTTCTCAAAAGCATAGTTGTTTACAGAGGATGCATGGCTTTGCTTAAAGAATCCTAAGGGTATGCACTGTGATTCACATATAGTTGCCTGCCAAAAACTCTAAGCAGGACCCTCCACTACCAATACTTCAAGCAATGTTAGATCTCCTGGTTAATACAGCCCAAATGGCACAGCAGTGTGCTTGGAAGCTCGGATTTGTTGCACAACAGTCTCCTGTTCTGGACCCTACTCAAAATTGGTAGCTTCTCTGTTCACTTAGTAAATGGCTTGGAGTAGCAGGTCCAAATGTGGTGTATCCTGTCTTCAAAATCCAAGGTGGCCCGATAATGGTTGTAACTCTTTCCTATTGGTAGGAGGATCAACTCATTCTTTACCTTAGAAGGAATACTTTGGCATGCACTACAACACTGGACCCGTAGAAATTTTACCATGGTGGCATTCCCCTGCCTTTCTGTGGGATTAGATCCCACCCTGAAGCAGACAAGTGTCTTGCCAATGTGTCTTGAGTATTTATTACTTCCCTAGCACAGTAGGTTCAACCAGCTTTATATCACCAGTATAATGAATCAGCAAGACATCGGGTGAAAGATAAAGACAATCCGGCTGTCTGTAGACTAGACTGTGATATAGGGCTGAAGAGTCGATAAGCCCCTGAGGTAGGACACTGAAGGTGTATTGATGGCTTTGCCAGCAGAAAGCAAACAGTTTATGATTGTATTTACTAATAACCATAAAGGAGGAATAAAGAATTTGCTGCTAAATAGCTACATACCAGGTGACAAGGGAAGTGTTGATTTGTAGTTTTATCTTGTCTCCATAGTTTTTCCTTTTCTGTAAACTGTTCCCTTTCCTACTGTAACTTTTTACAGAGGTATTTATTTAGCATATGAAATGTCTTGCCTATTTTCTTTATATTCCCTCACTAGAATGTAAATACCATCAAAACTTGGAGTTTTCTCTATTTTAGTTAGTACTCTAAATACTGTGCCTAGGTTATGGCACATTGTAAATATTCAATGGATAAATGTCAAATGAATATTTGTGTTTATATTGGATCATGAATTAAAGTATTTCTTACTATAAATGGAGGTTAAAAATATTTGCAAACTTTAGCAGGTTTTTACAAAGTTAAACATAGTCTGGTATAATCCAAGCACTGCACTCCTAGGTAATTACTCAACTTATTTGAAAACTTAACATTTACACAAAAGCCTGCATATGAATACTTATACCAACTTTATTCATAATGTCCCAAATTGGAAGCAACCAAGATACCCTTCAGTAGAAGAGAGGATAAACAAACTGGCATATACATACAGTGAAATACTATTCAGTGATTTAAAAATATGGTATGTTAAGCCACTAAAAGTCATGAAGCAATTTTAAATGCATATTAGTTAAGGAAGCCAGTCTGAAAGAGCAATTTGATGTTCGATTGATTTTTATTTTTATTTTTTTAAAGATTATATTTATTTATTTGACAGAGAGAGTGATCACAGGCAGAGAGGCAGTCAGAGAGAGAGAGAGAGGGGGGGGGAAGCAGGCTCCCTACTGAGAAGAGAGCCCGATGTGGGGCTCAATCCCAGCACCCCGAGACCATGACCTGAGCCGAAGGCAGAGGCTTAACCCACCCAGGCATTTTTATATGACATTGGAAGAACCACAGTTATAGAGAGTAACATTTAGAAGTCTTCAAGGGTAGGTTGAGAGGGCTGAACAGATGATTCGCAGGAATTTTTTTCAGTGGTGAAGCTATTATTCTGTAGGATACCATTATGGTGGACGCATGACTTTATGCATTTGTTCAGACCTGTAGGACTTTACAGTATAAATAAGGAAACTTAAGGTAGGCAGATTTAAAAAGCCATTGAGGGGTTCCAAGGATGCCAGGAAGGATTGTAAACTAATTATGGAACCACCTCATTGAAGGAGGTGGAGGGTGATGTGTGCTGATTTAAGTAACTATGGAAATGTGTGGAGACTATAAGCCTCAAGACAAAGAACTGCACATAAGCATTTTACCCTAGTTGATAAAGTTGTTTTCCATGAGGTACAGGTTAACAATTCTGGTACTACTATACATTTACACTGGGATGGAACAGTTAAGTAAATGTGTAGCAGATGGGAAGAGCTAGGTTTACACTGTTGCATTGGGACGTTACAAATGGGCAAGAAAAGGACGCAGAGTGATCCATGTGGTAATGGGTGAGAGTTGGAAAAATCAATGTGAACTCATATTTAACTGAATATAGATACATATGCTTGCATATATGTTCTTATGTTTATATACACAGTGCATTATTAAATGCATTATACACAAAATATATCTTTTTCTCTATCAGCTAAGGATATAAGTGCACCAATGTTTTAGAAGCAGTATGTACATGCAATGCCCAGATCTTAGTTTCTAATACCATATTCCATAATTAATCTCCAAATAAGGACAATAACAAAGTCATACTTCCTCCATCTAACATTATACAACTATCCAGAGTAGAGCTGGAAAAAAGTCTTACACTCCTTCTGTTAAATTCCTTACTGAAAACTTTGGTTTTGGATTGCTCAATGCTAGCATATGCAAATTCATTTGATATTAATTTATTGATCATGTACCCTACAAATTTATTGTGATCATTTATTCTAATGTTTTTGTCAGGTTCCTAAGAATTTTCCAAATAATAAGGTCACATCATCTGCAGACAGAGATAGTTTTACCACTTTATTTCCACTGTGGATCACTTTTCTTATATTTTATAGCCTAATTGCCCTGTCTAAGTCCTTAGTACAATATCATAGTACAATATTAACTTTGAGTGGCAAGAGTGCTGTGAGGACAAATAAAAATTAAAAGGACAAGGTTTAATATTCCTCTAAAAATCAAGAGACATCTCTCTTTGTATTTTCTTTTCTTTTTTTAAAATTTATTATTTTTTTTAAATTTTTTCAATTTATTTATTTTCAGAAAAACAGTATTCATTATTTTTTCACCACTCCCAGTGCTCCATGCAATCTGTGCCCTCTATAATACCCACCACCTGGTACCCCAACCTCCCACCCATCCGCCACTTCAAACCCCTCAGATTGTTTTTCAGAGTCCATAGTCTCTCATGGTTCACCACCCCTTCCAATTTGCCCCAACTCCTTTCTCCTCTCTAACACCAATTGTCCTCCATGATATTTGTTATGCTCCACAAATAAGTGAAGCCATATGATAGTTGACTCTCTCTGCTTGACTTATTTCACTCAGCAAAATCTCTTCCAGTCCTGTCCATGTTGCTACAAAAGTTGGGTCCTTTCTGATGGAGGCATAATACTCCATAGTGTATATGGACCACATCTTCCTTATCCATTCGTCCGTTGAAGGGCATCTTGGTTCTTTCCATAGTTTGGCGACCGTGGCTATTGCTGCTATAAACATTGGGGTACAGATGGCCCTTCTTTTCACAACATCTATATCCTTGGGGTAAATACCCAGGAGTGCAATTGCAGGGTCATAGGGAAGCTCTATTTTTAATTTCTTGAGAAATCTCCACACTGTTCTCCAAAGAGGCTGCAACAACTTGCATTCCCACCAACAGTGTAAGAGGGTTCCCCTTTCTCCACATCCCCTCCAACACATGTTGTTTCCTCTTTTGTTAATTTTGGCCATTCTAACTGGTGTAAGTTGATATCTCAATGTAGTTTTAATTTGAATCTCCCTGAGGGCTAATGATTATGAACATTTTTTCATGTGTCTGATAGCCATTTGTATGTCTTGATTGGAGAAGTGTCTGTTCATATCTTCTGCCCATTTTTTGATATGTTTACCTGTTTCGTGTGTGTTGAGTTTGAGGAGTTCATTATAGATCCTGGATATCAATCTTTTGTCTGTACTGTCATTTGCAAATATCTTCTCCCATTCCGTGGGTTGCCTCTTTGTTTTCTTGACTGTTTCCTTTGCTGTGCAGAAGCTTTTGATTTTGATGAAGTCCCAAAAGTTTATTTTCACTTTTGTTTTCTTTGCCTTTGGAGACATATCTTGAAAGAAGTTGCTGTGGCTGATATCGAAGAGATTACTGCCTATGTTCTCCTCTAGGATTCTGATGGATTCCTGTTTCACGTTGGGGTCTTTTAGCCATTTTGAGTTTATCTTTGGGTAAGGTGTAAGAGAATGGTCAAGTTTCATTCTTCTACATATAGCTGTCCAGTTTTCCCAGCACCATTTATTGAAGAGACTGTCTTTTTTCCACTGTATATTTTTTCCTGTTTTGTCAAAGATTAATTGACCATAGAGTTTAGGGTCCACATCTGGGCTCTCCTCTGTTCCACTGGTCTATGTGTCTGTTTTTATGCCAGTACCATGCTGTCTTGGTGATCACAGCTTTGTAATAAAGCTTGAAATCAGGTAACGTGATGCCCCCAGCTTTATTTTTGTTTATCAACATTTCCTTAGCAATTCGGGGTCTCTTCTGATTCCATACAAATTTTAGGATTATTTGCTCCAGCTATTTGAAGAATACTGGTGGAATTTTGATCGGAATGGCATTAAAAGTATATATTGCTCTAGGCAGTATAGACATTTTAACAATGTTTATTCTTCCAATCCAAGAGCATGGAATGGTCTTCCATCTATTTGTGTCTTCTTCAATTTCTTTCATGAGTGTTCTGTAGTTCCTCGAGTACAGATCCTTTACCTCTTTGGTTAGGTTTATTCCCAGGGATCTTATGGTTCTTGGTGCTATAGTAAATGGAATTGATTCTCTAATTTCCCTTTCTGTATTTTCATTGTTAGTGTATAAGAAAGCCACTGGTTTCTGCACATTGACTTTGTATCCTGCCATGTTGCTGAATTGCTGTATGAGTTCTAGTAGTTTGGGGGTGGAGTCTTTCGGGTTTTCCATATAAAGAATCATGTCATCTGCGAAGAGAGAGAGTTTGACTTCTTCATTGCCAATTTGGATACCTTTTATTTCTCTTTGTTGTCAGATTGCTGTTGCTAGGACTTCTAATACTATGTTGAACAAGAGTGGTGAAAGTGGGCATCCTTGTCTTGTTCCTGATCTCAAGGGGAAGGCTGCAAGCTTTTTCTCATTGAGGATGATATTTGCTGTGGGTCTTTCATAGATAGATTTGATGAGGTTCAGGAATGTTCCCTCTATCCCTATACTTTGAAGCGTTTTAATCAGGAACGATGCTGGATTTTGTCAAATGCTTTTTCTGCATCAATTGAGAGGACCATGTGGTTCTTCTCTCTTCTCATATTAATTTGTTGTATCACATTGATTGATTTGTGAATGTTGAACCATCCTTGTAGCCCAGGGATGAATCCCACCTAATCATGGTGGATAATCTTTTTAATGTGCTGTTGGATCCTGCTGCTAGGATCTTGCTGAGAATCTTAGCATCCATATTAATCAGTGATATCGGTCTGAAATTCTC
Organism: Mustela nivalis; assembly: GCF_964662115.1. NCBI lineage: Eukaryota > Metazoa > Chordata > Mammalia > Carnivora > Mustelidae > Mustela > Mustela nivalis. The sequence continues at coordinate 94,074,787 of NC_139021.1, read as the reverse complement.
CTTTTTGGTAGGGTCTTTGCCTGGTTTGGGGATCAGGGTAATGCTGGCTTCATAGAAAGAGTCTGGAAGTTTTCCTTCTGTTTCAATTTTTTGAAACAACTTCAGGAGAATAGGTGTTATTTCTTCTTTGAAGGTATGGTAGAATTCCCCAGGGAATCGGTCAGGTCCTGGGCTCTTGTTTTTTGGGAGGTTTTTGATCACTGCTTCAATCTCGTTATTAGATATCGGTCTATTCAGGTTGTCGATTTCTTCCTGGTTCAATTTTGGTAGTTTATATTTTTCCAGGAATGCATCCATTTCATCTAGGTTGCTAAGCTTATTGGCATATAACTGTTGATAATAACTTCTGAGGATTGTTTCTATTTCCTTGGTGTTATTTGTGATCTCTCCCTTTTTATTCATGATTTTATGAATTTGGGCTTTCTCTCTTTTCTTTTGGATTAGTGTAGCCAATGGTTTATCAATCTTATTGATTCTTTCAAAAAAACAGCTTCTAGTTTCATTGATACGTTATACTGTATCTCTGGTTTCTACCTCATCAATCTCAGCTGTAATCTTGATGATTTCCCTTCTTATGTGTGGAGTTGGTTCGATTTGTTGTTGATTCTCCAGTTCTTTAAGGTGTAGAGACGGCTGATGTGTTCTGGATTGTTTCAGTTTTGTGTTTCATTTTTTTTAGGGGGCTTGGATAGCTATGTATTTTCCCCTTAGGACTGCCTTTGCTGTATCCCATAGGTCTTGGACCGAAGTATCTTCCTTCTCATTGGTTTCCATGAATTGTTTCAGTTCTTATTTGAGCTCCTGTTTAATCCAAGCATTCTTAAGCAAGGTGGTCTTTAGCTTCCAGGTGTTTGATTTCCTTCTGAACTTTTCCTTGTGATTGAGCTCCAGTTTCAAAGCACTGTGATCTGAGAATATGCAGGGAATAATTTCAGTCTTTTGGTATCAGTTGAGTCCTGATTTGTGACCCAGTATGTGATCTATTCTGGAGAAGGTTCCATGTGCACTTGAGAAGAATGTGTATTCTGTTGTTTTAGGGTGGATTGTTCTGTATATATCTATGAGGTCCATCTGGTCCAATGTGTCATTCAATGCTCTTGTTTATTGATTTTCTGTTTTGATGATCTGCCTAATTCTGAAAGAGGCATGTCAAAATCTCCTACGATTACTGTATTCATATCAATATGACTCTTTATCTTGATTCACAGTTTTCTTAAGTAATTGGTTGCTCCCATATTGGGAGAATAGATATTTACAATTGTTAGATCATCTTGGTGGATAGTCCCTTTAAGGATTATGTAGTGTCCTCGGGACGCCTGGGTGGCTCAGTTGGTTAAGCAGCTGCCTTCGGCTCGGGTCATGATCCCGGTGTCCTGGGATCAAGTCCCATATCAGGCTCCTTGCTCAGCGGGGAGCCTGCTTCTCCCTCTGCTCTGCCTGCCATTCTGTCTGCCTGTGCTCGCTCTCTCTCCCTCTCTCTCTCTCTGATAAATAAATGAAATCTTAAAAAAAAAAAAAAGGATTATGTAGTGTCCTTCTGTATCCCTGACTATAGTCTTTAGTTTGAAGTCTAATTTATCTGATATGAGAATCGCTACCCCAGCCTTCTTTTGAGGCCCATTGGCATGAAAGATGCTTCTCCATCCGTTCACTTTCAATCTGCGTGCATCTTTAGGTTCAAAATGGGTCTCTTGTAGATAGCATATGGATGGGTACTGTCATTTTATCCAATCTGCAACCCTGTGCTTTTTTATGGATGCATTTAGGCCATTCACATTGAGAGTGATTATTGATAGATACGTTTTTATTGACATCGAATTACCTTTGAAGTCTTTCTCTCTGTAGACTGTCTCTATATTTCTGTTCAATGCTATTCTTGGGAATTTTCTCTTTTATAGAGCCCCCCTTATTATTTCCTGAAGTGTTGGCTTGGTGGTTGCATAGTCTTTTCAGCCTTGCCGGTCTTGAAAACTCTTTATCTCTCCATCCATTTTGAATGTCCGTCTTGCTGGATAAAGTATTCTTGACTGCATCTTCTTCTTCTCATTTAGTGCCCTGAATATATCTTGCCAGCCTCTTCTGGCTTGCCAGGTCTCTCTCGACAGGTCTGACGTTATTCTGATGGGCTTCCCTCTGTAAGTAAGGAGCCTCTTTGCCTTGGCAGATTTCAAGAGATTATACCTACAATTATAATTCCTCAATTTGACTATCAGGTGTTGTGATGTTTTTTTTGGAATGTAGAATCTTGGGTGGAGACCGTTCAGCCTCTAGTACATGAACGCTGGTTCCATTCGCGAGATTGGGAAAATTTTCATGAAGGACTTGTTCCATTATATCTTCTAGACTTCTTTCTTTCTCCTCCCCTTCAGGGATTCCAATAATTCTGATGATGGAACGCTTCATGGCATCATTTATTTCCCTGATTCTGTTTTTGTGGTTTCTAAGCTGTTTGTTCCAGGCTTCCTCCTGATCCTTTCTCTCTGTTTGTCTTCCAGATCACTAATTCTATCTTCTTTCTCACTTAGCCTAGCTTTGAGAGAGTTTAGGTTAGATTGGAACTCATTGAGAGCATTGTGAACCTCCTCCCTGGTAGCTTTAAGCTCCGCCCTAACATTGGGAACATCCTGTCTGGTCGCTTTCAGTTTGGCCCCAATCAGTTCCATTTGGTCATCCACGGCTTTCTCCAACCTAGCTATTGCCTGGATAATTGTTAGCCTGAATTCTCTTTCTGACATATTGTCTATGTTGATAGCCGTTAGCTCTGTTGCAGAAGGTCCATCCTCTGTATTTTTCTTCTGTTGGGCATTCCTCCTTCTAGTCCTTTTGGTGGGAGATGACTGAACAGATGTAGCTGGATGTATCAACTGTGGTGCAGTCAAGGTGCACCTTGGAACACTTCTGAGCAATCAGGATTCCCCACCCAAACGAGAGACAAAAGAAAAGAAAAATAAAAAGAAAAAAAGAAAAGAAGAAAAAAAGAGAGAGAGAGACAGGAAAGAAAGGGAAAATGAAAAAGAAGTTTCAGCCCAGATGGGCCCCAAGGTAAGATTTATGAAGTAGACAAACAAAAAGAGATAAAAAGACTGATACAAGTATATGATAAGAGAAAAAAATATATATATGCAAATAAAGAACCAATAAAAAGAACCACAAAGTGGTTCAAAAAGAACCACAAGTGTAAAATTTATATGCTATCAGGACAAACACAAAAACACAGAAACACTGGTGGAAGAAGATGGGAGAGTTCTTATAAATTCTCAGTGTGTGCGAGGAAGGTTGTTTTGATTCTTCCTGGATGTATCTTGATATCTTTGTTAATGGACTAACTTTCCTAAGATAAAGGGGATTAAAAATTGGTTTACCTATAGGGGTAATATTGATTGGGGAAAGGGGATTACTTTGAAGTTTAACTCTATATGAATATTAGAGGATAAAAATAAGAAGGAATAAACTAGACTAAACTAAACTTTAAAAAAAGGAATTAAAAAAATAAAAATGCAAAAGAGAAACATAGGTGTATGTATCAAAATGTTCAGGTTAGAAAGGTATTATGGAATTTGATGTACTGTACAACTCGCTGTGATGGTAAATAGGTTAAAAAAAAAAACCTATTTGTGGAAAAAAAAAATGAACCAGAATAGTGGGATCAAGTGAACAATACAAGTTTTCCTATGAAGTAGTGGTTGTTCTCTTGTAGTCCTTATTTTTCTTTCTTGGTTTGTTTTCTGGGGGAGGGGCCTGCCACGTGAGTTGTTGGTCAATGATGTTTCCTGAGTTAAGTCCTCCCGCCCCCCTAAAGGGGGTGGGCTCTGAGGAAACTGTTTTTTTTTTTTTTTTCCAGGCTTTTGTTCTCTGGCGGTATTTATGCTTGTTCACTTTTATTTTCTCTCGCCTTGACCGCCTTTGATGGTTTTTGTAGTTTTAGAGGAAAACCAACCGCACCCTGATCTCCCTCTCAGAGAGAAGCCTCAGTCTGGGTGCAGAGCCTAAATAAGTTCCCCCTTGGCCACTGGCAGAGCAGGTTCCAAGTTGCAGACCCTGGAGGTACAGGATCTTTTGCTTGTACCCAAAGCCAAGGCAGTGGCAGCTGTCTGGGAGCTCCGACTGCCAGAGAGGTTCCAAGCAGCGATCGCACACTGAGATTTTGCCGCTGGCCCGGGCTGGGAGTGCCCGGCTTGCGTGCACCTCTTTCAGAGGCGGCGCGCATCTTGGGCACTGAGAACGGGGCGCTGGTCCATAAGCACCAGGCTGGGCTTTTGCGCACCTCTATCAGGGGAGAGTTTGGGGCGCGCGGCTTAGGCTTTGAAACAATGGCGCGGGTCAAAGAGCGCCGGCCGGGCCTTTGTAACTCAGGGGAGCATGAGGGACCTGCGCGAGTATCTCAAGCTTTGTGGTAGGGCTCCTGCGTTCTGCCGCCCACGGGTGTGGCTCCCATCCCCTCACAGGATCTAGAACCCACGGATTCTCACATTCTGGGGCGGGCTGGTAGCTTAGGGACCAAGAGCTGGTTTCTCCGCTGCACTCTCTCTGCCTCGGCGCTGGGGAAGCTGTCCTGGGACCGGGGACTTAAGCCCCTGTCCCTAGCTGCCCTGATTCCCACAATTTCCCCCCATGATCCTTTGCTCTTTTGGAGTGCTTTCAACCAGTCTCCAAGTTAATTCTGGTTCCCAGACGCAGGGAACTCTCACTTGTATTGGGGTATTACTTTCCAACCGGTCGCCTCTGGTGGCTCCCTCCCCCTTTTGTTTATCTTTCGATATCAGTCCGCCATTTCCATTCTGCTTTACCTGCCTGATGAAGTTCTTGAACCTAGGTGAGGTTCAATAGGGTGAGGTTCGGAGCCGATGGCTAAGAAAGAATTCTTTAGACGTCTTTGGTGCAAAAAGGTGGTTTATTAGAGCATGGGGACAGGACCTGTGGGCAGACGGAGATGCTGCTGCACCGGGCATGTGAGGAGTGGCTGGTTATATACACAGGAGTTGGGTAGGTGAGGACAAAGGGTTGTTCAGAAGGGCTATTGGGGTAAAGAAGACTGTCAGGATATTGAAGGCCTGGTTACTATCAAGCCAAGGCCACTTTCCCTCTAATGAGGCACTAACATAAAGACAATTGGGAGTCTCCTGGTGTAATGTTACATTCCTGCTATCAAACATCCTTGTTAGTGAGATTTAGGTTTAGAAGAAATTTAACTTTGTTTACTTTTCCTTCTACCTCCATCTCCTTCGTTTTTTTATGGAGGGGAGGGTGACGTTAGAGCTTGAGGAACTGAGTTATGTATCTTTGGAAATTGGGCTATTGATAAGGTAACTTCTTTGTTGTTGAAAGACCTGTGGATCCCCTTACCCAAGAATTCAACACTGCCACAGGATGCAAACAGCAAGAGGTTCTTTATTGAACCTGTGGGTGGTCTGCGGGTGGTCAGCGTGTGCCTGCGGGTGGTCAGCAGCTCCTGCTAGCTGAGCACACTTGGCTGGGGTGGTGCAGGATTTTTATAGACAGGTACATACAAGTCCCGGATGGGACGGGGCCGATTGGCTGACAATTTGAACATTTGAAAAAAGGCATACTTGGTGTTAGCGGATTGGCTTTGGAAGACCCCCTCGCGCGAAGAGAAAGGCGGGAAGGGGAAACAAAGAGGGGAAGTTTGACCTTATTACTCAGCAGAAAGACATCCTGTCTATGTGACTATGCAGCCCCCTGTCTACGTGACCTACGTGACCATGCAGCCCCCTTGCCTATGTGACCATGCCTCGGCTATTAGGAGAAGGTATCTTGTTCAAATAGGAGACAAGTGTCATGCCCTAAAAGCCAAGCGGTTACAGAAAGGCAAAAGAGCAGTTACATTGAATTCAACCCTGGGGGAAGGGTCTTTTCATTGCAAGGGGAGGAGGGGTACTCTTACACAACAAAAGAGCAGTTAATTAGTTAACGACGGGGGGGGGGGGGTGTCTTTCATTGTAAATCTCAAGGACATTTGTAAACCAAGAGAGACTCCTGCCTTGCAGGACTGTGATCTCTGCAAGATAACCATGTGTTCTTCTTTTAGGGCAGTCAGGGGTGCCTGTGAAATGTCACACATATTACCAAGGAGAGTGGGTGGAGAGGGGGTGCAAGGCACCAGCCCCTGCTCCGTTCTCAGCCAGCCTTCTACTCCCTCATCATGCCCACTGGCGTCTTATGCCCCTGTAGAGATTCAGACATGTATAATTATGATCTCAGGCTGATTTCATGGGTTATTGGAGTTCTTTGGTAGGTAATCAGCTCACTTTGGGGTACCAGCTGAAAAGGCGCCTCCTCCTACTCCCCCGCCATCTTGTCTCCTCCGAAATTAAATTTAAATAAAAAAATTTAAAAAGTCAATTTCTTTCGTATATACCAGCAATGTACAAGTGGAATTTGAAGTTAAAAACACAAGACCGGGTGCCTGGGTGGCTCAGTGGGTTAAGCCGCTGCCTTTGGCTCAGGTCATGATCTCAGCATCCTGGGATCTTTTGAGTCCCGCATCGGGCTCGCTGCTCAGCAGGGAGCCTGCTTCCTCCTCTCTCTCTGCCTGCCTCTCTGCCTACTTGTGATCTCTCTCTATCAAATAAATAAATAAAATCTTTAAAAACACAAGACCATTTACATTAGCTGACCAAAAAAATTAATACTTAGGGGCAGATCTAACAAAATATGCACAAGATCTATGTGAGAAAAAGTATAAAATTCTGATGAAAGATAACAAACAAGGTAAGATGTGAAGTGGAAAGAAAGTCCATAATCTTGGGTAAGAACACTCAATACTGTTAAGAGATTAGTTTTTCCCAAACTGATCGACAGACTCAAAGCAATCCCAATCAAAATGCCAGGAAGTTATTTTGTGGATACCAACATGTTGACTCTAAAATTTGGATGGAAAACTGGAAAACCAAGAGTCCCAGAGTAGTCAACAAAATATGAAAGGGGGAAAAAGAAAAGGAAATTGAGGATTGCCACAACCCAATCTCAAGACTTACTATTAAAGCTATAGTGATTAAGACAGAAGGTGGTTGGCAAAAGAGACAGGTGCTTGGAGCAGAGTGGAGAGCCCAGAAAAACATCCACACACACAGGCAAAGGCAACTCAATGGCAAGGACAGTCTTCAAGAAATGGAACCACAAAACCACAATGGGACATCGATAAGAAAAAACAATGGGACATCAATAAGAAAAAACAAACAAAAGAAAAGAATAAAAACAAACTTTTCACACCTTTCACAAAACCTAAATGTAAAATGCAAAACTTCTTAAAGATGACATAAGAAAACTGTAGACATCCTTGGATTTGGCAATGATTTTTCAGATATAAAACCAAAAGCATAATCTATGAAAGAAAAAACTGATGAGAGGGACTTTGTTAAAATTAAACTTCTCTGTAAAAGACACTGTTAAGAGAATTAAAAGACCAGTCACAGAGTAGAGAAAATATCTGCAAAACACACCCATGGTAAAGGACTTAAAACCAAAAATATAATATAAGGATGTCTTAGTAGCAATAAGAAATCAAACCTAATTTAAAAATGTGAAAAGAGTGGTGGCTGGGAGGTCCAGTCGGTTAGGCATCTGCCTTTGGCTCAGGTCCTGGGATTGAACCCCACACTGAGCCCCCTGCCCAGGGAGGAGCTTTCTTTTCCCTCTCCCACTGCCTGCTGCTACCTCTCCACGTGCTTTTGCTGTTAATAAATCAATAGAATCTTAAAAAAAAAAGGATCTGAAAAGATGCTCAACATTGTATGTCATTAGGAAAATGCAAATTTAAACAAGGTACTATTACATATTACGTAGAATATAAAAAATCCAAAGCACTAGTAATACCAAATGCTAGAAAGGATGTGGGACAACCAAACTCTCATTCACTGTTTGGTCAGAATGCAAAATGGGAGGCACTGTGTGAGACAGCTTGGCAGTTTCTCACAGAACTAAACACATTCTCATTAAGATCAGTAATTGTGCTCCTTTGTATTTACCCAAAAGAGCTTAAAACTAGTGTCCACACAAAAACCTGTACATGGATGTTTACAGCAGCTTTATTCTCTGAAGTGCCAAAACTTGGAATCAATCCAAATCTCCTTCAGTAGGTGAACAGGTACACTGTGCCACACCCACACAATGGATTATTCGGCAATTAAAAAGATGAATTATTAAGCCACAAGACTTGGAAGAACCTTAAATGCATATTGCTAAGTGAAAAACCTGTCTGAAAGGCTAAATACTATATGATTCCAACTCTATGGCATTCTGGAAAAAGGTAAAAATTAACCAACATTTTTATTTTTTATTTATTTTTTAGGTCATCTCTATACCCAATGCCGTGGCTGGAGCTCACAACCCCGAGATCAAGAGTCAGATGCCCTAGCGACTGAGCGAGCCAGGTGCCTCTGAAAAGGTAAAACTCTAGACAGTAAAAAGATCCCGGGCTGAGGGGTGAGGGAGGAGGGTGCAGGCAGAGGAGAAGAAGCAAATAGATGAGGTACAGGGGTTTTCAAGGCAATGAAACTAGGCTGTAAGATACCAACAGTAAGTAAATAATATTATACATTTGTCAAAACCCACAGAACTATAGAAAGAGGAGTGAACCCTAATATAAACCATGGACTTTAGTTAATACTGTATCAATGCTGGTTCATCAGTTGTAACACATGTACGACAACAATTCAAGGTATTAATAATAGGAGATATTGAAATTAGAAGAAAAATAGCTTCTCTTTGTACTCGAGGGTATTTCCTATCTGAACCCAGATAAAGTGCAAATCCTCCAAAAGGCCAGAATTTGGGAGATCATAAGACGTGTTGGAACACAGGAAAAGAAATGAGCAAACCAGGCAAGCTGCAGGCAATTAAAAACCATTAACCATTAGAGAAGCAGTGACATCACTCAAAATTAAAACCAAGTAGAGTTTAAAAGTTTAGCTACTTTACTAACTAGCTGCAATCAGGGATGGCAAACAAAGACTAATTCGAAGTAACCTGGGAATTAATCATTTAAAACTTACCAAAAATCCAAAATTAGTAGCTTTAATGCTATGAAAATAACACAGAATTTGGAAAGATTGAAATTCTCTAAGCCGCCAAGAAGTAAAACACTCCTTCCCAGATACATGGACTTATAAAATCACTATATACTATCTCCACTAGAAGCAGAATCCCTTGTAACCGTTACACTGTAATGATGAGAAGTACTAAGAGGGCATATGAAATTTATAATCTCTGCCCTGAAACATGTCCCATTTCATCAAGACAAAAAACCAAAATAGTTAAGCACTAATCTGCACACTACATAGGGGTTCAAAGACATAGAGAGTTTGTGTGAGCTCACATATGTGTGTGCTTCCAACCATTCTTGAAAACAATAGGCAACAGAGATGAATAAATGCCCCTGTACATCCCATCAATATTCCTTAAATATTTATCATGCAACTCCAGCTCTGCTCTAAGACCTGGGGACACAGTCATGAAAAGAAAAGACAAGGTCTCTGATTTTAAGAAGCATATATTCTAATGCAGAAATGAGAAAATAAACATGTAAACAAACAAACATGATATTAATAAACAGCGATCAAATAGTGATTAATGAATAGTGATCACAGCTAAAAAGAAAACAGGACACTGTAAAGGTTTGAATGACAAATGGGATGTACTTTAACTTGGAAGAACCAGGATATACACTTACAGAACAATGAGTTGAGATCCAAATGACCCAAAGGAGCTAGCCACAGGAAGTGTGGGAAGAGTGTTCCCGCGCAAGGTATCAGCATGTGTACAAAAATGTCCTTGGAGCTCTTCCCTCCAGCCCCTGCTCTCAAATCTCTGACCCAGCTAGATGGGGACATAATCTAGGACTTGTGTCTCCCAAAACTCATTCTGAATCTTTGTTTGGTGACTAAATTTTTCAAGCTTGAGACATTAAAAACATATGCTATCAAGATCTTCCCACCATCTACAGAGAGATAATCTTAAAAGCATCATGAAATAGTAACACTGAAATTCTAAGGAACTTCTGTTCTAACATTTTAATCAATTTTATATCAAACTCCTTTGTTGAATTTATATACCTGTTTGACATATTTATGAAGAGACAAAAAAAAAAAAACCCCACATTCCTTAAATGTATTCATCCATCTTACAAATATTTGAGTACCTAATTACACTCTGTTCCAACTGATTTCTTCTCTTTATCTCTTTTTTCCCCTCAATTTAACACCAATCATAATCTATGTAGGCTTTTAGTTTGTTTTCGAACTTAATTTCTTGAGCTATTTAAAGGAATTATCTAGTGCTAGAGTTCTCAACACTGGTCACACATTAGAATCACTTAAGCAACTTTTTTTTTTTTTTAAGATTTTATTTATTTACTTGACATAGAGAGAGAGATCACAAGTAGGCAGAGAGGGAGGGACTCGTGCTCCATGCTGAGCACAGAGCCCCGTGCAGGGCTCAATCCCAGAACCCAGAGACCATGACCTGAGCTGAAGGCATAAGCTTAACCCTTTGAGCCACTAAGGCACCCCCTCACCTGAGGAACTTAAAAACAAAAAGCCCAAAGGGCACCTGGCTGGTTCAGTCACTGGAGCATGCAGGTCTTGATCTCAGGGTTGTGAGTTCAAGTCCCATGTTGGGTATAGAGATTACTAAAAAAAAAAAAAAAAAAAAAAAAGAAGAAGAAGCCCAAGCCCCAGTTTGTGATTAATTTGTTTAAATGTTTAAAGAAATTTGATGCTAAACATTGTAAGACTAGTTAAATAACAAAAAGATATATTTACATAATACTTCTTGCTCTCAAATTTTGAACAAAGAACTTACTAATAATCAATAACTTAGTAGGCCAACATTTTATTTAAATGATAAGTTTTATGCTACTACAAAGAGTAAATTAGAAAATCAAAAGCAAGGAAAAATGGGCATGGTGTGAACATGGGGAAGCAAGAGAGAGCAAGAAAGTATGTGACTGGGAAGCGAATGTTTAGCTCCGAGATCCTTCTCCAAGAGAAGGACAGATTAAAACCTAAAAAGAAAGAAAAGAAAGATCCTGTGCACTCAAGGAAAGAGAAGTCCCCCTACATCCCTCCTGATTTTTATACTATAAACACACAGCTGGGCCGCCTTACCACATCCTGGTTGGTACCGACTTTATCAACTTTTCTATTTAAGCCAAACTTGACCGGGTACAGTCAATGATGGACAGGCTGTGTGCCAAGTGTACCAGTTGTACAACTGACTGTGTAATGGCTGAAACTGAGAAACCGGGGTGAAAGTATCAAGTGGCTCTAAGGATTGCCAAAGAGCCAAGATTCAAACGATTACCACGTACACACAAGACAAACTATGCAGATGACTGCTCAGTATGGAAGTAATTCAGAGTGTTACACTGTGGCATCAGCTGACCCAGACCCAGAAGATTGCTGGAGTTTCCATCATGGACATCTCTAACCATATAGATGACACTGAGCAAATGCCAGATGATGACAGAGCCCCTCACTCCTATTTCTTAATAGAGTTCCTCAGCTCTCCTTTACCAACGTTTCCTATTGCCAGTTCATACAAGCAATTCTCCTTACCCAGTTCCTCTGTTCTGAGCTATGGCCAAAGACATTCACTTTTTTATGTCTTGAAACTGATTATCTTGTACCATTTTACATTTTGTTGCATCTTTTTATAAATCAGATGACTGCTCACAAAAGAAAAAAAAAAGGAAAGGAAAGGAAAGATCAAAATGGAGGACAACAGCAACACACTTCTTTTTTGCCGGGAACCCTTCTTACCAAGTGCCAATCAGATAAATTTTATCTGATGTTACATCGTCACATCTCCTCTATCATCAGGGAAAGTAGTTCACATAAGAAAATTTCCCTATAAAATGAGTTCCAGGCTTACATTCCATATTTGGCTAATTCGAATTTTATTATAAGGTCTGTCTCAAACTGATGTGGAAGAGAATGGAATCTTGTCATCAAGACGTGACATCAAATTAAGAACCCACAGGGTAAGCACTCAGCTCCTGTGACAGAAGACAGCTCCTGGGGATGGGCCACCCTGGGCAATAGTGGCTGACCTGCGGGCCTGCGGCTATCTGCTGTCTGTCACTCTTCCCTCTTCCTCCTCTGTCAGCTGCTATCTCCAGCCGCCGTCAACAAAGTCCACCTCAAACAGCCATCACTTGCCCTGGTCCTGTTTACCATAGCTAAGCTCCAGGCCAGGCGTCCAGATCACCAGCCCTGTGGGAACTTCTAAGGGAAGAGGTGGCCCTATTGGTGAAATGGAGGCGCCAAGGTGTGCGGACATTGTGCCATCTTCTGTGCTATTCTTAATGTTCTGATTGTCCCACTTCCCTCAGTTCCCACCTGTGGCCTCTGGAAAGGAACATATTATAGTAGGATTTCCAAGGACTGATGCGTGGGGGTCAGGAGATCCAGCCTGTGGTTGGCCCCAACTAGCTGTGTGGCTTTAAAGGAAATCATCACACCTCAGTCCTCAGTTTCCTTATCTGCAAGCCAGGAAAATGGGCTAGAGTCTTTTCAGAGGAGCCAGAAAATATCACATAGATAAGCACCACCTCATTATACTAACAAGCAAACAGAAGGCTGGAGGCGAGTGATTTGCCCCAAGTCAGACATAAGCAGGCAGAGAGCAGAGCCGAGGATGGGACCCACATCTGCAAGTCACAGCTACATCAGCCAGCACAGCACAAACAGATCTGAGCAGCTGCTCGTTCTTCCCCTTTTCCGTTTTGTCCATCAGAATGCATGCTCCCTGTGAACAAGGACACACAGGACCCGCTTTCTGTCTCAAAATTCCCAGTTAACCCAATTAGAACAGGGAGGAGCCTCAAGGACTTACCCCTCCCCCCCACACATGGTTCTTTTACCTATGGAACATGAAGGTACATACATTCACCGTCCAGAGGGCTCCTGCCTTCACTTCTCATGGAAGAGGTCATCATGTGCCTACCCAGGGTGCCAACGAAGCCACAGGTTCCAGAGAGGAACTGACGCAGAGAAGTTTGAAGGAGGCAGACTGGCTCAGCGCAGAAACAAACTGTCTACCAAGGAAAACTACACCACGGGGGACTGATTCTCTTTGAAATATGTTCAAGTGTGTGGGAAAATGGTTTTTCAAGAACTGGTGGACTGACCAGTCACCTGGTACTTACAAGATCACATCCGCATTCTGACAAGAGTGGCCTGCCTGCTGTGTAGACCAGGGGCCAGAAAGACAAGGAAGGCGCAAGGATACTGGGTGAGAAGCTTCTACGGCATGAAGACGAGGGCGCACTGCAAAAGTACGAGAAGAGATGGAGAGAAGTATATGGACTGAAGAGGTTTAGGAAGCGAAATCCACAGGACTTGATGTGACAGACTAGATTTTGGAAAGGTGACAGAGTAGGAGCTGACTTCTGGTTTCCCGACTCCCAACTAAACGGATGAAGTGTACTGAGAGAGGCAATAGAATAAGAAAGGCGGATTTCAGTGGAGGAGGTGCTCATGAATTCCATCTTGAACCTGATGAGTCTGAGGGGCCACAGACACATCCGAGAAGAAAGGTCAGCACGTCCAGTACACAGAACTGGTGCTCAGGAGGCGTGTGGGCCAGAGACAGGAATGTGCCTTACCTGCCAATAGGTGGTCATGAAACTGCACGAAAGGTCATCTAGGGAAAGAAAGGAACACGGGGCTGAGCCCATAATCAGCATTCAGTGGCTACCAGGAACATGACTTTGCACAGGAGACACATCAGAGAGGTAGAAGAAAGACAGGAAGCAATGCAGAGCATTTGGTCTACTGCGATGTCAATTAAGGAGACAGAGAAAGGTCAGGTGCGCTGACTTACAAACAGTTTTGGTAAGAACTCTTTAGTGGAACGACAGGGCCTGAAGGGTGGAAGGTGGGAAAGTCAAGTCAACCCCTGAGCACCAGCTGCGATGCGCGACAGTGACAGGGAAATACCTAGAGGTGGGTCAGTCAAGTGGGAGAGGATCAAACAGGAGCGGGTGATGGGAAGGAGTGCAGGGAAGAGGATCCCCGCAGGCTCCTGGAAGGGTGGGAGGGCATGGACTCCGAGCCAGAGTGGAGACTGAACCCGAGGAGGAAGGAGAGCCCCTCCCGGTACCAGGCTAGGAGGAGAAGGGGACAAATATAAGAATGGGATCGTGATCAGCAGGATGGAGGAGGTCCCGTGGGATGGCTGCTAATTTTTTTTGTACGACTGGAGATGAAGTCATATGTTGAGATGGAGGAGGAAGGCTACGTGTGATGTCAATAGCACACCCATGTAAATGGTCTAATTTGCCTGTTATGCCACTTTCTCCCCCTACTACCAATACCTTATGTCTTGCTCATCTATTAGCTGGCTGTCAACCCTAAGGATTTTCGTATTTCTAAGCCGACAAAGTATGATGTTGCCAGTGCCTCTGCCCCAGGTGACCCTTCCCCATCTGCCATTCCTGCACTTTGATCACTTACCTCTTTTGCATACCTTTCCCCTCCTATTTCTCATTAGATCTCATAAACATGCGACTTTTTAAGTAGTCTCCTGCCACCAGTCAGCTCGAACTCAACAGATATGACCATGCAACTTCCTGCTGTAAACCTGACTGCAGCTCTACCGTGAAGACTGCATCAACGTGGACCCCTCAATGTATGCAGTGTCCAAGGTGCAACCCGCAGCCCCACCCCATCACCCTTTCTATCATCCCAGTCTCATTCCAAAATGTGCCAAACAAGACACCTATGTAGAAATATAATCCTGACAGCAAGCTCTCCACTCATTTCTGACTCGCAACTGTAACTTAAAAAACTTCTCTCTGACGGAAACACAAATTGCAAATAACCTTTATCTCCAGCTCCCACATAGAAGATCAATACCACTTTACACAGAACAGCTGTTCCATGTATTTTCCTTCTATGTATGAAGGGGTCACGTTCATTAACACTACAAATTGTACATTATATTCAGAAGTTTCAGAGCCTTGAAAAACACGGAATTGCTGGCATTCTAGCCACTTTCCCAGTTTGCTCTCTCCCTACCTCTAAGTCCTACTCTAGAACTGCTATTCTGAGATTTCTATTTTCCGAAGCTGCTTTGACCAAAGGCATTCTGTCAGCTCAGAGTGAGAAAGATGGTGGGGCAAGGAAGTGTGAGAAAATGCTAGTGTTAGGCCCAAAGAAAGCCTGACGAAGTCCAAAGACAGACCAGCTAAAGAGACTTCCGTGCTTTGAGATTCTTTAAGTCTCTGTGTGTGCCTTTTCTCCTTCCAATGACCTCTCTCCTCATCATATGTCCTTCATTAACAGAAGGTCTCTGGATCAGAGGATTCACTCTGTGCTCTCCTTCAGACACTCCATTCAATTTACACCTTTTATTACAGTCGTTTAACATCACCATACAAGAACAAGAGTACAATATACCTTCGTCTAGACACCCCTACATATTAAAAATGATATGGCTACACTGCAGAGGATCCAGACACAAACACTTTTAAAGCCAGAGTTTGGGAGCTGTGATATGGTCCTCAGAGCTCTTAGAGGATCACCTCGCTACCAGCCGACAAAACACAGCCAACAAGTAGATGTGCGAGCATGTTTATGTCCAGTCTGCGCTAGAATGGGCGGAATCGTGTTTTTGTGGCTAGCGTTGGTTCGATCGCCACACCTGCCCCCAATTTCCGAGACCCCCTCCTCCTCCTGCCATCCACCCCACATTTATTTTGAGATTTTTCTTTCCTATTCCCTTGCTCTTTCTCCCACTGTCCTCCCCTTTAGTGGGAATGCCATGGTCAAATGATGATTCATTTCTCTTTTTTTTCTCCGTGAGACTCTGACAGCTCAAACCACAGATCTCACTCGCGCCCTTCACCCTGCAGCTTTGCTGTAATAGCCCAGGCCTGGGCTGCCCCTCCCAATGCTGTGATCTCCCAGAGATAGCTCGAGCAGTCCTTAGAAAGGGATGGGACACAGCAAGACAATGGTATACAGTGAGTCTTGCATTCGAGTCATTCCAAACGGGAAACTGGTCACTTTTTTTTAAAACCTGAGTACAGAATCTGAAATAATACATTCCCTAGCAGTGGGCCTGGCAAGGCCTTGTTGAGGAAAATGTTCCCAGTCAATATCCAGAGACTATGAGAGGTAGGATGAGAGCTGGAATCTTATTTGGAGAATCAGAATAAATTGCCAGGGGAGCAACTATGAAAGTGCATTCTATGCCCTGTTGTGGTCATTTGGATATAGGGAATGAAAGTCTCGTTATTTGGTCTTTGTTTGTTTACTCTTATTATGAAAATTCTCAAACATACACCAAAGCGTGTAGAGCAGAAGGAACCCAGCCCTTCCGAGTACTTATCACTCTGCTTCCCAAACTGTTTCATAGGCCCTCCTCCTCCTCCTACCCTCGCAGTGCCTGTATTTTTGTTTTTTTGGGGGAGGGGAGAGGTCTGGAATATATTTTAAAGTAAATCCCAAACATCACATCATTCCCTGCTCCCCAAATACCTTGGTTTACACATCAAAGGAGGAGGAGGAAGAGGAGGAGGGGAAGACTGAGAAGGAGGAGGGATGAAGAAGAGAGATTTCCGCACAGGCCCACTATGCCAGAATCAATAGGTCTAATAAGCTATTCTGATTGGCTCTGAGAGGCATGACTTTTAGTCCAGGGCCACACTGTTAATAAGCGACAAGGGCAAATTCAGGCAGCGCAAACAGCAAGGCCCACACTCATCACCAAGGCACCGAGGGGGGGGGCAACGGTTCCAGACCGACGGAACAAAGTTGTCTGGGGACCCCACCTGCCCTAGGAGTCCAGATAAGCATAGTTGAACTGTTTCATACCTTCATTGTCATTCCTTTCTGAAATGATTGCCGGCCTTTGGTAAAGACATGAACCTGAGCTTATGCAGGCTGGGGTACTGATCTTGGGGATGCTGAAGAGAGTAGGTGCCAACAAAGAATGAAAATCCCTGCTGCCTGTTCTCCTTCCAAGTCAGGAGGGAACAGTCAAGACCCCATACAGTGCGCTGCCACTCGGAGCCCCTGACTGTGGCAGTGGCCTCACCCACCAAAGCCAGGAGCAACAGGCAAGACCCCAGACCCCAGATGCTAATGGAACACCCTGGGGAGGACGAAGGAAAGGCAGAGAGTTAGCAGAAACCTTTCCAAAAGACATTGCCCTCAGTTTCACCTGGGAGCTGACATTCAGCTGGTACACACCCCTTCAGCCACACAAAGTTTGGTGACTAGCCTCTGGCCAGAGCCTGCTGTGTGTCTCCCTACCCTGAACCCTTCCCAAGATCCCTACCATGGCCTCGGAATCCAGGCACTGGGAGTGTAACACTTGACTCTGCAGGGGTCCCTGGGCCAGCTTTTGTTTGGTTAGTTGTCCGCGCTGTTAAAGATTTGCCTACTGTTACATGTTTGACTCTCGTCTTTGGTGATGGTACCTATTTCATAGGAAGTAGGAGCTGGAATCCAGGAAAAAGTCTTGAAGATGAAATTAAAAAGTGGATACAAAGCTTCTAATCAGAGCCAGACATAATCAGCGATCAAGTATATCCCAGTCTCTCCCCTCTTCTCTGATCTGTACTTTCCTTAATGAGGAATGAGACTTTAAGTTGACTTTTTTTTTATCTTCAAGTCTCTCTCTCTCTCTATTCCCTAACTTGCCTCTCTTGCCTTCATTTCATCCTAGAGCTTGTGCCCACGACTTCTTTTCTAAGTAAATATTAACTCCCTTTGACTCTGAATCTCTGGAAAATTCTCAGTTTCCTATTTTCGCTGGCACTGTGACAGGTCCTCATTTCTCCTTCCCACTCCTCTCTATTTATAGTTTTCACATTTTTTTTTTTTTGGCAGGTTGGCTACAGAACACTCAAAAATTGCAAAGATAAATATTGTGTTCTGGAAATTTGTACCAGCATTTTTTCCAATATCGTCCTTATGCTCTTCTGATCCTCTCTTGAACTGTTGGACTAAAGCAGCTGACGCTTCCACCAGCAACCAGAGTCATCCTGTCCACTACTGTGGGAACAGAGGGTTTCCATTTGGAACTGCAGACTGAGCCTGAAGTCTGGTGGCCCTTTAGTGCCAGGATAGCAGGTATGGGGCGGGTGGGACATGGAGGACAAGCATCATGGTAGAGGTCTCCATTCGACCTCCATTCCTCATTGTGAGGAAAGCTCACAATGAACCAGCAGGGCCATTTCAACATCTTCTGTATTTTCCTTATACCCTGTTTCATTCCAGAGTGTATTTGAGATCATTTAGTTTGATTCTTAAATATTTTCCATTCCAACCGGAAACAGACTCATCCTAGGGGCTCCCAAATTCTGCCTCATCTTCCTAATCAGTTAGTACCCCAAATTGGGTATGATAGTGCCAGAACATTCTTCCATGTGTATTTTATAACAGACTAGTATTTTATTAGTTTTTATTCAAACTAATAAGAATGATAAGGGTAACTTTTTTTTTAAGCATAGGAAAAATCATGAAAGACATTGAAATGAACCTAAAAGATTATAGAAAAATCATGAAAGACATTGAAATGAACCTAAAAGATTATAGTGTCTTCCAAGGGAAAACAGGTGTTGTCTCTGGGCTGTCTTCTGGGCTGACCAGTTCTATGGGATATTCTGTGCCTTTTTTGTCTTTGAGCTATTTTGCAACTCTATAGATTGTACATACTTGATGTGGATGCAGATGATCTTGTCTAGCGATATGTAAATGAATTTTGTCCACTGGAAGTACAGTTGACCCCCTTTCCTTTGGTAGAAGGCAGTTTTGCATCCATTTGCATTCTATTTGCATATCTATTTGCATCTATTAAAGCAAATTCGTTTAAGTATTACTGATTGTATATGTGTCTGCCTTGAGATTCTTGCTTGAAGTGGTGTTAATGTCTTAGTGGTTCCCGAGCTAATGAATGAATTAAACAGAATCCCTTCAGGTGTTCATCTCATATTTGTAAAATGGTCCTTATTTAATCTTTTCAAGAAGATAGCAAACCATGACAAGATTCTGGTAAATGAAAAGTGCAGTGAAATCAAATCAGAATGAATTTTAGAAATATAGTGTGGCCCACGCTATGCCAGAGGCAGAGAATGAATGAAGCTTGAAGATGGGGCTTCTGGCCCCCAGGAGTTACAGTAATCTGTGTCAACATTGGCATGCCTGACAAATGAGTGTGACTTTCCCATCAGGGTTTCCCCGGGGGTTCAGTTAACCTTTCTCTTCCAAGCTACCCTCTCTTGTAGTGATATTAACTGTGCCCTTGGTTTCAGCTCCCATTCCCTAGCCAACATCTCTCCCACTGATACACGACCATCTGTTTCTTTCTTACCCACCAGGCCCCTGTAAGTGACTACCTACTCATGCTATTTCACTGATGTCCCACCTGTGCCTCAAAACCCAGCATGTTCAAAACTTGATTCATCATCGTTTCTGAAAGAACGGCTTATCCTCCTTTGTTTTGTTTCTTTAGAAATGATTCTACCAATGCCAGCGGCATGCACCAGAAACCAGGAAGGAATCATATAGCTAAGCCAACCTGCTGTACTTTAAAACACTTGACCACAATTCTCCAGTGGATACTCAACCCTGGCTTCAAACTCCCTTGTCTCTCCAGTGGGTTTGCTTTCCCTCTAATGGATGACCATTTCACACCTTCAAGACTTGCCTCAACAACCCCTACCCCCACCTTTTCTGAACTATGTCACCTCACTCCCAGCTCCTGTCCTAGGGATGAGGGAGCAGAAGGCAAGCTGAGGACAAAACAGAAGCTGGCGCCCTACACCCTCCTCCCATGCCATATGTGTGACATTCCTCAGGCACTCCTGGCTGCCCTAAAGGAAAAACGATGCTTAACTGATAGAGATCCCAGTCCTGCAGGACAGGAGTCTCCCTCGGTTTACAAATGTCCTAGCGACTTACAAGGAAGGAAGAAGCTTTCTCATCAATAGCCTGAATTCTGGAGACCCATACCTCAGTTTCTGGAAGCTCTAACATCACCCTCCCCTCCATAAAATTGAGGGAGGCTGAGGGGGAGGGAAGTGTAAATAAAACTGAATTTCTTCTAAACCTGAAGTCCACTGACAAGGATGTGTGATAGGAAGAATGTATCATTTCTCCAAGAAACTCCCAACTGTCTTCATGCTTCCACTCATTAGAGGCAAAAAAGCCTTGACTTGACAATAACTAGGTCTCCCTTATCCTGAAATTCTTCTTTAGCATATGACAGTCCTTCTGGACACCCCCTTTGTCCTCACCTTCCTCAGCTCCCAGTCAACCACGCCTCTGTCTGATCAGCTCTTTCTGACCCTGGGTCCTGTCCCCGTGTTTTAATAAAACCACCATTTGCACCTAAGACGTCTCAAGAATCCTTTCTTGGTCATTGGCTCTGCCCCACCGAACCTCACCTGTGTTCCAAAACGTCATCACTAGTGTCACACTTCAAGAAAATAAAAGCCCCTTGTGCAGGAATTCCCTTATCTTACCACCACCCAATCAAATCTATACCTACATATATATCCATTGTTAATTTGTTTTTAGACATTTACTCAACAAATATTTAGTCAGTACCTACTGTGTGTTATGCACTGCCCTGAGTGTTTGTAAATCTGTGGTGAATGACACAGAAAAGTCCCTGGCATCATAGAATTTACATGGTAATTGGAGAAATGTACAAGAAACACAGAAAGAGTTGAAGGCAGAACAGGGTTATTGAGAAGAACAGACACCCCAAGCTGGGTCCCCTTCCTTGTGCCTGGAATTTGTTCCCTCCAGCCCTCTCCAGGACTCCACTCCCAGGGTCAATATCAAGTTCTCTTTCCAATGGATCCTTCCAGTCAGAAGACAAATGACCTTTTTCTTAAAAACAAAAGAAAAAAACCCAAATCAAAGACTTAATTTAATGTTCTATCTTCCTACAGCATCCTCCATGTTCCTCTCCCCACCTCATTCCCAGAATAGCATGTAAAATATTTGTCCACACCTGTGGGTGTAGGGTACCACGTCCCCAAGGATAGTTGAGAAATCTCTATAAAGAATCCTTATGTGCAGATCATTTTGAGGGAATCCATTTCCATATTCAAACTCCACATGTTCTCTGTAGGACATGTGATATGCCCAAGAATGGGTCTGATATCAGGATACACCTCTCCTTCCTGGAAGAGCAAGACACCCAGATCTTATTAGAGTGTAGGACTTGGGCTGACACCAAATTTGAAATACCAGTTTTGTTTCAAATAACGCCCTTCTGTGGGCAGCCCAGGGGCTCTGCCTTTAGGGTTTCCTCTCCTTATTAAGGATGAAGGTTAAAATCGGAAAGTGGATTTGGGCAGATGTTGGAAGTGCTCTGAAATTAGAAAAACAATCAGTTTTAGTTAGTGACATTCATTCCTTCATATTTAAATTAAACTACATATTTTTAGGGACATAATAGGAAAAAGCACAAGTAAAGATTTTAATGGTTTCATTCCATTCCAGTGTGGTTTGGGAAATAAAATAACAGAAAACGAGACTGTTCTGATTTAAAAAAAAAAAAAAAAACCAACTTGTAGCTGGCAAATGTTATTCCAATGAAGTTAATCCTTTCCTATCTCATTTTCTTTTTAAAGATTTATTTATTTATTTATTTATTTATTTATCTGGCATTGAGAGATACACACACACACACACACACAGAACACAAGTAGGGGGAGCGGCGGAGGGAGAAGCAGGCTTTCTGCTGAGCAAGAATGTGGGCCTTCATCCCAGGCCCTTGGGATCATGACCTGAGCCAAAGGCAGCTGCTTAGTGACTGAGCCACCCAGGTGCCCTCTATCTCATTTTTAAAATGTTTACTATTTTCAACACCGAGTTAATAAAATATACATATACTGTGATGAAAAGTTTATGATTAAAATTTTCAGATGTCCACTTAAAAATGTGCAAGGTGCATGAATTCTCGTAGGGGGTCTATGCACCATACATGCCTACCACTAGCAAATGTGGATGTACTCGGTGTCTCTAGGTTCCCGCTTCCTTAGTGCCCTCTTAACCTTAAACCCTCACGTGGTTTCTCTTCCTACCGTCCTGGACCTGTATTCTCAATCTGCTTCTCTATCTCATCTCCACACATCTGGGTCTTCTGTAGCTATGCGCTTGTGCTCTCTCTCTCTCTCTCCCTAGATAAGGGTTTCGCAACCTAGCACTATTGATATCTGGTGGGTGATTCTCTGCTCTGGGGATGTCCTGTGCACTGCAGGACAGTTAGCAGCATCTCTGGTCTCTAGCCACTAGATGCCAGTAGCACCACCCCACCCAGTGGTGACCACCAAAAATGTCTCCGGATATTGTTCAATCAGCCCTGGTAGCAAAACTCCTTGCCTCCCAGCCCCAGTTTAAAAACCATTGCTTTAGTGGATTCCATTCAGCATCATTGATTTAAGTTCTTTGTAGAAGCTGAAGACTCTGAATTTAACGTCTTTAATCCTAACCCGCCTTTGGAGCTGAGAATCACGTGGCCAGCTGCTTGCAGCATTTCTCCATGTATATGTAACGGGAATCTTATTTTCACCACAATTTCTAACCCGCTCCCTCCTCAACCTGCTCCTGTCCTGGTCTCCCCATCTTAGTAAACAGCATCCCCATCTCCTACTGGCTAAAGCCTCAGCCCCTCGGATAAATTCCTTTCCCTTATCTCGTATCTAATCCATCAGCAAAACCAACTGATTTGACCTCCAAAACAGAAGTCAGACTTGATCACTGCTCTTTATATCCACTGCTCCCATTTGAATCCAAACCCTGAAATTTGTTTTGCACTTCAGACACTGTTAACAGTCGTTGGTCCCACGACTACACCTACACAGATATTTTACAGGATCTCTAATCACCGCCAAGTTGCCAAATCCAATGATTAACCCTCAGATCCAAATGACTTCACCTGTCAATCCTATAGACACAGAAGTCCCTCCACTTCTCTGGAAATATTCTATCGTTTTCATTGTGATGTTGGCTCTCCCTTCCTCTTCCACACTGGGCAGTGATGATGGCTCCTTTCCTGGCTAGGTTTTCTTGAGCTTCCTGACCTTTAGACATCAGTCCTGTGCTCTGGGACTCGGACCTTCTGCGTGAGTTTTCTGTTGTGTTAAAAAAAAAAATTCAGCTGAGTACATTTTAAAGAACCTATTGGCTTTATTCAATGATTCATGAAATGGGCAGCATCTAATCTAGCCGATTAAAAGGATCTTGGAGGAGCTGTACAAAATGAAAGACTTTTATAGGCAGAAGAGAGGAAAAGCAAGGAAGTCACATCAGGCAAACAAGACAGGTTGGTTGTGGCCAGGTGACTTGGCTGCCGGGGATGGCAGGGGTCTGAGGGAGTGGGGATCAGGTGGTGTCTGATTGCCTGGGCTCAGATTCCATTTCTGGGACAGCTGAAAAAATAATTAAGTCTGGTTTGGATGACGTGGGGCTTAGCATAAGCAACTCCATTTTGGGCCTCTTGTTTTGTTTTTAATAATTACTTTGTAACATATAATAACAAGTTTAGTAACTTTATTTTTTTTTTAAAGATTTTATTTATTTATTTGACAGAGAGAAATCACAATCAGATGGAGAGGTAGGCAGAGAGAGAGGAAGGCAGAGAGAGAGGAAGGCAAGCAGGCTCCCTGCTGAGCAGAGAGCCCGATGCGGGACTCGATCCCAGGACCCTGAGATCATGACCTGAACCGAAGGCAGCGGCTTAACCCACTGAGCCACCCAGGCGCCCAAGTTTAGTAACTTTAAACAGCTCAGTTTACTATTCTATTATCTCTAGTTGTCAGGAGTCCAGACACAGCTTAACCAGGGTCCTCGGCTCTGGGTCTCACTCAAAGGAGGAGAGAAGGCATCCACCAAGCTGTGTTCTCACCTACACGTTCCACTATGGAAGACCCTGCTTCCAAACTCACTCGGGTTGTTGGCAGAACTCATTTCCTTGTAGCTGTGTGATTTGGGTGGCAGCCCATGCTGGGGCTGGCCAGGGAGATTCTCCAGGCTGTTAACTGGAGACCATCCTCAGCCCCCAGGGGATGCTTGCTGTTTTCTGCCATATAAATCTCTCCATGGGTGATTCCGAACTTGGCTCTTTGCTTCTTCAAGTCCAGGACAGCCTCTCACTCCAATCAGTAAAACAGTCTGATTTAATATAATGAGATCATAATAGGAACATCTTCTTACCTTGCCAAATTCTACTGGTTAAAATTAATTAATTAATTAATTAAATGCAAGTCCTAAGTCCCATACACACTCCCATCCATACTCACAGGGCAAACACCAGGGGGCAGATATCATGAAGCTGCCTTATCGAGTTGCCAAACACACCTCTGTCCATACTCACTGCGAATGTAAGCCCACTTCTTCTCAGAGCTTGAACCCTATGTCCTAACGGTGCTCATATTTGTGCCTCCAGCCTGGACCTCACCCCTGAATGCCAGACTCGTGTGTTCAGCTGCTGGTTGGGCATCCCCATGTGGATTCAGCTGCCATCTCCAGAACCAAACACTTGTTGCCCATCAAACTTGCTTCTCCCGTCATCTTTCCCATCTTAGCAAGTCGCAACTTCACTGTTCCAGGGCCTCAGGCCTCCAAAATTGTAAAATCATCCCAACTCTTGTCTTTTCCGCACACTCCATACTTAATATATTTACAAACCCTGCGTGTTTTGCCTTCAATTTACACCCAGAATCTCCCCCCTTCTCCCCACCCCTGCATCTACTGCTCTGGTCTTGGCCAATACCCCCTCTCACCCAGATCTGTGGTCCTCAACCAGGAGAGTTTTGTGCACCTGCCCCCCGCCAGGGGAATTTGACAGGGTCTGTACACACTTTTGGTTGTCACAACTTGGGAGTGGGAAAGGGCGCTCCTGGGATCTAATGGTCAGTGCACAGGACAGCTCCCCATAGCAAAAATTAATGTGGCCCTAAATGCCAGCAGTATAGAAATCTCAGTCTACATCAATGCAAGTAGCATCCCCACCCCACAACCCCGCAAGTCCGTTCTTCACACAGCAGCCTGAGTGATTCTTTTCTTTTCTTTTTAAGATGTTATTTATTTATTTGACAGAGCGAGAGAGATCTCATATAGGCAGAGAGGCAGGCAGTGGGAAAGGGGAATTAGGCTCCCTGATGAGCAGAGAGCCCAATGCGGGGCTCGATCCCAGGACCCTGAGACCATGACCTGAGCTGAAGGCAGAGGCTTCACCCACTGAGCCACCCAGGTGCCCTGATCCTTTTTTTTTTTTTTAATTTTTTATTTTTTATAAACATATATTTTTATCCCCAGGGGTACAGGTCTGTGAATCACCAGGTTTACACACTTCACAGCACTCACCAAAGCACATAGCCTCCCCAATGTCCATAATCCCACCCCCTCCACCAAACCCCCCTCCCCCCAGCAACCCTCAGTTTGTTTTGTGAGATTAAGAGTCACTTATGGTTTGTCTCCCTCCCAATCCCATATTGTTTCATTGATTCTTCTCCTACCCACTTAAGCCCCCATGTTGCATCACCACTTCCTCATATCAGGGAGATCATATGATAGTTGTCTTTCTCTGTTTGACTTATTTCGCTAAGCATGATACGCTCTAGTTCCATCCATGTTGTTGCAAATGGCAAGATTTCATTTCTTTTGATGGCTGCATAGTATTCCATTCTGTATATATACCACATCTTCTTGATCCATTCATCTGTTGATGGACATCTAGGTTCTTTCCATAATTTGGCTATGGTGGACATTGCTGCTATAAACATTCAGGTGCACGTGCCCCTTTGGATCACTACGTTTGTATCTTTAGGGTAAATACCCAATAGTGCAATTGCTGGGTCATAGGGCAGTTCTATTTTCAACATTTTGAGGAACCTCCATGCTGTTTTCCAGAGTGGCTGCACCAGCTTGCATTCCCACCAACAGTGTAGGAGGGTTCCCCTTTCTCCGCATCCTTGCCAGCATCTGTCATTTCCTGACTTGTTTATTTTAGCCATTCTGATTGGTGTGAAGTGATATCTCATTGTGGTTTTGATTTGTATTTCCCTGATGCCGAGTGATATGGAGCACTTTTTCATGTGTCTGTTGGCCATCTGGATGTCTTCTTTGCAGAAATGTCTGTTCATGTCCTCTGCCCATTTCTTGATTGGATTATTTTTTCTTTGGGTGTTGAGTTTGCTAAGTTCTTTATAGATTTTGGACACTAGTCCTTTATCTGATATGTCGTTTGCAAATATCTTCTCCCATTCTGTCAGTTGTCTTTTGATTTTGTTAACTGTTTCCTTTGCTGTGCAAAAGCTTTTGATCTTGATGAAATCCCAATAGTTCATTTTTGCCCTTGCTTCCCTTGCCTTTGGCGTTGTTCCTAGGAAGATGTTGCTGTGGCTGAGGTCGAAGAGGTTGCTGCCTGTGTTCTCCTCAAGGATTTTGATGGATTCCTTTCGCACATTGAGGTCCTTCATCCATTTTGAGTCTATTTTCGTGTGTGCTGTAAGGAAATTGTCCAATCTCAATTTTCTGCATGTAGCTGTCCAATTTTCCCAACACCATTTATTGAAGAGGCTGTCTTTTTTCCATTGGACATTCTTTCCTGTTTGTCGAAGATTAGTTGACCATAGAGTTGAGGGTCTATTTCTGGGCTCTCTATTCTGTTCCATTGATCTATGTGTCTGTTTCTGTGCCAGTACCATGCTGTCTTGATGATGACAGCTTTGTAATAGAGCTTGAAGTCCGGAATTGTGATGCCACCAACGTTGGCTTTCTTTTTCAATATCCCTTTGGCTATTCGAGTTCTTTTCTGGTTCCATATAAATTTTAGAATTATTCGTTCCATTTCTTTGAAAAAGATGGATGGTACTTTGATAGGAATTGCATTAAATGTGTAGATTGCTTTAGGTAGCATAGACATTTTTACAATATTTATTCTTCCAATCCAGGAGCATGGGACATTTTTCCATTTCTTTGTGTCTTCCTCAATTTCTTTCATAAGTACATTATAGTTTTCTGAGTATAGATTCTGTGCCTCTTTGTTTAGGTTTATTCCTAGGTATCTTATGGTTTTGGGTGCAATTGTAAATGGGATTGACTCCTTAATTTCTCTTTCTTCTGTCTTGCTGTTGGTGTAGAGATATGCAACTGATTTTGTGCATTGATTTTATATCCTGACACTTTACTGAATTTCTGTATAAGTTCTAGCAGTTTTGGAGTGGAGTCTTTTGGGTTTTCCACATGTAGTATCATATCATCTGCGAAGAGTGATAATTTGACTTCTTCTTTGCCGATTTGGATGCCTTTAATTTCCTTTTGTTGTCTGATTGCTGAGGCTAGGACCTCTAGTACTATGTTGAATAGCAGTGGTGATAATGGACATCCCTGCCGTGTTCCTGACCTTAGCAGAAAAGCTTTCAGTTTTTCTCCATTGAGAATGATATTTGAGGTGGGTTTTTCATAGATGGCTTTGATGGTATTGAGGTATGTGCCCTCTATCCCTACACTTTGAAGAGTTTTGATCAGGAAGGGATGCTGTACTTTGTCAAATGCTTTTTCAGCATCTATGGAGAGTATCATATGGTTCCTGTTCTTTCTTTTATTGATGTGTTGTATCACATTGACTGATTTGCGGGTGTTGAACCAACTTTGCAGCCCTGGAATAAATCCCACTTGGTCGTGGTGAATAATCTTCTTAATGTACTGTTGAATCCTATTGGCTAGTATTTTGTTGAGTATTTTCGCATCTGTGTTCATCAAGGATATTGGTCTATAGCTCTCTTTTTTGATGGGATCCTTGTCTGGTTTTGGGATCAAGGTGATGCTGGCCTCATAAAATGAGTTTGGAAGTTTTCCTTCCATTTCTATTTTTTGGAACAGTTTCAGGAGAATAGGAATTAGTTCTTCTTTAAATGTTTGGTAGAATTCCCCCGGGAAGCCGTCTGGCCCTGGGCTTTTGTTTGTTTGGAGATTTTTAATGACTGTTTCAATCTCCTTACTGGTTATGGGTCTGTTCAGGCTTTCTATTTCTTCCTGGTTCAGTTGTGGTAGTTTATATGTTTTTAGGAATGCATCCATTTCTTCCAGATTGTCAAATTTATTGCCGTTTAGTTGCTCATAGTATGTTCTTATAATAGTTTTTATTTCTTTGGTGTTAGTTGTGATCTCTCCTCTTTCATTCATGATTTTATTTATTAGGGTTCTTTCTCTTTTCTTTTTGATAAGTCGGGCCAGATGTTTATCGATTTTATTAATTCTTTCAAAGAACCAGCTCCTAGTTTTGTTGATTTGTTCTATTGTTTTTTTAGTTTCAATTTCATTGTTTTCTGCTCTGATCTTTTTGATTTCTCTCTCCTGCTGGGCTTAGGGTTTCTTTCTTGTTCTTTCTCCAGCTCCTTTAGGTGTAGGGTTAGGTTGTGTACTTGAGACCTTTCTTGTTTCTTGAGAAAGGCTTGTACCGCTATATATTTTCCTCTCAGGACTGCCTTTGTTGTGTCCCACAGATTTTGAACCGTTGTATTTTCATTATCATTTGTTTCCATGATTTTTTTCAATTCTTCTTTAATTTCCCGGTTGACCCATTCATTCTTTAGAAGAATGCTGTTTAGTCTCCATGTATTTGGGTTCTTTTCAGACTTCCTTTTGTGGTTGAGTTCTAGCTTTAGAGCATTGTGGTCTGAAAATATGCAGGGAATGAACCCAATCTTTTGATACCGGTTGAGTCCTGATTTAAGACCAAGGATGTGATCTATTCTGGAGAATGTTTCATGTGCACTAGAGAAAAATGCTTATTCTGTGCTGGGATGAAATGTTCTGAATATATCTGTGATGTCCATCTGGTCCAGTGTGTCATTTAAGGCCTTTATTTCCTTGCTGATCTTTTGCTTGAATGATCTGTTAATTTTAGTGAGGGGAGTGTTAAAGTCCCCTACTATTATTGTATTATTGTTGATGTGTTTCTTTGATTTTGTTATTAATTGGTTTATATAGTTGGCTGCTCCCACGTGGGGGGCATAGATATTTTAAATTGTTAAATCTTCTTATTGGACAGACCCTTTGAGTATGATATAGTGTCCTTCCTCATCTCTTATTATAGTCTTTGGCTTAAAATCTAATTGATCTGATATAAGGATTGCCACTCCTGCTTTCTTCTGATGTCCATTAGCATGGTAAATTCTTTTCCACCCCCTCACTTTAAATCTGGGGGTGTCTTCGGGCTTAAAATGAGTTTCTTGGAGGCAACATATAGATGGGTTTTGTTTTTTTATCCATTCTGATACCCTGTGTCTTTTGACAGGGGCATTTAGCCCATTCACATTCAGGGTAACTATTGAGAGATATGAATTTAGTGCCATTGTATTGCCTGTAAGGTGACTGTTACTGTATATGGTCTCTGTTCCTTTCTGATCTACCACTTGTAGGCTCTCTCTTTGCTTAGAGGATCCCTTTCAAGATTTCCTGTAGAGCTGGTTTGGTGTTTGCAAATTCTTTCAGTTTTTGTTTGTCCTGGAAGCTTTTAATTTCTCCTTCTATTTTCAATGATAGCCTAGCTGGATATAGTATTCTTGGCTGCATGTTTTTCTTGTTTAGTGCTCTGAAAATATCATGCCAGCTCTTTCTGGCCTGCCAGGTCTCTGTGGATAAGTCAGCTGCCAATCTATTATTTTTACCATTGTATGTTACAGAGTTCTTTTCCCAGGCTGCTTTCAGGATTTGCTCTTTGTCACTGAGACGTAAATTTTACTATTAGGTGACGGGGTGTGGGCCTATTCTTATTGATTATGCGGGGCATTCTCTGAACCTCCTGAATTTTGATGCTCGTTCCCTTTGCCATATTGGGGATATTCTCCCCAATAATTCTCTCCAGTATACCTTCTGCTCCCCTTTCTCTTTCTTCTTCTTCTGGAATCCCAATTATTCTAATGTTGTTTCGTCTTATGGTGTCACTTATCTCTCGAATTCTCCCCTCGTGGTCCAGTACCTGTTTGTCCCTCTTTTGCTCAGCTTCTTTATTCTATGTCATTTGGTCTTCTAGATCACTAATTCTTTCTTCTGCCTCATTTATCCTAGCAGTGAGAGCCTCCATTTTTGATTGCACCTCATTAATTGCTTTTTTGATTTCAACTTGGTTAGATTTTAGTTCTTTTATTTCTCCAGAAAGGGCTTTTATATCTCTCGAGAGGGTTTCTCTAATATCTTCCATGCCTTTTTCGAGCCCAGCTAGAACCTTAAGAATTGTCATTCTGAACTCTAGATCTGACATATTACCAATGTCTGTATTGATTAGGTCCCTAGCCTTCGGTACTGCCTCTTGTTCTTTTTTTTTGTGTTGAATTTTTACGTCTTGTCATTTTGTCCAGATAAGAGTATATGAAGGAGCAAGTAAAATACTAAAAGGGTGGCAACAACCCCAGGAAAATATGCTTTAACCAAATTAGAAGAGATCCCAAATCGTGAGCGGGGAGAAAGGGGATAAAAGGAGGTTCAAAAAAGAAAAAAGAAAAAAAAAGAGAAAAGAAAAAAAAGAAAAGAAAAGAATTAAAAAAAAGAAAACACATTAGAAAAATATAAAAAAGGAAAAATATATATATTAGATAAACTAGTTAAAAACGTTAAAAAAGAAAGAGGTAAAAATTAAAAAAAAAAAAATTTTACCCGAAGGCGAGAAAAAAAAACAAAAAATGAAAAAGAAAAAAATTAAATTAACTGCAAGACTAAAAAAAATCACAGGGAAAAAGCCATGAGTTCCGTGCTTGGCTTTCTCCTCCTCTGGAATTCTGCTGCTCTCCTTGGTATTGAGACCTCACTCCTTGGTAGGTGAACTTGGCCTCGGCTGGATTTCTTGTTGATCTTCTGGGGGAGGGGC
This sequence comes from Mustela nivalis, assembly GCF_964662115.1. Classification (NCBI taxonomy): domain Eukaryota; kingdom Metazoa; phylum Chordata; class Mammalia; order Carnivora; family Mustelidae; genus Mustela; species Mustela nivalis. The sequence continues at coordinate 94,043,929 of NC_139021.1, read as the reverse complement.
CTGTTGTAGTGATTCTCAAGTGTCTTTGCCCCAGGCAGAATTGCACCGCCCTTACCCTGGGCTGGGTTGAGTAACCCGCTCGGCTTTGCTTTCAGGAGCTTTTGTTCCCTGAGCGCTTTCTGTAGAGTTCCGGAGGACGGGAACACAAATGGTGGCCTCCTGGTCTCTGGCCTGGAGGAGCCGAGAGCCCAGGGCCCCACTCCTCAGTGCGCCCTAAGAGAACAGCGCCCAGTCACTCCCGTCTGCCTTACCTCCGGCTGAGCTCCGAGCTCACCGAGCCTGCGACTGGTTCAAGGTAACACCAAGCTGTGAGCTTACTGTCGGCTCTGTCTCTGTAGCCGGCTTTCCCGTTCCAGTACCCACAAGCTCTGCGACACTCAGACACCCCCAATCCTTCTGTGACCCTGCGGGACCTGAGGCCACGCTGACCCCGCGTGGGCTTCGCCCCGGATAGCCTCTGGAGCGATGTCCCTCAGAGGAACAGACTTTTAAAAGTCCTGATTTTGTGCGTGGTTGCTCTGCCTCTTGCCAGGAGCCGGCCCCTCCCCCCGGGGTCTATCTTCCCGTCGCTTTGGATTCACTTCTCCGTGGGTCCTACTTTTCAGAAAGTGGTTGTTTTTCTGTTTCCAGAATTGCTGTTCTTCTTCTCTTCGATCTGCCGATGGATTTTCAGGTGTTTACAATCTTTAGGTAAGCTATCTAGCTGATCTCCGGCTATCTGAAGTAGTCTCAGCCTGCTACTTCTCCACCATCTTGACTCCTCCCCCTCGCCCTGATCCTTTTCTAATCTAAATCAAGTCAAGCTTCTTCAAAACCATCCAAGGTCTTCTTGTCTGGCACAAAGTTAAAGGCAAATCTTTACAAAGGCCTTCAAGACTTTATGTGATCTGACCCCACTACCTTCCTTACCTACCTCCTACTACTTGCCCTCTTGCTCATCTTTTGCCCAGCATTACTGGTCACCATGTCATTCTTTTAACACACCAGATGTGCTCCCACCTTGGGCTTACTGTTTGCTTTGTGTGGGATGCTCTTCTCCAAACAGCACAACTGCTTGTTCCTTAATTTCCTCCAGGTCTTTCCTCAAATGAGAAAATACCAACCTGCTTCCCTAAACTCCCACACCCCATGTCCACTCACTCAGCTTAGTTTCCTTCCTACCTCGCATCAACCCCTGCTATGTATGTATATTTATTTGCTTCATTTCTCACTCAACAACTAAAATGGTAACTCCAAGGGGACATCAAATTTATTTTGTCTCTTGTTAACTATTCTGTCTTTAGGATTTAGAACAGTACCTGACACATAGTAGATGTTCCATAAATATTGGAGAATGATTTGTTTCTCTTTTTGCCTTTTCTCTATCCATACTTTACACGGCTGTCCCTGGTTGTCTGGTACTTGGCCCTGGGGTGATTCGGACCCTGGGTAACAGTTCCACAGAGAAGGTGGTCAGGAATTCAGACTCTAGATTCATTGCTTTGCATTTAAAAACCTCACTCCCAGCTGAGGGATAACTCTCTCTAGGAGCTGACCAACCCTGGAGGGGCTGAACCTTCCAGCTTCAGCAAGCACTCATGATGGTCAACGTATCAAAATATGGAAAATCAAAATATGGAAAATAAAGGACGGTTACTCGTCTTCCCTGATTTTTTTTCTTTTTAAACTTCTTTTATTTAAATTAAATTAGTTAACATAGAGTGTATCAATAGTTTCTAATGCAGAGTTCAATTATTCTTCCCTGATATTTTTTTTTTCACTCTCTTCCCCTAAATCAGGTTTCTGTGACTCTTCCTTCTGATCCCATAATAACCAGTGCATATTTCTGTCCTTGCAAGGTGACAGCGTCAACAATGGCATCCCAAGTGACAGCATAGCAATGTTCGACCTTCAGATTCCTTTGAGGGAAGAGGGTGAGAACTTGAACTTGAACTTGAAGCCATTTTAATTTCGATGTAATGGATGTGTGACCTCATTTGATGTGGGTAGCCTGTAAGACTGCACTTCTAGTCTTTACTCACGTGTCTTAAAAATATTTTTATTTATATTTTTTATTAAAATGATGACAATAAAACTTGAGGTGTGCTATATATCCTGAATTTCCACCATCACATCCACTTATAGAGCCATTGTTCATTCATCCTCATTCAGATCATCGAATACGTTTTTTTCTCTGCATTATTGTGCCTATCTTTGACCTTTCAAATACACAGTTAACCAGTAAAATTTAAACTCTGACTGCTCTTTTAAAAAATTCAGGCCTGTGATTATCTGTGCATAGAAAATCCAAACAATATGCCTGATTACATAAGGACCATTCCCACTGCTGAATGTATGGTGCCTTATTATCTTGTATGATGACTGGGTGTGGATTAGGAAAAGAAGCACCTTCCTTTGTGTGGTCGCAGCTGTGTGCTGTGGAGACTGCTTGGGGAGCAAAGCACAGGTTGGTTTTTAGCCCAAAGTGTCTCCTTCTGGTAACGCTTAAAACATCAGGTGAAGATGCTGAATGTGCACTATTTTGCCCCAATGGGCATAGCACGATTCATGTTCCTCCCTGGGATTTCCTCCGGGACTTGATAGTGTTATACAATAGCAAGTGAAGGACTAACCCATCACTGTGTAAATTTCTGCTGCCATAATAAAATGTGCATGTTTCTGTTTAGGAATCTGAACCCGTATTTGACCTTCTTAGTGATTCAACTTTAAAGCAGACTTTTTTCATTTTTTCTTCAAGACTTTGGGTTAAATTAAGGAGTGTCCCGAGATTTTAAGGCTAATTGTCATGAGTCAGCCTTTATCTACAGTTACTTATCTCTGTAATCAGATTTTTCTCAAGACACAAAATACACATACACAAAATAAAACACAGATACAGTTTAGATGCCAACTCAAATTGTCAGCCAGGGCTGCTGAGTCCACATTTTTTATCATTCCAAGTGATTGATTATATTAAGTGAATATTATACATTTGCAGTTACAAAATAAATCTACAGTAATACAATGTACTTTTATCATTTTTTTTACATTAATGATTTTTGGTTAATTTTTCCTGTTTCTTAAAAAATAATTTTTTAAAAATATAGCTCTGCTATAGACTGAATGTTTGTGTCCCCTCTCAAAAGTCATATGTTGGAGGGGCACCTGGTTGGATCAGTGGGTTAAGCCTCTGCCTTTGGCTAGGTCATGATTTCAGGGTCCTGGGATCGAGCCCCACGTTGGGCTTTCTGCTCAGCCGGGAGCCTGCTTCCCTCCCTCTCTCTGCCTGCCTCTCTGCCTACTTGTGATCTCTGTTTGTCAAATAAATAAATAAAATCTTAAAAAAAAGTCCTATGTTGGAACCCTAATCCCAGTGTAATGACATTTACAAATAAGGCCTTTAGGAGATTATTAGGTCATGGTGGTGGGGCCCTAACAATGGGATTAGTCCCCTTATGGGAAGAGACAGGAGAAAGCCAATCATATGATATACTACATATAATATATGAAATATTATCATAATGTTATATCAATAAATGAAATGCAATAAATAAATAAATAAATAAATTTCCAGGTACTGTACAAGGCACAAGAGATAAGCAGTAACAAAGAGGAAATTCTCCCTGTCCTTATGACATTATATATTTTTTCCTATAGTATTAAAGAAAGTTATTTTGTGAATTGTTGGGCTAAAATAACTGACTTCCATGTAAGTCCCTCCTAAAAAATTGCCAGTCTGTCATTTACTTTAAACTGTACATTTGACTCAAAATAATTAAAAAAAGATTAATTCTAGTATAGACACAAAATAAAATTAAATGGAATGACAGGTATTTACAGAAAGTTGTTGGGTGATAGGGTACTTGAGAGGAAACAGGTACAAAAGGAAGACATTGAGGATATTTTGGGTGTTTGGAAGGAATTTCTGTGTCCATTCAAGGACTCTGGTTCTGCATATTACTGTACCTCCCAGACATTCAAAAAGCTAAGACTGGGAATGAACTGGGTCAGATACAGGGATGCGTGAGAGGGTGTCAGACTTCATCAGCGATTCAGGATGCCGGCTCAGAGGGGCAGACATTATCAGTGTGGCAGAGCTAGGGGAAGAGGAAGTTGATGTTACATAACTGGGATAAACCATTTGGAAGATACAGTCAAGTTTGGGTGCCTGGAGATGGAAACATCAATTTACATTTTAATCCCTTGAAAAGAATCCCAAAAGTTAAGCAAGTATCCAGACATCTTTTGACAGTGAGATTATAGCCAGAGTTTTCATCTAAGTAGAGCATTCACCCCCCCAACCTTCTTTGGCAAAGGAACCCACGTCCACCTTTCCCTGTAATCGTGGAGGTTAGCCAGGATTGTGTGGGAAAGTTGGCAAAAGCAGAGCAGGCTCTCCAAAAGGGAAGGGAACAACAACTCTGTTTGTTCTAAGATTGAAATCAAGTAATAGAGATGATCTTTTTCAAAGATGAAACCAATATAATCTCAGTAGGGCCCCAAATTACATTCCCATATGGACTTCTGTCCTCAAGGCAGAGCCAGAAGTCTCAGGAAGGACCACAGGTACCACAAAAATCAAAGAGATTATTCATGAACCAAGCCTCAAAGTTGAGTTTTTATTTTAATTTTATTTTTTTATCCCCAGCTAGAAAAAGCTTCTTCCTTTCAAACTTCTAGGAGCCAGGTCTGAGGGACTCTATGGTAGTGCTTCTTTCCTAGTGTGTCGAGAACACTCTTCCCATCATTAAAATTGAGTCAAGAAGCTTAATGTTTGGGTGGAGAAGATATGAGGGTGTGGAGTTGGCTGGACAGAAGAGGATGAGGTGAGTTCTTGGCTCCACACAGTCTGTGTGGTATGGAGAAGACCCAGAGCCCCCCCCCTCACCTCCCCAGCTCCTTCTGGGGAGCAGAGAGAAGACCAAGAGGGATGGGACTGGGATGAGTGAACCATGGTATATGGGGACTTGATAGGAGCCAGCCTCTAGCAGTGAGAGCCCACGAGACCTCACCAGGACAACCCACAGACCAGCATTCTGAGCAAAGACTACCAGTGCCACAGGACGCAGCATGAATCCAAGGGCTTTGTGCCCCACAGCCTTCAGTCCCATCCCACCCTACATCCAGATCCATGGTAGAGAGAAGGGTGAATGGAAAGAGAGCGCCTATACCTGATAAAGGGTGCATGGTACAATAGAGTGTCTGACCCCGCCTGGTGAGGGAGCTGGATTTTGAATGCTCTCTACTTAATCACAAAGATGCTGAGATACTGTAAGTCCCCTGCTCATTCTCCATACAAAGAAGAGCCCCATGAGCAAGAATGGATAAGACAATAAAGAAGCCGTATTTTCTTTTCCACATTGATGATAGCATGCACTCTGTCTCTCCACCAAGTGGGGGTAAACACAAAAATGTGCCAGAGTAACTGACCATCAAGCCCCTGAACCAAAGTAGGGCGATGAGGCTATGAGTGAAAAATCACTGTGGGAACAAGGAAGCAGATTCGGTTGTGTGTCATGTGGCAGCCGATGCAGGAGACTCTGTCTGCCATCCCAGTGGGCTGTGTCCCAGGGAAGGGCTCTGTGAAATGATGGGAAAGGTCCATGTCAGAAAGAGCAGCCTAACTGTCCATCACCACATAAACAGACCTACAAAATGTGGTAAATACATACGATGGAAGATCATCCAGCTTAACAAAGGAAGGAGCGTGGGTGGTGTCCCTGGTGGGCCATGCTGGCTCTTGACTGGGACCTCAGCCGGGCCCATACGGAAAACCTGCATCGTCCCATTAACTTGGGGTTTCCTGCTATCTGCCCCCCAAAGGACAAGTGTCCAGTGTCAGAGTGTGGGGACAGAAATAGCCTCAGCTAGTTCCTACACTAAGAGTAGCTTTGGAAACTTCTGAAAACCCAACTCATTATCCATCTGGCTATGAAGGGACTTCTATAACATTAATCCGCATGACCCATGTTTTACTTTGTAGAATTCCAAACATTCAGCAAGCTTGTGAGTGGTCTATTTATTTGCAAGCTTAGGTTGCTGTTTCTTGCCTTTAAAACCAAGCACTGTAGTTGCTACCATAGATCGGTACAGTCTTTTACAGTTTTTAAAGCACTTATGAGTTCTTCCCCTATTCTTTACTTCTGAAAAGCAAAATGTGTATCAGTCAATGATGTAATTAGTTTGAACAACAAAGGACTTTATTGAACATTCAATAAAGTTCAAGGCCTTGATAGGGCCTTGAAGAATGCCTGGAGGGCCAATGCCAGGTTCTGGGGCTGTACCACCACAGGACTGCCCAGGTGAGATAGTGCAGTGATACCCCAACAGCTGGCCCTGGATGGAACCATGGGCACACCTGCTCAGAGAACTCCAGTCCCTTACATCCATTCTTGGAAACAGATCCTACCTACTTGGTGCTTGCTTCTTCTTCTCCCATCAGAGCCTCATGTGAGTGCATCTGATGGGGCAGACCTTAGGTCACATCCTTGTATCATTTGCAAGGTAGAATGAGAAAGTAATTTCTGACTTCTCTTTTGGGGTAGAAAGTCAACAGGGGAAAATTTCTCAGAGGTAGGAAGAGTGTCCAAAGGATTCTGGCCATTGCAAGTTACAACAAACATGACAAACAATACCACTGACCATCAGAAGTGGGGTTTTAATGTCTTGAAACGGCTATTATTGGGTTTTGATGTTACTGGGAATCATTTACTGTAGGTTCACAAGATATATGATGAGAGAGCATCTTTTAGATTTCTCTAACCAATAATGTCTGCATTCTGATCCTGCAGAAAAAAGTTCTCTGAAAGTGCTGACCAGCTTTGATTGCAATACAATTTCTCAGCTGATTCTTTTCATATCCTATTTGAAGCAGAGCTCAAAGCTCTGTACTCAGTGGGTGGTTGTATAATTGTTTTAATTCATTTGTTAAACATAAATATCTTTCCTCACATCTGTCCTATTCCTTTGATATATGCTCAGCAACTAGGTCCCTAATGGATGTGATTAGAGCTTCCCACGGTGTGCAGCATGTGAGGGAAGGGGTGTTACATCGTTAAGCTGGAGACACATCTTCATTTCATGTTTCAGGGACTTAAGCTGTTTCTTCTGACACCTGGGTGCTAAGTTAATGAGAGAGTTCTTTGATAGCTTTATGTGAGCTAATTCTGCTTGTCACATGCTATAGGAGACCTGGAGAAGAGGGAGGAAGTCAGAGGGCAGAGAATAGGTGGGGTGCCTTTGTTCAGTGACCATCCCCTCATGCCAACCACCAACCCAATCATTAACTCTGTGTGTTTAAACACAGACATCCCAAGACAGATCAAAGACAGGTCCTTGGCAACAAGTCAGAACATATTCTTGGGAAAAAGAGTTATACTAGTGGTCCCTTTTGAATATGAGGTGTCTTCCTCCTAGAGACCTGAGTGTTTTGTAGACATCCTATCATCCACCTTCTTGCAATGTCTCCACAAGTCACCTCTTCCCAAGTCTGGGAAAACTGAAGAATATTAGACTCTGTGCTCTTAGAGATGAGGGAATGTGTCAATGAATCATCCTTCTGGATTCTAACCTAAACTGACAACAGATACGAACAGAGTTCATTCAAATGTGATAGGTTTTGAGGGCTAGATGAGTCAACATGGCTTAGATTCAAGACCAAAATAGTCTTGAATCTTCCTGTGCCCTGAATTGAAAAATGGTGCCCAGGGAATAGTGTACCTGGCCCAATCCACCCATCCTTACCCCAAGAATATGAAGATTTTCTCCTGCATTTTCTTTTGGAAGTTTTATGGCTTTAGCTTTTACCTTTAAGTCTATGATCTATTTCCAGTTAATTTTTGGATATAGTGTGAGGCAAGAGTGATAATTTGTTTTCCCATATATACATGCAATGATAGAAATGCTTTCCAGCCTGTCACCCAGATGAACGAGCCTGGGTCTTTCTCACTGTTTCCTGGCAATGGTCCAGCACAGCTTTCCTTCGGAGCAGGCAAATAACTGAAAGAAAATCCTCAAATTTAACAATCTTGTCTACTGGGTTTCAATGGAAGTTTGTGCATTTTATC